>NC_134569.1:210353626-210953626 GCF_050947875.1 Dermacentor variabilis | reverse complement strand
AGGATGCGGTAAAGGCCATAGTATCGCGAGAGGAATTTCTCCGAAAGACCAACACGCCGAGTTGGATACCAAACTAGCACAAGAGCACCTGGTTCGTAGTGCACGTCGTGATGGCACTGGTCGTAACGGCACTTGTCGTAACGGCACTTATGGCGTGTCTGGGAAGCAGAAATACGAATACGGGCAATCTGGTGTGCTTGGGTCACTGTGGCTATGATATCCTGAGTGTACTCTGTCGGCGACTCGAGCGTGGTCGAGAGGAGGGTCTCGAAAGGCAAAGTCGGCTCACGGTCGAAGAGGAGATAGAAGGGTGAATAGCCAGCTGTGTCGTGGCGCGAGGAATTGTAGGCGAACGTGACGAATGGTAGAGCAATGTCCCAGTCGCGATGATCGGAGGAAGCATACATTGCTAGCAGGTCAGTTAATGTGCGGTTCAGGCGTTCGGTAAGGCCGTTAGTTTGAGGATGGTAAGCGGTAGTAAGTTTGTGTTTAGTAGCACATGATCAAAGTAGGTCGTCTATGACTTTGGCAAGAAAGTATCTGCCGCGATCGGTGAGAAGTTGACGAGGCGCACCGTTATGCAAGATAAGGTCGTGAAGCAAGAAATCAGCGACGTCTGTAGCGCAGCTGGTCGGTAGGGCTCTAGTAATGGCATAGCGAGTTGTATAGTCCGTAGTGACCGCAATCGACCTATTTCCGTCATTTGATATAGGGAATGGTCCGAGAAGATCAACGCCAACGCGAAAAAAAAAGGGTCGGCCGGTATATCCAAAGGCTGCAGCAGTCCGGCAGGAGGCAAAGCTGGTCTTTTCCGGCACTGACATTACTCACACGCGGCAACATAGCGCCGGACGGAGCGGTTTAGACGGGGCCAGAAAAACAGTCGCCGAATTCGGTCATAGGTCCGCGTGACGCCAAGGTGTCCAGCGGTAGGAACGTCGTGCAGTTGCTGCAGTACGATGTGTCGCAGATGAGACGGAAGGACGGTTAGGAGCTCGGGTCTGTAGGGGTGCATGTTGCGGCGATACAGGATGCTATTTTGTAGCACGAACATGTGAAGGGATGGGTCAGATGAATCAGAGAGCAGGCATTCAATAATGTGGCGTAACGACTCATCGCGTCGTTGTACAGCGCCAATGTCTTGCAAGGCAGAGAGCGAAAGAACGCAGATCGGTGCAACATCCACTAAACCATCCGGTACATTGACGGGATGATGAGACAGGCAGTCGGCGTCCTGATGTAGACAACCCGACTTGTAGACCACAGTGTATGTGTATTCCTGCAGCCGTAGGGCTCAGCGACCGAGGCGTCCGGTGGGATCCTCGAGGGAGGAAAGCCAACAAAGGGCGTGGTGGCCGGTTGTAACTGTAAATGGTCGACCATATATGTAGGGTCGGAACTTGCCCACCGCCCAAATGAGGGCGACACACTCGCGCTCAGTAATCGAGTAATTGCGCTCGGCGGGAGAGAGGAGGCGGCTGGCGTAGGCGATGACGCGGTCGTGCCCACATTGGCGCTGAGCTAAAACTGCGCCGATGCCGTAGCCACTGGCGTCAGTGCGAATTTCTGTCGGAGCGGAGGTATCAAAATGGGCGAGAACAGGAGGTGTGGTGAGCAGCGTAATGAGCTGGGAGAAAGCAGATGCTTGTTCTGAGCCCCAACAGAAAGGAACGTCTTTCTTCAGGAGGTCAGTCAGGAGACGGGCAACATGGGCGAAATTTTCCACAAATCTGCGGAAGTAAGAGCAAAGGCCAATAAAACTGCGAACATCTTTGGCACAAGTTGGTACGAGGAAATTCTGCACAACATGAATTTTAGAGGGGTCGGGGCGAATGTCTGACGAATCGACGAGTTGTCCGAGCATGGTTATTTGGCGGTGACTGAAGTGGCACTTGGACGAGTAGAGCTGCAAGCCAGCGGTGCGAAAAAACAGAAAAAGCAGATGAAAGTCTCTCAAGATGAGTCGGAAAAGTTGAATAGAATACGATGATGTCATCCAAGTAGCACAACAGATGGACCATTTCAAACCACGAAAGAACATGTCCATCATCCGTTCAAAGGTCGCCGAGGCATTGCACAAGCCAAAAGGCATTACCCGGAACTGATATAGGCCGTCTGGTGTGACGAATGCGGTCTTTTCACGGTCCATTTCATCCGCGGCAATTTGCCAATGTCCAGAGCGAAGGTCTATAGATGAAAAATAAGTGGTACCGTGGAGACAATCCAGAGCATCGTCAATACGGGGAAGTGGATATACATCTTTCTTGGTGATCGTGTTTAGATGACGATAGTCAACGCAGAATCGCCAGCTGTTATGTTTCTGGTTGACGAGAACAACAGGGGATGCCCTTGGGCTGGAAGAGTGTTCAATAATTCCTTTGGCAAGCATCTTGTTAAGCTCGCTCTGGATAACTTGGCGCTCAGAGGGCGACACCCGCTTTGGACGTCGGCGAACAGGTGCTGCATCGCCGGTATTTATACGATGCTTCACGACCGTAGTTTGACACAAAGAGCGATCGTTCAGATCGAAAATGTCGGAGTAAGACTCGAGGAGGCCACGGAGCTCTGCGGCTCGTTGGGTTGAGAGGTCCGGTGCCATCATCTTTTTAATGTCGTCGGGCGGGGCTGATGCAGGAGGCGCAGAATGAGCATTGGTAGAAGACGGTGCACCAGATAGAGCGGAAATGTGGCACTCGTGCGTCGGTGACACGTGGCAAGAGACAAGCCTCGAGGAAGTACTTGTGGGCACTGCCCGAAATATAGGATGGGAAGACATGTCTGATTGTCTGCAACGGAAACGATGGTGTGTAGGAAGGAGACATTGTGAGAAAGCAGGACTGAAGTCGCGGGAGTAAGGACATAGACTCCGTCAGGTACAGGTGGGCCGGCTAAAACAGGGATGCAGGTTGCTGCAAGAGGTGGCAGGCGTATAAAATCCGCGGAACAAAGCTCAGTTGGATCTTAAGCAGGAAGGTCAACGGGATCAGGTAGGGGTAGGTCATGTTGTACAACACCGGCGGAACAGTCAATCAGAGCAGAATGGGCGGCCAGAATGCCGAGTCCGCGGATCACATTGTGAGAGCAATGTTCGAGCACACTAAACAAAACGGATGTCTGGCTAGCGGCGACACTGACACGAGCAGTACACATTCCAAGCACAGCCGGAGCTCCACCATCGGCGACCTGGAGCAGTCGAATCCGAGCAGGAGTAAGTACTTTCTTCAAGCGCGTTCGAAGCTACGCACTCATCATGGAAATTTGGGCTCCCGTGTTGATGAGTGCTGTAACGGGCAAACCATCCACGTCCACATCCAGAAGGTTCCGATTAGTAGGCAGGGTCAGCAGAGGAATTTCAGGCCGGGGTTCTAGAGCAGCGTCACCTCCAGGAGCTGCCCCAGTTAGTTTCCCGTCGGCGAGCGGCGACGGTAAGCTGGGGATGGAGAGGGACGCAGCTGGGGCGAACGGGAGCGGCGACTATGTGGTGATGGCGAGCGGCTGGTCGCGGTGGCACGAGCGTTGTCAGGTGCGCTTTCAACCTCGGTGGAGAGTGATGGCGGGAGAGGATTCAGTGGGGAGCGGCGGTAAGCGGGAAAGCTTGGTCGAGAGTGGGCTGGCCAGGAACTTTGACAGTGGCGAGAGATGTGGCCCACACGTCCACAGTAAAAGCAGATGGGTCTATCGTCATGTGTGCGCCATTCGGCCGGGTAGCGATAGCTATGGTATGGACCGTATTGGCTCCAGTAAACAGGGGCAGAGGCAGCAGACGAAGCAAAGTCAGGATGGCTGGCGGAGCAGATGGACGGAAGACCCACATTGGCAAGTTCTTGGCGAATGACCGACTGAATGAGGGACACAAGCGGCCGGGAAGCGTCAAAGCACTGCGCCACTGGCGTGGCAGGAGACGCTGCTTCGATTTCTCGCCGAACGATACGTACGACGTTCTTGCAGGAGGTGGGCTCACGTGGTGGACAAATGTCTTCGCACATCGATGAAGCTGCGGTATTAGTTAGACGCGTAAATTGTTGAAGTATGCGGCGACTATTCGCGTCTTCAAAGCGGCGACACTCGTTAATGATCTCATTGACCGTTGTTATGTTCTTGTAAACAAGCAAGTTAAACGCGTCGTCCGTGATGCCTTTTAAAACGTGGCTGACCTTGTCTGCCTCTGCCATATTGTTATCCACTTTGCGGAAAAGAGCGAGGACGTCCTGGATATACGCCACGTAAGGTTCAGTGGACGTCTGTACACGGGTCCCAAGATCCTTCTTCGCAGCACGTTGGCGGCCGACGGGCTTGCCGAACTAATCTCTCAGCTTCTGTTTGCACTGGTCCCAATTCGTAATTTCTTATTCGTGTGTTTCGAACCAGACCCGTGCCGTTTTCTTGGGGTAGCATATTATATAGGCCAGCATAAGCGTGTTATCCCACCTGTTGTGTGCGCTGACCCGTTCGTAATTCTGCAACCAGCCATCGACGTCAACGTTGTCAATACCGGAAAACTTGCCAGGGTCGCGAGAATGGGCCAGGATGACCGTCGGTGGCTACGACGGGGCCGTGGTAGAACTCTCTCCTTCGGATGACACGGCGGCCAAGTTACGTCCGCTGCGGAGCTTCGTCTTGCGCAAGTGATTACCCCGCACGTCCACAAATGATGTTATGGGAAGAAAGAAGCGTGCGTCTATTCACAGATGACATTTAATGGCTGAGCCAGCAAGCATAGAGCAACGATAGGTATCGTATGGTGTGGTATTCTTTATGCGATGGCGCACACCCACTGCGGACGATTGACCAAGATTTGGATGAAATCAGGCGATCTTTATTAAATACTGAAATTGGTAAAGCTAACTGGAGGAAATGAACAAAAATAAAATGTTTAAGAATTCAAGACAATCTCTTTGTAGCAATTATAAATTCCTCCTCGGTTGAGCAAATACCCCTGTAGCACTTTCCAAGAGAGGAGGCTGCTAGAGAAAGGATATTTATAATTGAAAAGCTTAAACCAAGCTGTGTAAATCTTGATTCTAGAATATTTTTTCTTAAAGAAGTAAAACGGCGGCATAATATGAAAAAAATGATCTAATGTTTCATCTTATCCACAGACTGGGCACAGAGGGGAGGGCACCAGACCAGCCCTGTGACGATAGGAGTTCAATTTTGGTATTCGACAACGTAATCGGGAAAAGATGACTTCAGTTTTTCTGGTGTGAAAGGAATTTTTGGGCAGGGATAACACTAAACTCTTCTTCGTCGTCTCCAAGGCCACTATCAGCGTCCTCTTCTTCCCACATTACCGACTGTGACAATATTTTACAGCGATAGCTTTTATCGGCTCACTGTCCTAGTTGTTTCGATCTACACCGCTGTCTTCTGTCGTCTGTCGGTGGAATCCCAGAAGCGGTAAGTGGCATTCGTAAACGAAGCGAATTGCCTTGAACCCTTATGCTGCACGGTGAACAACCCCCCGAAAGCATGGGTATGTTGTGGTCAACTTCGCTACTTACGCTTGTCAACAACATCGAGTGCAACAAACACCGAGAAGTCAGAGAGGGGGCACGGGAACAAGAAGTTAAAGTCGGGCGGCGGCGATCCAGTGCTGCCGTCGATCAGGCCCGCGAGGCCTCGCGGGGAATGCGTAGAGCCTTGCCGCTGGCGAGATATTGTAGGTATTTGAGCATCTCACCGTGTCCATTGGTTGTTTTTCGACTTGTCTGGAATCTTCGGCCATCATAGACACTTGAAGGGCGTTGCTTATTTCACTCCGAACACGCGAATGATACAGAGACGCACGAACAGCGAAGCAGCAATTTATGGCGGGCGACTGCTTCCTTCCAGAATACACTTAGCCAGGCTGCCACAGGTGGTTAGTTTCTCCGCGGGCTCTACGCGTAGTCTGGCGGTTACAGTATACTAAGCGCTACAGCTTTAAGGAGCTCGTGTCGCAGAAAAGCCGGTGTCGTCGGTGTCGTTGGCCGTGAGCGATAAGTCCCGGGAGGCACTTCATGAATAAAAAACAACTTGCAAGATGGGCTGGGTAGGAATCGAACCAGGGTTTCCGGAGTGTGAGACGGAGACGCTACCACTCAGCCACGAAATCGATGCTTCAAAGCGGTACAAAAGCGCCTCTAGTGAATGCGGTGTTGCCTTAGAAACTAGCCGTACAAAGTTATACTGCGGTGTATATCGGTAATTATGAACATGTAACTTACAGAAGTCGCAGTTACACGAGTAGCGAAGTGCGTTTCCGCTACATTCCTTCTGCGCTTTCCGCACACGCAGAGACATCTTGCGGCAAACACAGCAGACCTCCTCCTCTTAATGTACGGCGCTGCCCCGACAGGTGGCGCGTCACGCGCGCATTAGGGCTGTGCGGGGACCGGTGCGAGGCGCGTCGCGGCCCGGACTCTCTCTGACGGAGCTTCGCCGTGCTCCCTCACGGGTTGCAGAATCAAGCGTCCTTAGATCACTATCTGTCTATCTCTCTGCCCGTGCCGATCACGACGTTTGGCTGGCGTACATCGTTTCCCCCTCCGAGAGACCGAGATCCTTGGTTCGTTCCGCTTGCTCAGGCGCACGTTTCGTTGCCGCGCCGAACGCTGCGTTGCTCGACGCTCACCGCGTGATTGGTCGGTGCAAAGTCCGATGCGGGGCGCCTCGTAAGTGATCGCGGCGCCGTAGCGCATTGTCTTACACCCCTTGGCGGGTCGACGGGAACGCTATCGCGTTCCACTCTTGAAGGCGAAGCTTAAGCGTCCTCCAATTTTTGTTTTGGGGCAGTTCGTCAGGGTGTTTAGAGACATTCCGCGGTGTTAAATTCAGTGTAGCTGTTGTGCATTTTCAGACTGCTTAACCCTACGGCAATGATGTTTTGACATGGTACTTCAGTGGCATTCGTTTGCGACAAAACGTCACTTCGGCTGCGGCTGTCAACCTTTACGATGCTCCAACACCATAATGACCTCTGCCAGGCACGTTGTAACTATCTTCTTACCGTCCTTAGCCAATATTTTTGCTCCAGTTTTAGCTCTAATACGTCTAGTTGTAAAATTAAAATAAGCCCTCTACTGTAGTACTTCGCGGGGTCACTTAAATTTTTATATGGATGAGCGACTTCCAACGCAAGCAATGTTCCCAATCGCAAAAAAAAATTATTACCGTCTTCGTGTTTTCTTTCGCATTTCGTCAGCGAAAACTGCGTAACAGAGCTTTGCATTATTATAATCACCAGAATTGACAATAGTTTATTTACATGCGATGTCAAGACCATGCGGTGGCGTAAGCTAACTGGCATCGCGGGTCTTGAGGATGGCCTTCCAATTGCGAAGTACCTGAGGCGGACACCTATGTTAGAAGTGACCTTATAGACGACCTTACTCACTGCGGCAGCGATTCTTAAACTCAAGAGAGTCCGCTTGATGTGCGGGTTCTTTATTTCGCTATATGTGTACGTCATTGGCCGTAAATGTGACAACTAACGTACACCGAATCTCTAACTCCGCGTTGGCCATGGAAAACTCCTCACCGTCCTCTTTCTTTTTTCACTGTAGGCTCAGAGGGACATCGTTATATGCTGAGCCCTTTTCTCAGTTTATTTTCGTTATTCCTCCTACAAAGTCAGCTCTATATTCGAGGATTTCGATATCCACTTAGAAAATCCATGCGGCCTTTTCGTAATGAAATCTATTATGTTTTACATCACTCCAGTTCGACTGTGTTTATCACGTTACAATTTTCTTTAATGCATTTACTTTGCATACAAGCCCCTTTAGCAATAAATATGCATAACGGGTGACGGTTTTTCTTGCGACATGTGTTCTTCGATTCGCACTATGACCCTCGTTAGCTCCTTCCGGGCGGCACTATGTCTTTCAATGACGCAAAAACCGAAAAAGAAGCGCTGACATTCTTTGTCTGTTCTTCGATTTTGTCCACGTCAAAAAGTCGCGCTGTTATATTTTTAATCACACAGAGCCAACCTGCCCAACCTTAGACTTTGTAGGTCGCGGGAGGACCGAGGTGAAGTTCGCCGGAAACAATTACAATAAAGATAATCTTTCTGCCAGTCTTCGCGATAACATCCATACGTGTGAATGCCCCTTTAGACACTGTTTTCCCGTTCTCGTAACCGCGGTCCATTTATTTTTTCTTGGCATTATCGCTACTCCAGCACGCTTGCACTGCGGGGTTTCATCGCTTCTATTGCGTTGCGCAGTTGAGTAATCTGCGATGCACCCGTGTGTTTTACCCTTGCCGCTGCTGGCCCACAGTGATCTGTGACGATGATCAAACTGGCGCCGTAACTCGCAATTCGCATCACGCCACCAGAAACAGCGCAACAACTTCAGCCTCAGGCTGGCTTTCTGCGAAAGCAAGTCATTGTTATAGCAGAAGCGCTCCTCACGCTCACCTTGTGCCTTTCTATCAACAAAGCGTCGACTCGTTCCGGATTGCACAGAAGACGCTGCTTCTCTGTAACACGCCTGCACATATCTGCTACGCATGTAAATTCTTCCGACACTCTTCTCAGGCCAGTCTGACTCGTGGTTGCAACCAGAATTACAGGCACGCAATAAGCGACTTACTACATCTCGTTCTGAATTGTCCCTCAATCTAATACGAGTAGCATCATTTGCCATGCGACGCTTCTTACCAGTGGGCAAATTGACTCTCACAGGAGTCAATAACCATATAGATTAGAGCTAAAAAATTTACAATAATAAGACATGAGCCCAAGCATGGTTGGACAAAAGACAAGACCGGTCCTGTGTTCAACTGTGCTTGTGTTCGCGTCTTGCTTCTACCGAATACGCGTTTAAAAGCTAGAAACCGCGCCCATTCTGTTCTGCCAAAGTCATCACGTCACCGCCTTCGGTGTTCGGTTTTGGTAAACTCTTCTGCGTGGGTAAAAGTTGTAGAAATAATGATATTTTTAGCGCACAAATGCTTTTTGCTTAGAACTCATATTTCTTGTCGAAATCATTACAGCAACATGTGTCAAGCGGGTACAAGGGCGAATCAACGGGGCAGCATGGTTATAGAAAAAAGATATGACTAAGCTGGCAAACGAGTTTCCTCGCTTTTGCTAGGTGGTACAGTTAAAGAAAATTTTGCCGGCTGAATGCCTTCGTTACGTTTATTTATCATGTTTTCCTATACATTTTCCCAATCTTTAAAATATCCTTTCTCATCGCATTATTTAGGGTCAAATTGCCGCTACTTTTATTCTTTGAGAGACTGACAAGTGGTTGAAATATGTTGCGATACGCTGACGGAAAAAAAATGACCATGATTTTTATGGATAGAATCCAGTGCGTTGTTCGCGATTTAAGTAGGAAATTAAATTTTAAATTAGCAAAGAAAATTTCAAAGACCAGTAAGTGACGCTACCTGGCGGTGAAGTATTGGAACTTCAGATCCAGTATATGACTTTACTGTGCGTAAGTGCGCTGTTATTAAGTATGGCATACTTACTGCTAAAAATTGCAGTTCGCATTTTCTGATGCTTTAGCGTTTTTTATGCGTATTACGAAGTAAAAAACTGCACGCTAAGAAGCGACGGTGCCTTCGTGCTAACGAGTGGAGCGACAGAGCGGGCAGAGCTGTTCAATGCATCGCGGCGCACATGAGGGCTGTTGTACGCCCGCGCGAGTTTCCGAGTCAGTACTCCAGTTACTGTGGCCTCTGTCAGATGCAAAATGCCATCGTCGAATTGTGCCGTGAATGGGTGCCAGCACCAGGGTAAGCTCGACGCAGGATTGTGGGCTTTTATGCGTCTTTTTCGAAGCTTCCGCGCCTTTTTTGGTCATTTTGTGGTGCAAATTTGATATCATCGGATCCGTGAAGACGAGAGGATTCAGCGGATATCTGATTTTGAGGTGGGCCACCCCTTCTTTGGGCTTTATTGGAACTTTTGTGCTCACGCCACGCTGGCCGAGAGCTAGCGTCTCGTAGACCTAGCGCGGCGGGACGCGCGCGTCTGGCAATGCACGCTGAAGGAGAAGTGCTCCTCGCGGAGGACTTTACTGAAGACCTGGGATGGCGGACATTGTCCTGCCGAAAATCTAGGGTTACGACGAGGCCTGGATTGTGTGATGGCGGCTCACAAAGGGAGATGCCCGAACGAAGGGGCGCTGGTGAACGGCGCGGAGGCTCAGCAATCAAGACTCGCATTGTGAAGGCGCCGCGCATGCCACCGATGCCACAAGAACACATCAAAATAGTCATTCGCCCACGGGGTGGACGGAATTTGGAGAAAGTTAGCCCTACAGCGGTGGGCAAAGCAATCGTAGAGACGGCAGGCCTCAGTATTCAGCAGGTTAGGGAAGATGTTATCTGCCTTAACTTTATGCAAAATATCTTGGTGGCTAGTACGCCAGAAAGGAGCAACGCTGAACGATACGTGAGATTGAGGTCAATCAGAGTGGCAGACAAGGATTTTGAAGTCAGCGCATACAAGACGGCCCCACACACTACGTGTAAAAGGGTCATTCGCAATGCGGACATTATAGATGGATTGGCGATACTTGAGCGGAACATCGTTAACGATCGCAATCCGCTCGCTATGGCGGTCAAAAGAATCAAGAATGCAGGATACGTTACCATTGTTTTCGACTGGTTAAAATTGCCCAATTTTGCCAGATATGGGCCAACACTGGTCCGGTGTTTCCTGTATCGAAAGCAGTTGAATGTATGTTATGTGTGTGGCAAGCTTGGACATCGGGCGGATGTCTGTCCTGCACCCGATTGTTTTGAATGCCGAGGATGCGGTGATGGGAACCCTGAAGAGGATCACAACTGTGTGCCTTGTTGCAAGCTTTGTGGCGGCCGAAACCTGACCGCGGATAAACAATGGAGACAACGGTACCAGCTTCCCTACGTCCTGCGCGTTCGACGACAGGAGAGAGCCAGGACGGAGCTAAGGGCGGAACAGGAGGCAGCCGAGATGGTGCAGCTGGCGAGCGCCCGCCAACGCTCTAAGGGGCGCTCGCGCTCTATGAGCCGTTCCAAGTCGAGGCAACGGCCGTCGTGTGGGACTCCAACGACCAGGAGCCGCTCCGTTTCTAGGGAGGCGCGAGTGCACTTTCCTGCAGCTGGTGGAGGCGGCGGCGCAGCTAGAGGCCAGACCATCTGGGCTGACAAGGTCAAGGACGGCACCAGCGCCGGCCGAGCGCGTGAGCAGCGCCAGGAGCATGTGGATAGTAATAGGGATAGGGATAAAATTGCGCAATTGGAGAGAGAGAATCATAGCTAAAAAGCAGCCATTGACGGGCTTATAAAAGAAATAGCTGAACTTAGGATCGGCTTACCTTCTGGTAACAGCGGTAGTTTAGGACAGGCTAGCAAACGTGACGACTTGTTTGAAGTAGCGAGGTCTGTGGAGGTTGCAGAAGACAACATGGCTGACGAGGAGACGCCTGCTCCGAATAAGAGGGCCCTATCCTCGGCGGTGCGGATTCAGAGCAAAGTCGGTTCCGAGCTTAAAGCAATGATGGCGACATTGCAAGAAAGTATGAATCAGATCATTAGTAGACTGGAGCGGATAGAAGAGTGGGAAAATATCACGGATCCGAGATTAGGAAAAATTGAAATATATCTAAATGAGACAGTGATCCCTGTTATGGAGCGGGAGTGCTCTCGGCCACTAGCCCCGCAGCGTAAGTCGCCTAGTGGACTTGAGCTCAAAACTAGTTCACCGAATCTCCGTGGTCAAGATGGCTCTATTCAATAGTCCATTTAGTATTTGCCAGTTGAATTGTAGGGGGTTCAATCATAAGAAGGCGTCTCTGCAGCATTTTGTTAGAACGCGTTGTTTGAAACCCCAAGTTATTATGTTACAGGAAACACGGACGTCTAATGTGACCTTATGGGATTTCAAAGCAGAGGTTAAGGATAATGAACAGGGCAGAGGACTCACAACTCTCATTAATAGGAGGTTGCCGTATATTAGATATGATCTTCACGTGGTGGATTGCAAGATTGAATATTTTATGGTGGAGGTATTTTAAGGTCGGCAAAGGTCATGTCAGAGGAGCGTTTACCTGCTTAACCTGTACAGTAGCCCTTGGGACACGAGGCAGAGTTTCAAATCTCTCTTGACCAATGCAACCAATCTGGCTAAGCATGCGCCGTTGCTTATTGGAGGGGACGTTAATGCACCCTATCATATGTGGAAGTATGTTCATAGCACTATTAAGGGGGCGAGACTATCGCAGCAGGCACTAGATTTCACTTTAACCCTGATTACAGACCCTTCGTATCGTCCCCCCAGATGTGGCACGTCGACATGTAAAGATTCGACACCTGATCTCACCTTTGTTCGGGGGGTAGTGCCTTTACGAAACGACGAGCGCAGAGAATCGAAGATCGGGGAAATTAGTTGACCTTAGAACAGTGGACTAGTCAGCTTAAATGTGACGTCGAGGCGTCCACTAACGAGGTTCAGACCGATATTGACACGGAACACATGGATAATTTGTGGGAAACGAAGCAATCGATGTTAGCGAGATGGAAGGGTCAGAGATTGAACAGAAGGCTTTGAAAGCGTATAGCAGTGGTTAATCAGGAAATAGAAGACCATTGTCGGGTACTCTGCAAGCAGCAATGGAATGAAGTATGCAATTCTATTGATGCTCGCATTAAGAGGGGAGGCGCCTGGAGTTCGCTCATATTTTTACTAGATGAGACAAACACTAAATCTAATCAGAGAAATGTGATAGGTAAGCTGGTCCATCAGGTGTGTCGGGACTCCATGGAGCAGGAGTTGCTTAAGGATTTCGCTGAGAGATACCTTCCGTTGGAGACTTGGCACGATACATCTGATGTGATTTTGGAATATAGTGGGGATGAAATTCAGTTATGGTTGAGGAATTTAGTGAAAATGATATAAGGATGGTGCTGCAGAATCTTAATAGTCGATCGGCATCAGGGTCAAATTTAGACTACGGGTCAATTGAGTTGCGGGAGATCAATAGCCGATGGAAGGAAGACGCTTTCCCGGAAGAGTGGAAACTTGCAACAACTGTTCTGATACCCAAAGCGGTCAAGGCCATAGGGCTTGAAAATCTCAGACCCATTTCCCTGATATCGTGTTTGGGGAAAGTCGCTGAGCATGTCACTCTAAATAGGCTAACGCGTTATGTTGAGGGCAATGGGATCTTTCCCCACTCTATGATAGTATTTCGGCCCGGCCTCTCGACTCGGTATGCTATGATCAGGATTAAGCATCAGCTCCTTGGCCAGCGGACAAGGGATACTAAGGCACTAATTAGACTTGATGAGGAAAAAAGCTTCCGATAAAATCTGACATTCTTTCATTCTAAGCGTGCTATCGGACTTGAATATGGAGCAGCGGCTTTTCCATTTTATCAAGGCTTTCCTTGTGGATAGAAGGACATGTCGCAGGTTTGGGGAGGAAGTCTTAAAATTGGGTTGCTGTGGTACTCCGCAGGGATCCATAATCTCGCCTATGTTATTCATCTGGCGATGTCAAAGTTGGCTAATACACTGGACACTGTCCAGGGTATTGGTCATTCTATCTACACGGATGACGTTACTATATGGAGTGTCGGTGGTAGTGATGGAGAGCTTGATGCTAGGCTGCAGAAGGTGGTAGCGCTTAAGGAAGAGTACTTGGGTCTTATGGGGTTCAAGTGCTCCACTAAAAAGTCGGAGTTGTTTATCTTCAAATCTAAGAAGCTAGGTCGTAGGCCGAAGGATTGGGTACCGGAAGTTGAGCCTTGCATTAGAACCCATACTAGGGAAGGGTCGTTGGTACCCAAGGTTGAAGCAATCAGGGTCCTGGGTTTTGTACTTGAAGTGAATGGATCGAATATTAGAACCATTCAGTGTATTACCAAGAAGACGGAGAAGGCCATGAGACTTATAATAAGGATCTCTAATAGGCATAGGGGTTTAGGAGAAGAAGGTGGGATGCAGTTAGTTCACGCATTTATTATGTGTCATTTCTCGTATGGGGCAGCTATGCTAAATTGGAATAGGTGGGAGAAAGATAAATTGGAAGCCTTAATCAGAAAAACCGCCAAGGCGGTTCTTGGTCTGCCTGTGACTACGTCAAACGATATGTTGTTACCACTGGGTTTGCATAATACCTTAGATGAAATTGCCGGGGCTCAGCGTACGGCACAGAGAGAGTGGTCACTAGGTGCACCAGCGGGTAGGTATAATTTAGAGTCAATTGAAGAATCGGTGGCTGTGTCGCACGATGGGGCGAGTTGAACGTAAACCTTAGGACCATTGTCATGGTTCGTCCGTTTCCCCAGAGTGTGCACCCCGTGCACAATGTAGGGAGGCGGGTCGCGAGAGCTAGGGCTTTGTTGTGAGAGGCAAAGGATCAGGAGGAGGAGTCTGCGTTTGTTCACGCTGCATGGATTAATGGGAAAGATGCTTATACGGTGGTGGTGGTGGTACATGGCAAAGGAAGCGTTAGAAATGCTGCTTCCATATATAGCAAAGATCCTGGGGTTGCTGAGCAGGTGGCTATAGGTCTAGCACTAACTGATTCAAGAAGAGTTTCGGTGTGTAGTGACTTGCGATCTGCGATTAAAGCCTTCTCGAGAGGACTTGTTGCGAAACCGGCTAACAGTGCTGCAGGGTAGGGATATCACTTCTCATACAGTTACTTGGTTCCCGGCGCACATGGGGACCGTGGGGGGAGCCCCGCATAACCTGAACGAGGTGGCGCGCAGGGAGGCGCGAGGATTAGTGTGCCATGTACTTAAAGGGCTGGATCTCCCGCTCCTGAGTTAAAGGGGCCAACTGCTAATCTAGAACGAGATCACCAAGCGCTATTACTTAGGCCGCAGGGCATTCCCCCTGCCAAATGCTAAATTAAATAGGCCACAGGCGGTTACATTGAGACTTCTGCAGACACAAACGTACCCTAACCCGGTCGTCATGAATAAAATTAATTCGGACTGCGGGGTTTCAGTCAATTGTAGTAAGTGTGGACGTTTGCTCGATTTAGCACACATGCTTTGGTGCTGCTTGGCG
The DNA here is from genome assembly GCF_050947875.1 of Dermacentor variabilis. Taxonomy (NCBI): domain Eukaryota; kingdom Metazoa; phylum Arthropoda; class Arachnida; order Ixodida; family Ixodidae; genus Dermacentor; species Dermacentor variabilis. Next base: position 210,938,620 of record NC_134569.1, on the reverse strand, counting down.
TTGGCCGGTGATGGTTCTCGAGGTGAACAGTGGTGGCAGCGGATGCTGCACAGTGAAGTGCTGGCAGACCAACTCAGGGCTGTCCAGAGGGCCCGTATGACAGCAGAGGGGCTCGGCCTCTCTGTCCCGACGTGGTAGCGGCCGGAATCAGTCCCAGAGTGATCCCTCAGCACCCAAATAAAGTTCTTCATACCATACCATACCAGGGTAATAGCACTACTGGAATGTGCCAACAATTTAGCTTGGCGCGGCTAAAACTAAAAGCCTGGCTTATGCGGCCAGCAAAAGCATGGCCTCCGAGATCGGTTTGTGTTACTTGGAGGTAGCCGTCGCTGAGGCGTAGACTCAGACATCATGTTTTACTGTAAAAATAATTCGACGCTTCGTAAAACATGAACCGCAGCAACATCAGCTTCATAAACCAAAATATTACTTTCTTGTAGCTAAAGCTATGCTTGCCGCCTGCTTCCCTCTAATACCGGCGTATACTCGCTATCGCGCTCACCTCTCACTGCATGTAGCATGTTTCTCGAGCACGACTACACCATCATTGCTGATCTGAAAATACTTATAGAAAATGTTCCACGGCGTTTTCCGTGTTACAACCTGCCGTGGTCGCTTAGGTGAGATGGTGTTGGGCTGCCAAGCACGAGGTCGCGGGATCGTATCCCGGCAATGGCGGTCGCATTTCGATGGGCCCGAAATGCGAAAACGCCCGTGTACTTAGTTTTATACTACTACAACTCCTTCACCTCTCTCTCTCTCTCCCTCTCTCTTTATATATATATATATATACACCACGCAAAGACAAACTCCCCAGACAAGACGGCTTTAACAACCAGGATGCACGTTTTTCAGCTACTTTGCATCAAGTTATGCTATTTTTAACAATGATGATATTAAAAAAACTACAATTTTGTTTCCCTGCATATATATAATATATGTCGATGACCTAGCTGGTAAATGACTTGGAAAAATGAACAGCGCTAGAAACAAGAGAGCGCACTATCGTGTGTCTTCTCGTTTGCAGGCCAGAACTCGTTGCAGCCCAGGTAACAGTGGAGATCGCCGTTGTTTTCCCGCCAGACCTTCTAGTGCGTTGTACGGCCACGGCTACGTACGCAGAGGGTGGGCACTATTTTGCAAATTTCCTATCACTCAATCGCGCTTTCGGCTTTGTGGGCCTGCTATAGTATCCTAGATTTCAAAATAAAGGAACGAAGCTTTGCGCTAGAACTTCGATAGTATCATATGATGCAAGTTTCACTCACTTTTGGTGACCTGCTGTCTGACTTACTTGAAGAGATGTTCGTAAGTAGCTTGCGATCATGGTATGTAATCATCACGCGACGCATATTGTTATTTGATCTCACACGGGAGTTGATGAGGTAGACAGCCCAAAACAGGGCTGCTTCCTGTTTAGAAGCGTTTGGGAAAATTACGGCATCTGTTGTACGCAGTGACATGAGGATAGTAGCTCCGAGAGATTTGAATGCGTCATCTCCTGATACCCTTCTATTCTGAAAATTGCCGAGACACTTAGCTAGGAGGGTCTCTCCGCAGCAAGCAGCACGTGTTGCCATGTGGTATAGATGAGCCTCAGCTAGGCGATAGGCCACGGCTGTCTGGTGCTGAGCGATTAGGCAATGACAAGACGTTCTCCCTATGTCCCTAATTATCGGCCAATCTCGTTCTGCAAGCCTTTTATGCCCATCCCCCCTCTTCATATTCATCACTCCAAGCACCTTCTTAACATGCTTTTCCATTAGTCACTGTCACATTTTACCATTCACCGGTTTGCTGAACGGCGCGGCGGCCGCTAACATACCTATATTTCTGTTTCTGCCTGGACTTCGAGGCCATTCTCCTACCTGCCCTGCCACCTGTTTGTCGTGGCTGTTTCTTAGCTTCCCTGGCCGAGCATCCCCGTCCTCGATATACTTTGTCGTGCTCAAATGAGCGTTCTTTTAAAGCGAAGCTTCTTTTTTCTCTCGCAAGTTGACCCGCGTCCATGGTGGTTCAGAGGGTGCATATACATGGAAGGAGCGTGGCAGAGAGGAAAGAAGACGAGAGAGACTCGTTTGGACCTTTGCACCGCGTCGAATATGCACAATACCCTCTGGAGCTCCCTGGGCGTCGATCGCCACATTAGCCTCTTGACAGCTGTAATTTCCGTGACACCTCGCAAAACTACTGCAGAAATTGTAGCGCTTACCTCCAGATAGAAGCTAGATAGAATGGTAGAGAGGAGGGGGAGAGGAGGCAGAGAATGAGTGGAACCGACGCAGTCGCAAAACGAGTGATTAACAGTCTTGCCACTCTTCGCCCGCAGTTCCCATACAAGCGGGGGTGAGAGGGGTGGGCGGATAGGGAAAAGGTGACGTGAGAAGGCAAGGAAACGGTACTACTATATACACGACAGCGCTTGTTGGCAAACTGGATAAGCTTAAGTTCTAGGTACGGTGATATAACCCACTTCTCCCCCTTCGGACTTTCCATTTCATCCATGTCTGCTTTCTCGAAGCTCATCTCCTGAAACTTTCTGTTCCGTGTGAAAGAGAGGCAGTATCGTCAGAAAATTTCCATGGGGGTGCTCGACTCCCAATCCCCCCCCCTCTGGCTACGCCAATGACACTGGCATTCCTTTTACTAAAAAATAGCTTAAGTTGCGATGCAGAAGGCATGCAGGTTCGCCCTATCAAGTACTTGATCATTTCCCCGTACATTACCTATATTTTTAACGTGTCTTTGTCAAGCTCTGTCTTTCCTAAACGGACGCAAATAGCCAGAGTGTCGGTATTGTTCAAGGAAGGTGACGTTAATGATACTAAAAATAACAGAGCCATTTCTATATTACCTGTTTTTTCGAAAGGGCTAAAAAAACTAATACTAATTAAGGTTTCAAAATGTTTTGACAAGCACAGCCTAATTTATCCAGCCAAGTTTAGATTTAGGAAACGACGGTCTACGGAGTTAGCACTACTCCATTAAAAGGAATTTATTTTATGACAATTTCAAATTAAGAACATTGTCCTTGGTATTTATATTGATTTTAATAAAGCATTTGATTGCATCCTTCACTCTGTTCTATTTGATAAGCTTGAAACCTACGGTATTCGAGGGCACTGGTGAGCCTTATAAAATCCTATCTTGAAAATCGCTATCAATATGTTGAAATAAACAGTAGCCGCTCAAATTTGAAACATATCACCAGAAGCGTTCCTCAGGGCAATATTCTTGGCCCGTTCTGGTTTATAGTATATATAAGTGACCTAGTAAATCTCTATAAAGATGCGAAATACGTAATGTACGCAGACGGGACGCAAGTATATTTTTTTCATCGCCTGACTTTAGTAGCCTTCAGAATAAAGCTAACACTGCTCAGAAAATTCTTCAGGTGTGGTCAAAACAAACCTGTCCACAAATCAATAGAAACAAAACAAAATCAGTAATCTTTAGGCCGAAATCTAAGCAAATAATCAGTTCCATCGACCTCATTTATGACGATGTAAACATAGAAATTGTAGCTAGTTTTAAAATACTTGAAGTTATTTTCACACAAAATATGCTTTGGAACATGCATATAGAATCGATATTAGGCAAATTATCTCGTGTAGTTGGCATGATGGTGCGGCTAAGACCTCTTTTACCTTACAGATTCAAGGTTCTTGTTTATAACACCCTATCTTTTTCTACACTTTATTACTGTCTGCTCGTGCGGGGTACCACATCACGTACGAATCTAGAGAAGATACATATATTTCAGAAAAAATTTGTGCGAGCACTATTTGACTTACCTTACAATGCCCACCACATCAGACTTATTTCCGAAAGCAAATATAATACCTGTGTTTAACCTTCTATAATTACAAGTTAAGTCAAGCTTACAAATGGGAGGTAAAAGACAATTTAAAGGTTCTTCATCAGTTATCTAATCTCGCCAGGAAAACATTTTGTCACTCATTGTTTCTTGAATAATTGAAGAGCGTTTTTCAGGAAATTTGTGTTCTGGCGTTTATTTCTTGTGCAAATTTCAACTGTAGTCAATTGCTATATATATATATATTTATATATATATATATATATATATATATATATATATATATATATATATATATATATATATATATATATATGCTGTTCAATCGCTGTTAGCCTTGTAAAGGAGGCTGCCGACTCTAGTCAACTCACTTGCCTCTAAAGAGACTTTTCCCCGCAGTCTCCTCCATCACTGATGGAAATAAAGAAGTTACTATTATTATTATTCTAGCAATGACACGGGCCTATCCCGAAGGTGATCACATAGCACGTAGAAGCAGTGCTCACGTAGAATTTCGTTGTGAGGCTAAACAGTTTCTTTATATATTGTTACGGCGCAACCAAGGGTGGCGCCAGTCAGAAGAAGACGATTTGACGTGTGGAGTTGGAATCGCTATCGATCGCCATCTTGTTTATACATCGTTGTCTCTCGTGTAAATATTGTAAATGCATCTCTATATGTGACTTCTGCAACGCAACAAATTGGTGGAGGTGCAGGGTGCCCACGAGAAACAACAACGGAGCTCCTTAGCGGTCGTAACCTCGGAGTGGACAACATGACGGACGAAACAGGACCCGACATGGCACAGCCCACATCAACGCCTACAACCCCGATGGTTGTGCTGGCTCAGCCGCGGCATTCAGGAACGTTCTACGGTACCGACTATCTGAACGTGGAAGGCTGGATCGCCACGTATGACCTTGTAAGTGCCCACAACAAATGGGATCCGACGATGTTGGCTAACTTGGTCTTCCAACTATAAGACACGGCGAAGGTGTGGTATAACAACCACGAGAAAGAGCTTAACAATTGGGAGACGTGCAAAGAGTAGCTGATGGATTTGTTCGGCCGTCGAGCTGGGCACGGCTAAACAAAACTAGAGGCCCGCGCCGAGAGGTCCACAGAATCATGCGTCTCTTACATCCAAGACGTGCTGGCTCTGTGCCGTAAGGCCGACAGGGATATGGCTGAGTCAGACAAGGTTGGGCATGTACTGAAGGGAATCGCTGATGATGCTTTCAACCTGCTCATGTGGGAAAGTTGTGAAACAGTACAGGGCATCATGAAAGAGTGCCAACGCTTTGAGCATGTCAAGAGCCGCCGCAGTGCAACGCCGTTCGCACGTCTGCCGAACACAGCTGCGACATCCCTCTTGTGACGACAGGCTAGCAGTGCAGCGACCATCATCATCAGATGACCTTACGCAGATAGTGCGCCGAGAAGTTGAAGCCATGGTACCTACAGCCTTTTTTTCCGCCACAGTGAGCCGTACCACTTCCGTAGAGCACCATTTGTGCAGGCAATAGTCAGTGAAGAACTGGCAAACCTTGGAGTTCATTCTGTATGTGCCGTTGCCGCTTCACAGCTGTCTCATGCTCCAGGTCCATCGACTGGTCCGCGGTATGCTGCACGCTACCAAAATCCAGCCGAGTGGCCAACAATAGACAATCTGTCTTGCCTGTCGGCGTATCGGTCACGTTGCTCGCCATTGCAACAACCGTAGTGTCTCCTCTGCGAACGCCATTCACCAGTTATTATCGCCCCGAACAGAGTGGTCATCGTTACCAGCCTCAATCGGCACTGCAGCAGCCAAATAATCACCCTCGTGCTCCTTGGAATAGTCTCTCGTCTTCCTTCCGACGCCACCAGTCCCTTTCGCCATCATCGCGTCGACCATCGTCCCTGTTCATCTACCGGCTCTGAACTTCACACGGATGCCAGTGGCAATGGAATTGGGGCTGTGCCTGTTCAGTTGCAGCGTAACGCCTCGTCTCATCTGTATATTGTATCCCACGAATTCATTATATTTAGAGAATAATAAACTGAAACTAAAACTGAAACGCAAATCATGTAATTGTATACACCAGCCGCCTTCTGTCACCCGCCGAGAGGAATCTTTCAAAAATAGCGAACGAGAGTGCCTGGCGTTAGATTGTGCAGTTCCCAAATTCCGACCCTACTTATACGGCCGCACATTTTCCGTGGTTATCGATCAGCACGCCTTGTGCTGGCTCTCCTCCCTTAAAGACCCCACTGGGGTCTTTAAGAGATGGGCGCTATGGCTCCAAGCATATTCATTGGCTGTTTTATACAAATCAGGTCGCTACAACAAGCAAGCCGACTGCCTCTCTCGTCATCCTGTCGACCGCCCTGAATATGATACGCATGACGGTGATTCTTGCATCCTGTCCATTTCTGATCCTCACGACAACCGCACTGAACAACGGCGTGATGACTACTTACGCGTTCTCATCGATCGTCTCCATTCTGGACAATGGGAGCCGACGCTGCGCTTGTTTGGGCTCCGCGAAGACGTTCTCCGTCGCAGCTTAGGCCCTGTAGGACAAGAATTTTTACTCGTACAACGCCATCTCCGGACATCAGTTTTTGAGTAGTTGCATGATGCCCCTACAGCAGGCCACCTCGACGTTTCGCGTACTTACGACCGCATACAGCGCCGCTTCTACTGGCCAGGCCTGTACCGCTGCGCTGCAGCCTGTGAGCTTAGCGCCGCAGAAAAAACCTGCTGTGCTGCCCGCTGGACGCCTTCACCTATCTTTGTGCCCTCAGAACCATTTTTAACGCGATAGCGTTAAGGAGCTCGTGTCGCAGAAAAGCCGGTGTCGTCGGCGTCGGCGTCCGCGGCGTTGGCCGTGAGCGATAAATCACCGCAGGCACTTCATAAATAAAAAGCAACTTCCAAGATGGGCTGGGTGGGAATCGAACCAGGGTCTCCGGAGTGTGAGACGGAGACGTTACCACTGAGCCACGAGTTTTTTTTTTTTTTTCTTTATTGCCGACTTCAACACGTCAGTTTACAATATCAGTCCGCGCGAAGAACACAACACGTATGTTAAAAATACGTCACCCTCACTTGGGGTTACGTGATGAGATTAAAATTCACGCATGTGTAGCAAAGCTTCCATTCTTGGAAGCCACTCAGGCACTGGGTCTTGTATCTTGTATCCTTCAATAGCTCTGCTAACAGATTCACAAAAATACTGTCTTATCGGCCTGGCATCAATGTCTGCGTGGCTGACCGCCATCCTGGATCGCCAAATACTGTACAGACCCAATATCATAATCATGTCAAAAGGAACCCCGTCTTCACTCTCGACGGGCAGAAATCTAATTCCGAAAGCATCCACCGGTAAGTCTTTTTTAATCGTGCGTTGGAGAATGTCCCAAAAGAAAAGGGCTTCCCAACAATCTAAGAAAACATGTTCGATAGTTTCCGGCTTCCGGCATATGAAACAATGATTTCCGCAAGGCACAAAGAAACCCTTCGCTTCCAAATACGTCTTGACTTCAAGAGTGTTCGTATGGAGCTTAAAGAAGAAACTTTTAACTCCGCCTGGTACAGTCATTCTTTTCACACGTTTTAGAACTGACTGCCATGGACCTGCACAGTACAACGACCTGTACAACGGTACCGGAAGAAAGACCTCACACAGGTCCTTATAAAGTTTCTTTCGCGACACCACTGACAAATATTCAAACGAAACTCGCACTTGCAAGACGCGACATGCCATGTACACCTCTTTAAGGAAGCCAAAAATGCTCCCTTGCATACTCTCCGAACTAACAACCAAATTTGGCAAAACCCTGCCCAACCTAACCTGACACACAGTTCGCAAAAAGGGGTCATTCGTGTCACGAAAAAACATAAATCGGTTAACCAACTGGCGCAGATATAGATGGGCCAAACCTAGTCCTCCAGAGCGGACGCGGTGAAACAGATTGGTGCGTCGTGTCCGCTCCCAAGTGCTTCCCCACACAAAAACCGCAAATACACGGTGCAGCTTCTGCACATTGACGCGAGAACAATGAATTGCTTGCAAGACATACCACAGCTTGGTTACAAAAAAAAGGTTACAAATTGTGGCACGCGCGAAAATAGACCAGCTGAAGCCTTTGAGCCTGTCGGCCTTCTCACGCATTTCAGCAACTTGGCATTTCCAACATGGCTCACTGTCGCGATAATTCTCCAGCGGCACTCCTAAATATTTTACTGGGGTTGCTGTCCAAGTCATGTTTGCGAAATTCGTTGGGGTTAAGGGCCAGTCGCCGTGCCAGAACCCCAAACACTTAGCCCAGTTCACAGCACTCCCGCTCACAGAACAAAAGTCTTTCACAATTTGAACCACAACACGAACGCTTTCGTAGTCAGCACAGAATACGGCAATGTCATCAGCATACGCGAGAATGCGGACCTCCGCCGCATGCAAACGAAAACCATGAACGCTGTTGCTTTCAATAACGCTCAAACAAAAAGGTTCAATATACAAACAAAAAAGCAATGGTGACAGGGGGCAACCCTGACGCACAGAGCGTTGCACTTGGATGCGCGCTCCCACCCCCTTATTTACTAACAACCGCGTCGTGCATCCTCTGTACGCCATGGCTACGCCTTGGCAGATGACTGATCCGACATTAACGTGCTCTAAAACAGAGAACAAGAGGTCATGCGGCACCCTGTCGAAGGCTTTCTCTAGATCGAGCTGGAGCATTGCGATGCTTTCATGCAAAGCGTCGCAACACTCGAGCACGGACCGGGCTGTGTGTATGTTGGTATATATGGTGCGACCTTTGATACCACAGGTCTGATGTGGTCCCACTAATTCTTGCATCACGGCTTGGAGTCTTTTAGCCAGAATTTTCATGAAGATCTTGTAGTCTACATTAGTCAGGGATATGGGTCGGTAAGCGGTAACCTGTCGCAGTCTAGCTTCATCTTCGCTTTTTGGTATTAAAATTGTATGGGATGTTAAAAATGAAGGAGGAAGCATATCCTTGTCATAAGCCTCATTAAACAGTGTAGCCAAAACCGGTGCTAAATCATCTTTGAATGCCTTATAAAGCGGTGCTACTAGCCCGTCTGGTCCTGGGGACTTTCCCGGGTTGAGGTCTTCTATGGCTTTCCGCACTTCTTCTGTTGAAATGGGCAGTTCAAGCCGCTCTTTCGTATCATCACTAAGCCGCGGCATTAAAGCGAGGAAACGGGTCTTGAAGTCTTCGGTTCTTACTTTGGTGTAACCAAAGAGCCCGCTGTAGTATTCATAAAAGGCCCTTTCTATATTTCCTTTGTCTACGAAGATTACACCGTTCCACTCTATTTTTGGTATGTCATTCTTGCGGGCGTGCCTTTTTTCCAAGCCGAAAGCACGTTTTGTGGGCATTTCGCCCGCTATCAGCCGCTGTGCCCTCGCCCTCACGATCGCTCCTCGATATCGCTCCGTATCTATTGCCTCTAGTTTCTGCTTGACGGTGCGCATTTCTTCGGTGCAAGTGCCTGGCTGCTTTCCTTCTTGCATTATCAAAAACTTTAGGTCATCTCTCAGCGTGTTTTCCTGCAGCCTTTGCTTTTGCTTTATAGCGCACGATCGTTCAATTGCCATCATTTTCATTGCCTGCTTAAATCTTTCCCACTTCGCTCCCAGAAGTTCGTTGTCCGCCATTGGCAGTTCGTGTATCGCCGACGTAACGCGATCCACGAAGATATCATCGTTTAGAAGCTTCTCATTAAGTTTCCAGTTTTCCCACACAAATTTGCTTTTCGTTCCTTTTCTTTTACCTACATGGAAGACAACAAGACAATGGTCACTGAACGGCACTGGTTGTACGCTGTATTCGCCGCAGTACGGTATCAGTTCAACAGATACGTACGCCCGATCCAGACGCGCGTGACTCGTTCCTTGGAAATGAATAAACCGAACGCCAGAACCACATCCGAGACAATCACCAACATCCTCTAGATGACAGCGATCAATTATGTCACTTAAACAGGCAGTACTCGCATCTCGATGCTTCAAAGCGGTACAAAAGCGCCTCTAGTGAACGCGGTGTTGCCTTAGAAACGAGCTGTTTCTAAGGCTCAGGCGTGCGTCGCTTGCTCAGGCACACATTTCGTTGTCGCGCCGAACGCTGCGTTGCTCGACGCTCACCGCGTCCGATGCGGGGCGCGTAGTCGCTGCGCCGTAGCCCATTGTCTTACGCCCCTTGGCGGGTCGACGGGAACGCTGTCGCGTTCCACTCTTGAAGGCGAAGCGCTTAAGCGTCCTCCAATTTTTTTCGCGTTGGTCTCGATCTTCTCGGCCGCTTTCCGACATCGTAATCTGGCGATAAGTTGGCCGCTGTCGCGACTGATTACGCGACCCGGTGCGCGATCGCGTGAGGTTAGCGCACAAGTTGTGCAACTGAGGTGGCAGATTTCCTTTTACATGACGTCATCCTCCGTCACGGCGCACACCGGTAGCTCCTACTTATCGCGGCCGTATCTTGTCCCAAGTAGTTAAACACCTGCTTCGCTCCTGTTCTGCCGAGCACAAGCTTTCTACTGCCAATCATCCGCAGATAAACCGACTGACGGAGCGGTTCAACCGTACGCTGACAGACATGCTGTTTATGCACGTTTCTGACGACCGCAGTGATTGGGACAGCAAGTTACCCTTCGTGACCTTCCCCGAGAATTCGTCCCGTCATGAGGCCGCTGGTCTGTTCGGTCACCACCCTCCTTTGCCCTTTGACACACTGCTTCCTTCCTGGACGTGCACTCCAACTGAATATGCTCAAGACGTCTTCGCCTGGGCTCACACGGCACGACAAAGGAAAGTGGTGTCTCTGTATTAGCAGCATGAAATGGTAAATCTGCTCACTATCGAATCGCTTGGCGTAGGGAGTAAAACATAAAGCATAAGAGCGCATGCTCGTGCGCGGCCAACCTAAGGCAACCACGAAACACCTAAGCTGCAGGCGCTATCAAATATTTGTGATGCGCCGGCATCGTTCTCGCGCATTTCAAGTCTAGTAGGCTTCAAATTACCCTATGTCTACGCTAGCCTTCCTGCATGAGGCCGATGGCGCTGCTCAGCACAGCGATCACTGCGGTTGGTGAACCAGCACGATACATATGTAAGATATGCGCTTCGGCATTGCCTTTTTGGCCTGCATACAGCCATAATATATGAGAGGGATCGCATAAAAAGAATGCGATGCCTATTTTTGAGGACAAAATTTCCGTAATACGTGTGAATGCGTCGTAGAGAACGGAACGAACAGAACCGAAAATAAAATTCGGTTATCATCATCTTTCAAGAGCAAGAGAAAACGGGCTAACGCCGCAATAGGACCTCGCATAGTCACGCCGCACAACGTTTATAAATATATATCCGCTGATGCCATATGCTTGGACCATGCGGTATATAGAACAAAGATATATGTAATCCAGCACCTACCACTGCTTAGGACGCTCGCGCAGTTCGTAAACAGTCCCTTTGCTGGACAAGCCTAATTCAGACTGTAAGGTATGCTGCTATTACTTATCCAAACTATTTTATTCAGGGGCAAAAACCTCATCCATCGAACCAAGTAGTCACGCAATGTAACCTGCAGCGAACGGTTTGAACGCTTGTCAAAGTATAACATCACAGCTCCTATCGTAGCAGAACGGTACCCACGCTGTTACGATCGTCGCGTATGTTTCATGGATCCCAAACCGCAGCTTAGAATTAGAGGATAATACTACAATAAGGTCACATTAGTGACTAGAACATTCAGAAATACACAATTGATCTCCGAGGCTGATCGTAGGCTCCAATATGCGCGCACACATCGCGCTGCGTGTTCCGTCCACCTCAACGCCAGCAGAAATTCCGGCCATAACGCCTTAAACCACTTCAGCACGTCTCACAGAACCGTTTACCACGTAGCATACGCACGTCATACTAAACAGAGCGCACGACCGCGAAAACAAACGGCAGTACCGACCGCCGAGCGTATACCTGCCATGCAAAAGACCGCTTTCACCCAAGCCAGTATGGCGCTGCTCATAGGCGGCGCCACTGAGCTCACAATATGGCGGCGCCTACGAAAAAACGGTCTATAGTTAGCGCCGAGACGGCGCTCTTACAGATGGGGATAATGTTACAGCGCACCCAAGAGCGGCGCCATTCAGAGGACGACGATCTGACGTGTAGAGGGTGTTACGTTTCGCCTACAACGCGCGGTATAGCCGGCGCGGATGCAGCGGACGCCGGGGCTTCGTTCAAAGCGGCGGACATTTTGGCCCGTTCGGCGCCGCCGCTACGCCTCCCCGCCAAGCGCGTCCAGGCATGTTCCAATGCCACGTGTTTTCGTGTGCGTGTGTGTGTGTGTGCATGTTGGTGCCCACGCTTGTCAAAGCGCGGCAGCCGGGGAGATGAGCTCCCCCAACTGTGAAGCGAGGAGGTCTGGACGGCGCCGGCCCGGCGGATGCGTCACCTACTCGTCCCAACGTTCCCGAGCGGCGCCGTCACGTGCGCGTCTATCAAGGCGTTCCTTCTTGCCCTCAACTGCGAGAGTATAAAAGCAGCTGCCCCCGGACGCCAAAAGAGGCTCCGATTTCTTCTGTTGAGTAACGTGCGCTCCCGTCTCTCCACTTCGGTCGACCTGACCGCCCGCTCTTATGCGATGATAGAATAAACAAGTTGTTCTGTTAGCAGTCGACTCATGCTTTGCTCGGACCTTCGGATGCTTCCAGTTGTGCCCCAGGCCGCCAGGCCAACGCTACCCTTGGGGCTTGCGACCCAGCTGCAACAACGGGCGTCGGCGCTGAGATTTCCAACAACTCGTGCCAGCGGTGCGATTACAACAAGGGGGAATCGTTCTCGACAGCCATCTTCTTTATGCATCGTTGTCTCTCGTGTAAATATTGTAAATACATCTCTATACGTGACCTCTGCAACGTAACAATATCTGAATATGAACGTCACGTATGTCAGCTGCTAGCGTACTGGGCACTCTCCGTCTGATGACGAGAGAGGTGGCTAAATTACTTTGCGTGTCGCGAGAACCAAAATGCCACAATATAAAGAAAGAACAAAAGGAAGCACTGTGAAATATGTCAAGACACTCATGACGCCTTCTGTATATTTGTGCAGGTGTCACAGTTCAAGCTCTATCTACCACGCCGGTACTGTTCAGCTACTGGGTATGTGCCCCTATTCTTATGAAATCAAAATGGTGCCATGGTGGCGTAGTAATTTTTGGCGTTGCGCTGCTAAGTTCGATGGCGCGGGATCAAATTGTGGCCGCGGCGGCGGCATTTCGATGGGAGCGAAATGCAAGAACACCCATGTGCTCGCATTGGGTGCACATAAAATCCAGAGAGCGGAGCGGGTGGCGCGTATTAGTGAAAGCAGAGGAAGAGAAACGACGGTGCATTCGGAAGGAGAACGTTCGCAGGGAGTCATGCATGGGATGAGGAGAATTTTAACGCCGAGGCCGGCAGACAATTTACGAATGTTTGCGAGCCGGAAATTCTAAGGCGTTACAAATGCTTAGGTACAGCCTTTAGGACTTACCAGTTTATTTTCATCAGCCTGAACGCTTTACTTGCTGGCCTCGAAATGTTCCGAAGGATGGGCGATTGATTGTAGATAATTAATTTGGTGATTGAATAATGAGCTCTTAAGCGCACTGTAGTGTTGAGCTCCGGACAAATTTTGAACAGCTGGCGTTCTTGAACTGTCGTATAACTTTAAGTGCATGACGCGTTCGTGTATTCTGTGTACGTCGAAATACAACCACCGCCGTGAAATGAAGGCACTACGTTGCCATCAGCAGTTAAATGCCATAGAAGCGGTGCTGCTGCAGTGGCTAACATAACGTGTCGACTCTATGCTTTGGGCAAGGAGAAAATCTCATCTACGAGGCATCAATCACCATGAATGCAATATCCGGCTGTTAGAGACACGCGAAAATTGTGCCGTGCAAATAGACAGTTTCAATAAAATACGCGTGAGAACAAAAAGAAATGTGAGGATAGAAAATACATATTGATTTGTCAAGTTCGTACTATGATACTACGCTCTCTGCAAAATTCTGAACAGTTGCACTTTGGTACAGAACGATTTGTGGATTTTAAAAGCACACAAACAAGGGAATGGAAGTAGTGGTCTTTGCTTTCACGAAGCTTTACCTCGGGGCCTCCTATATGAATACATGGAAAAGGAGAAATCGTTTTTCTCGGCAACAATTGCAACAAATTTCATAAGGTTCGTTGCACTTAAAAGAAAAGGTTAAAGTCGAGTGACTGTTAGTTGCGAATTTTTTCTTTAGGCGGTAAGTTTTTTATTACAGATTGACAAAAAAACGATAATTTTCTGAAAATGATACTATCACGCTTACAACTCCGTAATTCGTCAATCAAAAACGATATCACAATTCTGTAAACTGAATCTAATGGTACATCTAACGTTGACAAAATTGACGTATTATACATGGCTCTCAAGTAGACCCCTAATTCTTAAATAGAACATTTGCAAAACCTTTGTAAACAATATAAGAAATTCAAGTGAGATATAAATTGGCCTATCAAATTTGTCCGCTTGGGATGCTCTAATGGATGCACTTTACGGAGCTGCAATATCATTTCTAGGCGCAGACTTCCAAATTTGTAAATTTCATGCTTCTATATCGTTCAAACTGCCCAATTCTTTAAAATTCCATATAGAGAATTCAGGCCATAAACCTAATTCTGGTTCCAACAGTCACTATAATTCTTTTCTCTCTCAAATGCAACAAACATTATTAAAATCAGAAATGCGTTTCTGCGTTTTACATGTATTTCAATAAGCAGCATCAGAGTTGGGCCGGAGCTAAAGCTTCCTCTTAAGGTGGTAATAATTATTTGTGTAATGGGCCCAACTGCGCGTTTTCGTTAATTTTCAACATTTACTCATTAATTTCAATGTGCTACCTAGAGTCTACCTTTCGTATAAATTCTATCTTGCCACGTATTTAGTACTGTAAACATTTCTGATTGTCGGACTTCCTTTATAATGCCTCGGCGATTGAGAGTACGTAAATAAGTAAATAAATAAAACCGTTTTTTGATATAACGATTATAATTTCTATTAAGTTATTTATATCTCCAGTTTTGTGATAAGTGCGAAAGAAAAGTTGTGACGACGGTAGCCCGCTTAAGCTCAAACGACCCCGCAGGCCAAGCCAGGCGACGCGCTGGACTTCAGCCGGCTACAGAACGACTTCGTGGCCTCGATGGTTAGCCGACGCCCCGACCGGTTCGTCGGTCTGTGCACCGTGCCGATGCAGAGCCCAGAGCTGGCCGCCGAGGAGCTGAAGCGGTGCGTCAGCCAGCTGGGAATGCGGGGCGTCATCGTCGGCTCGCACGTCAACCAATGGACGCTGGCGGACCGAGCACTCGACCCTTTCTACAGGGTGAGCGAGCCTCGCGGTATCTGCGCGAGTCGAGCAGCGTCCGCGCTAAGCACACAGTTGGTCATGACTCTAGGTGAAGCATCCGTGACGCCGGAGTTGGCGTTACTTCTCCATCTTGTCGGAGCAGAGTATTCCAGCTAACTGTGGTAGGGGCAGATTCTCCTATCTCGTTTACATTTCTGGCCTTCGGAGCGCAACCAATCCGGGCTGCTTAGACCTGAGCGCGCCGTTGTGATCCGGCCAACGGATCCAATCGGGGCGTACCATCGCGATACCGTGAACAAAGTCATTTCGTCCGAGTATTGCGCTCTAGCGTTGAAAGGAGTTCAGAATGGATTGCGCAAATTGACCGTTAGGGCGGTCCCCGCTAGTTTTGCCGTCTTTTCTGAAAATAAATTTGTACATTCTCATTGCTCTGCTAGAATGCACAGCCGGCGACCGACATCACGCACTTTACGCACATCATGACGCATCAGCCTATGGCTAGCCCATCAACAGTTTATGAGAAAAAAACGCGAATGCTGGTCTTCGCTTGAGAAATCGTTTGACTTTATTGGACAAGTTTCGGGTGGCCTTGCACCGCGGACTTGTGACAAGCCACAGCGCGCCGACGAGGAGGCCAGCGAAAGAGAACGTGGTTACGCGTTTAGATACATAGACTGCGGCCTGAGGTATAGTATTCTCACCGTAAGTGAAGCGCCACGGAAACAATGTTCCGGGGTATCCGCCGCACGGTGTTGAACAGTACGTGCGTATGCATGCCACTATAGTGCGCTGGCCGGGCTTACGTACTAATATCAGCCGTTTTATGTGCGCGCACGCATAGATTATGTCGAGCCTTGTTCACTCTTGCACGGAATCTGCAAACCTTCACTTTCCTGCGCCCCTCGAACACAGAGATAAAACACCTGCGGCGTGGAAAGTTCGGTCCTTAATTGCTCACAGCTAGCCGATTCTTTCCCATCCTTCCACGTGGCTGTTATACGCGCCACAAATGCATTGATCCCTGTGAGAAGCAGGAACACTGCACAGTTGCCCCTGACCTGCAAGGCGCTTTATGGTACGCATTTTGAAGCACAACGGTTTCAATTTGAAATGGCACTTTAGCACGAATCCACCGATTACGGCAAATACAGGGTGATTATTTCAAGTTTTAGATTACTTATAAAAACCGCCTGTGGTAGATAGCATAATGAGTGTCCTTAAGCTGGAATATACGGAGAGGCGGGAGAGGCACCAGAAATCGAAACACATATTCAACTAATTAACACACATTCACGGATTATCTTCTTAATTAATTACTTTACGGCATATATGCCATGCAATCCACAAATTGTAGCCGGTGATCTTGCAAGACGTATCCACTCGAAACGAATTTCTAGAATGACACCAGTCTCGAGATATTTCCAAAAGTGGGGAAGGAAATACATGGCTGTTCCAGTTACTTTTCTGCTTCAACGCATGAAGAAACGGTTTGGTAAAAATGTAAGTGCAACAACACTGTATCTTTACGGCAAATTTGATGACGCATACCTCCAATGTGGCGTTATTCTGGAAATTCATTTCAAGTGGATACGCTTTAAAAACTCACCACCTACAATTCGTAAATTGCAATATGTGTCGTAAAGAAATTAATTCTAATGATAATTAGTGAATTTTTCGTAATAAGCTCAATATGTGTTTCCATTTCTCGTGCAAGTAATGTTCGTCTCTCTAATTAATCCACTTTGATGTCTGCCGTGACGACTGCATTCGAACGGGGGCGCAATGCAAGAACACTCGTGCACCTTACGTCGTTTGTAGTGGTCAAAATTATTCCGGAGTCACAAGCTGTCCAGTGGCGCCAACTACAAACCAAATCATACTACGAGAGTCCCACACTAATGCATGCTATCTATCCAGAAATATGCACAACGGATAGATGCAAAGCGCGTGGCTCCAGGGTCACATGCTGAGACACATGACACACATGCTATGGGAATGCCAGAGACATGAAATGAGAGCGGGGCCTCCACCGACAGCCTCCGCGCGCGATGGCAGGCCGCGCTGCTCAGCTCCAACCTGGAAGACCAACTCTGGAAGACCAACTCTGGGCAGTCCAGCGGGCCAACGAAGCCGCTGGGAGACAAGAACTCTTGGCCGTAACCTTGGCGGATGCCCCCTGCCCACGAACTCGCCGGACACGAATCGTTCTGACTCGAAATAAAGTTTTTCTCACTCACGCTTAACTACGGCGGGCCTCCTAATCAGATCGTGATTTGGCACGTTAAGCTTTGTTTTTTTTTTCGTTGTGCAATTTATATGAAAGAAGGAAAGAAAATCCCTTTGACTTCAGACGCATCGAAAGGTGTAGTGTGCTTTTAGAAGTACTAACGGTTGGGCGTGTTGGTAATCCATACTCAAAGAAGAATGGCCCAAACGAACAGTTATTGCTAGCCTGCGCTCATGCGTGTTTTCTATCTCGTCCCTTTTCGTTTGCGCCATTCTTTTTTCACTGTAGTGTGCCTGGATGGCAACGCTGGCCGAACTCGGTCATGGCAGCACGCGGCTCACCTGTTCAAGCTCGCCACTTCTCTCTTACCGCGAATGCTCGTTACCTTGCAAGGGTTGTCTAGTTTTGCAGGTCAGTGAAAAGGCGCACAAGTTGTCATTAAGGACTGTGAACCTACCGCCATAATACTACATTTCATTGAATTTGTGCAGTATGTCTAAAACAGAAACCTTAAGCAGTCGAGGAATTATGTACTGCTGCTTTATCACCTTATGATATACTGATTGCCAACCGCATCGGCCTTTCTCCAAACTTGCCCGATCGCGACTAGTACTTTGTCGCGGCACTTTGCCTTGTTTTGTGGGCTTTCTTTAATGCTCAAAAAAGAATCTTTATGTAGCACGTATTGAGCAGCAGAAAGATGGATCGGGAATTTTGCATGATTCACGGGACAATTTTCTGATTGACAATTTTGCTTTGAATATAGTATTTGAAAATATAATTAATAATTTATTATTAAGTAGATAATTAGGCAAAAAAGAAAGAGTAGTTTTACTTGTTCCAAGTGACGGCAAAAAACATTATCTTGGCTCTGTGCAGCTAAGTAGCACTCGAATATTTTTTAAAACTTTGTTACAAGTCCCATGGGACACCCAGTGTAATACCTGATTATCTGTAGCAGTTGCAGTGACTATTTGTTGCCGCCCCGCTTTGAAGGGGATGCCATCTGTTAACAAGTTTCAATAAAAACAAAGAAAAACAATAACAATGTGGAGTAATCAAAAGTTAAGTGAAAGAAATAGAGACGGTAAGCTACATGCAAAGAATGGAAACAAAAAAAGATCACATTCAGTTTTACAATGACGCCGAGCAAGAAATCGGTAAAAACAGTTCTACGGTTACACAGTTGCTAATACCTTGCTGTATGAGTCCCGAGCTGTCTGTCTGGGGAGAGATCGCATATGATGCGCAAGCGTTCGCAACAGCATGAGGCATACGTCTGCTGCAGAGAAAATCTGGTGACGACCTAGCACATAGCAACGTAATACCAAGATATTCACTCAACGAACGCTGGGGACGCCCACCCTCCAGAAACGCTGTAATGTCAAATCTGATAGGAGCGTTAACTGGTCAGCAGTGAAGATGGCCAAGAGACGTTTAGAGTATTGGTGAGAAAAGTGCAGGAAATAGATAGGGATCATTACTGGTATTGGTAACCTTAAATGATAATGTAGGGATAGGAAGAATGCTAGACTGAAATCGATGGAATAAAATCTGGCTTGCTCATACAGGCTGAGTGACTTTTTCGCAACCTGAGTAAATGGGAATTCTATAAGAAATCATTATCAGCACGGGGTCGAGCAAGAACTTCAACTCGAGGCCCGTTTTCACGCACGCCGACTCATAGCGACATTATCGAGAAGTGTGCGCACTTTCTGCACGTGGAAGGTGTGCTACTTCGTAAAAACCTTAAAGCGAAGCTTACTCCCGTCTTTCGCGTCGGTGACTGGCTTTCTCCTCGGAAGAGCTCAACACCGGACAGCACAAGCGAGACAGATGTGTCAGTAAGGCTGTTGCGGGCATGCTTCGGGGGCGTTCGGTGGAGAAACCTGTGGGGAAATAACTGGCTGCGGCTTAGCTCAGCTAATCCTAGATATGCAAAGCGAACGCTTGGTTTACCCTGGTTAAGTCTTGGTTTTACTTGGTTAACCTTTGATTTAGTCGTAATTATTATACTTAGCTATACGATCATCGCTTAGCAAGGTATGACGGCTGTGCCTAGGTCGGTTGCTAGACATGTCTGTGGTTAGGCTTGGGTAGACACGCATCATTCGACGGTGCAACGTCTGTTGTGCCACAAGGAAAGTGCAATGCTATACATGCAAAGAGGTGCCGCGAACATGCGCAGCGTCGAAGCACAAATGGACAGGGTGCGAACGCGGTCACTACATTGATCGCGACGGGGCGACGCCTGTTGCCTTTCGGACCCTATCCAGTGAAGCGGCTCGGCGGGCGATATCCGTGAGTGGTCAGACGCCGCTTGGCGACGACGGCTCAAAGCGCCCGCGCAACGCTCAGGGAAGACGGCCCGGCCTCGCTTTCATCCATGACCAAGCTCGCACCGACTAGGCGAGCGCGGCGCACCTGCCAGGCACGCGCCGGGTCACGTGGTCAGGCGCTGATCCAGCTACGGTTTAAACTACGGAGAGCGCAAGCGCCAAGTCAGTGGGAGCGGCGAAGCTCGGCGCCGCGAGTCACATGATGCGTTGTCAAGGCTACGGCGCAGCTGCGGTCAATTGAAGGTCAAATTTCTGGCGACGACGAAACTCGGCTCGACGTGGTTAGTAAAGCTTTCGATTTAAAACATTTAAAGCTCTGGAGACCGCAAAACGCTGCCAGATATTTTCGAGCGCTGTATATACAGGGTGGCCCTTTATGAAAGGGAACACGCGAGCGCGTGCCCGTGCTCTGCGGAGGCTGCTTAGAGCGCCATCAAGTGCCAGCAAGGAGGAGCACGTCTGCTTGTGGCGTCATCTGTTGGTGACCAGAATAACCAGGCATGGCCGATAAGCAAGCGCCCGCTAGAATTAGCTGGAATCCCTCCCCTCTTCGTATGACTTTCGGGCAAGGAGCGGGGCCTCCAACGCAACGCCTGCTGCTAGCAAACCGCATTGGATACGCAAGTGCACTGGAAGCGTGGAAGCGTCAATATACGCCCGGTAGTTATTAGGTACTCCTGGGGCGCTATAACGTAAAGCCATTCCAAACTTTTCTATTCCAGTTCTGCAATCAGCCCTCCGCGATTGATCAAGACCTTTCTTGGGCCACATCCCCTACGCCTGTCTGTCACGCGACGTCACGAAAACCGCAATAGGTCCCCATCTGATATGGCATGTACACACTGATTATTCATGACTGGACCGAACAAAAAAAAATAGTTATTTCTGATTCGACGCCTTTTCGCCATTAGCCCTCGGCTATTGGCCAAAAGTTTTCTGGCTGCACCCACTTCACCTGCCTGTCACGCGATAGAGCTGCTGCCCCGTTCCGAAAGAGATAAAAGATGGCTGCCGCCGATCGCTCAAGCACTGGCTACTCACACCGGCCGGAGAACTTGGGTTTATTTGCGTATAATAAAACTTTTTTGCGTGGCCGTGTAACGTTTTCTAGCATTTTCGGCACGTTTACGACCTCGTTCTGCCAACTCTTCCTTGCTGAGGATCCATTTTAGCGGCATTCTCAACCTTCCGTTGCATGCCGCCGCGATTTTCCACCAGCCATCGCAAGCTAAGTAAGGGAAAGCGGACCAATCGCAGACGCCAGCACCACCTTCTTCATCCGGTTATCGATTTTCAGTGCACTAGCTCGCCCCCATCGAATTCCTCTCCACTTGAGCGTGCGCCTCGTCTTTTGTCAGCCAATTAGAAAAGACAAGCCGCTCAGTGCAAGCAATGTTATTCGTTTTAAAAGCAAAAAAAAAAATAATAAGTGACCTCCCGTAAACGAGTAGAGGGTTTGACTGGTTTGTTCAGACAATCCTACGGTTCACCGTCCGATGCTTGCGTCGGCGGTTGACGTCAGGATATTGGCGTCAGGATATTGGAATAAAAACATATTGGAATAGTTTTACGTTGTAGGGCCCCTGGCGTAGCTATATTAATGCGTAAGCATTCTAGGGCTTCTTCCTTCGGAACTTTGACCGTCCGTCAGTCCGTCCAGTTTTTCTGTCTATAACGCGGGACACGACGCACTGCATGCATATATATACATGAGGTCCTATGGAGGTGCTTATGAGAATGCCTTATAAATATGTATGACTAATGAGATTTATGATTTTGACTATAAATGGTAAGTACTGAGAGGTATAAGTGTAAGTAAGGTTAATAAACACTAATAGAATTCGTTACGATAAAATTAGTTCAGTGTAACGGCGATTATTATGGATAATTAGGAATACTTAGGCTAATTAAAATCAAGTCATGTTAAATTATTAGACTAATCAAAAGTTACTAAGGTTAGATCAACGGAGCCTAATCAAGAATCAGGGGTACCTTGAGATTAGTTAGACATAATTAAGTAATCTTAATTAATAATTACAGATATGAACGTCGTCGTCATAATTTTAACTAAGGTTAATTATTAAGAAATTAAGCAAATGTCGTCATTATAGAAATAACTAAGCCTGAGAAATAAAGAACAAATTAATTACGTCTATTTACCTAATCTTGCGTTTCACTTGAGTGCACTTCTATCCTAAACCACTCCGGTTCAGGTGACGTTTATTCATGCTATGGGGAGACGGGGTAGCTAGGGCTCCGTACTGCAAAAAAGCACGCAAGAATTCTACTGGAGCTGTCAAAGTGTGGGTAAGCCTACCCCCAAATTTCAAGTTGACCTTCTCCAAAATTTGAGTTGGCCCATGCTCAAATTTCAAGTTGGCCCACCTCCAAATTTCAAGTTAGGCCACCCACAGAATTTCACCAAATTTCAAGTTGCTCCACCCCCAAATATTAAGGTGGCCCACAGAGAAATTTAAATTGGCCCACCCCAACTATATATAGGCCTACAGCCAGATTCCAAGTTGGCCCACCGCCGAATTTCAAGTTGACCCTCAAATTTCAACTTGGCCCATTACCAAAGTTCAGTTGGCCCACCCTCAAATTTCAAGTTGGCCCACCTCCGAAGTTCAAGTTGGCCCACCTCCAAACTGGTCCACACCTAAATTTAGGTTGGCCTACACCAAATTTCAAGTTGGCCCACCCCTGCTATAGACTTCCCCATGGGTTTTCTGTGGACCCTATGTATCTGTATGGTTACTCTCTATAACCACTCTTATTTTTTCAATTGTTCCTCAAAGCTGATAAAGCTACCAATCATCTACATTTACACTATTATAATGGCTAAATGTCGTAACTTCGCACATTATGCATATTTGTGCAGATACAAGGCATTACACTTTCCACGCAGCGGACAGATTTTGCTGCGGTACTCGCCAAAGAATGCTTACGTATTAAATTACGATGTGAGTGCCTAAGTAGCGGGAATATGCTGGTCCTTTCACGTTTCCGATATGCTAACATATTGAGTGCGCTTGCCTATCAGCCGTGTCTGCTTATTCAGACCGCCACTAGATGGCGCTACAAGCGGACGTGCTTCCCCTTGTTGCCTGTTTCTGGCGCTCTAAGCAGCCTCCGCAGAGCACAGGCCACGCGCTCACGTGTCCCCTTTCACAAAAGACTGTCCTGTACGAGTAGGGCTTTGGGTGAGATAAACGTGGTCAGCATTTGTGAACTGATCGATTGGCAACGTGCAGGATGTCTTTGGGCGAGGGGTACTATATAAGAGGATCAGTAGGTCTGGTTTATATGTCCATGTATGCGTCTCCGGACAGGCCGTCATGTCCATGTCCTGGCTCCGGACAGGCCGCCATTGGAATCTGAACCTGGCAACGTTTAACGTTAGAACGCTATCTAGTGAGGCGAGTCTAGCAGTGTTATTGGAGGAATTAGAGGGTAGTAAATGGGATATAATAGGGCTCAGTGAGGTTAGGAGGACAAAAGAAGCATATACAGTGCTAAAAAGCGGTCATGTACTGTGTTACCGGGGCTTAGCGGAGAGACGAGCACTAGGAGTCGGATTCCTGATTAATAAGGAAATAGCTGGTAACATACAGGAATTCTACAGCATTAACGAGAGGGTGGCAGGTCTTGTTGTGAAACTTAATAAGAGGTACAAATTGAAGGTGGTACAAGTCTATGCCCCTACATGCAATCATGATGACCAGGAAGTCGAAAGCTTTTATGAAGACGTGGAATCGGCGATGGGTAAAGTCAAAACAAAATACGCTATACTGATGGGCGACTTCAATGCCAGGGTAGGCAAGAAGCAGACCAAACGACCAGGCAGGATTCCGTAAAGGCTACTCAACAATAGACCATATTCACACTATCAATCAAGTGATAGAGAAATGTGCAGAATATAACCAACCCTTATATATAGCTTTCATTGATTACGAGAAAGCGTTTGATTCAGTCGAAACCTCAGCAGTCATGGAGGCATTACGGAATCAGGGTGTAGATGAGCCATATGTAAAGATACTGGAAGATATCTATAGCGGCTCCACAGCCACCGTAGTCCTCCACAAAGAAAGCAACAAAATCCCTATAAAGAAAGGCGTCAGACAGGGAGATACGATATCTCCAATGCTATTCACAGCATGTTTACAGGAGGTATTCAGAGGCCTGGAGTGGGAAGAATTGGGGATAAAAGTTGATGGAGAATACCTTAGCAACTTGCGATTCGCTGATGATATTGCCTTGCTTAGTAACTCAGGAGACCAATTGCAATGCATGCTCACTGACCTGGAGAGGCAAAGCAGAAGGGTGGGTCTGAAAATTAATCTGCAGAAAACTAAAGTATTGTTTAACAGTCTCGGAAGAGAACAGCAGTTTACGATAGGTAGCGAAGCACTGGAAGTGGCAAGGGAATACATCTACTTAGGGCAGGTAGTGACCACGGATCCGGATCATGAGACTGAAATAACCAGAAGAATAAGAATGGGCTGGGGTGCGTTTGGCAGGCATTCTCAAATCATGAACAGCAGGTTGCCACTATCCCTCAAAAGGAAAGTGTATAACAGCTGTGTGTTACCAGTACTCACATATGGGGCAGAAACCTGAAGGCTTACGAAAAGGGTTCTGCTGAAATTGAGGACAACGCAACGAGCTATGGAAAGAAGAATGATGGGTGTGACGTTAAGGGATAACAAAAGAGCAGATTGGGTGAGGCAAGAAACGCGGGTAAACGACATCTTAGTTGAAATCAAGAAAAAGAAATGGGCATGGGCCGGACATGTAATGAGGAGGGAAGATAACCGATGGTCACTAAGGGTTACGGACTGGATTCCAAGGGAAGGGATGCGTAGCAGGGGGCGGCAGAAAGTTAGGTGGGCGGATGACATTAAGACGTTTACAGGGACAACATGGCCACAATTAGTACATGACCGGGGTAGTTGGAGAAGTATGGGAGAGGCCTTTGCCCTGCAGTGGGCGTAACTAGGCTGATGATGATGATGATGATGTTGCTTCTCCGTTTAACCCCTATAGAAAAACGAATTTCAAGGGGCGCGCATTAGATGTCTGACTTAGGTGAGCCCTAAACAGAAGCGCGCAGAGAATTATATAGCGGCACAGAAGAAGTGTCGCGCCGAACGAGCTCGGCTTAGGCGTGCTGCAGAACGCACTATTCAGTGTTAGGAAATGTTCCAAGCAAGGCGTGAATCATTCCGTCACCTAATATTGCCCATGGATCAAGATAAACTTCAAGCAAAACATGCGGTCGATCGGTGCGTACGCTTGGCAATGAACTAGCAAGAACACAAAGCTAGACTCAAAGTGAAACGTGAGGCCAAGCGTCGCAAAACATCGGGTATAGATCAGTAACAACTTCATGCGAAGACTATTCAGGCTAAACAGCAGGAACTTACAGAACAGCGACCGTCGTACGCATCTGCCAACTGCTACTTAGCGAAGTAGTACATCAAAGAGTACCAGTTTCGATCCGATGTAACATGGATTACTAGGAGAAGCGCTTGCTGGAGTACACGTGGGTAACGCTTGATTTCCTCAATGTGAAAATATCCTAGAAATTGTTTACAATTGAACGTCTTTCCAGCAGCAACGAGTTCTGGTACCCTGACACCAGCCCCAACATCTTCCTCTGCTTAGCGGGATTTCCTAGAGCTTAGTCTTCTCTCACATCTCGTTCATGAATAACGAACACCCCGTGCGCTCTTTATGACCCTAGCGAGTCTTCGCTTTAGCTTTGCTTTCCCACATTCCTGCGAGTGTTTTGGCTATGCCGTATTTTTTCACAGCGTAGCTTTATATGGTTCCGATTCGGGGTTCCGTGGCGTCTGCGGGAATAAAGTATCATCATCAGCAATTGTTTGAGCGTCGTCATCTTCTTCGCTGGCGCCCCTCGGCGCAAACGCGCTTGTGGCACTGCTCCCGCGTTCGTCGTCATCTTTCATAGCATGTTCCGTTGCCGCTCGTCATTCTGGCATAGAATTTCACTTCTATTCTGTCGTCGTAATGGGGAGGCCGTGTTAACGGAGGTATGAGCAATTGCTTAAGGGACTATGAGCCATTCATTGTTTTACGTGACGGACATACTTAAATTTTAATTCTGTGGTCGTAATGGGGAAGCCGCCTTCACGGGGTTATGAGCCATTGCTTAAGGGGGTATGAAACATTCATTGCGCTACGTGACGGACCCATTTAATAACACAGGTGATACGTCAATGTGTGCGCGTACGTATCCTCCCAATGACCACCGATTAGGACAAGAAATATGCTAGTGCCTTTGTTCAAAATTATTTGTCACCTCTGTGTCCTGCGCTAAACACCTTCGCTGGCCATCCACCCTCACAGAGTGGAATGGCTCATGATTTTTTTTTTACTTTACAATGGTAATAACATTAGTAGTCTAGTCGCAATGACATGGCGACGGCTGTATCTTTTCACATGAATAATAACGAAGATATTAATATCGCGAAAAGAACACATTCTCATGCAATTTAAAGCCTTTAGTGCCTATTTGTTCCCATTTCTATGGCTTGTGGCCAACTCCAATGCCACCTGCGCAAGTACATGTAAAACGCAGAAAAACTTTCATGGGACAACCTCCTGACTGATCAGAATTAATTTTCTTACATTTAAGAGGAAGCTTTAGCTCAGGCCCAACTCCGACCCGGCCTATTCAAATACATGTAAAACGCAAGAACGCTTTTCTAAGATAACCACTGGACCAATGTGAATGAAATTTGTTGCATTTAAGAGAGAAAGTTAAATTCTAGAAAGTGCTGGAAGCGTAATTTACATTTAGGGCCTGAATTTTCTTGAAAGAACTTTTTAAAATTAGGAAGTTCGAAAATTATAGAAGCACGACGTTTGCAAATTAGTAGCTCGTGAAAATCAGATACCGCGGTTCTGTAAACGGCATCAAAGCGGACATTCAAAGCGGACAAAGTCGATATGTCAATTTATATATTATGTAAATTTGTTACGTTGTGTACAAAGGTTCTGCAAAAGCTGTATTTACAAATTCCTAAATTTTTGAGATTCATGTTTAACATATCAATTTTGTCCGCTTTAGATGTGCTATGAGATGCGATTCGCAATATGTCATATCATTTGTCATATTGCTGAGTTAGAGTTGTAAACTTGATATTTTCGTTTTCTGAAAATTTCCGATTTTCGCCAATTTTTAGTAAACCATTAACGATCTAAGTCAAGAAATCGAAACCAACAGTCACTACATTTTAAGTTTTTCTTTTAAATGCAACAAACCTCGTCAAGTTTGCTGCAGTGCTTGCCGAGAAAAACATATTGTCCTTTTACATGTATGTAGATAGGAGCACCCAAACTAAAGGTTCCTCTTAAGAGAAAAAGTTAAATTCTAGTGATTGTAGGGAGTAGAATTTTGATTTGAGCACTGGATTCTCTTACAGCAATTGCCCAGAAGTGGTAAGTTCAAAACGAAAAAAAAATTCAACAACGATAAAGATATTGCCTAAGGCGAAATTTGAGCGCAGCTCTTTACGCGTTTTCATTTCAGGTGTCAATACTTCGTATTATGATTATATAGGTACGTGGTTTATATTAAGAAGAGAATGCTGTGAGTAGCGTAGATGGCGCAATAATGTCTCGCGCGGCACATTGCAAACGAAGCGAAGTATGGCACGACTGCCTTGCTAATGGTAATATCACAAGAGGCAGTGCGCGGATGACGCGTGGGCGCGATTCATAGCAGCCGCCGTAGACAGACCTCCACTCATGCAGCGCTTTCTTTCCATACAGACGACGCGCCTTATCGTAGTCATCGTCGCCGCACAGCCCGTTTCGCGCGTTTTCTTCGTACGTTTTCGTTCCAACAACGACGAGAGCGGCCCTTCGTCGTGGGGAAATCGTACTAGTGTCAGCGGCGACAACACCCAAGGGAGCGTAACATCGAGCCTTAGTCGTAGCCGCTCGCCGTCGGCCCTTGCAGGAGCAGTGATCCCTGTCCGACACGCTGGTACCACGGACTGGCCCCAGCAGCTAATGCCGCGGACGAGCCTAACCCTCGCCACCTCAGGCCACCCTGGGCGCCCTCGGAAGCGCAGATGAGATCACCCACGCGACTTCGGATGCCGTGGCCGCCGGCAACTCAGCGCATGCGCAGGCCGCTTCCCCTCCGCTCATCCTCAACTTTCCTCATCGCGCTCTTTTGTTTCATCTCCCACTGCGCTCCGCGTTCGCTTTCATTTTTCGCTTGGCTTGTTCGCTCGCTTACGAGGTACGACGCCGAGGCACGCCGACGCTCAACGCAAAACAGAGCACCTAGGAGCTGCGCTTAAAAAAAACACCCACACACAAGTTCGAAGCTTACACATTCGTAACTGTGCACCAGAAGCAGATAGCGCCGTTTTGTGAACTGCATCCGTTAGATCCCATAAAGCGGACAAGATCCATGCATAAATTCATCCATTTTGTCGAACTGATGTTTGCAATTAGATGCAATTTACAAAATTCTGGCTGTGTTTTTCATTGTTCAATTACGGAGGTGTAAACTTGATAGTGTAGTTTCTTTTAACATTTGAATTTTGGAAAATTTCTGTTGCTGTACTGCAGCCACAAATCAACAATTCGCTTACAAAACTTTTTCTTTTAAATGCAACAAACCTTATGAACTTTAGTGCAATGGTTGGCATTACGGAACAATATAAATGCCCGGTGTTACAAACCCGTAGTTCAAGTGAGCTGTAATTACAGGATGGTGGGGATAATGAAGCGACAGCATCCAGCTGCATCATGATTTTGAAAATCTGCAAACAATGACTGGTTTCATTCAACAGTATCTACAAGTTCTTCGCGGGGATATAAGAATTAAATGTACTAACCTGCTGAAGATACTAAAACAGTTGAGATATTCAGCGAACCTGGCATTATTAAAACTAAAACTGTAGACATATTCAGCGAACTGGAAATTATTAAAACGCACTGCACGGGCCCTTGCGGTTGGAGTGACACCATTACGAGTGTTAATACATCATTTCTGCGTTAGTTTTATGCAATTCCCAATGATTAAGACAAAGCATAACGTATGCTTACAAACTCTGTTCTTTCCCTCCTTTCCTGCTGCTCCTGCTCTCTTGCCGCGTCTGTCTCTAGCTGCGGAAGTTCGTATACTTGAGCAGCAATTATCCGGAGCGCTGAAGACCAATAACAGACATGCAATGTGTACGCTTGTCGCAATAAATTCAGTTGGGCGAAAGAACAAAGAAACTGCCGCCTTAATGCAACCTGTCTTATTCTTTTGACATGCTTTCATTTTAATAGAGTTTCAAAGTATACACAGATAACCTCGTCAAAGCTCGTTTTGCGAGAGCGATCTACATTGACAAAATTAGGCTGATCAGAGCCGAACTGGTAATAAAATTATGGAGAAACAGAGTAGACGACGGAACGGGGGAGAAAGGGAAGGGACAGTGCGTTGCACGTCACGTCGTCTGCTCTGTTACGCCATAGTGCACGGAAACCAACTAGCCCAGCTCAGAACACTGGTGACAGTGACACTTGGCGTTTACAAGTGCCGCAATAATGTGTACTCTTACACGTTTATTACAAACACTACTAAGTGCTGGAACCACTCGGTTTTACTGCCATCTTCTCATTCAGCGACCAAGACGTCAAGACGACCGTTATTAGCCCTCACAATATATATGTTCCACGGGGTCATTTGTAGAGCTTTTTCGCGAAGGAGAGCTGCAGACATTTATTAAACGATAACATATCATATGACAAAGTGTGCGATTAAAATGTTCTTCATTATTGCTCTTCTCTTATAAACTTCGTGTGTGCGTGTTGGAGGGTGTGTGTAACAGGACCAGCCCGCCTAGCTGTCCGACACTCGTTATCTCGTTTGCCCCAGCCGACGCGAACGCAGTTTGCATAAGTAGACCAACTTCAGTTGTGATAAGTTGAGCTCTGCCGCCTCTGGCGGCAGAGGCATCCCGGCTCCTGAACGCAGTGGGGCTTATCTGCGCATGATCCGAAGTTCAGTGCGGGCACCCTAAAAGTCAAAGTTCTTTAGTTAGCGCGATTCCTGCGTTAGCTTGCAATGGGCGGCAGGAGACGCAGCGTTAATGCTTGGCAGCATACTCTAAAACGTATAAAAGCTTAAAATAACTGTTGTTAACTTTTCGTGTGTAGATAAGGCTAATGTAATATGGTCCAGAGAGTCAACTTTCCTCGAAGACATGCGAAAGGAAATTAGTGTCTAAACTTTCTAGTGTTTCACAGCATCTTTGTAGTCCATGATATTGTAAGGACACATACAATGTGCTTTATGTTCTACTCGGTAACACAGTGCAGTAACACAGTTCTTGCAGTGTAATATGTAGACTAAGTGAAAATCATGTTTTGTTAAATGTAGCTATGATTTTGTACGTTCTTTTTTCCGTTTGAACAAATCTTCACAACCTCAGTGCAAAGGCATCACGTGGACGTACATAGTAAGAGCACTTAAACTTGCATTATTTATATAAACTTTTTAATATTCTTTTTCTTTTTTTTGCCACAGAACACGGCAATGTCTTCACTGGTATTTGTTAATTTCCGCCCCCGTGGTAAATGCAATGTGTCATGCAGAAGTAGTAAGTTCCACGATGTTTGCTGAATCACCTTTCGGAAAGTGCTTTTCACAACGCTCACAAACGAAGAACGGTTGTCTTGTTTGAACCTGATACATCTCGCAGCCTCCCCATCGTGCTTCCATGAATTCTTGAAATGACTCGAACAAGCAATTGACAAATTGTTTATCTTTCTCAACGCCCTTACTTCACCTGTTCACTTCTAGCTTTGTTCGCACATCATCCTCGTCTTCGCGTCCACATTCGCTTTGATATACATTATGGCTCGAGTTTCGGTTCCTGGAATGGGTCATTCCAAATTAATTAACATGTGGGGATTGGGGACAATTGTTATTATCATGTCGTCGTTTTTATGATTTCATTGTAGTCAGGCCCGTTGCCTCGTGATTGAACAAGAAATGCAGAAAAAAATTTCACCGACTATTAGGATACTCTATAATGCGAAATTTTAGTGCAGCTCTATGCGTGTTTTCATTTCGCGATGTATTAGCTGGCGCGTACAATTTGTCTCCTGCGGCGCGTTGCAAACGGAGCTAAATGTGGTGTGACTGCCTCACCTATCTAGAGATCGCGAGAGGGAGCGCGTGGGTGACGCGTGGGCGCCATTCCCAGCAGCCGCCGCAAATAGAACAGTCTACGCGCGCTACTCTTGCGCCATCTTGTAGCCATCGTCGCGGCACTGGGCTTTGCTTCTCACGCTTTCGCCATACCCTGCTCTTCCATTTGCCTCCTCGCGTCTCTCATCGCCCACTGCGTTCCGCGTTCGCTCTTTCATCCTTCGCTCGGCTCGGCCGGTCGTTTACTCCGACGCCGACGCCGACGCTCGCCACAGGAACGGGCACCTAAGAGGTGAGCGCCAAAACTTTGTTTCCGTCGCCACCACGGATGAAACTCATACCTCTGCGCCAATGTGTAGTTCTGATCATATGCTATCTTGCCGCTTCAAGGTTTTCCGCGCGAGACAGATTCTGGGAGCTGTGGCGTCTGTACACGCATTTAGGAGGCCACAGAAGGAAATACTGCGGTATTGTCGGTGTCGTATTTCCTCTCCCAACAAGAAATAACACGACTTTGTGACCAAGAATTAATAGTTCATGGGAAGATAACCACGTCAGCTGCTTGATTCTGCAGTTGCGGTTTATGAGACCGGAGCCGAAAAAATTGTCGACGTCTACTAACTTTTATTTTTTCTGTCGGTAACAAAGAAACCTTTCATGGAGACAGGTGCGGCTATAATGAATGTACTATTATGAACACAAATCAGTCGGCATCGAGTTTGTGTCTAGGCACTCTCAGTTCTGTGAAGCATGCAATGAAGACGCCTAATTCGGACATATGGAGCTTCCTGGGCTAAATCAAGTTAATACGTCGCAAAGCATTATACACTTTTTCGCAGCACATGCATAACGGTAATGGCGCTTAACTGTATAAATAGACCTCCATTGCAGTTGCGAGTGAGCGCACCTGGCAATATGCAAGGTTATCCCCTGTAAGATCAGTCAGGTTACGGCAGTGATTTTTTCTCTTGTGTCCGGCCTTCGTTGCAGACCGTCCAGGAACTTGGCGTGGGCGTCTTTGTGCATCCTTGGGATATGCCGCCTTCAACGCGCTATAACAAGTACTGGCTCCAGTGGCTTGTCGGTGAGTCGTCATGCTATGTACGCTAAAACAGGGGTGCCAGTTTCCCGAAAACAAAAAAAGCTGCCGAATTCATGCATATCAGATGACTGTCTATGAGCACGCGAGACCAGTTCAGCACCATGGTGTACTGTGACTCAATTCATAGCTTCGCATATGTTTATTGTCGCTAGATCTGTGGCTACATTTCCTGTTATTTTATTGCTCTATAGTTTATTCACTCTCATCGCAGCCAGCGCGGTACGGTTTACATTAAAGTACGCAAATCGATACTTTCCTAGTTTTGAATATTATTTTTTGCTAATACGTGATCAACTACACCTTCGGCCTTTGCGTTGCGTATTAAATATGCTTTGCCTAAATTCATCCCCGATGACTCCTTCAAGAAAAAGCAACCACTTGTTTTCAGTGTTAGATGTGTGAATGCTGAGGTACCCGGCCAATATCACGGGCATGGTCTTATTTTCTGTGTTATCGTAATACAGCTGAGTTCGTATTATCGTAACACAGTGAGTTCATAGTGTAAGTAAGGAGGCTTACGGAGAAGAATGCTTACACTCTAATTCATCAATGAGATCAAGGAATCAAGGCACAAGGAAAGGTATATCCCAAGAATTACTATCACATCTTCAAATAAAAACAAGTGGTTTACAACACATGTTAAGCGTTGCATTAATAAGAAGAAAAGAATGTATTCAAAGGCAAAGCATTCGACCTCTGCGACGACTGGGAATGCTATCTCGAACAGGCGAGGCTTTGCAAAGCAGAAATTGAAGCAGCGAAGGAAAAATTTTACAACTACGACTTATCACAAATGTTAAAAAACAACTGTAAAAAATTTTGGGAAGTAGTGAATCCGAAACCATCGTCATCATCCCTTGTGTCGATAACGAAAGATGGTGAGCCTCTTCTGCAGTCCGATGTTGCGGAAGAATTAAACACTTTTTTTCTGTTCAGTTTTCACATCAGAAGAACCAGTGCCACCAGATCTGAACGTTATCAGCTTAAATACTTCAATGAATGACCTCATAGTCACTCGCGAAGGTGTAGAAGCCGCTATAGATCGTCTATCAGTCAATTCGGCACCCGTACCAGATGACATCTGCGCAAAATTGTTAAACCTGACAAAACCAGCTATATCACGCATGTTGGTAGCTATTTTTCAACAGTCAAGTGATACAGGATGCGTGCCTGACGCCTGGAGGTGTGCACGCGTGATTACCATTTTTAAAACAGGTGATCCTTCCTTAGTCTCAAACTACAGGCCCATATCATTAACAAGCATGTGTTGTAAATTACTAGAGCACATCATATCATCTACCGTCATGAAATTTCTATCAGATCACAATTTCTTCTCTAGCAATCAGCATGGTTTCCTTCGTGGTCGTTCCTGTGAAACCCAACTATTCGAATTGGTAACTGACCTCCATGAAGCCGTTCATGGTGGACTAAAAATAGGTGCTATATTTATTGATTTTGCAAAAGCATTTGACAAAGTTCCGCACATCCACTTATTAATGAAGCTAACGAATCTTAACATAAACAGTAGGATTATAAATTGGATAGCTAATTTTTTAACCAACCGAAGTCAATCAGTCTACGTGAATGGGTAGTAATCTTCACTTTCGCATGTAAAATCCGGTGTACCACAGGGTTCAGTCCTGGGTCCAATATTATTTCTGATCTATATTAACGACATAGGAAACACTTTATCTTCTGCTATAAGGTTATTCGCAGACGACTGTATTATCTACAGACGAATTAGTAACGCCGAACACGAGAACTCATTACAGGTAGACTGCGACAAAATCGCATTTTGGTGTTGCCAGTGGCAAATGGAAATTAGCATTTCTAAACCTAAGGCCATGACGTTCACGAGAACACATAATCCAGAATTGAGCTACTACACGGTTCAGGGAATCCCTGTTGAGAAAGTATCCACATTTAAATATCTCGGAGTTCATTTATCGTCTGATTTATCTTGGAACGAGCACATTAATACCATAACCAGTAAGGCATCCAAAACACTCGGCTTCATTAAACGTAACTTATACTTGGCGAACTCTGCTACTAAATTATTCGCATACACTACGCTTGTTCGTTCAAAGGTAGAGTACGCATCCATTATTTGGAATCCGCATCAGACCTATCTGATCGATCAGCTCGAAGCAATACAAAATAAAGCAGCAAGATATATCACAAAAAATACACGTGAAACTACAGTGTTACGGATATCAAGGAATCACTTTTATTGCCCTCTCTTCAAAACAGCCGACTAATAACATTGTTGCCACATTTTCACGCGCTTTATCATAGTAGATCCCCGTTCCGCAAATCTTACATCAATGCAGTTCATATTATTTTTCAGCGTTTTTATCACCCATTTAAAGTGCAACTCCTTTTTGCTCGCACTATCCTGTCCCGTCATTCACCATTACTTTTGGCAACATATCATTGGAATAAACTACCGAGGGACTGCCATTAACTATGATATGTTTTTGTTAACAAGTTAAAGGTTTTCGTAAATGGTGCGATTATTTCTGTGTTGAGTGCTTACTTGCGTATGTTATTCTTTCTGTACATAATTATGTCACTGTTTCTTACCAATGTTCTTTTTTACATGTTTGTAATTGTAACTGGCTCCCCCCCCCCCCTCCCGCCAATGTAATGCCCGAATGGGCCTTTAGGGTATATGAATAAAGTAATACAAGAAATAATGCAAGTGCATGCAAAATACGCACAGCGATCATCTTCATCCGATGCAGGCTTAACTATTGTAGCCTCCAATACCACTCAAAGCCTGCTCGGTGAGCATGTAAATCCAGCTTAAATCACGGAACGTGGATGTCGCGTAGGAGATGTATGATCAAAAAGACTTTCAATCTAATGAGTTCCCTTTCTTGATTAGTGTTCCCTTGTTCACTC
The DNA here is from genome assembly GCF_050947875.1 of Dermacentor variabilis. Classification (NCBI taxonomy): domain Eukaryota; kingdom Metazoa; phylum Arthropoda; class Arachnida; order Ixodida; family Ixodidae; genus Dermacentor; species Dermacentor variabilis. Next base: position 210,903,613 of record NC_134569.1, on the reverse strand, counting down.
CCTTTTAAGGAGAAATTTGCGCATTTTCGTTATTTGTTGCTAGTTATATCGATCGTGCTTTTTGGGCCGTTCTAGAGCCATACTGCGACAAAAAATCACACTCTTTGGGGATTACCTTATCCCCAAACAGTATTCGCCATCTGTCTGGCGCGCCTTTCCTCTGTGTAGCGTTGCGCGCCCAGTACTTCCAGGTGGCGAACAGAATGCGGGTTATCAGCCTGCTTTGCATTCTTGACAGGAAAGTAGGGAGCGCACAGTTATCAAGAAAAGAAGCACAAGTAATACAGATGACGATTATTGTTTCGGGACATCATACGCCCCAAAGGGTGAGAATTTTTGTTTAGTATCCGCTAAAGCATGACGTTTTTTTCCCCTTACTCTCATACCATTTTACACTCGCTGCGATGAATACAATGTATGAAAAAGCAATTCCGCTGCAGCTAAGCGGTTTGTGGATCCGACTTCAAGATGCAAATTTTCGCTGGCAAAGTAGGGGCGGCGGAGGGCGCAATTTCGTTTTAATGCGATATATATTGCATTGCTTGCATTATAGAGTCAGTTGAGCGGTACAGATTTGAGCAAGGCAGGGAGGTTACATAAACTGATGGGATTACGAAAAAAAAAAACATGCTATTGTACCGAAACGTTCGACGCTACCTCGCTGTGACATGCGAATATGCCCGCCGCTGCAGCTCAGTGACTATGTCGTCGCGCTGGTACGCTCGAGGTCGCGTCATGGGCGGTTGCATTCCAGTGGGGGCGGAATGCAGCCTCCGCAGAGACGCCCTCAGTCATAATTTCTTGTCCCCTGCGAGACACTCTCATCCTCTCATAGGAGGAAGCTTTAGCTCGGGTGCTCCTATCTAAATACATGTAAAAGGAGAATTCGTTTTTCTCGGCAACCACTGCAGCAAATTTGACGAGGTTTGCAGCATTCAAAAGAAAAAAACGTAAAATCTTTTCGAGTTAGTCTTTTTGAATCTTATTGAATTTTTGAGTTAGGTCGTCAATTTTTTTTTAAAATTGGCAAAAATCGAAAATTTTCAAAAATGAAACTATGAAGTTTACAACTCTGTAACTAAGCAACAAAAAACAGTACAATTCTGTGAATTGCATATAATAGTACATCTAAAGCGGACAAAATTGATATGTTACACATGAATATAAAAAATTTAGTAATATGGGAATACAGCTTTTGCAGTACCCTGGTAACCAACGTAACAAATTCACATAATATGTAAAATGACATATCGGATTTGTCCGCTTTAAATGATCTAATGGATGCCGTTTACAGAACCACGATATCTGTTCTTGATGCAGAGCTATGAATTTGTAAACATCGTACTTATATATTTTTCAAACGGTCGAACATTTGAAAATATTTTTAACAAAATTTAAACCTTAAATCGAAATTCCGCTTCCAACAGTCACTAGAATTTAACTTTCTCTCTAAAATGCAACATGTTTCATTAAAATCTGTCCAGGGGTTATCTCAGAAAAACGTTTTTGCGTTTTACATGTATTTGAATAGGCCGCACCGGAGTTGGGCCCGAGCTTAAGCTTCCTCTTAACGCTTGCCTAATAAGTAGAGCGCAGCTCACGCACCGGTTGTGCGCGCCCCAGAAGAGCTCCGCTGCCCCTTGGCGAACTGCTGTCCACACACGGAAACCATTGCCTCAAAATAACCCCCGCCGTTTAACTGCACAACTCCTCTCGGCTGCTAAATGAATAGCTGCTACAATGACGACGCTGAAGATGGTACCAGATGTGAACGACTTACGGTCACTGGACAGCTAGAAGAGCCACGATCCGTTATCTAAGTAGCGTGATTCCTTTGTCTTACCTGGGAGAAGTAGTCCTGGCACCTTGTGACGCTAGTATTCCGACTGGAGTGCGTTGGTATCAGGTTGCACGACTCCAGCGTCTCGTAAAAAAGAAACGCTGAAACTCTTGTTTACGAAACTTGCGCCGAGCCTCTCACGCCAGCAAGTAAAACACAGGCACGTATTGTTATAAGCACCTATGATATGCCTCAGTAATGACGTGACTGTGTAGCAGCTGTAAACCATGCGAAATACTTGTATTGGCAGCAGCATCTGATGTCTTGACAATGCCCTTGCTGATAGTTTAGATAGCAGTCTCAAGAGTTCTCATCGGAAATGGTCCATATTCATGAAACAATATTTACCAAGGTAGTCTCAAGCTATGAAGCACATTTGCACAGTTTACTTATTATTTGTAACTGAATAGTCTGCCTCTCATAACGTCTAGCAGACCCGTGAATTTATGCATCCCTTGTTACGTCAATGCGCAAGACGAAGTATTGACATATTTCTTCGAATGTGTAGAATGTCAAGACTGATAGAAGGACCCGACAGCAGTGGCACAACTTGGAGCTTCAAAATTCATTTGAAGGAACCGTGTTAAGGTCCGTCCACGTTTGCCGCACTCGCCGCTTGCCGTTCGCGGGTCGTCGTTCCACGGTTCTGCTCACGAACGGCGAGATTTTCCTGCCGTAAAGAGAATGGGACAGGGACCCATTTATGCGAAAGGCGTACAGCGACGTGGCCAATCAGCGACCGAGGAGTGCTCATTCTGGCACTGCCGGCAGCCTCACCGCCGCTAATTGCTCGGCGGCCCCAATATCATCGCTAGACCTTCTGCTGTTCGCTTCAAAGATAAGCTAATGGCGCTTCAGAACGATTCACCGACGCTCACAAGCCGCAATACCTTGTTACCATTGTCGTCACTCCTCGCAATAATTGTACACAAACAGGAAAATACGCTGACATTAGCGGCGCCGTCGTCTGCGATGCAAGCCCAGCCGAGTCTGTAGTCTGCCGTCGGTAGCGTGCACTGCAGCTGATGTCGACAAGTGTCGGAGCTCTGGTTGGTGTTTCATATGTCACAGTGCATGCAGATCGTTTTAAATAAAATGTACAATTCGCGCATCACTTTATTCAGCGAAAATTATTTTGCTTAAGAATAGAAGCTGCAGCCGATGTCACCGGTGGCGGAGTCGCACAGCTTCGCGGTCGTCGATCGGCCCGTCGGTAGTGCGGCGGACGATGCGCCAGCCGAACTGCCGTCTACTTTGGACACCTCTCGTGCGGCAGGCGCTGGAGGTCGGTTCACCGTCACGGCATGTTTGCCGCTAGTGTGCACGTGCTTTTACACTGTAGATAAAACAATCACCGCTATGATCTGCATGTACGTTGACGTGGAGCACAATTTATGCTACCAAATTCTACCATACGTGACATTCGCATACAGTACGGCTGTTCATCGAAACAACCCGATTCACACCATTTGAACTGGCTTATGGGCGCTGCGTAACAAAACCTTTAGACGCCATGCTCCCGGTAGACAACAAAACAACGAGAAGCCACAACGCTGACGACATCGTCCAGAAGGCCGAAGAAGCTCGACAGCTTGCTCGCAACCGTATCCGCCTCCAGTAGAGTGCTGATCCCCGCCATTACAACAGAGGCCGAAGGAACATCCAGTGCGAACCCAGTGACTACGTTTGGGTGTGGACACCCGTGGGTATTCAGGGGCTGTCGGAAAAATTACTGCGAAAAATTACTTTGACCCGCGCATTATTGTCAGGCGACTCAGCGACGTGAACTACGAGGTCCTCCCTTAGAGTGCTACTATGAGCTCCAGCCGACGACGGCCACGAACCGAGATTGTCCACGTAATACGGATGAAACCGTACTATGCCCGTGAGGTGGTGGCCCTATGATCAACTTTCTCCCACGCCTTCTGTCGCCCTTTACTCTCTCCGACCAGTGACCGGGACGGTCGCTTTTCAAGTGGAGAGTAATGACGCGAAGTAAGCTGCCCACTACGAGCCCTGAGCGCCAGAAATCAGCTGTCCACTACAGGCGCCGATCGCCAGAGGGAAAACGATGAAAGGCCAGTTGTGCGCCTGGCTTCTTGGGTGTCGGCTATCATTAAATAAGGCTGTTCTCCTTCGCCGAGCTCGTCTTAGTTATCTTCGGTACAATATCTGAATCTGCCCTTTTCTCCGCTGCTTTCAGCTCACAGGAGGGTCAAGTTCTCACGGTTCAGACCTAAGCAAATAAAATCATTAGAACATTTTGTGCAGGAGCGTTTGGCTTGGCATGTAAATGTAGCCTGTGAAGGATAACGAATTAAGGGCGTTTTTTTTTTCATTACGTTGAACGGACCGGTCAAACATCCTGCAGGGCATGGCTCACAGGCTGGGCGCTTATGTCTCGTTACGCCTCGCTGTGCGTGTCTTGTTCAACCGGCTCGTGCTGCGCTTCTGAACGGTGGCGTGCTGTAGCTTTTCCGTTTATTAAACTTTCCTGCAAAGCTGCCGCGGTAAGTTAGTGACTGTGGCGTTGCGCTGCTCACCCCGAGAATGCTAGCTTCGATCGCGACCGCATTTTGCTGGAGGCGAAATGCAAACACTCTCGCGCACTTAAATTGAGGTGCACGTGAAAGAACGCCAGGCGGTCACAATTACTGCAAAGTCCTCCACTGCGGCATGCCTCATGTTCTGGCACGTAAAGTACATAATTTCATTGAATTTCTGTAAATTTTGCTGAAATGAGGCGCTTAAGGGGACCAATTGCCGGCTGCTTTGGAAGGCTAGATCCGCCTGCATGCGTCCAGCAGCATCATCCTCCTTCTCTTCTAGCTGTCTTGTGCTATACAAATGGCCGTCATGTTTAGCACACGACCCATTCAATAAAATCCCAGGATTTTATATAAATGTAACAACTACCAGCAGCGCCTCGTCGTTTGGACCAAGAGAAACATATTTAAATTGCATGCGCCTGATGTGCAGCGTTGTATCGACCGACCGGGTGACGTTAGGTGTAAATTGCGTTAGTTCGTCGTCTAACTGAAAGCCATTCTCTCCTGCCTTTTTTCCTTTTTCTTTGCGGGAATAAGCAGAGCCCGCCAACTGAGAAAGGGTGGGTCGCCACGTGCCATTATGTCTACCTTGGCGATTGTAGGATCTATTGAGGACGTTTGCTGATTGGTTGCCAACGGACAACAATTGCGTGAGCGGCGCGCGTGGTCTGCTAGTTGCAGCTGGACCACACCAGGAAGCGCGCTAAAGTTATTGTCCAATCGCGTAGCTGCGTGTGCCGCGAGATCAAAGCCTTTCGCTGCGTTTAGTAGATCCAGGGGCTTAAAGGGAAGCTGAAACGGTTTTCAATTTCCATGAATTGCTGGGATTGGGAAGAACAGACGTAATAATTTACGGTTCCGAATTTTTTTTTCTTCGTTTTCTGAATATAAGAGGCGGAAATCGCTTTCTAAATCACCCCCGCGGACACGCCCCCATCGCTTCCGGGAGCGCCGGGTGAGGTGGTTGCCAGAGGAAAGAACCGGCGAGAGTGACGTCACGCGTGGGAACCGAGCTGCCGGACCGGCGTGCTGGCATGTGTTGGTGTGCCTCTTTCCGTCCTGCGCTTTACTGAACGAGGCAACGACAGATTTGCCGCCGCCGCCGCCGCCGCTCACGTTTTTCTTTTGCGATTTTCGTAAACTGTTCTTTCCTTCGGTGCTGCGTGAGTGCCTACAGCCAAGGGCGCCCAACATGCCCTCGTTCTGTGCAGCATTCGGCCGCGCGAACACAGGCGGGCGAGACGATGTGGTGTTTCACAGGTTCCCGAAGGACAAGAAGCTTGCAGCGCAGTGCGGTGAGGAGAGATAAGTTCGTGTCGACGAAATCAACTGTGCTGTGCTCAGACCATTTCCGCGATAGCCGGATAGCCTTACGACAAATGCGGAAACGCGTTGTTGCTAGCGTTGCTATACTCCGTTTCATACATCAGGTGCAATGCTGTGGAGGCTTGAGATACTTCTTGCAGTGGCTGAGTTCGCACTTAGAAAAAGTTCGGTGCTTCTTGACCCGATTTTTGAGAAAATTTTTCATATGTCAGCTCAGTTCTGAATGAAAAAAAAAGAATTTACCCATAGAAACAATACGGCTGCTAACACGTTCTTTGAAATCAATTTTCTTTTCGGCATTTTTAATTGCAGCCCGTCGCGGCAGCTTCACGTGCATGCTCGCGCGAGCAAACGCCGCTGGCACGCTGCGAAGCGTAGACGAAAACGCGCGCAGTAATAAATTTTGGTGATCGGACTTCGTGCGTAGCTTCTACAGCGTTGCACCTGAGGTATGAAATGGAGTATAGGCTTGCCTAGTGACATTCGACGTACGCTTGCAGTTATCGTGTTTACCACACGGCGGTGCTAAAACTGCCTAATATCTTTATGTCAACACTAGCATGGAGCACGCATACCGATTCTTGATCGAGCCACAATCGCAAAGTCGTCGAACCATAGTATGAATATTGCAAATATAATACCTCTGGCCATCTCTGGATGTGTATGATAAGCAACTTCCGTAACTGTACCTCGCAGCACTGCATGTGCGCGCTTTGAAACGCGGCACTTATGTTTGCGATCGTGTATCAACACTCAAAAAACCACGGGACTTTAGACAAGCAGCGGCAAGGTGCTTGACATCGCGGAATTGCACCCGTGTTTACAATCTAATGAGAAGTTAGTGCTTCGGCATTCTTCCAGCAGCAAGTTCCCAGTGACACATTAGCGTATTTTTTCTCCCGTCATTGGAACGTGCAGCTACATGGAAAAAAAACATACGTACCAGCTAAGATTTCCAACGCGCGAGAAGGTGCACACATCGCTCTCGCTTTTGGCACACTCAACATCGTCGTTGCCGCCATCGTTTTCCGTATCGGCAGTCGGTTTGAACATGTACGGCGAAAATACAAGCTGTCTGAAACAGCGAAAACGTTCCATAATGCTTACAACTCAGCTATGAAGCCAGCCAGAACGGCGCCGACCTGCGACTGCCGCGAGTGACGTCACAGCGGCCCCGACCAATCACGGGCAACAGCGGCGTTCGCGCGATACCCTGAGGCGCTGGTGCGCGTTTTCATGAAAAAACAGCCGCTTGCGCTTGTTTCCGCCCTTCTTGAACCAGATATTCGTGTTCAGGGGACTCAAAACTGTAGAACGCCGTAGAGCACTCATTTTTTTCGAAAAGTGTTTCAGCTTCCCTTTAACGCATGCTTAACCGTCGACTGCTCTGGTGTCCCCTCTAGGGTGCTTTTGGTATATTTACTCACATACGTAAAGCTAGCTTAACCATTTGATTAGCAATAATTGTTTGCAACGCGAAGTAGACGCACACTGACCGAAACTTCAGCGCGCGTGTGTTTCTTTTAATGGAATTAGCATTCTATGCCTACTTCAGACGTCTTGAGCCTATCTATGTAGCCTCCTAAGCCGACCCAGTCGCACAAATTATCTACAAGCTTGGAGCACTAGGCAAGTGCTCGTGGTTGCGATGATGTCACGATAGTTCTATCGTCGTCATTTCAGCTTGGTCATGTGACTTTCATCATGTTGTCGTGACGCTTTTTACGTCGACATAGTGGGCCGAGTGGTTTAACAGCTTGGGCTATTATGTATGTGCTTATGGTCGTCAAGTCACCGTGGTCATTGCATCGCCGTCATTCCAGCTTTGTCAGTTACTCTCGTTAAGACGTAGTCGTCACGCCATCATCATCAAATCATTCTTGTCATACAGACATCGTGGTACATTCATGGTTTTACGTCATTGTCAATACACACTCGTCAACATCCGATTGCCCTCATACCATTGTTCATTGTTATTCCATCGTTGTCATTGTACCGTCGTTACGCATTTTTCGTCATACCGTCGTCGAGATGCCGTCGCGGTCGATTCAACGTCTTCATTCGAACTTCGTCATCCTCACGCCATTATCGACACTGTTGCGTTTCGCCTGCGACACGCGGTTTTGCCGGCGCGACTGCGGCGGGGCGGCAGACATTTTGGCCCGTTCGTCGTCGCCGCAACGCTCCCCGCCAGGTGTTTCCAGGCGTTTCCAGGCATGTTCCGATGCCACGTGTCTTCATGTGCGTGTGTGAGTGTATGTGCCATTGTGCCTGAACCAGGCGATGCGAAAGCAGGGATCACCCTCTCATTCCAGTCATTGTGCCCGACCGGCAGCGCTACGACAGTGTGCGTCACCATTAGCCCATTGTACATTCACGTGCTCGTCTATTGAGGGGTTCCTTCTTGCCCTCAACTGCGAGAGTATAAAAACAGCTGCCCCCGGACGCCAAGAGGAGGGCTCCGATTTCTTCTGTTGAGTAAAGTGCTCTCCCGTCTCTCTACTTCGGTCAACCTGACCGCCAACTCTTTGCGATGTTAAAATAAACAAGTTGTTTTGTTGTTACCAGTCGACTCATGCTTTGCCGGGACCTTCGGATGCTTCCAGTTGCACCCCAGGCCGCCAGGCCAACGCTACCCTTGGGGCTTGCGACCCAGGTACAACCACGGGCGTCAGCGCCGAGATCCCAACAGGTCGTACCATCGGTGGGATCCAAACATCTGGTTGGCAGCGGTGAGATCGCCTCCGACTTCAAACAACTGTCTGCCAGCGGTGAGATCGCGACAACGGAGGCCAGCAGCGAAGATATGCAGTTGACTGTATGCTGAGCAGCTCAACAACGATCCGGGAGCAGTGCAACGAGCCCTGTGTGATGACTGGTTGCCTGCAGCGGAACGACTACGCTGGACTCTTGGCTGCGAGGTTTGGTGAGTGCGGGACTTTCTTCTTCTGAGCTTTGCCAGGCTTTTGTTAGTGTCAGAAACAGAGCTGGTAATTGTGGTTGTCGTTGCTGCCGGGTTAGTTTGCGGCAAGACAATAGTAAGCAGTAGAGAAAGCAGCATTCAGAGCAGCCATGGATTTGAAGTCGTTGCGCAAACCGAAATTGTTGGAGCTTGCAAGAGAGTTGGGTCTGGATGTCTCAGACAAACTAAGAAAACCTGAACTGCTAAAGGCTATTCTTGAGTTAGAAGCTGAGGATGACGAGCTGTCGGAATGCCTTGAGACCATTGAAGAGAGGGAGACTGCAAAAAGACAGGAGCGCGAACTTAAAGAGCAAAAAGAAAAAGAAGAGCGCGAAAGTAAAGAAAAGAAAGAGCGAGAGCAACAAGAGAAAAAAGAAGAGCGTGACCGTCAACACGCTTTGGAAATGAAGCGTCTCGAAATAGAGATGGAACGCGCTCGTAATGGAAGTCAGGCACACGGTGCAGGAGAACGCGTATTGTTCAAAATGACTGACCTGATGCGGCCGTTTAAGCTTGGAGAGGACATTGGTTTGTTCCTGGTTAACTTTGAGCGAACGTGCGAGAAGCAGGGGTTCTCTCGGGAAACGTGGCCACAGCGCTTGCTCACTTTGTTACCCGGCGAGGCGGCCGACGTAGTCGCTCGCTTGGATAGAGAGGAGGCAGAGGATTTCGACACAGTGAAATCGAGTCTTGTAAAAAAGTACCGGCTGTCTGCGGAGGCGTTCCGTTGGAAGTTTCGGGAAAATGAGAAAGGCAGAAGTGAGTCATATACAGAGTTTGCGTATAGGCTTATGTCAAACATGCAGGAGTGGCTCAAAGAAGAGAAAGCGTTCGGTGACCACGATAAAGTTCTGCAGTGTTTCGGGCTAGAACAGTTTTATAGTCGGTTACCGGAGAACGTGCGATACTGGGTCTTGGATAGGCCAGACGTTTGTACGGTGGCTAAAGCCGCTGAGCTAGCCGAGGAGTTTGTGACGCGTCGGGCTCGCGGAGCTAAGGACGGTCAAAAGGGTGAATTTGGCTCGAAGTTTGAGAGGCCGAAGTTCACACCCATGAGAGCAAAGGGGAACACGCGTAGTGCGGATGCGAGTGGAAGCAGTGCGACCGAACCTAAGGAGACGGCGGCAGCCGAAGCCGAACGCAGAAAGCGGTTCGAGATGAGGCAAGCGCGCGTTTGTTATACGTGCCAGAAGCCGGGTCACTTTTCGGCGCAGTGTCCGGAAACAACACCAAAAGTTGTGTTTTTTTCAATAGGCAGCACTGACGAGAACATGAAGCTTCTCGAGCCTTACATGCGAGACCTCCTCGTGAACGGGAAAGAGTGCCGAGTGCTTCGCGATTCCGCAGCTACGATGGATGTAGTTCACCCCTCCTACGTAGAACCCGATATGTTCACGGGCGAGTGCGCATGGATCAAGCAAGCCGTGGAAGCTCATAGCGTGTGTCTGCCAGTAGCAAAGGTGCTTATTGAAGGACCTTTCGGAGCGCTTGAGACGGAGGCGGCAGTGTCATCTATGCTGCCCCCCCAGTACCCGTACCTATTTTCAAACAGGTCCGATCACCTCCTGCGCGAGAAGGGGCTTTTGTTTGGTGAAGCTAGTGTTCAGGCCTTAACCAGATCGAAGGTTCGGGAGCTCGCTGCAAAGGCGGTAGTTGCGGGGCCGACGTTATCAAACAACGAAAAAGGGTCAGAGGTGCAGCAAGCTGACGAACTGAATAAACTTGAGTCTGTAACGTTAAAGGCACCAGATACCGGAGAGGAAAATCCCGATGCGGGAAAGTTAGAAGAGCTATCTACTGATTTGCTCATCGCGCCTACGTCAGACGGACTTGATAGGTTGCTAAAAGTCAGCCGGTCGGCTTTGATAGCCGAGCAAAAAAAGGATGGCAGCCTGGAAAACGTGCGCTGCAATGTCAAAGAAGGTATCGCCAGGAAAACTGCGCGTTTTGTGGAAAGAGGTGGAGTCCTGTACCGGAAGTATCTAGACCGCCGAGGAGTGGAGTTCGATCAGCTGATCGTGCCTCAATGCTATCGTCAGGATCTGTTGCGCTTGTCACACGGGGGTTCGTGGTCCGGACACCTAGGAGTTAAGAAAACTAAGGACCGTCTCTTGCAAGAGTACTATTGGCCAGGGTGTTTTCGGGACGCAGACCACTTCGTGAGGTCATGTGACACCTGTCAGCGGGTGGGCAAACCAGGGGACAAATCGAGGGCGCCGTTGAAATTGGTACCTATCATTACGGAGCCTTTTAGACGGCTCGTTATTGATACAGTGGGACCTCTGCCGGTAACAGCCACGGGGTACAGACACATTTTGACTGTGATCTGCCCAGCGACAAAGTTCCCTGAAGCAGTGCCGCTTAAAGAACTCAGCTCAGTTGAGATAGTTAATGCACTACTGTCCATATTTGCGCGAGTTGGTTTCCCTGCGGAAATCCAATCAGATCAGGGCACAGTGTTTACTAGCGCTTTGACGACAACTTTTCTCGAAAGGTGTGGGGTAAAGCTGTTACACAGCTCAGTGTACCACCCACAGTCGAATTCCGTTGAGAAGCTCCACTCCGTCATGAAGCGCGTGTTGAGAGCGTTGTGTTTTGAACATCGAACTGACTGGGAGCTGTGTCTGCCTGGGGTGATGTTTGCTTTAAGGACCGCGCCGCATGCGGCTACGGGGTTTTCGCCAGCTGAACTGGTGTACGGTCGCTCGCTTCGATCTCCGCTTCGCATGCTTCGAGAATCGTGGGAAGGTAGGGGCGACGACCCAGTCGTGGTGGAGTACGTACTTAAGCTCCTCGAACGCTTAAGAAGGGCACAGGAGTTGTCAGGTGAAGCAATGACAAAGGCCTAGCAGAGGGCCAAGGTTTATTATGATCGGACAGCCAGGGCCCGTCGTTTTGAGGTGGGCGATGAGGTCATGATATTGCGCACATCGCTAAACAACAAACTAGACGTGCAGTGGGAGGGCCCAGCGCGAATTGTTCAGAAACTGTCGGACGTTAACTACGTGGTAAGTCTGCCAGGAAAGCGGAAAGCACAGCAAGTTTACCACTGTAATCTGCTCAAACCTTATAGACAAAGGGAAGCAGTGGTGTGCATGATGGTAAACGTTCCTGAAGAGCTTCCGGTCGAGCTTCCGGGACTAGGCTCAGTGACGAACAGGGAAGACACCGGTCAAGTCATTAGTGACCTTATCAGTAAAGCACCGCTGTCGCCCGAGCAGAAAACCGAACTACACCAGCTATTACAAGAGTTTCAAGGTCTGTTCTCTGAGAGGCCTGGTAGGACTTCTGTACTTACTCATGATATAGAACTTACCTCCCCAGAGCCAGTACGATCCAAGGCGTATCGGGTGTCACCCCGCCAGAGCGATATTATGGAGGCTGAGGTAAAGAAAATGCTACAGCTCGGTGTTATTGAGGCAGGTGAGAGTGATTATACCTCCCCTTTGATTTTAGTTGAGGTACCGGGCAAGGAACCTCGTCCTTGCGTCGACTACCGCAGGCTTAATTCCATCACTAAGGATCAAATTTATCCGATCCCTAACATCGAGGAGCGCCTTGAGAAAGTTAGTAGCGCTCAGTTTATTTCCACCCTAGATCTTGTCAGGGGTTATTGGCAGGTTCCACTTACAGAAGAGGCTAGTAGGTATGCGGCGTTCATTTCACCAATGGGAACATTCCGTCCTAAAGTGTTGAGTTTTGGTTTGAAGAACGCGCCATACTGTTTTTCAAGCCTCATGGATAAAGTGTTGCGGGGACAGCAAGAATTCGCTTTACCGTATCTAGACGACGTAGCGATATTCTCCGCATCCTGGTCTGAGCATATGACACACTTGCGGGCAGTGCTAACCCGCCTGCGCGAAGCGGGCTTGACAGTCAAGGCTCCTAAGTGCCAGTTAGCACAGGCCGAGGTTGTCTACCTCGGTCACGTGATTGGTCAGGGTCGTCGCCGCCCCTCTGAAATAAAAGTGGCCGCTGTGCGAGACTTTCCGCAACCGCGCACAAAGACCGATATTCGGTCGTTCTTGGGTGTCGCCGGCTACTATCAGAGGTACATCCCTAGGTACTCTGATATCGCGGCTCCCCTGACGGATGCTCTAAGAAAGACAGGGCCTCAAACAGTCGTCTGGGACGAGACAAAGGAAAGAGCTTTTAGCGCCCTAAAGAGTGCCCTAACAAGCCAGCCTGTGCTACGATCGCCAGACTATTCAAAAGGGTTCATTGTTCAGTGCGATGCTAGTGAGCGAGGCATGGGCATTGTACTGTGCCAACGGAAAAAGGGAGAAGTAGAACACCCCGTCCTGTATGCTAGTCGTAAGCTGACCAGTCGTGAGCAGGCGTATAGCGCCACCGAGAAAGAGTGTGCATGTCTCGTGTGGGCCGTTCAGAAATTGTCATGCTATCTAGCCGGCTCGAGGTTTATCATTGAGACGGATCACTGCCCTCTCCAATGGCTGCAGACCATCTCTCCCAAAAATGGCCGCCTCCTGCGCTGGAGCCTCGCTTTACAACAATATTCCTTTGAGGTGCGTTACAAAAAGGGGAGTCTCAACGGTAACGCCGATGGCTTAAGTCGAAGCCCCTAACGTAGGAATCAGCCTCAAAATTGTTGGTTACTGATGTTTTTCTTCCTGAGGCAGGATTTTTTTTAACATATTGCTTTTGTTTAGTGTTTCAAAGTGATGATATGCTTTCTAGTGCAATTTTCCAATTTGTGGACGCGTTCTGAGTGATGCTAGACTACTGTAAGGAACTATGCAGTGGTATAAAAAGGGGAAAGAGCCTGGCAGGGCTTAGTGAGGGTTGTGCCGTGCTTGCTGACTGAGCGGTTGAGTTTCAGCGTAGTTCTAACGCTTGCCGGGAACGAGAACAAAAATGTGAACTCTCCCGAAGTCACTTTGCAGTGTCCCGTGCGAACCTGAACGAGAGAACGAGGCCTTCTCTGTGCGCTGCGCTCAAGAAACGTCGAGGGACGCCCGACTTCGGTTATGAGCATCATCGAGCGACATCCCTCCGGACAGCGGATGCAGTCCCCTGTACATCGGGATCTCCTTCCCCCGGCGGGGCGGTCTGTTGCGTTTCGCCTGCGACACGCGGTTTTGCCGGCGCGACTGCGGCGGGGCGGCAGACATTTTGGCCCGTTCGTCGTCGCCGCAACGCTCCCCGCCAGGTGTTTCCAGGCGTTTCCAGGCATGTTCCGATGCCACGTGTCTTCATGTGCGTGTGTGAGTGTATGTGCCATTGTGCCTGAACCAGGCGATGCGAAAGCAGGGATCACCCTCTCATTCCAGTCATTGTGCCCGACCGGCAGCGCTACGACAGTGTGCGTCACCATTAGCCCATTGTACATTCACGTGCTCGTCTATTGAGGGGTTCCTTCTTGCCCTCAACTGCGAGAGTATAAAAACAGCTGCCCCCGGACGCCAAGAGGAGGGCTCCGATTTCTTCTGTTGAGTAAAGTGCTCTCCCGTCTCTCTACTTCGGTCAACCTGACCGCCAACTCTTTGCGATGTTAAAATAAACAAGTTGTTTTGTTGTTACCAGTCGACTCATGCTTTGCCGGGACCTTCGGATGCTTCCAGTTGCACCCCAGGCCGCCAGGCCAACGCTACCCTTGGGGCTTGCGACCCAGGTACAACCACGGGCGTCAGCGCCGAGATCCCAACAGGTCGTACCATTGGTGGGATCCAAACAACACACAGTCGTCGTCATACCATTGTTGTCAAGCCGTTCTCGTCACGCTGTTGTTTACCATCGTCATCACTTCAGTATCATCATCTCATTTTCCTCACGTCTTCATCGTCATGCCATCTTTGTCGTTCGATCGACGTGGATCCTTCTGCGTCATTCTGTAGTAATTGTGCTGTCGTCGTTCTATCGTGATTATGCCGGCGTTGCCATGTTATCGTTGCCATTGCGTGGTCGTCAGACAGTAGCTATCATGCATTCGTTGTCATACCTTCGTCTTCATGCCGTCGTCGTCACGCCATCTTCGTCACACACCTGTCGTCATCCCATTGCCGTCATGTCGTAGTCATCACGCGTTAGTCGTTATGCAATCATTATCATTCAAAAAGTGTCATCTCATTGTCGTCATGTCATCTTCGTCATACCACATTGGCCGTTCCATCGACATAACTCCTTATTCTTCATTCCATCGTCATCAGTACGACGGCGTCAAACAGTCGTCGACATGCCTCCATGCTCCTGGGTGACCTCGGAAATAGAGTTCCATGGCAACATGTACGGATACCGGATTATGTCACACATAGCCTAATCAGCAGATGTCTCAGAATAACAACTACAGCTGGTCATTAAACTGGACTTCGTAAATATGGCGTACATCTACATTGATCGAATACTACTTTCATTAGTGTCGACATTCATGGTGAGATCAGTTCTACCGCAACATTTTGCTAACGGTTCTTACCTTGTTTGCTTCATATACGTGTCATTGACGCATTTGTGATTTTCAAACGAACAGTTATTGATCTGTGTCTCGTTCCAGGTATGCCCGCGGAGACTACAGCTGCGATCTGTGAAGTGATCTTCGGCGGTCTCCTAGAGAGGTTCCCAAGGCTCAAGCTATGCTTCGCCCATGGTGCTGGCTCTTTTCCTTACACTGTGGGGAGAATACAGCACGGCTTCGACGTGAGTAAATGAAAAGTGCATCGCGAAACTCCTACCCTGCGTCACCCATCCACGTTCTTTCCTTAATGTTTCGCATTAGTCGAGGTTTGTTTACATGTTGATTCCAGTGCCTACGTAAATTTGCAGACGTGTAACCATGATGGTTAACTTAGTCAAAACACGTTGACGGGCTAGTTGGTTTGAATCCATGATAGAATGTGTAAGCGCGACTGGACAAGGACGTAGAAAGAAGCAGACACACAAAGGCAGCGCTGTCTCCATGTGTCTGTTTCTTTCTACGTCCTCATTGCGTCACGCTTGCATATTCTGTCATTGCTAATTGAGTTAGTAAGCGAATGTTTACAAGTTTGTGCGGCTGATAAAACTACTATCCTTACTTCGTGCAGCTATCTATTAATTTGTTATCGCAATCAGTGCTTCGCCTTTCCGGAGGAACTGTGAACTTTTTGTCTAGGTTGTCCTCGAAGTGCGTCAACGGCAGCAACTATTGCGATCGCTAGAGACCACGTCATCAAGACCCACATCGCAGTTGAAGCACTAAGGGTGCACGTAAGGCACCTTGTCGGGACTCTTTGCCACCATCTAGCCTCCCTACATGCGGAGAGACCACGTGCCTAAGTCTGCCGAAAGGTGTCCGCGCACCGTGAGGTTATACCATCTTCCTTCACACCTGGTCCGAGACCTTCGCCTCCTCCTCAGTCTCTCATTCAGCCAAAGATCAACCTAAAGATAGCTGGCGTCCGGAAAAAAAAAAGCAAATATATCGTCGCCGGCTCTTTAATAGCATACCTTACTCTTATTAAATGAGAAGCACCGGTACTACATACACATATACACCGACAGCACCGTCCTGCCGAACAGGCCAACCGCAGCTATTGTCATTCCCTCAAAAGTCACCACTATCAAGCTGAGAACGTTTCACTTGACAGCGTCGACAGCAGCAGAACTCGCAGCACGTCAAGTCGCACAGCACCTTATTAATGACGAACCAACACACAAATGGCCCATTTTATGCGACTCGAAGACAACACTGCGGTGTATACTGTCAGTCTTACGGCGCCGTCCGCATTACCACTTGCTGCTCGGAATTAAAGGCCGTACACCACCTGTCTGAGAAAGGACATGAAATCATTTTCAGTGGCTGTCATGTCCATCTTGTATTATCCGCAATGAACGTGTAGATCAAGCTGCTCGTTTACCTCATGTAAAAGATCACCGCCTATCAATCCCGCTATCTACGTCAGATCTAAGCCCGCTATCTAAGCTGCAAGGATGCTCCGCCTACTTGGAGATATTGCTGAATGAACCGCGAATTACATGCACGCCCGTTTATACACCCTGGACCAAACCTTAAGCCTTCGACTTCCACCAAGACTTCCCCGAAGAGACGCAAACCCTCTGTGTGGGCTATGGTTGGGTGACGAGTTTACAAACGCCTACGCGTTCCGCATAGAGGTGGCCGACACTGCACATTGTCGCGATTGCGGCGACGAGGAAGCAATTTGTCATGTTCTATGCCAGTGCCCGCAGTACTGTGTGCAGAGACAATCGCTTTCCGTCGCGCTCAACCAGTTAAACGACCAGCCTCTGTCGGAAGACAGAATTTTACGCCATCTACGAAACTTAACATCGCATTAGAAGGCCCTCCAAGTGCTACTGCGCTTCTTGAGATTGATTGGCCTGTGTGAACAACTGCATATGGAACGCCTTTCCTGTTACCGGTTGCTGTTCTTCTTACTTTTTTTTCGCTCTATTTGCCCTCCTTTCAACCCCTAGCACAAACTAGCAAACTGGAAATTCGCTTCTCGTTAACCAGCCTTTCTCTCTCTCTCTCTCTCTCTCTCTCTCTCTCTCTCTCTCTCTCTCTCTACGTCGGCAGTGTGTTTTGCGAGCGTAAGTAGCTTCTCCGAGCCCATGACGCCAATAGTAACCTTTCCGCTGCGTCATCACAGCCCCGAACTTGGAACAAAAATTACCTATACTCCATCTTACAAGTCATTTGAAGCACTGCCAAAGGTACGAGGCGCACACAAGGTGAAATCCTTGCGCAGCAAGATATAGTTCCTGACGTAACTGCTTCATTATTGGTGTGATTAGAGGTTTACGTTGATTGGTATATGAAAAGTTACAACAATATGTTACGTGTTAAGACGTCTGCGTAAGCACGTCATGTACCGCTAATTACTGTGGCAGTGAGCAGACGATGCGGATTGGATGAACACATCTCGAGGGGCATTCGGTCTCCTTATTGGCTAAGGAGTACTGCAGCTTTCGTAGTACTGCGAACGACTTGTGTGGTGGAGTTAAGTATTCGATTTGTGATCGGACCAGCAGTGCGGAAGCTGCCATACGCCAATCACTCTTCGCACTTCCAAGCGTGACGTGGCGGTTTCCACGTTAAAGGGACTGACAACCAATTTTCATTGTACCCACTTTTTTTAGTGCAATGGAAAGCGTACCGGCCAGAGCGTCTAATGATGAAGTAGTAACGCGGTAAACGCCGTGGAACATTTTTATGAGTATTTTTTGATCTGCGGTGAGGATAAATTCGTTCGCTGGAAGCATGCTGAAAACTGTGATAGGTGAGCACGACAGCGATTATAGGCCGCCGCTAGTGGGTGGCAGACGACAAGTGCGGCCGTAGGTGTGAGAAAGTATTATTTTGTTTATCAAGTTGATGTTCCTGCGATTCATGTTTTCCAAAGTGCTAAAGTATTTCTGCAAAAATAGCTACGTGTTTTTGCGGTTTCCTGTCGAACTGCTTTGGTATTTGACTGATCAAAACGAAATATATCGCATCAAAAACAAAACGATGCTTTTACACGTGATACGCAGTTAGTGCCGCTGTAGCCAAGCGTGCGCTTCTGATTTCCGATGTCGTCTCTCGAGGACCTGAGTGAACTGGAACAAAGGATTATAGCTCGCATGCGTGCTCAGAATTTAGATCCTTACGAAGTAGCACCCTTCGACGGACGAAAGCGGCAGCGGAAGTGACGAATCCGACTTGCACGATAGGCCACCGTCCCCACCACAAGCAGCGCGCCTGGAGAATGCCGATTGATAAATGCTGACTCACACTAGGCCGAACTGACACCGTTCTTTCTTTCTTTTTTTGGCCTGCCGGCTGTCAGCGACAGCGTCTTGTTTTTCCTTCGTGACGTGACAAATTTCACTACACATCGCTGTTCAACAAGATGTGACGCATGGCTCATCACCACGATAGCAAGAGCTGTTCTGCATTGCCGCGATCTAAATATTGAAAAGGCATAGTCCCACATACATCACATCCCACCGCTCTTGTTCGCTTATCTTTCATAGACGAATATAGCTCTCAGCCTATAGTGGCCCTTGTAGGTTCTGCGGCTCAGGAGTAACCTGCGGCGAGTACTACAAATGCAGGGTACTTACACCAGGTGGTAAATGGTTCGTGCGCTTCTCAGACAGCACAGCCTGCCTACGTGCAGGCAGCGAAACCTTTGCCAACAACTGGAACCACGATGGCGAATACGTGCTCGCGCTACATCAGCTGACGTAGGCGGGCAACGGAAGGAGGTTGAGTCGAAGCACAAACCAGCCGCTCGTCTGCTTGTGGTAGCCCTGCGCATATAGCTTAGTTAGCGCTCGTTAATTCCTGCCAAGTCTCACGTATCCACTTTGCGTGCGCCCCTCTAAATCAAAGCCCACTACTTATGACGCAATTTACATGCACAGTACACTGAGGAGCGAACTGATTGAATTGTGCAATATTTTGTATGATAGTGTGTAGCTGATGTGCCCGATGTGCAGTATACAATATAGCCGATAATTTGAAGTAAGCGCTAGTCGGATGTTCAGTTCCCGTATGCTGTCGTATTTGTTCTTTTCCTCGTCGTCCTCAGCGCTTATTCATGAACACTGTCTAGAAGAAACAACTCAAGTCAAGGCATCGTTACTAATGAGCAGTACAAGAAGGTAGCTACAAGAATTTAAGAACTGTATGACCGTTTGATGCGCTCCTCTAATTTATTTCCTTTGTATACTTTATCCCATCTCCAGAAGCAGAGTAGCCACTCCGGGCTACCTCTGGTAAACATAAGTTATTTTCTAGCGTGTAAACTGCGCAACAATACAGGCAAATGTGTGGGGCTGTTGCTACGAGTATTCACCGACACCTTAGGTGACGTTCGCCTAAATCAAAATAAAGCAGCTTCTTTGCACTCCGCCTCTATCAGAATGTTGCCGCGACGAGCGGGAGTATATGCAAACCGCGACCTCGTGGAACACCCTGTGCCGCCACGGAGGATACCACAATGGTCGCGTAAACGGTTCTTCCTAAGAAAACAGCATCCCTGCTTATTTATATTCACCGTCTATGTGCGCAGTTGCAACTCAACCGAAAAGATACCCATGAACAACTTCAACATGTTGCTACCGCCTCGTATAGTGTCCCATCACCGACTGGGTGTGTCAAACAAAGCGCCGCGAGCATTCGTTTCCTACTACAATAATCTAGAGGAGTATGTGAAGTCCACTTTCTGCGCAGTATACCTGTCACCAACAGCTGCTTTTTCTGCCGCTTCAACAAGATTTATACGAATGTTTTTGCACCTTTAACCCAAGGTGAGACCTGACCTTTGTGCTGTGGACAACAAAGCTCCCCCGAAAAGTTACCTGGGCGAGATCTATGCCGATTCGCTAGTGCACGGCCACGGCGCTCTAAGGCTCCTGCTGGATACACTCGGAGAGGTAATTATGCATCTATTGTCATTTTCTATTTATCCACATTTTCTTTAGTTCTATTGCATCTGATATGAACGGATGCCTGATGTGTCTTCGCGCGGAATACACACGACAGATGACGAAAGGAACAAACGTATGCGCAGAAATAGACATCTGTTTTCTTAGAAAAGTCACGTTACGCAACTATAAACCTCGTTATCTTAACCGCTTTTAAGAATTTTAAGCTTTTCAGGACATTTTCTGTTATTGCAAACAAGTTATAACTGTTCTATTGAGCTGTAGCCTGAGTATCGACACCGACGTGAGCTGCGTAATCGCAGATGAGCATATAGATAAGTACAGGCAGTAGGATATTCTGTTCCTGGTATAGTAATATGCCCTTTCATAGCCCATATATTTAGTTCTGCACTTCTGCAGAACTAAATATGGGTTCTGCCGAGAGTTCTGCAGTTCTAGCTTAGTCTTTGCATATTTGGTGCATTTATATCCGTCTACATAACAAGACCTTGTCATAGACTGTGCGTATTTGCAGTAACTACTTTAACTACAGGAATGTTTTCCAAACAATTTATGAAGTTATCCTCCTAACGTATAGACCTTTTGCAGCACCATACTCTTGGGTTCCGTCTTATTTGCTCACGTGACAGCACCCACCATCGAGCACCTTCTGATCGGCGTCTTCTCGCTTGTTTACAAAAAGCATGACGGCCGCGGGCACGGCTCAGACAGCCGCTATTTCGGCCAGCACCATGAGCAGTCAGCGGGTAGACGACACAAGAATTTGGCCAAATTCTTGTGTCGCCTTCGCCTTTCGCCTTCGCCGTAACTTCGCCTTTCGTTTAGACGCACCACTTTGATGCTTCCGACCGAGCATTTTCGCATGAATGAATGTTAATTCTTCACCGGGCACTCCGTCAGTCCAACGCGACCGCAGGTGTCCAAAGGTGGCTGTCCCGATGACTAGCGCACGCTGCCTGGATGGTCCGTGGCTGGCCGAGAGTGGTGCGTCCTCCGGGAGCTCCTAAGCGGGCGGGCTTGTGCAAGCTTAAGTAAAACTCTTGCTTGGGCTAGTTGGTCTATGCTGAAGTAGTAAAGGCAAGGCGCAGAATACCAGGACTCAAGGAGTAGAACACAAACCTGTTGATCACCTGCTCAAAAAAAAAAAAAAGGCGCCGGTTCTGTTGTTTGTGTTCTACTCTTTGAGCCCTGGTCTTCTGCGCCTTGCCTTTACTACTTTATGCAAGCTTAACCGGGGGCTCGGGGCGGAATCGCAGTCCACGATCAACTTCTTTTTATAGATGCGCGCCGCGTCTGTCTGTTACTAGCGCCAAAGCAGGCGTTCACATACGCATATAGTTCCTTGTACAAACTCACTCCTCCGCCCGTTCCGCTCTCGTCTTCCTATTGGCTAGGGGCAATCGTTTGTTCTGGGAAGTTCTCGATTTTTCTTTCGCCCCGTCGACGCCACTTATCGCCGCCCCGTCGACGACGCCCCCACTTATTCCAGCGCTGGTCAGCGCTGATCAGATAACCTGGGAATGCTTTTCTGATTACCTAAAGCGCAGAATAAAGTGTATTCGCGTCACATTTATTTATTTACATACCTACTTCGCCCATTGGGCATTACAGTAGGGAGGACAGATAATCAATATAAGATACAAGATTGCACATTCTTAAAAGGTTAAACACTTCAGACCATGGGTACAATACTAATCATACATGCGTTACATTTTAAGGGAGCGCATGAGAACAAGTTTCGCCCAGGTAACAAGATACACTTATTTTCACAGCACGTTGGCTAACATTGCAAAACAAACATCAAAGAAGATTTCAAATGGCGAGTACATTTTTATCTGCAAACATATGCTTGGAGAGCAGTGGGGAATGCGACATCAGAAGCAACTTCAATTAGTTCAGGAGGCAGCAGGTTCCATTCGTGGATTGTACGGGGAAAAAAAGGAGTTTTGGTATGTTGTTGTGCGCGCGCATATTTCTTTTATCTTAAGTAAGTGGTCGCGGCGCCCGGATATGTATGTTGGTGGTTGTAGATAAGTCTCTTTGTTTAGTGGTGTGTGATTGAAGACGATATCTCGAAGGAGAGAGAGGCGGGAAACAACACGGCGTAGCGAAAGATCTTCTAAACATATGTGCCGTTTTATTTCTGTGATGCTGCTTGGAAATGAGTAAATGCCGGTTATGAGACGGGCCGCACGTTTCTGTATCGCTTCTAAGCTATTCACAAGAATTTGTGTATGCGGGTCCCACACAACAGACGCGTATTCAAGAATCGGGCGAACGTTGCTTAGGTAAAGTGTTCTCTTGACATCTAGTGGCGCGTGCCTAAAGTTCCGTTTGATAAAATTAAGTACTCGCCCTGCTTTTAAAGTGATGCTTTGAATGTGACGATTCCATGTCAGATCGGCGGAAAATGTGACACCTAAGTATTTAGCTTCGCGTGTTTCTGATAAAGGGGAGCCGTTCAAGTAATACTGTGTACGGATTGGTTGCCGCTTGCGGGTGAAACAAATATGCTTACATTTTGAGGCGTTGAGGGACATAAGCCACCTGTCACACCATGAAGAAATTTTATTTAGGTCTGTCTGTAATGCTACTCGGTCGGAATCATTATTAATTTATTTGTAAAGGACGCAATCGTCTGCGTACAGCCGGATTTTCGAAGTGATTCTTGTGCCAATGTCATTTATATATATATAAGAAATAAAAGAGGACCTAAGACGGAACCCTGGGGAACGCCAGAAGATACGCATGCATATTCTGATTCTGTGCCATTAATTACCACTCTTTGTAAACGACCGGTCAAGTAGTTTTTGAGCCCATAAAGTATTTTTTCTGGTAAACCAAGAAGTGAAAGCTTATGAAGTAAGAGAACATGGGACACTTTGTCAAACGCTTTCTGGAAATCTAATAGTATGCAGTCTGTTTGTAAACCTTTGTCAAATGATGTGAATAACTGAGTTACGCATGAGTGACCAGCTCTAAACCCGTGTTGGTAAGGAACAAAGAAACTGTTGTTTTGAAGGTGGGAAAAGATGTTAGTGTAAATTATGTGCTCCAGGGTTTTGCAACACACAGAAGTTAAGGATATAGGTCTATAATTGATGACACTGTCACGGGGCCCGCTTTTATGAATCGGAACAATGTCGCCCATCTTCCAGTCTTCAGGTAATTCTGAGGTTTCAAGAGATTTGCGATACAGTACTTCTAGATACCTTGATATGATATATGCGCAGGATTTCATAACAAAATTTGGTATCCTATCTGGACCTGGTGCCGAGTGTGGTTTTAATTTTTGGAGAAGGCTGACTATTCCGAAGTAGTGAATATCAATATCCGGCATATCATCAAGCGCGTTGCCCAAGAAGACTGGAACGTGTTGAGGTACTAGCGTTGAATACACAGAAACAAAGTAATCATTAAAACAGCTTGATTTATCTCTATCATTAGTAACAGCTGCACTATTGTGGATTAAGGGAGGGATACCAACATCGTCTTTACTGTTTGATTTCACTAGTTTCCAAAGTTCCTTTGGATTTTCTTTTATTCTAGAACCAAGAGAGTCGAAATACCTCTTTTTTCCTTCTGCGATTTTCATCTGGATTTCAGAACCAAGTTGTCGAAGCTTAGAAAATTGCAGTGAATCGGGCTTTTCTCTATACCGTTTGAACATACGATTCCTCTTATTAAGTAGCACCTTTATGGGTTTATCAAACCAAGGTTTATTTTTTCGGTGTTTCACAGAAAGAAGCTTAGATGGAATGTGCAAGTCAATGAGCTGTAAAAGTTGTTCCTTGAACAGCAGCCATAACTCGGAGACAGATACAGTGCTGCTTTGTTCTGAGAAAGTTTCGAAGTTTGACTCAAGCGTTTCAGAAATACGAGAGTAATTTCCGCTATCAAAGAAATAAACTTTTCTGGGTTTCGGTCGCGGTATGTACGGCTTGGGAGCAACGAGACGGGCAACCACTGCATCATGGTCGCTTATTCCGGGAACTATGGAAACAGATTGCAGCAACGAAGGAGAGTTTGAAATCAGAAGATCTAAGATGGAAGCGGCATTGCCATGGCGACGTGTTGGTCCCTCCACGAATTGATAAAGACCATGCGTTGCGAAAAGATCGTAAAAAGCCGACGACAAGGATGAGCACGAAGGAAGTACTGGCAGCTTATTAATCCACTGCGCATCTGGCATATTAAAGTCACCACCGACGAGAAGGTAATCAGTTGAGACCGTAAGTAATAAATGGGAAAGGGTATTAAAGGTACGACTGCTGTTGTCATTAGGCGGACGATAAAAGGCTCCAACTGTAAGCTGTTTGCTATGTTCTAGAACAACTTTGCACCAAACAGATTCACAGCTGTTATCCCCCAAGTCAACTATGAAACTTGGCAAGCTGTGCCTGACCAGAACAAAAACGCCCCCACCGTGCGTATTGCGGTCTTTGCGATAAGCCACGTATTCCGCAGGAAATACTTCAGAGCTGGAACTTGATTCATCCAACCAAGATTCAGACCCGATAACAATGTCAGGGCCAAAAGATGATACGAGCCCTGTTAACTCGTCGGTTTTGTTCTTGACGCTTCGGCAATTGATAAGCATAACATTTACCAATGAAGGACGGCACGGTACATGCTCAACGGAGCGGCATCGTGGAACGCTGACGGAACCGTTAACTTCAGTAACAGTGATCGCTCGACGCCGTTTCAAGTTCACTTTTTTTGCAGCACGATATTATCATTATCAGCGTCGTAAATGAAGTTTCGTCCGTCCATACGAAGCTTATCGTGCCTTATTTTGTACGAGGAGGACCGAGCCTTTGCAAATTCGGAAAGTTTCCTGCGGGCTAAGCGTACTGAACGAGAGAAGTCTTCCCCGATGGAAATGTCACTTGTCTTCAACTTCGGACCCGCCCCCAATACCGCATCTTTATCTTTGAATCTAACAAAGCGAACAATTATGGGGCGGCTTTTATCTTCACTGTAAGTGCCCAGTCTATGCGCTCGATCAATGTTTAGTGGGTCAAGCGATACACCTAACTTAGTAGAGCAGAACGCAACAACAGTTTCTTCGGCTTGCTTCCAGGTTTCCAACGGGTTATCCTCAAAACCAAAAAAGAGAAGGTTGTTCCTACGTAGCCTATTTTCGGAATCATCCGTGGAAGCTTTCAAAGCAGCGATTTCTGCAGACGCGGCCTTCGAAGCGGCCGAAAAGTTACTGGAGTGCGAGCATCCTTGCTCTAGAATGTCGACACGTTCCGTCAAGTTCTTCACTTTTTCGTCAGTGGCATATTGTTTAGTCCGTATGTCCGCTAAATCCGACAAAATTTTTTCTTGACCTGACTGAAGCTTGGTAAGCATCTGCAAGACAGCAGAGATATCCCCTGCGTCGGTCTGCGTACTGGATTCCTGAACGCTATCAGGGCCTGGGTTCGACTCCACGTCGCCTGACAAAGCTAACAGCAATTGTGACAACGCAACATGGCACACCGCGGACGTACAACAGTTAACAAACCAAAATAGCCAGTCCTTGGTGTCACTGGGGCACGACACCTCAAACAAAAATGGGTTTGAAGTTCGCATGCATGCGCAATGGTTCATGTAACCAACCTGTGTTACAAGAAGGGGTGAGCACATAGTGCGTCCGGCGGTGTCGCGCCCCGGTGAATGCCACGTAGGTGGGCGGTTAAATACTGTTGCTGTAGTTCCGGGTTGCCAGACGACGAATCCGAGGGGCTCCAGTTTTGGCGGAGAGACGATTCCGGCTTGTAGAACATCCGGCTGGATGGAAAGCCCGTGTGTCGATGCTTCTTCATCCGTTGCGCTTGTTCCCGGAGCACCTTTGACGAGCATTCCAAGCGGGCCGAGCCAGACAGCGAGAGCAACCTGTGTTACAAGAAGGGGTGAGCACATGGTGCGTCCGGCGGTGTCGCAGAAGTGCAGCAAGTTCGCGAGTGATCGCTCGCCCGCTGTTTGATTCCTGGCGCGGAAAGAAAGCTCGCCGTGTGCGCCTATTATTCCACGTGTGCCTCGTCTGTTACGGAAAGTGAAGTTGTTCGAGTATGCCGGACGCGCTTGTGTGGGGATGACGTGGCGCTGACTTGCATGCTTATCGAAGTTCAACATGCCGCGATATTTTTGTCAGCGGTGGTGTTAATGCTGCGTTATTGCTGCAGATGGTGTTAGTCTGGCAGTCATTTTCGGCAATTGGCCGCTGGTCACTGCCAGCAGTTGGCTATCCGGCGGCAGTGTTTGTTGCTCTCGCCTTGCGAGAGTTGTGCGCATAACAAAGAGTTGGAAATACGGGCCCAGCTGAGGCGGATGAAGGTCGCACAAAGGCTCACCCAACACGTTCAAGTCTCCGTTGCAGTTGTTGTTGTTAACTACAGGGCAAGCCTTGCTCTGTAGTTAACTTGTAGCGAGAGGTTGTCGAATCCGGAAACATTGATGCCTTAAGGTAGCATGTGTGGATTTATTTACCAGTTCCTTCAACACAAAAAGATCATGTACTCGTTACGCCTGCGACACAAAACACGTTCTGCCACACCTGCCACCAAGGTTTGTGAGTGATGGCGCTGGCTAACACTCCCAGAGTTAGTTCTAGTAGTAGAAAAACCAGGTACCCCAGAAAGTCGATGGGGAAACGTCATCACGGAAGCTCACTTCATAAGAGCATAACATGCGTAATGCGAAGACGTGGGATTATTCCCCGCGTGCAGGCAGTTGTTTTTATTTTTTTCATCCATTTCCATTTCCATTAATTCATCATTCGCGGAAAAGAATAAGCTCCGAATAGTTAGTAGCGCCTTCAGGAAGCGTATGAACAGGAAATGGACCTGGAACGACCCTAATGGACAAATAAGAAATTAAATAGATTTCGTACTCTGCACCCATTATACTGCAGGATGTAAAAGTGTTAGATGGGTTAAAGTGCAGTGATCATAGATTAGGGAGGTATAGGATTCACCTCAATTTGAACAGAGAAAGTGTAAAATTTGTAAGGAAGAAGCAGGCTAACCTGGACGCAGTAAATGTAAAAGCAGACGCATTCAGGCTGGTAATTCCAAACAAATATGCATCCCTAGAACAGAGAGATGAAGATGACATAGAGATAATGAACGAAACTGCAACCAGGCTGGTTTCAGAAGCAGCAATTGAAATGGGAGGTAAGGCACCAAGGCTACCAGTTGGCAAATTCTCCTGAGTAGCAAAGGACTTAATAAAAAAAACGACAAAGAATGAAAGTGTCCAACGCGACGTCAGATAGCATTCGCGCAACTGTCAAAACTGATCAACAAAGAGAAAATGAGGGATATCCGAAATTATGACGTAAGAAAAAGGAAGCAGTAAAATAAGATGGCAGCGTATGATCAGTAAGAAGGAAACTTGACCTAGGACAAACCAAGATGTATTCACTGAAAGATAACTTGCAAACAAATGTGCAGCCCTAGAACAGATAGATGAAGATGACATAGAAATAACGAATGAAATCGTAACTTGGCTGGTTTCAGAAGCAGCCGTTGAAGTGAGAGGTACGGCACCACGACAACCAGTTTGTAGGCTCTCCAATGTAACAAGAAACTAATAAAGAAACGACAAAGAATGAAAGTGTCCAACTCAAGAGATCAGATAAAAATCGTGGAACTGTCAAAACTTATCAGCAAGGCGAAAATAAAAGATATCAGAAAGTATAGCGTCAGGAGGAGGAGGAAAACTTTATTTGCTCTGATTGGTTAGAAATTAGCGGTGGCAGATGTGGTCGGTCGTCTTCACGGTCCTGTTCCCCATCTGCGCAGGGTCGACGCCCCTATTCCAGGGCACCACTGAGGGTGGCTACTCGGTCAGCGTGCCTTACTAGTCCATGCTGGACTTTCGGGTCGCTGCTAGAGAGCACCCTCTCCCACTGCTCCGCACTCGGGTCTTTTATTTGAAGGAATTGTTGATTTTGAACGCATTCCCATGTAATGTGATATAAGGTGGGCTTGGCGCCGCACCAGGGGCAAATGTCTCTATACTGGGTGGGAAACATCTTGCTTAGTGTGTTTAGATTTGGGTATGTTCCTGTTTGCAGCCTCCTCCAAGAGGTTGCTTCATGCTGATTTAGGCTGTTGTGGGGTGGAGGGTATTTGATTCGGACCCCCTTATATTAATTCAGAATGTCTGAGTAGCTTGGGTTGACTGGTATGGGTTTCTCAGGGTCGGTGCTTGTGGCCGCTCGGTTTGTGTGCTCTCGAGCTGCCTTGTCCGCCCTTAGGTTCCCTTCTATTCCAGCGTGTCCCGGTACCCAGAAAATTGTATGCCTGACTTTGTGAGCCCTGCAGGAGCGGAGGATGTGAAGCGCTCTGCGTCCTATTCTGCCGTTCATGTAATTCCGACATGTGGCTTGCGAGTCGGTGAGTATTTAAGGACCTTTCGGATCGGTAGCCCTCCACTGCCGCTAAAGCTACGGCTACTTCCTCAGCTTCCGTTACCGAGCAGTCCTTCATTGACGCGCTGCTGATCTCCTTGTAGTCCAGGCTTATTACTATCGCAGCTGTCTTTACTATGTTTGCTCCTCTTTGCTTGACGTATACTGCAGCATCTGTGTATACTGTTGTGCTTTTTGTGGCCAGGTACTTTTTGACGTATTTCGCCCTTGCGTCCCTTCGCGCCGTGTGGAGGTTTGGATCCATGTTTTTTGGTAGGGGGCTAACAGTGTATGTTTTCCGATATTCATCAGGAATCCCCTCCGTTCTTCGGGTTTCTTTGATTCCGCGAAGCCTAGCCTTATTAGCAGTTCCCTTCCCATTTTGGTCTGCTGGAGTCTCATGAGCTGTGCGATACTTTGGGCTTCTTTTAGTTCTTCGAAGGTGTTGCTTAAACCAAGTGCCATTAGTTTCTCTGTAGATGTATTGTTCAGCAGGTGAAGTGCTGTTTTGTACGCTTTGCGTAAAATGGTGTCTGCTTCTTGTATTTCCTGTTTGGTGCAGTTGAAGTACGGGAGTGAGTATGCGATCCTGCTGACCACCCGGTTCCCAACCAGCTTAAGTGTGTCTCCTTCTTTCATCCCATATCTCTTTTGTGACACCCGCGTGAGCATGCGTGCTATTTGGGTAGTGTAATTCTCAGAAGCTCGGATTTCTCCGTTGAGCACTGAAGGCCTCTTTCCCCGACACATTCTTCCACCCAAGTGGCTGCTTCTTGCAGATAGCTTTCTTTTTGGCACAGCGAGCCTTTAGTGGCCCAGATGGTGATGTCATCTGCATACATGGCGTGTTGTATGCCTTCGATTTTGCTTAGTTTATGCCCTGGGCCAATCATTGCGATGTTAAAGAGTATTGGGGAAATTACTGAACCTTGGGGTGTCCCCTTATTTGGTGTGTGGAATGTTTGCGATCGGATCTCTCCCAAACCTATTGTTGCTGTTCTATTGAAGAGGAAGGCTTTGACGTATCCGTGTACTTTCTTCCCGCAGTCTACGCTGTTAAGGCCTTCCAGGATTGCCGCGTGGCTGACATTGTCAAAAGCTCCTTTTATGTCTAGTGCCATTAAAACGTATTCTCCGTTGTATGGTATGTTGCTGAGAACCTCGTGTTTAATTTGTAGAAGGACATCCTGTGTCGAAAGCTTGGATCGGAAACCGAACATACTATGGGGGTATAGCTCGTTTTCCTCCATGTAATGTTGTATTTTGTTACTATCCTCTCATATAGTTTGCCTAAGCAGGATGTGAGCGAGATTGGTCTTAAGTTTTTTACCTGTAGCTTTTTGCCTGGTTTGGCGATCATTACAATCTCGGCGTGTTTTCATTCCTCTGGTACCGTTTCTGCAGCCCAGTGTTGGTTGAGGAAGGTGGTGAGTTGTTCCACCAGTTCGTCCCCTAGGTTTCGAATAAGTGACTTTCTGATTTTGTCCGCACCCGCTGCTGTATTCTTTTTTGCGCTTCTTATGGCCGCGTACACATCTTCTTTTATGATTGGCCTGTCGAGCAGCTCGTTTTCGTTTTCTTTCTGCCGGCTGTATTGTTGTGTGTAGGCCGCCGGGTTCTCAAGTCCTAAACATTTGACTCTGGCCTGCTCTAGCAGTTCATTTATTTATTTATTTTATTTATTCAGAATACCCCTAAAGGCCCTCTCGCAGGAGGGTATTACATAGGGGGGGGCGGTGCAGTAACGCATACAGATGTAATAAGTGATTAGTAAGCTGAAAACAAAAATTGGGAACTGATAAACAATAATCACAAAAGATAATAATACAAGACGATTAAGATTATTGTGGTAGTAAAAATAATCAGAAGGGTACAAGAAGAATACGTATCACAAACACACGAAAAATGGAGGGTAATTTGAGTCATAGAAAGCACTCAGACCATTAATGTATAACAAATCAGTAAACAATACAAAACGTAAACTTAAAAGAAAAAGGCAAAACACCGCAATAAAAATAGGAACAATAACCAAAACAATATGCATGTTACATAGAGGACAAGAACATCTTTTAACATCATTCTTAGCGGGAAAAAAATGGGGGTGGGACATGACACAAGAAAGGTTTATGCACTTTCATTAAGGATTAGAAGTTTCTGAAATTCATTTATGTCGGTGACGGTTGCGATGTGTGATGGCAAGCTATTCCACTCGGTTATGGTGCGCGGTATGAATGATCTGGCATAAGTTAGTGTGCGACACTTGAAGCGTTCGATTTTAAAAGGGTGATCACGGCCGGGAAAGATGGCAGGGGGTGGCCTAAAGAAGTCCTCGCGAAGTGATGCATGATGGTAAAGCTTATGAAGAAGTGATAAGCGAGCGATTTTACGCCGACATGATAACACATGCAGTTCAGCACGATTCTTCAATGAAGTGACGCTGGTGTGACGTGAATAATCCGAAAAAATAAAACGCACAGCACGGTTCTGCAGGGCTTCGATGTTTTTAATATTGTAGACTTGATCGGGATCCCAAATGGCTGAGGCATATTCTATTTTAGGACGGATTAAAGTGATATAAGCCTGTTTACGTAAGTGCGATGGGGTATGTTTCAAGTTACGTTTAAGAAACCCAAGTGAGCGGTTTGCTGAAGCAAGGGTAACGTTAATATGGTAATTCCAGGACAGGTCAGACTGAAAGTTAACTCCAAGATATTTGTACGTGGTCGTAAGTTCCACTGAAGCATTATTTAGCAAGTAAGAGGTTGGAATTCGAGAAGCTTTTTTAGAGAAAGACATCACTTTAGTTTTTGAAGGATTTAGTGTCATTAGCCAAGTTGTGCACCACGAAGTTAAGGAGTCAAGGTCAGATTGTAGCGATTGGCGGTCAGTTTCAGAAGAGATGTTGCGGTAAATAACACAATCATCAGCGAATAGCCTAACTCTAGATTTGAGGGACGAGGGTAAGTCATTTATATAAATTAGGAAAAGCAATGGACCGAGCACACTTCCTTGAGGAACACCGGATGAGACTGGGACGAAAGGAGAGTCAAAGTTATTGACGGACGTGAACTGTTGTCTATTAGAGAGGAAGGCTTGCACCCATGCCAGAACAAGTGGGTGGATATTAAGATGTCTAAGTTTTAGTAAGAGCCGGTGGTGAGGAACTCGATCGAACGCTTTTGAGAAGTCAAGGAATATGGCGTCAGTTTGGATGCCGGCGTCCAATGATGAGTGTAAATCCTGAGTAAATCCTGCAAGTTGTGTTTCACATGAGAAGCCCTTGCGAAAACCGTGCTGGTATTTGAAGATGATATTGTGTTGCTCTAAATATGTAATTACTTGTGAGTGTATAATGTGTTCCAAGAGTTTACAGATGGTACTAGTTAAAGATATAGGTCTGTAGTTAAGTGGGGACGAGCGATCCCCTGATTTAAATATGGGCACTACTTTTGCTATTAGCCAGTCCTGAGGAATTGTGCCTGACGACATTGATAGAGAGAAGATGGCTGCCAAGCAACGATAGATACCAGAAGAAATATGTTTAAGTATTTTGTTGTTGAAGCCATTATGATCAGATGCAGATGACGTTTTTAATTTTCCAAGTAGTGATAAAATACCAGCTTCATCAATAATTATTTCAGTCATATTAATACCGGAAACAACATCAATGCTAGGGCATGTAGTAATATCCTCAAGAGTAAAAACTGTTGAGAATGAGTCATTTAATAACTTAGCACATTCGGATTCAGTAACAGGAGAACCATTGGTATTAGCAAGAGTTACATCGGGGTGGTTGCTGGGATTTATTGTGCGCCAAAAGCGCCGAGGGTTATTTATTAGCAAAGATGGCAAATCACGACTGAAAAAGCGACGACGAGTAGTTTTTAAAAGTTGTTGATATTCCTTGTCACACTTTTTATAGCGACACCATGAAGCTGATAGTCTGTTTTTGTCTGCCATTCTAAAAAGTCGTTTCTTTTTATTATTAAGTCGACGTAATTGCTGATTGAACCATGGAGAAATGTTGCTTGTTTTGATGGTCATAACTGGAATGTATTTGTTAATTAAGTTTGAGAGAGTATGTTTAAAAAGGTTCCAGTTATCTTCAATGGAACGTGACAAGTAGGCGTCTAAAAAATGGTCCGTGAATTGGGATAATTCGATACATATTGCATCAAAATTGGCTCGCTTATAGCACCTTATACACTTTTCAGCAAATCTCTTTTGGTTAAGTGAACAAGTTAAGCTTCCAGTAATTATGTCATGATCAGAAAGACCATCGAGATGGGCTATGTCAGTAAACAGGTCAGGTCGAGAAGTTAAAATTAGGTCAAGAATATTTGCGCATGTGCTCGAGCAACGTGTAGGTTTTTCGATAAGCTGGCACAACGAAAAATCAAGGCAAGAATCAAGAAATTCCTGTGCCTGAGTATCGTTGGCTGAAACAGATAGTGTAGACCATTGAATATTGGGATAGTTGAAGTCTCCGAAGATTAAAAGAACCGCATTTGGAAACCTCCCGCATATTTCAACAACAACGCGATGAAATTCCCCTTCGAAGGTCGCATTCATGTCCGGGGGGCGATAAAAAATACCAACAATGAGGTCAGTGGAACCAAGCTTCAGGGACACAAATACGCTTTCAAGAAATGAGTTGACAAAGATAGGTATAGCAAAGAAATCTTTAGAAATTCCAATAAGCACACCCCCGCCTCTTCGATCCTTTCTATCGCAGCGAAAAAAGTTAAAATCTACTTGACTGACAAGAATATTATTATCGGAAACAGTATCGTTGAGCCACGTTTCTGTTAATGCGATGATGGAAGGCGAACTTGAGTCGATAATTGAAGATAGTTCAATACTTTTAGAAAGAACACTTCTGATATTAGTGTAGAAGAAAGAGACCTTTCCGTCTGAACGAGATGGGGTGGTTACATGTGCTTGACGCTTAGAAGGGGCACGTCACGTAGGTGGGGTCATTGCTGAGCGTGCGTCTGCGCGTGGTACACACACCGCGCAATTAGAAGTTGTGTGCCAAATGTAGGTGACGTTATTTAGGCACAGCCTGTCAAAAATAAGACGTACACGATCACCTTCCTTCTTTAGTGTTTTCGAAAACTGCAACAACTTCCTGCGTTTGTCCCGCACAGCCTCCGAATAGTCCCGTGCGACACTGAAGGGCGTATTCTTTAGTTTGAAGCCTTTGCTCAGAATAGTTTCGTCTTCTTTGTCATTAAAAAGTTTAGCGATGATGGGGCGCTTTTTATCTGAGGAGAAGCGACCTATGCGGTGAGCCCTGGCCAGTGACGAAATCGAAAAGTCAAGTCGGTTCATGCAGAAGTCACGCACAAGGCGCTCGGACGATTCCCATGTTTCAAATTGTTCCCTGTCGTCAATTCCATAGAATATTACGTTTGACCTTCGGGAACGATTCTCCAAGTCGTCAATTTTGGCTTGAAGGTCTGAGAGGTCTGATGAAGGTCTGATATTGTCCCGGCGTGACCGGTTTTCCACCTCATCGGATTTTGAAGAGAGTTTAGCGATAGATTCCCTAAGTGAGACTATTTCGGAGTTAAGCTTGTCATACATTGTACTACAGTCAACAGCTCCTGTAGAAGATTCGAGCGAAGATACACGTGTTTCAAGGGCTTCGAAGCGGGAATTAAAAGATTCCTCGATATCGGCAATGTCAAGTGCAATTTGTTTCTGACCAGCCAACAGTTCAGAGTCTGGTCCCTCGAATTGGTGCACCAGGCGGTGTATGGCCTTATTGTTTTCAGATATTGTGTTTGTTGGGTCCAGGAGCGCCTTGAGTATGTGCCAGGTTTTTGCCGTGCTAAGGGTTCCGTTTAGGGACTCGCTAAACTGTTGCCAGTTTTGCCTAGTCAGCTGAGCCGCATAGTCTTCCGCCTCCTTGATTATCTCTGCGATTTTCTGTTTGAGCTTCCTGCTTAGCCTTTGTTTTTCCATCTTTTAGTGAGCCCGCGTCTTGCCTCCCATAGCTTCAGTAGTCGCGAGTCCACCTCAGGTGTTTCCTCTGTTCTTTCTATTTCTTTGGTGTACTTGTCGAGCATCTCCCTGAGCTTGTTTCCCCAGCCTTCTAGGGACACGATGTTTCCCTCTATAGTTTTGCATTCCTTCCTGAAGGCATTCCAATCTCTCACCTTGGTGCTGCCGATTTCGCGTTTTATTCTTCCAGTTGCCAATTGCGTCTTTAGGATGTAGTGATCGCTGCCCAGATTCTCTAGCAGGTTTTCCCATACCGCCTTGTCTGTTCCCCGGATGTATGTCAGGTCGGGGCATGTGTCGGAGCTTATGCTGTTACCTAGTCTGTTTGGCGTACTGTCGTCTGTTATGAGGGTGCAGCCGTATATATCTGCTGCTTCCTTAACTTGTATGCCTTTCTTGTCTGGTTTTTTGTAACCCCAGGTCAGATCTTTGGCGTTGAAATCTCCTACAATCACTAGGGGGTTTCTTTTGGCTAATTTGCTCGCTCTTGCAAAAGGTTTGCGAAAGTCCGCCTCTTTTTGGCACGGAGGACTATAGAGATTTATGACAAAAACACCGCTGTCTTTTCTTTTTCGCAATGATTTCGACAATCCCGTGGTCTATGTCTGTGTCGGCTATGCTCTCGTGTGCTATGGCGGTGAGGGATTTACTGATTAGTATTGCTGTGCGTTCTTTTTCATTGCACGTGTAGCCTTTTAGCGTTGGTGTGGTTTTCCCTTTCTCCTGTAGTGCTATGATTTCTGGTGGTGTGAGTTGCGTGTTTATGTATTGTAGGAGTTGCCCTTGTTTTTTGCCATAGCCCCTGCAATTCCATTGCCAAATTTCTATTGTTTCGTGGCTGGCTATGATTAGTCCTCGGTGTTAGACGCGTTGTAGTTTTCGAGGCCCTGCCTTCTTAGGTAGAATTTTTCTTTAGCTTGTTGTGAGATTTGTTGTTTGCGTTGGTTTTGGATCTCCTGATCCATTATTGCCATATTGTGTTCTATTGCGTTTGTTTTCTCTTGTATAAACATCATAAATTTTCTCATTTGGTCTTCGAAAGATTCTGGTTGCTGTGGTTGTTGTTGTGGTGGAGTCTGCGGTCTAGAGAGACTACCGGTCCTTTGATCCTGCAGGGCGTTAATTAGCTCCTCCAACCGTCTTTCTAGCTGTTCTATGCGTTTGCGATATGCTTCGTTTTCCTTTCTAAGGTTTCTAAGTTCCTCCCCATTACTATTATCTTTCCCCGAGTGCGGAGGTGGTGTCTTGGGTGGTCCCCAGCTCACCTGAGCGTTGTCTTGGGTTTTCCTAATCTGTTATGTTGTCCCTTGTGTTGCTGCTGCCACCTCGTGGGTGGAGGCTGCAATGGTGGGAAGGAGCTGTCCTTAGCTGGGTCTCTCGCCTGGCTCCTCGACTGGCTCCTGGCTCGGCTCCTCGAGCGGCTCCGGCTGACTCGATCGCCCTCCGAGCTCAGCAATCTGGGTCGGCGCCTGCGGTAGCGGCTCCGGCCTCGGCGTCGTTGCTGCTGCTGATGCGGCTATTGGCGGCCCCGGAGCTCCTTCGTGTCCTTGAGGCGCAGCTGGCAGTCCCTGGTTCCGGTCAGGTGGGCTCCTCCGCATACCAGGAACCTCGGTTGGCATTGGTGCCCCTGTGGGGGGCTAGTTGCTCCGCACTGGCGGCAGATTCTCGTTCCCGGCGTTGGGCACACGTCCAAGCGGTGTCCTTGCTCGCCGGATACGAAGCATACTTGTCTCGTTGGTCTGTAGGGGTGGGTCTTGTACTAGCATGCGCCAAAAATGACGTATTTGGGGATGAAAGAGCCGTCGAAAGTGACGAGTGCTGTCTCCGACTTGCCCAGCATTCTGGCGCTCAAGATCTCCACTCCTTGGGTGGGTAGGCGCAACTTGGATTCGAGTAGGTCCGCCGCGATTCCCGGGGGTAACCCGTGAATAACGGCTCTTTTGATGTCGTCCGGTAGCGCCACGTAGGCGTTCACGTCGTAATTTTGCCCGTCAGAGTTGAGGCAGTTGATCTTCCTGATCATTCCGGCTGCTTCGTCGTCCGAGGCGCTTGCGATGATGATGTTGGAACCTGGCAGGAGTCTAACCAGGAACTTGTCTTCTCCGAATTTTCGGCCACACGCTTCCACGATAGCGCGTGCCGCATGGTACGTCTTCAGCTCCTTAACCTTCAGCCCGCCCTTGGACCGAATAATGATCGCGTCGTTCATCGGGAGCGGCGGAACCCTCTGCATCGGCTGCCTCGCCGCGCCGCTCTTTTGTCCTTATGTCGTTGACGTCACGCCAGCTGCTGTCGCCAGCGCCATCTTGCTATTGTTCACGGCGGCGTGGGGCTCGCCCGGTTTCAAAATGGCGACGCTCTGCGTAGCGCGCTTAAGCCCTTTCTTCTGGCTTCAGGAATAGTAAATTTGCCAGTTTTTATCTTCCTGCCGATCTGCGTGGTGTCTGCCGAACTCGGCATATCTTGCCGCATCGCTATATCTTCTGATACTCCGCTCCCTAGTCCGCTCTGTCCCGAACATGCGGCGGGATAGGCTTCCTCCATCGCTTGTGTTTCTGACGGATTTTGGGCTGGTACGTTTGCCGAGTGGTTATAAGTTGCTACGGTCGCCTGCCGGGGGTCCATTCTAGTCGCTACGCTACTGCGCCCGCGTCTTGGTTGCCCGTTTCAGCCCGGGTCCGGCTAGGCCTGACGGTAGGCCCAGCTCGACGACCACGTGGAAACTTCAATCTCCGATAAAAGTCCAAAAACTGGACCTACCGGGCTGAGAGTGGTGTCCTCGTGGTCCAGGTCACTTGCTGAGTCGATTACGCCAAACGTTTTGGTGGCCCGTTGGGTTTGACACTCTGAAAACTTCGAGAATCCACAGAGCCCATGCAACGCACGTCCGCTCCCGTATGCTTCTTCTTCTTCTATAGCGTGAGAAGGCAGAGGAAGCAGTAAAAAATGGACGCAGCATGAAATCAGTGTGAAGGAAGCTTGGCATAGGACAAACCAAGATGTACACACTGAAAGATAACTTGCAAACATATATGCAGCCCTAGAACAGTGAAATGATGGCATGGAGATAACGAATGAAAACGTAACTAGGCTGTTTTCAGAAGCAGCAGTGGGAGGTAAGGCACCAAAACAACCAGAAGGTATGCTCTCCGGTATAACAAAGAACATAATAAAGAAACGACAAAGAATGAAAGTGCCCAACTCAAAAGATCAGATAGAACTCGTGGAACTGTCAAAACTTATCAACAACGCGAAAATAAGAGATAACCGAAATTATAACGTTAGAAAGACAGAGGAAACAGTAAAAAATGGACGCAGCATAAAATCAGTGAGAAGGAAACTTGGCATAGGACAAGCCAAGATACATGCACTGAAAGATAAGCAGGATAATATCCTGAGCAATCTTGAAGATATAGTAAAAGCAGCCAAAGAATCCTTAAATGACCTTTCCTGTACCCATAGCACCCATGATACCTCCATTCGAAGTAGTTAGAAGAGGTTACAGAGGCTCCTGCTACAACTAGCGATGAAGTTAGAAGGGCCTTGCAAGACATGAAACGGGAAAAAGCGGCAGGATAAGATGGAATAACACTCGATTTAATCAAAGATGGAGGAGATATCATGCTTGAAAAGCTTGCGGCCCTTTTACGAAATGACTCACAAGTTCTAGTGTACCAGAGAACTGGAAGAATGCCAACATTATACTAATGCGAACTGATGAATTTAAGACGCATTAGCTTGCTTTTTGTATTGTGTAAAACATGCGCCAGGATGATTTCCAATATAATAAGGGCAACATGACATCAGTCAAACAAGAGAATAGGCTGGCTTCAGGAAGGGATATTCGACAATGAATCACATGCATGTCATCAATCAGGTAATCGAGAAATTTGCAGAGTACAATAAGCCCCTCTATATCAATTTCATAGATTATGAAAATGCATTTGATTCAGTAGAGATACCAGCAGTCATAGAAGGACTACGTAATCAAAGAGTACAAGAGATATACGCGAATATATTGGAAATACCTACAAAGATTCCACAGCTATCTTGGTTCTTCATCAGGAAACTAGAACGTTACCTACCAAGAAAAAGGTTAGGCAAGGAGACACAATCTCTCCAATGCTATACAGCGCATGCTTGGAAGTATTCAAGCTATTAAAATGGGAAGGCTTATGAATGAAGATCAACGGCACCTATCTAAGCAGTATGACACTGTATGGTTCAGCAACACTGGGGACGATTTACAACAAATGATTGAGGACCTTAACAGAGAAAGTGTGAGTGGGGTTAAAGATAAATGTGCAGTAGAGAAAGGTAATGCTCAATATCCTGACAACGGAACAAGAGTTCGGGATCGGCAGTCAGCCTCTAGAGTGTGTAAAGGAGTACGTTTATCTTGGCCAATCACTCACAGGGGACCGTGATCATGATAAGAAAATTTACAGATAAATAAAAATGTGTTGCAGCGCATACGGGAGGCATTGCTAGATCATGACTGGGAGCTTACCACTATGATTGAAAAGAAACTTGTACAATCACTGCATTCTACCGGTCCTAACATATGGGGCAGTAACTTGGCGGTTGACGAAAAAGCTCGAGCACAAGTTAAGGACCGCGCAAAGAGCAATGGAATTAAAAATATTAGGCGTAACGTTAAGAGGCAGGAAGAGAGCGGTGTGGATCAGAGAGCAAACGGGGGTGGTCTATATTCTAACTGACATTAAGAAAAAAAGATGGAACTGGGTGGGCCATCTAATGCGTAGGATGGATAACCGGCGGACCACTAGAATTACACATTCGGTTGGCGCAGGACAGGGATAATTGGAAATCGCAGGTAGAGCATTCGTCCTGCAGCGGACGTAAATAGGCTGATGATAATGTTGGCTTCTTATGACACACACACATATATATATATATATATATATATATATATATAGTGCGTTTCGCACTCCTAGGCCACTCATCGCATTTTCGAGGTCTACCGGTGTATTTACGTGTGTATGTGTGTGTGTATGTATGTATGTATCTATGTATGTATGTATGTATGTATGTATGTAACATCTCTCCCGCCTAACTTGCCCAGTGCTTAGTCCATGTTCGAGTGGATAACGCGTCGCAATGCTGTGGTTACGGCACAGATAGAAACCAAACCTCGGGCCTACTTGGGTGGAGTATGTGGCCATGTGTACAATGTGCCGCTCATCAAGAGGCCTATTTCAAGCTGACATGGGTCACTGAGGATGCGGGACTGTGTAGGTAGGCCGTTGTTCCGTGAAACTCTTTGATGCCGACATAGAACACTGAGTATGTCCCACTCGGTGTGTGCTTGTCTTCAATGAACCTTTTGACGTCAACTTGGGTCACTGGGTATGTACCAGTAGGTGCGTGCTGCTCTTCAATGAACGTATTTGACGCTTTGACGCTTTGGTAACAAGGTATGTGCTACTAGGAAGGTGCCGCGCTATAATAACGAAAAAGGTCCCTCCAGTTTATCCGACGCAGAGCGGAATTCGACCCACGGCACAAGGGTTCCTCAAGTACAGAAACCCGTCGCTTGAGCAGGCTGCGCCACAAATGCACTGGGTGTTCGCCGCTTTTCAATGAACGTCTATCACGTCAGCACTTTAGCGAGCTGCTCCATGAACGCAGTGGGTTTCTGCCGCTCTTCAATGAAACTCTCAGCAGCTTGGGTCACTGAGTATGTGCGAATGAGTGTGCGGCAAGCGAGGGAACGACTGTCAGCTTTCGCAGGAACCGGTGTGCCACGATTCTTGTCTCGGAGGCCGCGCGCGGACTTCTCTGCAGCGCCGCCAAATGGCGCAACGTGTCTCGAAAGAAGTGCGAGAGATGAGCCCTCTTGCTGCATGGCGCGTTTCTCAGAATTCACTCGCACCGGCGCGTTGTGCGTTGCGAAGGCCACGCGCAGGCTTCGCTTCAGCGGCGCTAGATGGCGCCGAGTGTTCTCAGCGAAGTGCGAAAGAGGAATCTCTCTGCAGTACACGCCTCATACATAATTCGTTTCAGCGGTGGCAATACGTTGTGTCGCTATATTAACTCAATGCTAAACGCACTGCCGTCAACGGTCATTGTGACATGTGTTCAACCAAATGATTTCTCTTAGGATCGAGTGATGCTGGGCAGTGACTACCCGTACCCACTGGGGGAAATAGAGCGACCAGGAAGACTGATTGAAACCAGTGGCTTGCAAGAGTCACTCAAGGTATGCTTTAAGTTGACGTCTTTAATCCTACAGCAAACTGAAAAAACACGTATTCAGAACTAAAGTACTCGTTTCGTTCCACTAAGCGCTGTACGATGCATATATCGTCGGCTATTCTTGTATGGTGGCCACGCTTGTTTATGCTTGAAACTAATATTTTATACGACCGGGGGTGGGCGCCCCAACCCACCATTCCACTCAGAAAAAAAAAAGGCCATACTTGAGCTGACGAAACATCGCAAGGAACAGACAACAGTCATTGCGTTTATCTGGTGCCTGCGCACCATTTGTAAAAAAAGGCTTCTCAACGCCATCCACACACAGGGGGGGGGGGGGGGGGGCGAGTAGTAACTGTAAATATACCGCACAACTGCACTTGCATGCGCTGTAAAGGATGAATGAGAGGCCTCTCCTGATCACTCGATACGTTACTTAAGGTGCACTCTCAACAGTACGTTGCTTTTCTTGCTCAAACAACGGACAATTATTATTCCTAATGTGTCAACTATAAGCACAGTAACTAAATGTGTTCAGTAACTACGTTATATTACATGGTGTTATAAGACAGCGTTATAATAGAAAGTGTTATAATAGCATTCGACACTTTTCGTACGCTAAACACTGCCCTTCGCTTGACGCTACGACATGGGTCCTTTTAAGACTCCTAGTTTACCGTACGGCAACGGTAATTACAAATAGGCAAATCTTATACACATACGCAAATGCCCGGGAAAGTGAACGGGGAAATAGCCGTCGCCGCAGCCATCGCACGCGTACTGCGGATGATGTGGGTTCGGCTTCCACATGCAACAAGTTGTTTTTCATTCACTCGTATTTCCCTTTTCATTATTGCTCCTACACTCTAAAATTGTCCATGCTTAGCAAGCGTGAGTGTCGACGATTATTCCTCCTGTACATTTTGTAGCTTCATTGTCTATTTTATTTATGTGGCTGTTATCGACAATACAGGAATATACGATGATTCCGAGGTAGCACGTGTTTCTTTTAGAATTGAACATTACTACTCCTCGCTTATTATTCACAATCACAGAAAGAATAGCCGATCAAGACATAATCCGATTTTTTTTCCTGAACGCAGGAGAAGCTGCTATGGAAGAACGCCGCAAGCTTTCTTGGAATCGAAATGACCCCGGAAGGCGTCAGAACCCGGGCGTAGGAGCACGCTTGTCGAAGCTGTCCTCAATAAAGTTGTAGCTATACATGCAAAGTGAGATTCGAATGAACTGCTGCGGACCGGAATAGAGCGGTCTCCTTCTGCCAGTATAAAAATGAATTTAGCCAACCTACAGATCGCCCGTACGGTTTAGGCAGAATGGATGGTCTACGGAAAGCATGCAGACTGCATGCACATCCTCTTCAGTCTCTGGGCTACTTAATTCGGTACCACTGTTGCACATTGCTTTTAACCCTTTTCGAAGTTACTTTGGAAGCCATTACGCTGCAGAAAATTCCGCAGTATTCCTGTCTGAACATATGCTGTATCACTACGCCGTGCTGGGCACTGCGATGCGCTCTCATCAGAAGCGCTAATATATAAGCGGCCTGTGTGCCTCTGGGCAGGGTGGATTCGCAGTTGTGGGCGGAGTTCAATTGTGTCCGGTAAGCTGTTACGACTGTGGGTGAAGGCGTCGGGCTCCTTATTTTTGGTTATCTGAGTTTAAATTTATTAAGAAGTCCCTTTTGGTGTGCATTAACATTGGCGTCCGTCTGGCACGAATGGAGGGCGAGTAGCAGGACGGCCGTGCCGGCAACAACGTAAGATATTCATGCTGGTTATGAGGCCGGACGCACGTGAAACTGTATGGAAGTAATTTATTCATATTCTTACCGCGAGCTTTCGGGAAAATTTAGACTGATTTCACTTACAGAGATTATGTCGCCGCAGACGAAG
Source organism: Dermacentor variabilis (assembly GCF_050947875.1). Classification (NCBI taxonomy): domain Eukaryota; kingdom Metazoa; phylum Arthropoda; class Arachnida; order Ixodida; family Ixodidae; genus Dermacentor; species Dermacentor variabilis. Next base: position 210,861,000 of record NC_134569.1, on the reverse strand, counting down.
AAAAGCGCTCCTCAACTGCAGTTTCCACATGTGTATAGCGCGAGTTTTTATGAAAGCCCAGAATGCAGCCTCGATGTACGCTACCCTACGACACGATGTAATATCTTCGTGCTTAGACCAACAAAAGAAGGTGGCTTTTAGACAATAAACGTAAAGTTACTGACGGTCACTTTTTGCCCGTTAAAGGTATCCTGGCTTCAGTGCCTATAACCGTGGCATTTGTACAAAAGGATGCAGAAGAGGGGGTTTAATGCTGGTAGTGTTACAACTTTGTAATAGGACCGACCTGAAAAACGATTTTGTTCCTGACCTGCCTCCACGTCTTACGAAGCTTATACAAAATCCTGTCACCGTTTTATTCACCAACAACTTTTTTATTTCTCCAGAACATTCTCAATAAGATGAATTTGGCTTTGTACGAGAACGGTTTACAGTCGTCACTATTGCTCGGATTTTCTTGTTTTGATTAACACAAACTGCTAGCGGTGGTCCTGTCACTATTATGTGAAAATTACTTGAATTTGCATTTATTTATTTCAACCATGTGAAATGTCATGATGCAGGGACAAAACGCAGTAGGTGCCTGACAGAGGTCCCTTACCTGCCCAATGGCAGAAGCACAGGGCAGAACAAAAATGCACATTTGCTACAGACTATTTCAGTAATGAAGCAGAGAATTGTACTTGGCGTATAACTGTGCATCATAAGGTAGTTTAGGCAGTATTATAGTCGAGGTAACACTCAACGAAGTACGATCAACATAAATAACTTGCCATATTCACAAAACGGAAAACAATCAGATGTGTGCGACTTTGCCAAATTAGAAACAAATCTCCAGCGAAGCTGTTTCTTTCGAACAGTTGCAATAAATTATTCAGTTTCCTGTAATTATATCTCACATTTTAAAGAGCTGCCCGTATGTGACTCTTCCGTTTGAAACCTGGCCCGCATGTAATGCTTTGGAGCTTTTATTGTCGGGAATTTTTTTTTAAGCCAGTAATTCGTCAACACACATGCTACTTCGCCATAACATACACCATGGTGCTCTCTCCCTCTATTTCCCCCTACCTCAATTTCTGCTACATTTGACAATGGTTGAGTGCACAGCTCTCGCAGGGCAGCGAGATAAATTCTTTGTTCGCAAAACACATTAATAATGCTCTAAATCGCTTGCATGCGTAATTTACCGCAGACGCCATAGTTAGTTCCCTCTCTTTGAAATTTACCTACATATTGTCTATAACGCGCCCTTCGTGTTTGCCAAGTGTAAACAAAGTGTATTGTTTAATTCAATGAGGACATCGCTGAAACCAACTAGGAACGTCTTATGACGCATGAAAATATGGGGGTGGGGCTGGGGGGTGAGTGGGGGGAAGGGACGACTGCTCAGTAATTATTTACAACGCTTGTAACTGGACCAGGTACGTAGAATTTTTGTCGCCCATTGCACTTCCCATGACTCACTTCCCCTTTCCACGAAATATAAACGTGTTGTAACCTACAGCTACGTCGGGACATTGGAAACCATAGCTGATAGCGGCCATATCACACGCTCTAGTACTTCAATGAGACTTTTTTTACAGTGAAAGAGTTATATGACTAACCTTCCATAGTTTTTTCGGCGTCCGGCAACAGAAACGGACTTAGCGATTTCTAACAAACCCATACGGGTGCAGTGCGGCGGCGCAGATGCCAAAATGTGGAACAGATTAGAACGCTCGCCGTGAACAATAGCGTGACGTCAAGGTTATCACAGTATATAAGCAGGATAGGTACCGGCGCTAAAAACAGCTGCGTTATCTATTGGGCGGACACGTATGGTTCGCACACCCGAAGAACAACATGCGTACGAGGATCGCCGGAGGGAACAGCAACGAGAATGTAAACGGTGCCGGCAAGAAACGACAACAGACGAAGAACGTTCCCGCGAGGCTGATCGAAAACGACAATCGCGAGCCCGGGCCACTTCGAACGAGCAACGACGCTTGACTCGCAACGCAAAGCATGACATCCTTTCCACTCTGTGAAGATGGAATGGCAGGGAAAGCACTTTGCTTTCCGCTTGGGAGCTTTGACTGTCGTCAGCTTTCGCTGCCATTCCGTCTTTAAAGAGTGGAATGGTTGTCCTTCCTTTGCAAGTGCGGTGTCTGATACAACCGTATTTAACTTTGCACAGAGAGTTCCCTTTGCGTACCGCAAATTTTCGATAAAGTTGAACTTGATGGCTTTTACACTTCTGCCAAGGCAGCAGCATAAATTCTGCCCCGCTCGTCAGACACGCTCATAACACTCAAGAGGGCTTGCATAGGCAATTTATTGAGGAAGCGCCAATTATCCATATATTTCGAACTTTACCTTCACATCACTCATTACCTGGTCCTTAAAGACACCAAACATAAAGAAGCTGCCTCCTTTAGTTCAGTGGGGGCACCAGGCGAACCTAATATATCACGCATAAAAAAGAAAAAGAAAAATAATTGAGCCTAAAGGAATATTTTCAACGCTTGTAAATAGGCCAAAAACATAAAAAGTGCCTGCCAAATTCTACTTAAAGTGCTGTCTATTTCTTCAAAGTATAAAATATCTGAAACGCAAAGTTCTATTGGGATATTGGCAAACCTAACTAATAACAGCAGCTTGATATTTTCGAAAACCTTTTTTTTTAAAGCTGTATTTGGTGAACACGCATTTACCATCGCACATTAACTTTTCGTATTGTTGCGCCTATGTTCGAAAAATCTGATTGTAGTTGCAGTAGCATTATGCCCGCGCAACCGTCTAAGCTTTACACTGTCCGTAAAACAGTCTAATAACGCTATGGACCACTGGCATGCATGTTCTACTGGAAAAAGCGGGTTTGACCCACCCATGTGAAACATTGCCATTTACATACAATTCCCCCTTTTCCCAGGTATAGACCAGATGCCTTGCTCAGCTCACAGCGGACATCGGAGGAACACGCTACGAATCTCTTGTGATGCACAAAAACACATGGGCAAAATCTAGGGTTTAGTAATTATCGACAGCACTCGCACTTAAAGCAGGAAGATGAAAGTTTCCAAGGCATTGCGCTTAACATTGTGCATATTTTCAAAGAATTCAAGTCCGCATCTTGTGCTGCTGTTTTAGTAGTCTTGGAAACATTTAGATTAGCGTCAGTGTGACACCCTCGAACGCTTCAGTGAGTCACTTCTTACAAAGGTTGTAATGAACCTACTCAGAATAAACATGTATCGCTCGTCAATCAGAACAGTGCATCGTACTTCGAATAAATATTAGCACCATGACCTGCTTAGTTTACCAAGGATACCGGGGGAAAACAGCTAAATATCGTGTATAACGCGCAACAATTCATAGAAACAAACTATTCAGTAACTATTTTCAGGACACATAAGCAACCTACACAGACAAAATTTTCAGCACAAGTCAACAAAAAGTGGCCTTCATTTCTTCGAAATATGAAAGATCATCTGTTCTCGCTCCTATCGGGAAACAAGTAATATTGTTGCTCTTATTTCGAAACAGTCTGAAAATGATATAGCCTATAAGAAGTTGCACATGTCCTTAGAAAAATTTAGGTCAGTGCTCTACTGGTATTGAAATCCTTCTCTGCACATTCGATCAATGCCATTTTCACGGACATATCTACGACAAGTGGACACAATGAAATTCGAGAATTATGCCTGTAAGAGGTTTCATTAGAATCGTGATGGAGATAAAATACCGAGATTGCAATCCTATGTAGGCTATTTCTGAACGGAGATTCAATAGTTCCAGCATTGGTATACGTAGTCGTTGGTATACTTTATCCCGACCTCCCCCTCTACCGCAAGTATAGCAGTCTGACTGTGTTTTCAAATTTGTATATAGCGGTCCCAGAAAGCTTTGGAGACGCTTAACCTTCGCCTTTAACAGTAGAACGCGATAGCATCCAAAGATCACTGACTGCTTCTCACGTTTCACGGCAACTGTAGCGTATGTAACCGTAATGTTTACCGAGAAACGCTCGCGGAGTACACTATGCACGAAGGCGGGCTTTCTGGTAGAAACGCCGCCTCTTGCGCGGGCCGCGATGCGGCGGAGGCGAGCGCCATCTCGAAGTGTTTCAAGGAAGCGGGTGCGTCGCTCCGTGGACGCCGAGATATTCACGCGCCGGCGCGCGCAAATGGAGGACGCCGTCACCGGTCTATAAATGGCAGAAACGCTGAAAAAAAGGTTTGTCGAAGTTTTCACGTACGAGAATTATGTTTTCTCCTATATTCAAATTACAATCCGAGAGCTATCATGTCTGTTGGTTCTGTTAAGTCATACGTATTTTAGCTTCAGAAATATGGTTAGTTCAATAACTTCCTTGTGCCACATGGAGGGCCTGGGTATGGGTGGTTCGAAAATCCTTCTGCCGAAACAACGTCCGACGTTGGACGCCAACGCCGATACCGAATTTTCTGCGACACGAGGCCCTTAACGCTATTGCGCTATAACTGGGCATGTTGCAAGTTGTTCTAGATTACATTTGTTAGGGCGGGAACTGCCAAGAGCCATGTCTTCGCCGCTACGTGAGCGTGCATGGCGAATACCGCGCGCGTCCGCTAGAGCGCGTCCTGAGCAGGCAGAAAAGACAATCCTCGCTGCCCAAACATGGGATACGTAGTATACAATTCCGTACGTGGCCACTCTATTAAGAAAAACAAATAAATTGTTGGACTTTCCGGCGTGTAGCCGTAGGTGCCCGCTTTCAGAAGTGGGGTACGGTGGACGAGTGGCATATTTTGCCTGCCCCCCTTTTGACAGTACGTATTTACCGGAAAGGAGCAGAGGGAGATTTGCCCTCTCTGCCCCGGTAAATGGATGGATGAATGGATGATATGAGCGTCCCCTTTGGAACGGGGTGGTGGTTTGTGCCACCAAGCTCTTGCTATTATACTTCCTAATGTCCTACCTAGGTTAAACAATGAAAAAAGAAAACATTATGAAATCCCACAGCCAAATTTTCTGATCCCCTATTGCGAACTGTGCTTTTGTACGTCTCCATTTTTTGTCCTTTCCCTACTTTTCTTCCACCAATCCTCCAATCGTCTCTTACTAATGCCTATTGCGGACATGTTTGCTTTACCACTGCTTCCTCTGAACCCAAGGGCTTCAAGGAGGCCATTGGTGCCTAAATCCACCGCTGGGTAGACGTCTTCACATTCTAATAAAACATGCTCCGTAGTCTCCCTAGCTTGACCGCAGCAAACACATACTTCTTCTTCCGTATTATATCTCGCTTTATAGGTGCGTGTTCTAAGGCATCCCGATCTCGCTTCAAAAAGTAATGAGCTTCCCTTTGAGTTATCATAAATTGTTTCTTTCCTGATTTCGTTTTTTCCTCTTAAGTAGTTACTTATGGCAGGTTTCTTTTCCATTGCCGACACCCATGAGAATATTTCAGCCTCTCTGACTTTCCGCTTGACCTTCTTTGTTGCTGTGTTGCCCACCCTACAGGCCGCATACTTGCTGGTAAGCTTCCCAGTTCTTTTCCTCCACTGTGAATCAATGTTTTTCCTGTACAGATACCTGAACACTCTCCCCGCCCATTTACTTTCTTCCATATTCCACAGCCGTTCTTCATACTCAATTTTACTGCGAGCTTCCCTCACTTCAAAACTAGTCCAGCCCATATCACCCTGCATAGCTTCATTTGTAGTCTTCCCGTGAGCGCCCAATGCGAGGCGACCCCCTGACCTTTGGTTCTCATCGAGTCCTGATTGTACCCCCAATTTAAAGCAAACAACCGCATTTCCAAAAGTAAGTCCTGGAACCATTACACCTTTCCACATACCTCGGAGGACCTCGTACCTATTGTATCCCCATAGCGCTCTGTGCTTCATTATGGCTGCATTTCTCTTCCCCGTCACTGTTATTGTTTTTCCCTGTGTTTCCATATATCCATTGCCTTCGTTTATCCATATACCAAGGTATTTATATTCTGTTACCTGAGGTATTTCCTGGCCCTGTATCTCCACTGTCTGTTCACTGTTTTCATTGAATACCATAACACCTGATTTTCTAACACTAAATTTCAAATCTAAATTGTTGCTTTCCTGTCCACAGATATTAGCCAGACGTCGTAAATCACTTTGCCTGTTAGCTAGCAACACAATTTCGTCCGCATAAAATAAACCAGGGAGTTGCTGCTCTACTACTGTACCCGCCTGTTTGTATGAGAGATTAAACCCAATATTACTTCCTTCTAGCGCCCTTTCCATCCTCACCACGCACATCACAAACAACAGCGGGGATAAAGGGCACCCCTGCCTCAGTCCCTTGTTGATATGAACTTTCTCCTCGCTCTTCATCCCTTCCCATTCAACGCAAACGGTATTTTCTAGGTAAATCTCTCTCAAAAGCTGTAGACAATCGTTACCTAAGCCTTCCCCTTCCAGAATATCCCACAAAATGCTGCGGTCTACGTTGTCGTAGGCTCCTGTAATGTCTAAAAAGGCCACATACAACAGTCTGCTTTCTGCTTTTGATATTTCAATACCCCGTGTAAGAACAAACAAGTTATCATCCAAACGCCTACCTATTCTGCAGCAATTTTGAAGCTCTCCCAAAATGCCATTATTCTCTGCCCATGCTTGAAGCTTAATTTGATTGCCTGCATTGCTAGCCTGTATATTACCGATGTAATGGTCAACGGTCTATACGAGTGAATTCTGTCTTTGTCCCCCTTACCTTTATAAATTAAATTCATTCTTTGTCGCCAACTGTCTGGTATTCGTCTATCTTTTAAAGTTTTTTTTTCCACTGCTTTCACCAGAGCTTTTTTACTTCTTGGTCCTAGTTCATTTATCAGCCTAACGGGAACCTCGTCTAGCCCTGTGGCTGTGCGCTTAGGAATTTTCTCTTCCGCTTTCTTCCAGTTTAAATTTGCTAGCACCCGCTCCTTTACCCCTTGGGTCTCTTTCATGCTCTTTTTTTCTTCAACTACAACCTCTTCACTGCCTTGGAAAGATTCGACTGTTATTTTCGGATGTAATTTATTGCCGCTTCTCCTTCCAGTCTGTTTTCATCTTCGTCTAGGATATGTTGTTGTATTGTTGTTGACTTCCTGCCTAATAGTTTTATGCGGTTCCAAAATATTCTAGGTGCGGCTTTCTTTTCCTCACGTATTTTTGACAGCCAACGTTCACTTTCACCTTTTAATTTTGTTTGCACCAGTATTTGAACCATAGACTTTTTCTCCCAGTATATTTCCCATTTACTGGTTACTTCATCCTGCGGCAACTGCGCCTTCTTTGCCTGCCTGTGCTCTCGAGATGCTTTCTGTCGTTCGGCGATCGCTTCTCGTATCTCCTTGTTCCACCACCTTTTCGGTTTCTTTTTTCCTTTCCAACGAACATGTTGTTTCTCTTTCCGTATTTCTGTCGTTATTACACTTAGAAGCTCACCATACTCCCCACTCTTTACTCAGCCATTTGCCAAGTTCTTCCTCAACTCTAGTGACTATATTCGATATTTGGTAAGCGTTCAAATTTGGACTGGCCATTTTGCTCTCCTTGCTCTCTTTCCCAACTACATATCCCATTTTCAAAATGATGCGTTTATGGTCACTCCCTATGCTGCTAAACCCTTCCTCATCGATGATCATTTCTCGCAACTTATCATGAATTCCTTCTGTCATCAGACAGTAATCAATGGTCGATTGCCGGTTTCCCACTTCCCACGTGATCTGTCCTTCACACTTAGGCCCTGTATTCACGATAACGAGGTTACGTTGTTCACAAAGGTCTAGCATTGACTTCCCGTTATTGTTGGTATAGCCATCTAAATACTGTATGTGAGCATTCATGTCACCTAATAGGACAATTTCAGCACCATTCCCGAAACCCTTAATATCTGAGCTTATGCATTCCACTAACTCTTTATTCTTCTCTGTGCAATTTCTTCCGGTCCACAAATACGTAACGCCCCGCCGAGTTTCTTTTCCACTCATTGTACCTGATAACCAAAGGTGCTCTTAACATTGTGAATTTACTCTTTTCCATTTGGCTCCCTGATGGATGAGCATTCCGACTCCCCCTCCCTTTCTTTCCGACTTAGTTGTGTTGCACCCTTCCCAAACATAATTCTCAATAACTGACGGCTCTTCCGAGTCTCTAAGGTGCGTTTCTGAAACCGCATACACCCCTATTTGCTCTCTATGTAACTGCTCCTCAATCTCTGCCCACTTTTCCTTTCTTTGGCCGCCCTGTATGTTTATGTAGCCTATTGCATGGCGAGCTCTTTTCTTGCTTTCCTCCTTTTTCTGTTATCGACGGCGATGCTGTTTCGATGTTCCACTAGGGGACCTTCTTCATTACTATCTACTCTGACCTCCTGAGCGCCCTCGAGCCCCCTAAAAAAGCAACAGCGCGACCACCAAGTCGCCAGCCCACTTCTCGTGCCTGCCTGTAATTGAAGTGGATCCCGTCTCGTTTAAAACCACAACTTCTCACTTCCCTGTTTACTTCGACAACCTCGAAGGCTTTCTCTCGGCTCATTTTCCATATTGCCTCATTAGCAGCCTCTACGGCTCTTTGTACGTGACTGTCACGTACAGGCACCTCCGGCACCGTGCACACCACGATCTGCACCTGAGGGGATAGCTCGCGCAAGTCGTCCACCCCCTTCGCCAAGCGCTGGGCTAGTCCTGGCCCTTTCCTATTTATGACGTCATTTAGCCCACCTGCCATTATGACAAGGTTGCGCACGTGGGCATTTTCCGCGAGCTTTTATTTTGCTCGCTCCATGACAGAACCCAGTGTCCGCCTTGGAAATGTCCCTACTCTTTTGTCGCCTTTCACCCTCTCCACAATTGCTTTTGAGCACCCAGCCAGGTTTGAGTCGCCGGCGATAATCACCCTTTCACTCCCTTCTACCTCGCTCTGCTTCCATTTGTCCTTTTCCGCGTGATTCGGACTCGACAAGGGGCATTGTCCCCTGGGCTCCTGCTTTTTCCGCGAGGCGGCCTCAAGGTAGGTGCCACTCTTTCCAGCTAATCCTTCATCACGCTGCTTGGATTCCACGTATTTCGCTATGCCTCAGGCGCCGTCTGGTGTCGCTTTCAGCAGCCCTCGCGTGCACATACGATACGAAAGTATGCATGACACGTTTATAACGCAACTTGCGTTATTCAAGAAAGGATAGACCCGACAGAAATCGGCGTCGCTGGCGCCGGCCTTATATGGCCGCTTGGGTATCGCCGAATATAAATTGCATGTCATGCCAGCCATGACCTTAGTAATATGCAGGCACCGTTTGAAACTAAGGCATTTAATCACCAGCAATAAAAAAATATTGACACAACTGCCTGAAAAAAAAAACCAAGAATTATACAGGCCCGACGCACATTTTGAAATATGTGTGAAGCGAAACATTCCAGAAGCGGTTAAGAAAATTTGCTCATCCCATTCTTGCGTCTTTTGCGTTAAGGAAACCGGCATGCGCGCATGGGGTCTCCGGCACACACGTTACGCAATGTGGCAACTCTTATACCAGCTTGTATTTCTTCATTTCTTCTTATTCATTTCGTCTTTATTTTTACTGAAGGATATCCCGAAAGTGGATGGCAACTTCGAAGCAATAAATCCCAAACGTATCCCTACGACTATATGCTTTACCTCTTGATAAATTTTTGGTTATTATTTTCCGCACTTCTTTGCGGACTTCACAATTACCCAGTGATTGGAGGACAGCCCGAATTGTACCCATCTTTAAAAAGGGAGATCGCCTGACACTAGAAAAGTAACGTCCTATTTCACTAACTTCGCAATGCTGCAAAATTATTGAACATATCATAGCTACTACTATAACAAACTTCCTCGAGGAAAGCTGCATATTGACCAAATATCAGCCCGGATTTCGGAAAGGACTATCAACCGTAACTCAACTCGTCACATTATTTCCTTCTCTGGCATTGACCCTCGATAGACACGGTAGGATAGACGTGCTTTTTTTAGATTTTTGCAAAGCCTTCGATAAAGTTCCCCATAGTAAGGTCACTTTCAAACTTGAAACAATAGGCATTCCACAAATACTTGTTCACTGGATTTCAGCCTACTTGAGTAAACGCAAACAATACGTTGATGTAGCGGGTCAACGCTCGGGCTGTCTTCCGGTCACATCCATTGTACCTCAGGGCAGCATGTTAGGCCCTTTGCTCCTTACATTGTATATTAAAGATATTGTTGATGTTCTTCGCCCTGGTGTAGAAATAAGATTGTTTGCTGGTGACTGTGTTTTGTTTAAAGAAATTAGTTCCACTGACGATTACAACGATCTCAACACTAGTCTGGGCAATATACATGAATGGTGTATAAAATGAATATTTACCCTTAACACGAGCCAATGTGTCTCCCTTCTAAAAAATACTAAAATTCTAAAACTCCTAAAAAATATCCGCTGTCATATACCTACATATTAGGGTCTTCACCACTACAAGAAGTAAATTGCTATAACTATCTCGGTCTAACAACCACTTCAAACCTGTCTTGGAATCTTCATATTGATAATGTTTGTTCATTCGCCTTCCGCAAGCTTTGTGTCCTTAAACATAAACTTAAAACTGCTCCCACTAATGTTAAGCTGCTCTGCTATACTGCTCTTGTGCGGCCGACTGGAATATGCGTGCATTATATGGGATCCTCATACTAAGCGCAACATTGATTGTCTTGAACGTATTCAGAGAAAGGCCGTAAGGTTTATCTTTAACAAATTTTCAGCATTAGATTCACCTTCTGATTTAATGTAAGCAAATGTCATTCCCCTATTACAGGCACGAAGGCAAAAATTTAAACTAGAATTTCTTTCCCAACTCTTGGAAAACAAACTAGCGCTAGATGCATCAACATATTTGTCACCCTTAACAATGAAAACGCCCTAACCCCATATTTTGCTCGCACAGACCTATTTAAGTTTTCTTATTTCCCGAGAGCCATTAGAGAATGGAACTGCCTTAGCAAAACAAGCGGTCAAACTGTGAAATAACCTTTCTGAGACTATGTTATTGTTGCTTTTTTCATTGCTGCTTCTTTTGTATTTGTATCGACCGCCCTGCTTGGACCATGAGTCCGCAGTATTGTACAAATAAATAGAATAAAACGATGTTCGATAGTCTCCGACACATCACACAGACGGCAGTTAACAGAAGAAACGAAAAATACCTTTTCTTTGCAACCGCGTTTTGCAACTGCGACAAGGGTTTCGAATGGAGTTTATATATCTAAGACGCTTATGATGAATGTTAAATGACAGCGGTGAGGTGTTTATGCTTTATGCTTGCCAATCTTTCTAGTTAAAAGTATTTCGAAGAATCCCCTGGAAATGTGAGCAACGTGCTTTGTGGTGACTCTTGAGGGTGTGCTATATCGTACATGGTAAAATAAATGTCACTGAATTCGCCTATTTGGTGTTGGTATCATTGTGTCATAGTGTCTGCATTTATGAGTATCAATAAGTTGTTATCAGGTGATGCGTCTTGTTCATGACACTGTATACAATGTAATAAATATTACGAAAGAAAGCTTGCTGCAGAAACTCCCTAGAGGTACACAGAAACTCCCCAGGATATATATATATATATATATATATATATATATATATATATATATATATATCGTCATAAATCTAAGAAGTCTTACGTAGTCATAACGCATAAACATATATACAACTATAGGACCCCATGTTTACCTATGGAACGTAACTTGTCAAGCTTTAACTACAGGTAGACGAACGGACACGTTTTCGAGGGAAATAGCCCACGAATGCTTGCGCATTAAAAAGAAATTGTGGTCTAATGGTTAGAGCATGCGGCTGCTGCTGCTGCTGTTGCCGCCGCCGCCGCCGCCGCCGCCGCCAGCCAGCCAGCCAGCCAGCCAGCCAGCTAGCTAGGCAGCCACGGTCAGGAAAATCCAGGAGGGCTCGCAAAGGCAGGGGCATCGCCATAAAACGGCTTTGCGAGAAATTGCGTTGTGATTCTGCGATGTCACCCAAGTCTAGCGTTTTTTTTCTTGCGTTTATTTTTTCCAGAACTCAGTTCCACTTATGTTTCGTTCCTTTCTGCTCTAGTACGACACTCAATTTCACTCTCTTTAACGCGAATGCGTCTATTTCATCGCCCATTGGAGAAAACGTAAGTAATCCCAGTATGTATGTTGCATGGTCCATAACAAACGGCTGGAACAGTATTTTCCCTAACGTGAAACACTGGTTATGTTTGTTCCCTTCACTTTGATTTAAAATTAAGATATGTGAAGTTGCTCTGATAATTAAAACTCGCCCGATCCTAACTCAGACGAAATGCAGCTGCAATATTTCGCTCGCCAGACCAGTACAGATAAGCAGCTCTTAGCTTGAGGTGCTGCCGTTATTATGATTATTTTTATTTAATATAAAAACACACATTCATTCGCACAGAGCGAGGGAAATAGAAAATGAGCAGGCAAGCAACGGCCACCGAGCAGTTCACAAAGCCTGCCTACTCTTTAGAAAGGAGGGGGCTAGAAAAAGGAAGTTGAAGATGAGAAGAAAAGTAAAAAAGGAAACAGTAAGATGACAGGCCACAAACGAAAGTAAAGCAATATATACAGTGAGCAAGTAGGAACAGAAACATACACGCAGGAACAACAGAAAGAGAACAAGAAAGAAAGAAAGAAAGGATGTAAAAATATACAAACGAAGTTTCTACTAAACATGCAAAAAAGAGCCACCATATTCTGGATCAGTGAGAATGGTAGGTTCTTTTTTTTTTTTCTTCTTTTACAACAATCATAAGCTCTTCCACATTCTTTGTGTCCATTGTCATTCGATAAGTGTTCTCCCTTCTCTATCTAACCTCCCCTAATTATTCTGCAATTTCATGGTCTCCCTACGCATACGCAATATTCTTTCTTTTCAATAAATTTATATACAGTTCCGTCTTTATTCTTGTTTTTCTTACTATCGTTATCGCTCCTACCGACCTAACCTTCGCCCATCTCCAGTAGAGGGTGCGAGCCACATCTGACACAGCAACAGCAACAAGAACGATAAAATTCATGGCCGCCGAAGCTTTGCGTCAAAATTTCGCTGCGCAGAGGCGTCGGCAGGCGTCCGTTTCCAAGGCGGCTGTCAGCGCACGCTTCATCGACACAAAACTATAACCGCAGGTGAGTGGATATGCGTTGCCAAGCCGTTAAAGCTAAAAAACGTGCCTATCGCACCCATCTTGAGACGCGGGGGTTACGTGCCAGCGTGTCGCCAGCCTCGCCTGAGCAGGCTGTACAGCGCAGCGCCATCGTGTTCTTCCTCTGGATAAATTTTACCTACCGTCCCTCTGTTGTATACGTATAAATAGTTCTCTTCTTTACTCTGTCCTTCTTGCTATCATCTTTCCCTGTCCTTTTTGCTTGTATATGGTATACAGTGCTGTTGTACGCTTTTTCACGGCACTGCAGTTGTCTCTCTTGCACTACGGCAGTTCCGCACCTTGCCTCAGTCCCACCAGTAGGTGTCTTCCCCAGTCCAGTCTTTATATATATATACACAAGGACCACAGCTGCCGCCAAAATTGGCGACGCTACGTCTTCGCGAAATTCATTTTTTCTGTTTCTAGAAAGTCTAGAAAATCCATATTGTCCATACATTGACTATATTGTCTGTGCATACAGACGTCTTCGCTTGGCTAATAATGTCTGCATGCTCTCTATAAACAAATCTTGTAAACACGTCTGTTTCTTCGTTCTGTCTACTGAGGGTTACAAATTATGCTGAAAGCATTGTGGCAACTATTCGATAAGAAGTGTAACTCCATAAAGACATATATAACTTTATAGACACTATAAAGCCTTCAAACTTTCCATATGTGTTCCTTCTTTTCAATGACTGCCTAACAAAACACTTCTGGGAGCGGTGGCACGAGTGATGTTTATGTGCTGACATTTGAAGAAACAGTGTATCCGCGTTTTGAGGATCTCTTGATCATTGTCACTTCGCTCGCAAAATAAAGTTCATTGCAACCCCGGATTACTAAAATTGATGGCACTTGTGCGGTCTCAACTGAGTATACACGCTGAAAGCATCTGTTCCTGCATGAAGAAGCCACAACAACAACAACAACCAAGAAAGAGAGAACGCTCGACAGTCAACAAAAACAGCATTGACGAAAAAGGACATTGAAACAGCATGCGCTAGATTTCGATCGCACAATCAATTCTAAATCTGTCTATATCGCAGTGGTCTATCTAACGGCGAGATGCACGAACAGTCATTAGCATCGCTGTGCCAGTTCTCGCGTGGCATCGTGCTTTCCTCCCTTTGTTCTACATATATACTGGGCTTTGAGAGGCCACGCTCAGTAATTATGCATGCGCATGAGTTGCTTATCGACCAGGAGACAAATGCGACGTATATAGATCGCGCAATTTCGGCGAACGAGACGGCTTTGCGGGGTCGAACAGAGGCAGTCCATCTGAAGATCAGGAAGCGTACATGTCTTCATAGTATACGCTCATGACGTTCTCTTGATGAACGGGCACGAAGCACTGCGCGGCCGATTCAGCCACGAAAACAATGAAGTATTGTGCAAGAGGAGTTTTCATATGCGATGACGACTACTGACGTCTCCGTGGTCGAGAAGCGGATTAACGACCGCAGTAATGGGGGCGCATGCAAAAAAAAAAAGTACAGCACACACGAGTTTCAGACTTTGTTGAGGCCATCGTTTTCCGCTCACGGTTCTTGCGCTGGCGTTTGTGCAAATACCGGCACGTTTGCGCAAAAGCCGAATGTGTCTTTGTCCTGCAAGTATCAATCAATGACGTACGGTCTTGGACGGCGGGGTATACATACCTAATTTATCGGGCAAGGCAACGTCAGTGAGCCGACCCTTTCATAATTTATTGAGTAAAAAGGCCTGCCTTGCGTTTGACACCATACTGCATGGGCCCGGGATATGACACGTGAACCAATACTGGTGGTAAGGGCAACATAAGTGTATATATTATGAGTGCCCAGGAGTAGACAAAACAGGGAGAAAAAGATGGAGAGAAAAGACAATGCCATGGTTGGAGCAGTGCACAAAGGACTAGAGCACTGGCGCCGCTTTTGTTGCAAGCGCGATTGCCGTTAGAGCTGCCAGGTCTTCGCCTCAGCGCTGTCGCATACATTCACCGAGTACACTCATTGTGTAGCCGGTAGGCGTATACAGGCATAAGAGCGACCCCGTCGTCTTTTTACAACTCTTTCGTGTTTACCGCGACGTGGCATGCGCGTGTCTGCGTCGTGCGTTCTGGTGTCCTGAGTGGCTTCGTGTAAATCGGCTCCAGAAGGGCGCACTGCGAACCATGGGCAACGTCTGCGTCAGCGGGACTACGCGAGTGGCTCCAGCTGAGGAGTCCTGGCAACAGTCCGCGGGAACAAGCAAGACGCGACGTCCTCCCGGATGGGATGCGCCGGAACCGCTGCCCGACCGAATGACAGCCGAGGTCAGTGCCTCTCTTCCTTTTCTTGACGGATGTAGGTGACGGGCGAGCTTGACACGGCGTAGTGACTCCTGCAAAAATTTCGCGTGGCACCAGTTCGAACAAGCTAGACCATCGGATACACTGGAAAGCAGATGGGTCACGATGTCTTCGTCCCGGTACAAGGGCACCTTGTGTGGTCGGTTGTTCGCGACTAGAATTCGTAACTCTCGCACACCCGTTTATACAGCAAGCGCACTTAGTCTCGACTACAGCCACCAGCTATCGGCCAACTAGATGACCGAGCAGCTGACGACAAAGCCATGGCGAGCGAACACTGATGGTAAGCATACGCGGTACGAACAGGCTGAGCGCTATCGCGGTTGTTCGTTTCGCCGTATCCCGTAGTAGTCGGTAAAAGATGGCTGCCCCTAGAAGCAATGCAAATTCTTGTCGTGGAACTGCAGCAATATAGCAAAATATTAAATACGGTGAAATGCACTGCAGGACGAAGACCTCTCCCAGCGCTCTCCAGTTGCCCCTGTCTTGCGCTAGCAGATTCCAACTTGCGCCTGCAAATTTCTTAATCACGTCACACCACCCAACTTTGTCCCGCCGTCGAGCGCGCTTCGCTTCCTTTGGCATCAGTTCTGCGGTGGCTGTGAATCGCGCACGCGCGTCACCCACGCGCTGTCCTTCGCGATCTCCGAATTAGCGAGGCAGTCGCGCCACACTTCGCACCGTTGCCAACGTACGAGACAGAGTGTCCGCGCCAACCAATATATCGCGAAATGAAAACACGTATCAGTGACGCTCAAATTTCGCATTAGGGAGCATCCTAATCGTCGATGAATTTCTTGTCAAGGGATAGGGGGGTGTGGGTGGAAGTATAGTCGCACGCCGTTAACCCCACCCCCTTTCGGCGCCAGCGTTTCCTCCTGACTACGCTCTGCTCTAATTCCTGTGTTGTCATTTTAGTGATTTTCTCGTTGGATTCAGTGACCTTTTGGTCTATTTATTGTCTGGCCACATTTTTTAGCGATGTGACAGAACAATGGGCGGCATTTTAGTGACTGTGCAGTTAAGAAACTTGCTTCGAAAATTAATTTCTAGTAGGCGTTTAACATTCAAACGCTACAAAAAGGCAGCCGAAATAGGTTGAATGGCACATCGGCTCTGTGGCCAGGATGAAGCAACGGTGATCTGCGCTCCCGGAGGCTGTAGTTTGCGGCCTCACATATTGCTCATAATACATGCATTTTCTTTAATTTTTTTTATTTTTCGTGAAACCCACTAGGATTAATCTTAACGCTGGGGATGCAGCAATTTCACTAAGCATTGATAATGGACGTTGGCAAGCGTAGCGGTAAATTCAATTACCAAAACATGTATAAGTAAACTTTGTGGCGAGGTTTACAATGCACCGAGGTGCGTGATCGCCAGGACAAATTGGCTGCATGAAGGCGTACATCGGAGCGGCTGGGCTAGTTCACGCGAATCTGAGCGCAACGCTTTTGTTTCTTACGGCATTCGGACAAATCAATAACACAAATCACATGGAGCTTGCAGGTTGATGCCGTTTCAGGCGGTTGTCGGTGTCACAGTAATAACACGACAAAGATCGTGTCGGATAATTTTTTTTCGCGAGCACGGAAAACTAGAAAGTTGCACGCATAACATTGACCAAGTGGGCCTTTGTGATAGGAAAATCAGGTGATCCATCTTCTTTTGAACAGTTCTAGATTTTGTATTATCAGAAATATGAAGGTAGGTGCAGGATTTTAGCTGTCGTCATGCCTTTTTTTCTTTAGCTACACTACTAAAAGAAGTCAAGTAATCATGCTCATAACTTTGCTGCTTATTCGATTCTTCCCCTGCAAGTAGACTAGCTGAAATTAAAACGCCATGTGAGCTCATATCATACGTTTCAAGAACGCAAACATTATCGAAAAATCACTCGACAGTTTTAGCTCCAATTTAACCATTTCAGAGCAAGACTTAAAGAGGAACTCCGGCGACTTTTCTAACCATCGTAAGGTAATGGAATATTCAAGATCCCTGAGACACCTCTGTCGCGCCTCTGATAGTAGGATTCTTCCCGAAATTCGAAAATAATCTTAAATAAGCAAAAAAGCGCAAACACGAAACCGAAACATGACCAAGCAGCCAAGCGAACCTCTTTGTGTGACGTCACTCTCGAGATATTCATTAAATTACTTGACATTCTCATTCGAATGAGTCATTACTTCCTATTACTAGATTTCCTCTACCAAAGGTCGTGGGTTCGAGTGTCTTAATTATCAATGCATTAACTAACTCCAAAGTGCGTAGGTTCAACTCCCACTAATGGCCATGGGTTCGACCATCAACGGTGGCACCGTCAGTTCTGGTGCCATTAAATTTTGGTGCCACCAAAGGTCCATGGTTCTACTCACACCAAAGGTCGTGAGTTCTACTGCCTTAATTAACTCCATCCTAATTAACTGTGCCTGAATTAACACCAAAGTCGTGGGTTGGACTGCCACCAGTGGTCGTGGGTTCGAGCATCAATAGTCGCAATATCAATATTGGTGCCATTGAATTTTCCTCTCAAGAAAGGTAGTGGGTCTTAATTAAATTCGCCTTGATTAACAGCACAGTATATAATAGCTGTGTCTTACCAGTACTCACCTACGGGGCAGAAACCTGGAGGCTTACGAAAAGGGTTCTATTCAAATTGAGGACGACACAACGAGCTATGGAAAGAAGAATGATAGGTGTAACGTTAAGGGATAAGAAAAGAGCAGATTGGGTGAGGGAACAAACGCGAGTTAATGACATCTTAGTTGAAATCAAGAAAAAGAAATGGGCATGGGCAGGACATGTAATAAGGAGGGAATATAACCGATGGTCATTAAGGGTTACGGACTGGATCCCAAGGGAAGGGAAGCGTAGCAGGGGGCGGCAGAAAGTTAGGTGGGCGGATGAGATTAAGAAGTTTGCAGGGACGGCATGGCCACAATTAGTACATGACCGGGGTTGTTGGAGAAGTATGGGAGAGGCCTTTGCCCTGCAGTGGGCGTAACCAGGCTGATGATGATGATGAACAGCACAGCTCGCGGAGTCGTCTTCCGCCAAAGGTCGAGGGTTTGACTCCCTATGAATTTTGTGTCATAACGCGGGTGGCGTAACGCCAGACATCGGATTTTTCTTACCATGAGCCGTCTACTTAAGGCTTATGCCTTAAAGGACATTAATTTATGACCCAACAAGTGGGTCAGTTATATTCAACTCCTGAGCTTTTCCGAAAGGAATCTTGGTCCTGTTTGATGAAACCCTGGATTGCACGCGGAGGGGGGTATATGCGGCACGTGTGAAACCTAGTGAAAATGTCCATTTCGTCTGCTGCTGAAGTTCCGATTGACTGGGCTGGGGTACGCGTGAAGAGACGTGTGTCCTCCAGCAATTGAGCCAATCAGCACCTGAGCAGTAGACGAAGTGGACATGCCTTGGACACTTACGAAATACCCCCTCCCCCAGGCTTTTATAGGCGGCTAATCCTCTTGACTAACGCGGAATACAACTCCCTCTAGCTTGCACAAAACTGATAAACAAGCAACCATCTTAATTTGCTGTTTCGTCGCAACAATATACGTAGCCCCACGTCAAATGAAGCAAGACGCCTTACATCGTTCACCTGGCCATGCTCTGCCTGAAAATGCTTTCCTAAGTCACCACGGCGGGTGTGATGTTTTTTGTCGCTGTATTGTCGACGTTCATGGTGAAGTGATTAATGAACTGTTCGACACTACAGTCAAATACATAACTCTAAAATTCCCAAATTACTGTTGAGAAAACACGGGGTGTTGTTGGATGGTGTGACCACGTTCCAATGCCTTCTCGGCTACTTCCACGGAAACACCCTCTTGGAAGGGGTGAACAATCAAGTTTGCCACGAGCGCACACCTTTTGTTGGTTAGATGCACACTTTATTAGTGAAAAGAGGTTTATTGGACGTGGGCCGTGAATACAGAAAGGTATGCAGCCACGAGAAATGGTTCGCGTTGAGTACTTTCTTGCGCACTAATCTTGCTTGCGCTTTGGCTGTCCTCCTCCTCTTCATTACAATTGCCCCCGCGGAATAAGCATGAGGAAACTTTGCGATCTGAGAGGCGGGCATAGGAGTGTCGAAGTAGGACTCAATGTGGTCTACATGAACGATATAGCGTCCATAGCGGCGGAGATCGGCAGGTGGAACAAGAGGCTCAATGACGTAGTAAACAAGACTCGACCACGCCTTCAGACCCGTCATACTGGGGGAGCAGTTTGGAAGACAAATCAGGAGCGTGGGGTAGTACGTATAACCATACGAGTGTTCTGAGAAGGAAAGTAACGGGGAAGCCGTGGCCTTCCTGGGTCTGTTTCTGGCACTGCTGGTCGGTCGTAGTGAAACGCTTGGCCAGTTGGCTTTCTTCGGCATATCAGGCAGCTTCGAAATGGGCACATACTTAGCGACATAGGGATCGTAGGGCACTAGGGTGTCTATGGTATGATATGGTTGACAAACATACAATTGGAGAAATGGAGGAAAACCGGTTGTGACTTGCGTAGCAGTGTTTTAGGCGTAAGTATCAAAGGGATAACCAGGTCCGAATTTGCCTGATTGGACGCAACATGGGTCGCAAGTATGTCTCCCAAAGTCCGATTAAACCACTGAGTGAGGCCGTTTGTCTGAGGGTGGTAGGTTGTGCTGGTACGATGGACAATATAGCAATGATGAAGCAGGGCTTCAACTTCATCAGACAAGAAGACAAGGTAAACCTAAAGACAAAATTAAAGGTGCGATGTCCCGTACTGAGGCAGTGGGTGGTGGTGTTCGGGGGTCAACGGCGACGATAACCTACCAGTTGCGGCAGAAGTGAATCGCACGGGCCCATACATATCAATGCCGACGCAATCAAACGGACGGGCGAAGTACGGAAGCGGCTGTAAAGAACCGGTCGTAGGATGAGGGTTTTTTTTCCGTTGTTGACATGCTGGGCACGCAAAAACGAATGCAGGCGTACATCCCACGACAGAAATATCGATGCCGAATGCGTTCGTAAGTCTTGGAGACACCGGCGTGGCCTCATTGCTAGTCTGAGTGAAAAGCTGCTCAGATTTCAGTGTGCAACGTTCGTGGTATGACTAGAAGCCGCTTCGGACCATCTGGCGAGTAGCTGCACCAGTACAGGAGGCCGTCACGAATAACAAAGTGCAAAGCTTGACGACGCAACGTCCGATATATCGGAAGTATGGGTGTTCCGGAGATAACGTCAAGAAGCGATCCATGGATCGTAGCGCTGCGCTGAAGAGACGGTGTGGATGTCTAAAGAGCACTACTACCTGTGTTCGAGAATGGAGAAGTGACCGGAAGGGTGTGTCAGCAGGTGCATGCTTGGCGCTCGAACAGTATACAGACCGGATTTTGTAGACCTGAATCTGAAGAGGCTAACCTGCAAAGCCGCCTGATGGGTACTTCAATGAAGACAACCAACACAGCGCGTGGTGGTCTGTGACAACTTCGTATGCGCGGTCATATATATATGAACAAAACTTGCCGAGCGCCCAAACTATTTGAAAGCATTCTTTCTCAATAACATTGCAGTCAATTCAATTGCAATAACATTCAGCTTTCATGGGCGTTCGACTGGCATATGCGACGACATAGTTGGAGAATCCAGGTTTCCGTTCTGCAATAACTGCCTCCAGACCGGCACTGCTGGAATCCGTGTGCACTTTAATTGCAACCACGGCGTCGTAATGGCGCAATATAAAGGGAGAAGTAAGGAGATGGTGCAGAGTGGAGAATGCGTGGTCGCCCTCAGAAGACCACGTAAATTGCTCGCGCTGTTATGAAGCTGTGTCAAAGGTGACATGATAGAGGCGAAATTAAGAACCGGCGAAAGTAAGAGCAAAGCCCTACGAAGCTCTTGCACTCTTCTTTCCTTTTTTTTTTTTCGTCGGTTTAGGAAAGTCGACGGCAGCACGGAGTTTAGCTGCGACTGGAAGTATACTGTCCTTGGACACAATGTGGACGAGAATCGTGAACTGCCGCGCAGCAAGCAGCAGTTCTTGAGATTGAGTTCGAGCCCAGCATCCTTTAGGCATAGCAGGACGTGTTTGAGGCGCTCAAGGAGCGTTGCAAATTCTGGAGCAAAGTCGACAATATGTTCCAGGTACCAAATAGATATGGACCGCTTCAATTGGCGCAGCACAGAGGCCATCGTGCACTCGAAGGTGGCAGACGTATTGCAATGGCCAAACGTTATAACGTTGAATTCATAAAACCCGTCCGGTATAACGAAGACAGTTTTGGCGAGGTCGACGTCTTCTACGGATACCTGTCCATACCCTGAGCGCAAATCTAAAAAGAAATAGAAGTACCTGACACCTTGTAAGCATCAAGGGCATCGTCGAGCCGCGGCGAGACAGGATATGCGTCTTTTAGATTGATCTTAAGGCGCCGGTAATCCGCGCAGAAGTGGATTAAACCATCCTTTTTCTTTACATGAACCACTGGACATGCCCATTGACTATGTGATCGTGGGATGACGTCGCATCGTAGCGTGTCGTCGGCCTGCACTGTTACAATGCGGCGTTCTGTGAAGGAAACACCATATGGTATTTGACGCAGCGGTAAATTAGAGCTAATGTCGATTTGGTGACAAACAGTTGATCTGCGGGCAAGTGGAGCCTGGGCCACGTCGACAGGATTGAGGAAATGGCAAGGCAGATTGAGAAGCTCAGAGCGTTGATGAAGAGTAGAGAGTCCGTCGGCGATAGATGGATGGAACGGATCGTTAGCTGAGGAATTCGAAAAGTTGAGGGCACTCAGCGCATCGAAGTCAGGTGTAGGTGACTCATTTCGCACGTCGAAAATCTCCCAGTAATGAATCGATTGCACGCATCCAAGACGTTACCTTCGAAGCAGCTTGACGGGAATAGCAAGGGGATTGGGGATGAAGAGAGTGCTCGACCCGGTCGAGACGGCAAGGGTCGCATAAGGCATAATAGCTTTCTGAGCCAGAAAAGTGCTCGACGGCTCAAAGATTATGTCTTGGTCGGAAAGGTCGCTGCAGATCTAGAGTACAGGCAGAAGAGCTGACGTGGTCGTAGGAATATCCATGTCTTCCTTGACGACGAGTTCGCTCCTAGGCTAATGGGTGTTGTTGATGGGCTCATGATACAGCGGAAAGAGCTCTAGTTCAGCGCGGCGCCGTCGATTGCGGCGCTGTGACGCGAGAGAAAGTCCCTGCCAAGTATGATATCGTGAGAGCAGGATGCAAGTACGATGAATTCAATCATGCAGTGAACGCGCTCAATAATCACAAGGGCAGTGCAAGCAGCTGAGGGCTGAACGGGCTCTCCGTTTGCTGTGAGCAGGGAAAGTCCACGAAGAGACGTTGTCACGTTTTGGAGCTTACGGCACAGGGTCGCGCCAACAACCGAAATGGCAGCGCCAGTGTCTACAAGAGCATATGCACGGACGCCGTCCACAAAAACTTCGACAGCTTATCTGTATATTCGTTGAATGCAGGAGCATATGATGAGCCATGCTTGTCGTCGGCGAGGCTGCCTTTGCGGTTGCCGATTCCGGGTCTTCTTTCACCGAATGCGGGGTATCCTGGCTCGTCGCCACTGTAGCATTTCCACGGCACGCGGCCTGAACCGTTACGAGGCACAGACCGCTCGAAGTTTATTTAGGGGCGTGTGATAGCTTTTATCCCCTGAAATGGGAAGGGAAGTGGGAGCGGAAAGAAGGAACGGAAGTATACTGCGCATGCGCAGAACTAGAGTGACGAAGACAACACTTTCTGTGCAAAAAGGCAAGGACTTCGGCGTTTCCATAGTACAACGCCGCTCTTGCCTCCTGAACAGCGGCAGTCAGTTTCCCTCCTCCAGAGGCAGAACGAGGACGCATCGTAGAAAAAGAGCGTTGACGCAGCGAAGGTGAGCGACGGGACACAGATGGCGGATGGCCACTTAGGGACATACTGGATCGCGGATCCGAACAGTAGTGGCGTGAACGGGTCCGGTCAAGGTAGTACGTTCCATGAAGAGCGTCACGAAACGTTTACACGCGACGACCGCAATGCCTGGCGATGTGGCGGGGGCCGCGACATGCAAAAAAGATCAACCGCTAATCGGGCGTGTGCCAAGAATTTGCGGCGACGGCGGGACGATGCCGACCAACGGGCATAGAAGGGACTGTCGTAGGCGATCCTGGATGAAACGGCCAGTAAATTTGTGGCGGGTTCCATTTCATTGCTTCAGCGTAACTATTGGGAGCGGTGACAGGCTGCGCTAGGACGGTCACCGTTAGAGCCTCCGTGATCTTTTCCTGAATCGCGTGACGGAGCATACTAGCAAAATAAGTGGCTTGCTTGCTTGCTTGCTTGCTTGGCCGCCGCCGCTGCTACTGTGGTGGCCGGTCCGTATGCTGAGTAATGGCGGACACTAGAGACAGCTGACGAGCCACCTATTCATGCGCGAAGGTTTTGATTTGTGTGAAGAAAGATGAGTGGTCAGGGACGACTGCCCGCCCCGTGAGTGGCTTGTCGCATTCGTAAGCACGCCGAGTCAGAGCTCGTTGCTACCGCAGTTCATCGTAGCTCTGACACAAACGTCCGCCACAGTGAGACGGCGCTTCGCGGGAAGCATATCTGAAAGACGTAATCGTCGATACCCTTTATTATCTGCTCAATTTTAGCTCGCTATGCTATTAAAGCGCAAACACGCTTGCCCAGGTTGACGACGTCTTCCATATAACTCGTAAATGTCTCACCGCGATGTTGCACCAGAGCACGCAAATATTCTTCGGCGCACAGCTTCCGGTCGGCAGGGCGGCCGAAAACGTCCAAGAACGACGCCTTGAAAGCGGACCAGGTCGAAAAGTCCGTTTCGTGTTTCTTATACCACAAGTTTGACACGTCCGAAAGATAAAAGATCACGTTCTTCGACTTCCTGGTATCATCCCAGCGATTGTATGTGCTTACTCTCTGGTACAATGTGAGCCAGTCCTCGACGTAGGGGTCGTGGTCGTCGTTGCCACTAAGCACATCGGGGTCTCTGGGCACCAGGTGGTCATCGTAAGGCGCCAGGGGCGCGTGAGCGACGCGCCCTAGAGTCACTGGAAAAAATTTCAGAGTACCGCATTCGTTTTCCCCGCGCCGCCGACGCGTTCATTGGCCCAACCGTACCACGTGACTTTCGAGTGCCATATACCTTCCAAGCGCCGGGCGGGCCGGCTGAGTTAGAGAGTAGGCAGCGCAGGTGCCCTACGTTTTTTGGTGTACCGATTCTCGCACTCGCGTTTGACTGCAAGGAAATCATGCCTGGCTGCTGCGCCTTCGGACGCAGCAACCGAACTGAGTCTGAAAAGACTTTTTTCTAGATTCCGACTGGGAAAAATGACCGAGGGCGTCGTTCTGCGTAGCTACACAGAATCGGCCGGGGTAAATTCAATCCTGCAAAAAACACCCGCGTGTGCGAGGTATAAGTACACCTTGCTTGTGCTTTTCGGCACTGCTTTAGAAGATATTTAAGCGAAGTGCACGCGGTGTTAGCGATGCTACGAAAATAGGAGTTGATTGCAAGGATTGTTCGCGTCTTGCACGTTTGACGCGGGCACACGGGTACGCGTTTTTTGCTCAACACACGCGGTTATTCCGTGCTCGTGGGACGCGAAGGCACACTTGTCGCGCGAGAATTCCGCGTCCTCACGTGCACCGTAGTACTCGCATTATTTCTCCGCGCACGTGAGCGCGCTCTCGCCTCGAGTCACTGGATCCATATGGCACTTGTTTTTCGCAGATCGTGACGATCGCAGTCAATAAAAACATGCTCAATACGAGGCCCATGATACTTCCTTTCTTCCACTTATCCTTTGCTCATTTATACATACGCATTTCGAGCTTGAAATCAATGGCCAGGTGATATTAACAACACATGCTTCAAATTTCGAGCTTGTAAGCCGAACACATGCAATAAACTGAAGTCAGCATACATATTATGCTTTATGTTGAAATGCTACCGTGCATACCCAAATAATGTTTTGCTTGATGCATGATGAGAAATACAATACAACAGAATACCCAGTAGCTTTAGTTTCACTATGAATGTTACATAAACCGGTCTAAAAGCACAAGAATTTTATACATCACCTATGTAACTTAGAAAAAGAAAGTGCTGCGTCACCAGCGGGCGTTCCTCTTTGTTTTTTTTTTTTTTACACAGGTAGCAAATCTTGGCAGTGTAAGAAAACAGTCATAAATAAGATGAGAAGAGTAGCCGCTCATGAACGCACTAGACAGCCGCGCTCATAAATCACAATGTAGCAAACTCTCGCTCATTATCAGTGTACAGAAGTACATATACGTTGCTGCAATCACGCAAATGGCTCAAATTGATCTTCTCCAGGATTTACTGCGCAAAATGTTCATCGAAGTTGGTTTTTTACGCCTGCTGTGCACAGATGGTGTTACGATCACGGCGCAAACACCGGTGCGCACACGGCAGTCGCAGGGTGTCGTGCGTATACGGCGGACGAAGTCGCCCGGCAGAATCGAGAACGCGCGGTATCCGTTTGCAAACTAAATTAAATGTATCCGATTTAGCTTGTGAAATTATACAATGAACGTACGTGCCTGTGACACTGCCAGGTGTTAGTTTCGTCCTGATTGGAAACATTCAATAGAAGCCGACAGCGGTCCACGATGTTCATGCCCAAAAGCACAAGCCTGCCTCATTCCGGCTCGAAGTGACGAAATGTTTCCTTCGTAGCTCGCTCCGCTGAAGGGGGAAAAAAAACGCGTGCATAAGCTCCCGATAGCAGCGCTAAGCTGCTGCCCACAATCGTAGCACAGTTCCAGCAGTAAACACGATCGGCGTGCAAAACAACCACCGGCTGCATTACTTCGCACAACATAACATTTTATTTTCTTTCTTAACAACCATTATCTCCGGGCACAAAGTATTTGTACTTCAGTAAACACTCAGCCCGATGTGTCACCGAATATTAAGCTCTTCCAACACGGCGGCTTTCCCGCGACGCAGTCGGCTTGGAAGGTATATGGTGTTGGCCGCTCAGTGTTGCCAGTCAAATCCCGACCTTTGCGGTACTCTGAAATTTTTTTTTCTGTGATTCTAACGCGCCCTGCTCACCAGCGCCGCGAACGGCAGAAGTCAGAGCACTGGCACGTGAAGCAGACGACGGGACGAAGGCGATCACGGAGCTTCCAGTGAGTCGCGCACTGCGGGTTTTAAGGTCCGACGTACCGGAAAACGCATTTACCATGCAAGATACCATGCGAGCAGTGTGACGCGTCGTACATCGGCGAGGGCGGAAACAACACACGAATGACGTCGCCAAGGGCCACACAGCCGCGAACGCCCTGGCGGAACGTCGCGAACTAACCGGACACAGCATTGACTGGGACTCGACATCCATCATCGCAAAAGAGAAACACTTATCTGCCTGCTTGCTTTTAGAATCATACAACATTCAATCAACTAGACTCATGATAAACAGGACCCGGGGTATACCTGAGATATATACGCCGGCGCGCTGCGCCACCTTACCCATAAATAGCCGCGTGTCCATGCTTATATCTTCATTGTGATCAAGGGACCCGTACGGGCCCCGAAACGTCATGGTCTTTATTTTTATTTTCTTCTTGGCGAGTGCACAATTTTTTTACACCCGCTAGTTAATATTATGTTCGTCATTACGTCCACTTCAGGAAGCCATGCTGAATTATGGCAACTGATTACGATCTTGATGACGGTGAACACAAGAGTGCATTGACTTGTGTACTACTGACACCAGGCACGTACCCAGGGGGGGGCCCGGGGGGACCCGGCCCCCCCCCCCCGAAATCATGTGGCATACCCCCCTCTCCCCACCCACGCCACCACTCCTCACACATTCCTAAAGCGCCGCCAGATCAATGTTGAGACTTGGCAGCTGTTCATCGGTCAGCATTATGCTGCCTTGTTCACTCCTTTTAGATGGCGGTAGTTATCGGCCTCTCTTGTAATGTGAAGGACAGTTTTCTCATTGATTCCGCACCCGCGCAATTAACGCGAGACGCGTTCAGTTGTCACCATCTATTCAACCGTCACGCCCATAGCTGTTGCTTTTGTTAGTTCAACCTTCTTTGTTTAGGCTGATCCTGGGATCAGGAGGGGGATGCGGCTGTTACTCAGCTGGTCTGTACTCTCATGGAACGAGTTGCGGCCAGAGCAAACGCCAATTGCGTTCAGCTTTTCCCTTTGCTTCATTATTTCCTTGAGTTACGGCTCGCCGCGACGCTGGCAGATGCCCGGAACCATCTACACGTGATATGGGTTAGATAAGGTGGGAAATAAAATAATGTGAAAGAGAGTCCATCATGAAACCCTGCAATAACCCTTAACCCATAAGCAAGATGACTGTCGCCCGTTACCTCGTCTGTTTTTCCCTAATTGTATAGCACTTTTCGTGCAAAATTGGCAACTGGAAACAAAAATCGCAAGGAGTTGAGAAATTGAGCGATCTACTAAGGGAGAGAGCCAAGGCAACAACCAAACTGCAAGCAAAAGCGAATAATAAAAAAGTTAACCGTTGTTTATGAGAATATTCATGGATCAACATCTTTTTATTTAAAAAGGAAGCAGAGAAAACGCCGCCGGAAGTGGAGAACAATTACTTGTTTTGAATGATGCTTCTACAGTTATCGGTCGAACCGCCTCACCTAGCCACTTCTCTGCTGTGCTTATGTGGGTGTTTTTCTAACCTTTCGCGGTGAGCGCAGTACGTCTAGAATCGCAGAGTCCTGCGCTCTACGCGGTTGTAGGGGACTGGCGGCCGCACAGCGTTACGCAATTCGCGGAACTGTCAAAACTGATCAACAAGGCGAAAATAACTGATATTCGAAACTATAACATGAGAAAGACTGAAGAAGCCGTAAAAAATGAACGCAGCCTTAAATCAGTAAAGAAACCTGGCATAGGACAAACCATGATGTATGCACTAAAAGATAAGAAGGATAATATCATCAGCAATCTCGAAGATATAGTAAAAGCAGCGGAAAAATTTTAAGCTGACCTGTATACAGTACCCAGAGGAGTCACGATACCTCACTTAGAAACAGTAATGAACAGGATACAGAAACTCTTCTATAACTAGCGATGAGGTCAGAAGGGCCCTGCAAGACATGAAACGATGAAGAAGGGGAGGAGAAGGTGGAATAACAGTCGACTTAATCAAAGATGGAAGAAACATAATGCTTGGAAAACTGGCGGCTCTTTATACGAAGTGTCTATCGACTGCAAGGGTCCCAGAAAACTGGAAGAATGCAGACATTATACTAATCCACAAAAAAGGAGACGTTAAAGAATTGAAAAATTATAGGTCTATTAGCTTGCTCCCAGTATTATATAAAATATTTACCAAAATAATCTCCAATAGAATAAGTGCAACACTGGATTTTGTCAACCAAGGGACAGGCTGGCTTCAGGAAGAGATACATTACAATGGATCACATCCCTGTCATCAATCAGGTTATCGCGAAATCTGCAGAGTAAATAAGCCTCTCTATGTGGCTTATATAGATTACACAAATGCATTTGATTCAGTAGAGATACCAGCAGTCATAGAGGCACTACGTAATCAAGGAGTACAGAACGCTTACGTAAAAAGCTTGGAAAATATTGCTACATGCGTGTGGTATTTGTTTATTTGAACGAGGCGCGTGGGCGCCATCACTCCAGAAAAGAGGAGGAAGAACGAACTGGGCTCGCGCTGTGAATCTAACCGGTCAGCGCTGCAACCGTTGTTGTAAATATAATCTGTAAATAGCTTCTCGTCTTACTGACTCGTCCTTCGCGTAAGAATATCTACAGATGTTCTACAGCTACCTTAATTCTACACAAGAAAAGCAGGGAGATACCTATAGAGAAAGGGGTCAGACAGGGAGACACAATTTCTTCAAAGCTATTCACTGCGTGCTTAGAAGAATTCAAGCTATTGAACTGGGAAGGCCTAGGAGTAAAGGTCGACGGCAAATATCACAGCAACCTTCGGTTTGCCGATGATATTGTTCTATTCAACAACAAAGCAGACGAGTTACAACAAATGATTGGATACCTTAACAGAGAGAGTCTAAGAGTGGGGTAGAATAATAATACGCAGAAGATGAAGATAATGATAAATAGCCGGGCAAAGGAACAAGAGATCAGGATCGCCAGTCGGCCACTAAAGACTGTGAAGGGCAACACTGGATTTTGTCAACCAAGGGAACAGGCTGGCTTCAGGAAGAGATACCTTACAATGGATCGCATCCATGTCATCAATCAGGTTATCGCGAAATCTGCAGAGTACTACTGCAATGTGTACGTGTACCTAGGTCAATTAATCACAGGGATCCCTGATCATGAGAAGGAAATTCACAGAAGAATAAAAATAAGTTGGATCGCATACGGCAGAAATTGCCAGCTCCTGACTGGAAGCTCACCATTATTACTGAAAAGTAAGGTGTGCAATCAGTGCATTTTGCCAGTGCTGACATATGGGGCAGAGTTTTGAGAGCCAGTTAAGGACCGCGCAAAGAGCGATCGAACGAAGATTGCTAGGCATAACGTTAAGAGAGAGAAAGAGAGCGGTTTGGATCAGAAAGCGAACGGGTATAGACAATATTCTAATTGACATCAAGAGGAAAAAAATGTACCTGGGCAGGTCATGTAATGCGCCGGTTAGATAACCGTTGGACCATTAGGGTTACAGAATGGGTACCAAGAGAAGGAAAACGCAATCGAGGACGACAAAACACTAGGTGGAGCGATGAAATTAGGAAATTCGCGGGTGCTTGTTGGAATGGGTTGGCGCAGGACAGGGGTAATTGAAGATCCCAGAGAGAGGCCCTCGTCCTGCAGTGGACATAAAACAGGCTGATGATGATGATGATGATGATGATGATGATGATGATGATGATGATGATGATGATGATGATGATGATGATGATGATGAAGTTGTTGGGCCCCCCCCCCTGAAAAAAAATCCTGGGTACGTGCCTGACTGACACCCTCTGTAATGGTTGTCCAAAGAAGGTGCCAGTGCTTGTGCAATAAGAAGATGCTGTTATCATGCTACTAGTGTTATTGAAGTGCTCGTTTGTTGTTTGCTAAGCTGGATCCCTAATGCCCCGTGACAAT
This sequence comes from Dermacentor variabilis, assembly GCF_050947875.1. Taxonomy (NCBI): domain Eukaryota; kingdom Metazoa; phylum Arthropoda; class Arachnida; order Ixodida; family Ixodidae; genus Dermacentor; species Dermacentor variabilis. The sequence goes on along the minus strand of NC_134569.1, from coordinate 210,830,326 downwards.
GGATAAGAATATACTATATTGGAGAACAAACTGTCACTCACACTATTTATCACTCACAACTGATATGACAGCTGACAGAATATTTCCACCACATCACATCATCTCGTGTTGAACAATTTCAGTTGCTGAATCTTACTTTGCTTATATATTGCTGGATAACTTACAGAAATATTTATTCGGGGCACCCGCTATGTATGAACGAAACACGGTTGTGCCACGTACACCTGCATGGCAGTCTCAGCGCCTGGCTATCGGAATGCGCTGATACCATAACAACCTACACACTCCCGTGTTCCTGCTGCGACCAAAGAACATACTATGCCTTTGCTCGCATGGCAACACCCATTAAAAGCAATGCCAAATAATAAAAACAAAATGTTTATTTCCAGTTATCCACAACCAGAGTAAAAGTTGATTTTCCCTTCTTTGTCCGAACGAAACGTCTTCAGCTAACCTATGTTGCTCAATATAAATATCAATAAATCTGCGAATTTTTGCTTCACTTGTATTGCAAGTGCATAAATTACGTGCGAGTACATGACTGATTCCAAAGAATGTATGCGCTGTTCACTTCATTCTGCTGAGTGCTTGTAGCTTCCGGCTTACGCGGGGCTATGAGCCAATGCATTTTTTGCATGCTTACGGGGCTACGACTGCTTACGGGGGTATGAGCCATTGATTACTATAGTTTCTTGCCAACAGACGCGAAAGCATCACGGGATCCCACCCACACACAGCTTTGCTGTAAAAAAAAAAATACAATATGTAATACCAGTCGTCGTCGACCAGAACCTGGATTGATATATAGACATTGACAGTGAGCTTAGAATGCCAGCGTCAAAAGTCAGCATGACTGTTTCGAGGTGCAAAGAAATTGACGCAAGTGTTTCAGTTTTTGGTGCCAGGACAAAGCAAGTCCGTCGAGGCCGGCATGGGGAATTTGAAGAGGCACTGATTAAGTAGTTCAAACAAGCGAGAGTTTTGGCATAATCTTTTTATTTATTTATTTATTTATTTATTTATTTATTTATTTATTTATTTATTTATCTTGAAATGGGGTTTATTGCAGCTCGTTCGAGGGATCGCAGGTAGCTCTAGATCACGAGTCCTAGCGCTTCGCATCAACAGCCGAGCTCGGGTCTCGCGCTGCAGCGGTGGCAGTCCGCACTGTGCCACATGCATATCACCCACTACAACTTCCCCCGCGCGAAGAGGAGCCATCCTGGCGACCTAAGGTGATGATACTATAAGGGGGTCGTGGTACGGCTTCAGGCGGCTGACGTGAACGGTCTCGCGGCCACGGCGGCGTTTGTCCGAAGATGGCGTAACCGGTTCGACCACATAATTCGCAGGCCTTCGCCTGTGAACACGCGACGATCCGGTACGGACCTTGATATTTCGGAGCAAGCTTTGGGCTAAGGCCTGGAGCTTGGAAGGTCAGCCGAAGCCCGACGTGAGAGTCCACGGCGAAGGACTGTGTGGGCTGATCGTTGTCGTGGCGATCTTTGTGGATTCCTTGGGTATCCGACGTGAACGAGCGAGCCAGTTGGCGGCACTCTTCAGCATGGCGAGCAACTTCGCAAAGAGGGGTGAATTCAGAGGCATCCGGGTGATATGGTAGTACGGTGTCGAGGGTAGTGGATGGTTCACGTCCATGAAGAAGGAAAAATGGTGAGAAGCCTGTGGTAGCCTGAACGGCGGTATTGTATGCGTACGTCACAAAAGGGAGGACATCGTCCCAGTTGGAATGATCAGACGCAACATACATGGTGAGCATGTCCCCAAGAGTGCGGTTGAATCGTTCCGTTAGACCGTTAGTCTGTGGGTGATACGCCGTAGTGGTGCGGTGAATAGTGCGGCACGCGGCGAGTAGCTCATTAATAACTTCGGACAAGAAGACACGGCCTCGGTCACTGAGCAGTTCTTGCGGTGCGCCGTGCCGTAAGACGAAATGCCGTAAGGTGAATGCGGCGACGTCGCGAGCAGCAGCCGAAGTAAGTGCACCAGTTTCAGCATATCTTGTGAGGTGGTCTACTGCGACAATTATCCAACAATTTTCGTTAGCACTGCATGGAAGAGGCCCATAAAGATCAATGCCAATCCGATCAAAAGGACGTGCAGGACACGGTAAAGGTTGCAGAGAGCCTGTCGTATGAAAAGATGTCTTGCGTCGCTGACAGGCTGCGCATGACCGAATGTATTTGCGGACATAAGAATACATGCCGCGCCAGTAGTACCGCTAGCGGAGCCGCTCGTAGGTTTTCAGGACGCCAGCATGAGCTTTTTGTGGGTCTGCATGGAAATACGTGCATACGTCGGAACGCAAATGGTGAGGCATCACTAGCAGTCATTTGCGACCGTCTGGCTGATATTTATTAACTGTACCCTCAAGGCTTTAAAGCATTGCAGAGAGGAGGGACATAGAAAGAACGCTTACAGATTTGATAAGGAGCACCTTACATAAAACATGAAAATCTGAAAATGCAGCAAAAGAAAAAGAAAGAGAAAGATAATGGCATGTTGTCATAAGGTACATGAAATGCCATGGTGATACAAAGTCCATTGCGCTATGCACGGGTACACACACCAAAGAAAAGCTAAAGAAGGAAACGGCAAAAAAAGACAAATGTAAAACCTAAAGGAAAAAGCATAAAAACACCTGATAAGTTCATCGCGGAATCTTTCTGGGTTAGTAACACTGGGAGTTGAGGCGGGCATATGATTCCAGTCACGACAAGTTTTGGATAGAAATGAATGGGACTATGTTAGCGTATTTTCTCGAGAAATATGAACATTGCAATGGTGATCAAGGCGCGAAGATATGAAAGGAGCAGGCTGTATCCAGCGCGACTTAGGTACGTGACTCTGATAGCAGATCTTCTGGAAAGAGAATTTTCTACGCACGAGGAGGCAAGGTAGATTAAGGCTATCTTTATGGAAGTTACACTGCATGTTATATAATAGTTAGAAAGTATGAAATGTGTTGACTAATATTTAAGTGCATCAAGATTGTTGATCAGTGTTACCGCGCCACGGTCCCATATGGATACACCATATTCCAGCAAAGGATGGGCGTAAGTGACATGTAGCTGTTTCTTTAATAATGATGGTGCACGAGAAAAATGGCGTTTTAGGTAAGCGATCATACGATCCGATTTGGATGTTATGTAATAAATTTGATCAGCCCATGACAAAGAGTAGTGTGTATAACAAGATACCTAAAAGTCAGAACAGATTCAAACAGAATTGCGCTCACAGAAGAGTAGTCAGGGAAAGGAGCGTGGTTACGGGAGACGCTCATTGCTTTACACTTATAAATGTTAGGTTGCATTTCCCAGAGCTTACACCAAAGCTTAATATTATTAAGGTCTGGTTGAAGGGATTCGATGCCGGCATCATTTGTAGCTTTCGAGGATATAATACAATCGTTTGATGTAGCAGTTCCGCGGAAACTCGCAAGGTGGAGAGAAGTAATTAATAAAGGGAAATTAAGACGTCCGCACCAAATCGTAGCAATTACTACAAAGGAAACCCATGCGGGTTCCTTAAAAAAAAGCCTCGCAGTTTAAAAATTCGTCCTGGTCCGAGACTCGAACACAGGACCACCGCCTTTGTGGGGCAGCCGCTCTACCATCTGAGCTAACCAAGCGGCTAGGAGAAGGCCGGGCGAAGTCACATTTGTGAACAACTCGAAGCAAAGCAAGAGTTTGACGTAGAAGTTCTCCAGATACCCGCAAGGTGGAGAGAAGTAATTAATTAAGGGAAATTGAGACATCCACCCAATCGTAGCAATTGATACAAAGGAAACCCATGCAGGTTCCTCGAAAGAAAAGCCTCGCAGTTTCGCCCTGCCACCTGCTAGCCGCCTGGTTAGCTCACATGGTAGAGCGGCTGCCCCAGAAATGCGGTGGTCTTGGGTTCGAGTCCCGGACCAGCACGAATTTTTCAGTTGCGACGCTTTTCTTTCGAGGAAGCCCTGTTTCTTTCCTTTGTAGCAATGCTAGTCTCAATTTCCCTTAATTAATAATACAATCGTCAGCAAAAAACAAATGGACGAATTCATATTAGGTCAATCGTTTATATAAATTATAAAAAAGTAGTGGGCCTAGAAAAGAACCTTGGCGAATACCTGAACGTACGGGCACCTCAGAAAAATCGGCATCACTATTGGAAACAAACTTTGTGCAGTTAGAAAGAAATTCTTCAATGCACTGGATCAATAGCGGGTCTATACGTAAGCGGTGCAGTTTTATCACAAGCAGATGATGGTTAACCGTATCGAATGCTTCCGCGAAGACCAGTAAGATGCAGTCAATAGCCTCACCTGTATCAAAGTCAACATTCAAATCATTAGTAAATATGAGTATAGTTGTGTTTCGCATGAAAAGACCTTACGAAAGCCATGTTTTCAGCTGTGGAAAAAGTTATCTGACTCCAAGATATTAACATGATGGGTGTAAATAACGTGCTCCATTAGTATACAAGGAACGGACGTAAGAGAAATATGCGATAGTTACGGAGATTATGCTTGTCGCCAGAATTATGAAGAGGAATTACCGTTGCTGTTTTCCAGTCTTTTCGGAGATACCTATCCCGGAACGATTTAGTAAAAATGTAACATAATATGATAGAACTATAATCTTCGTTATTTGATTGTAGCATATTCCTAGAAAAAGCTTGGAAAATTGCCGATGACTTGGGAGAGCCACGAGTTCACAACGCAGAAAAGACGGATAAGCAGTTTTCGAACAACCATATTCCTTAGCTTGACCGGAGAAATCACTCTGTCTTGCAGCCATCTCTCAAAGTGTTTGCCTCGCGTATCGAGCGATTGCCTGCGTTGGGATTTATTGTTGTTCGTTGTATGGCTCTATTTGTGGAAATTGTAGTTCTGTTTACTTGTTTCATCCTGGTTTTGTTTATGTATATATTATAAATATTTTTTTTGTTTTCTCTTCCTGCCAACTATTTGTAAAACTCTTCATTTTATTAAAGCACTGAGCTAGAATCCCTTTTTGGTATTGCAGTGTCTAAAAGTAATTAAACAAATAAATAAGACACCGTCTAACAGCACGTAAAGGGAAATGCAGCGAGCGTGAATCCGGCTCATGTTGAGAGCTCGATTGCATGCGCAACTCCCTAGCATTATCAATGCGTATGACTGGTGTGACATGTGCAATGCAGAAGAGCTTGGTGCTGTCTTCAAGGTCCAGACTAGCGTTTCTACGCAATGAGGGAGAGTCCTCCGCCGACGGTAAGATCTGCAAAGATCGCGTTCTGGTACTTCCTTTGCTGCACAGAAGACGGTAGCAATGGGATGAAGCTGTGGGTGGACCTGATCGGATAAGCCAAGAACTTGACATGCTTGCAGAACATCGCCCATCTGCCTTGTGTCCGCAAGCGCAACGCGAAGGCATGGATGATGTGCACATCTTCAAGCGGTTCCTTCAAAATATCGATGAACTTATTACGGTGTAAAGGGACGTGCAATAACGTGACAGACATCGTGAGAAAAAAAAATGTCCTCTCTTGGTCTTCACATTATTTTATGTCCTGTTACGGGGGGCAAATCCCAGCAACATCTATCCCCAGCAACAAATGCCGATACTTCAATAGACGACCACAATGCATAGGGGACAAATGTGCCGCTCAACCAAAAGACGCGTCATGCTCCTTAATTTTTTGAAGTGCGTTCCTTCCATAAGAAAACAAGCCAGTTGCTACCTCTAGACGCACGTGTTCTCAAAAACGTAAAATATCTGTATAGGAAGTGCATTGCATATTGCTTCCTCACTCGTGTGTCCTCGCCTGGCGACCCTGGGAAGCTCACACTGTTGGACGTAATGCACCATCTCAAACACTACTGGGAGAGTGTAATGCTCGAAGCAGTAAAGAATCGGTTTAAAGAATGCAGTTTGCAGTGTATCTTGGCCAGCGGAACAATTGCCAGCCCGGCGCTAACAATTAACTGCTTGACCGCACTCCTGAAGATGTCCTTCAAGAGGTGTTTTAACGCACCGGTGCTAAAGGCCCATACAGAGCTTGTTGTAATGGCTGACAACGTCCTGACGTACGAGCAAGAAAGAATGGCTGAGATTTTAATAGAGAAAAGGTGATGACGCAAAACGGCCTAAGAACAGCGAAGACAAAACCAGCCGCCTGCTGGCTAATTTCACCGAATCTCTTACTGGACTAGATGCACGGAGAAACTTATTTCGTGACAAAGACAATACCGATGCAGTGACAGATCTGCAGTGTGTCGACAAGACGCTCCTCCTTTCAAAAGGTCGTATGCTGTACCAACCCAAGATTACAGATATGTTCAGTAGGAAATAAATACGCTCGCACTTCGCACATTCTTGCTGGCGAGTCATTGATTCAAACTTTAATGACTTGGGATTGTACACTTTTTCTGACACAGTGCACTACAGGTAATTTGACTCGGCTTAATTAGATTTTTTGAGGTCAATTTATTCCCAGCCAGCGTACATGCATTTCTATGGGCCCAAACGTTCGTTGTTTTGATCCTAGAATTGGCATTTGCCTGATAATTTGAGCTTGACCAGTCAGCATGCACGCGCCTCAACACTATGGAGACCCCGATAGCGACCCCTTTAGTGGCAGCATCTGTCTCAGCGGAGCTTAGGGGACAGTGAATGCGTGGAACACACGTCATCTCTCGTCGAAAATGCCTATTTTCGCCACGCCCTAGGAACATTCTTAAGCGATGACCATAGCCTACAATGTCTGATTACGGTATTTACTGTGTTCTAATGCACGCTTTACTTTCTTTTTTTGAAGATGAAGAATATTGGGCCAAGAATTGCCTACGCGGTGCAATCCGACACAAAACCAAACTACCTTTGCAACGGTGTTATCCTTTACCACATAACAAGGATTTATTGCGGTGCAGCTGACTAACATGAGTCTGGCCAAGCGCTCACTTCAGCTGCCAGAAATCAGGTGTCATTGTGGAACAATGTTTCTTGCTAAAAAATTGGATGTGCGTTACATTTATACTTTGTTTAGTAGCTTTAATGTCATTCCTGTGTTAGTTTTCTACTTTAAATACATAGAGAGTGTTCGCGCGTTTGCTTCGGAGCTGTGTCAGGATAGGGCGAATTCTGCCGAATAAATCAGCGGTGTGTTTTGGTGTTTTTTATGGAGCTTGCTTAATTCGACTCGCTGGATAATTCGATCACTTTCGTCGGCCCCATCGGGGTCTAAATAAGAGAAGTCAATTGTAGTATGTTTCTTTTTCAGAATAAATGAACGAGGTTCTAGCGTAAATAATGTCAGCTCAGAAATCACCAATAAATCAGCTCGAGATGCCGAAATGTCGTCCACATCAAAGGAAAGTGCTGTGAGTGTACTGAAGATGGGCTTTGAATTTGCTGACAGCGATATCGAAGCATCTCATTAAAAACTGCTTTCACAGTCCGCTAGGCTGTGTGTTATGGTGCTGTTGCTGGCACATGAAATTTCGCCACTGGTTGCCCATATGCAGAACAGCAGCGTTCCAATTATCAGTAACCAAAGGCGAAAGTTTCCTACCTCTGAAAAAAAATTCATTGCAACTTGAGTGTAGCGTAAAAATTTATGAAAGCCACAGCAGCACATGCTGTGAACTTTCACTAGTATGACTGCCCTACTCTTATTTCTTGCAAGAAATAAAAAAAGAAGTACAGAATAATAAAGGAAACGTCAGCACCTTCTACATTAACCAAAGCAGCGTAATGAATTTGATGTTTCATTTTCTTGTAGCAATAAAAAAATTGTAGCAGGAACCATTGAACATGATTGTAAACGTAAGCAAATAGTTTATGCAGACTGCAGAAATCAAATAGACACACCAGCAATACTTCCGAAAAGAAAATTCTGGTGTCGGTAACGGTGTCTGATGACGGCGGCACAAATTAACTGTAAAACACCATTGGCAGATGGCACGACACCCTTACTATGGCGGCACGACGATGAAAATGTTACCACAGTGGAATGACAACGACGGAGATGGCGGTGTGATGATGCTGGCAGGATTACCAGGATGGCACAGCAGCAACAAAAACAGGACAGCGTGACATTGTTGGCGTCATAACGACAGCGTGACGACGATGGCATGACAACAGCTGCAAACCTGCACGTTTTTCTCCTCCAGTTTACTCCATTCAGCCCAAATACTATTTGATTTAAAACCACGTAGTACATCCCATGCACTGTGCTAGTCGGTCTAAGTGAAGCTGTTGCGAGTTAGCAAATCGCAGTAGCGCACTTTGACAAGAATATGCACAGCGCACTTTGGCAATAAACGCAGCTCGCAACCATCAGATCAGGGAACGGAGAGACACAACACAGCACCATCACCGACCGCAGCACTTATACCTTCAGATTCCACAAAGCTTACATGACAGAGCGGGTCTCAAAAAGCTAATTGGCAATTCGCAACTAATGTCCTCCGCAATTCGGCTACGCGAGAACACGCGCCGCCTTGCATCGGCGGAGAAAATACAGCCGCAGACCACCATAACAAAATCGTGTTTGGATCGGACCGCTGGTACGATCTGTTGGGAACTCGGCGCTGACGCCCGTGGTTGTACCTGGGTCGCAAGCCCCAAGGGTAGCGTTGGCCTGGCGGCCTGGGGTACAACTCGAAGCATCCGAAGGTCCCGGCAAAGCATGAGTCGACTGGTAACAACGAAACAACTTGTTTATTTTAACATCGCAAAGAGTTGGTGGTCAGGTTTGACCGTAGTAGAGAGACGGGAGAGCACTTCACTCAACAGAAGAAATCGGAGCCCTTCTTTTGGCGTCCGGGGGCAGCTGTTTTTATACTCTCGCAGTTGAGGGCAAGAAGGAACCCCTCAAAAGACGAGCACATGAATGTACAAAGGGGCTAATGGTGACGCACACTGTCGTAGCGATGCCGTAGCACCATGTCGAGCACGATCTCGTAGCACCCTGTCGTGGCGCTGCCGGTCGGACACAATGACTGTAATGAGAGGATGGTCCCTGCTTTGGCATCGCCTGTTTCGGGCATAATGACTGGAACGAGATCCCTGCTTTGGCATCGCCTGTTTCGGGCCCAATAACTGGAATGAGATCCCTGCTTTGGCATCGCCTGTTTCGGGCACAATGACTGGAACGAGATCCCTGCTTTGGCATCGCCTGTTTCGGGCCCAATAACTGGAATGAGATCCCTGCTTTGGCATCGCCTGTTTCGGGCACAATGACTGGAATGCGAGGATGATCCCTAGGCGGTCGCATCGCCGCAGTCGCGCCTGGAAACACCTGGCGATGAGTGTTGCGGCGACGACGATCGGGCCAAAATGTCTGCCGCCCCGCCGCAGTCGCGCCGGCAAAACCACGTGTCGCAGGCGAAACGCAACAGACCGCCCCGCCGGGGGAAGGAGATCCCGATGGACAGGGGACTGCATCCGCTGTCCGGAGGGATGTCGCTCGATGATGCTCATAACCGAAGTCGGGCGTCCCTTGACGTTTCTTGAGCGCAGCGCACAGAGAAGGCCTCGTTCTCTTGTTCAGGTTCGCACGGGACACTGCAAAGTGACTTCGGGAGAGTTCACATTTTTGTTCTCGTTCCCGGCAAGCGTTAGAACTACGCTGAAACTCAACCGCTCAGTCAGCAAGCACGGCACAACCCTCACTAAGCCCTGCCAGGCTCTTTCCCCTTTTTATACCACTGCCTAGTTCCTTACAGTAGTCTAGCATCACTCAGAACGCGTCCACAAATTGAAAAATTGCACTAGAAAGCATATCATCACTTTGAAACACTAAACAAAAGCAATATGTTAAAAAAAATCCTGCCTCAGGAAGAAAAACATCAGTAACAAACAATTTTGAGGCTGATTCCTACGTTAGGAGCTTCGACTTAAGCCATCGGCGTTACCGTTGAGACTCCCCTTTTTGTAACGCACCTCAAAGGAATATTGTTGTAAAGCGAGGCTCCAGCGCAGGAGGCGGCCATTTTTGGGAGAGATGGTCTGCAGCCATTGGAGAGGGCAGTGATCCGTCTCAATGATAAACCTCGAGCCGGCTAGATAGCATGACAATTTCTGAACGGCCCACACGAGACACGCACACTCTTTCTCGGTGGCGCTATACGCCTGCTCACGATTGGTCAGCTTACGACTAGCATACAGAACGGGGTGTTCTACTTCTCCATTTTCCCGTTGGCACAGTACAACGCCCATGCCTCGCTCACTAGCATCGCACTGAACAATGAAACCTTTTGTATAGTCTGGCGATCGTAGCACAGGCTGGCTTGTTAGGGCACTCTTTAGGGCGCTAAAAGCTCTTTCCTTGGTCTCGTCCCAGACGACTGTTTGAGGCTCTGTCTTTCTTAGAGCATCCGTCAGGGGAGCCGCGATATCAGAGTACCTAGGGATGTACCTCTGATAGTAGCCGGCGACACCCAAGAACGACCGAATATCGGTCTTGGTGCGCGGTTGCGGAAAGTCTCGCACAGCGGCCACTTTTATTTCAGAGGGGCGGCGACGACCCTGACCAATCACGTGACCGAGGTAGACAACCTCGGCCTGTGCTATCTGGCACTTAGGAGCCTTGACTGTCAAGCCCGCTTCGCGCAGGCGGGTTAGCACTGCCCGCAAGTGTGCCATATGCTCAGACCAGGATGCGGAGAATATCGCTACGTCGTCTAGATACGGTAAAGCGAATTCTTGCTGTCCCCGCAACACTTTATCCATGAGACTTGAAAAACAGTATGGCGCGTTCTTCAAACCAAAACTCAACACTTTAGGACGGAATGTTCCCATTGGTGAAATGAACGCCGCATACCTACTAGCCTCTTCTGTAAGTGGAACCTGCCAATAACCCCTGACAAGATCTAGGGTGGAAATAAACTGAGCGCTACTAACTTTCTCAAGGCGCTCCTCGATGTTAGGGATCGGATAAATTTGATCCTTAGTGATGGAATTAAGCCTGCGGTAGTCGACGCAAGGACGAGGTTCCTTGCCCGGTACCTCAACTAAAATCAAAGGGGAGGTATAATCACTCTCACCTGCCTCAATAACACCGAGCTGTAGCATTTTCTTTACCTCAGCCTCCATAATATCGCTCTGGCGGGGTGACACCCGATACGCCTTGGATCGTACTGGCTCTGGGGAGGTAAGTTCTATATCATGAGTAAGTACAGAAGTCCTACCAGGCCTCTCAGAGAACAGACCTTCAAACTCTTGTAATAGCTGGTGTAGTTCGGTTTTCTGCTCAGGCGACAGCGGTGCTTTACTGATAAGGTCACTAATGACTTGACCGGTGTCTTCCCTGTTCGTCACTGAGCCTAGTCCCGGAAGCTCGACCGGAAGCTCTTCAGGAACGTTTACCATCATGCACACCACTGCTTCCCTTTGTCTATAAGGTTTGAGCAGATTACAGTGGTAAACTTGCTGTGCTTTCCGCTTTCCTGGCAGACTTACCACGTAGTTAACGTCCGACAGTTTCTGAACAATTCGTGCTGGGCCCTCCCACTGCACGTCTAGTTTGTTGTTTAGCGATGTGCGCAATATCATGACCTCATCGCCAACCTCAAAACGACGGGCCCTGGCTGTCCGATCATAATAAACCTTGGCCCTCTGCTGGGCCTTTGTCATTGCTTCACCTGACAACCCCTGTGCCCTTCTTAAGCGTTCGAGGAGCTTAAGTACGTACTCCACCACGACTGGGTCGTCGCCCCTACCTTCCCATGATTCTCGAAGCATGCGAAGCGGAGATCGAAGCGAGCGACCGTACACCAGTTCAGCTGGCGAAAACCCCGTAGCCGCATGCGGCGCGGTCCTTAAAGCAAACATCACCCCAGGCAGACACAGCTCCCAGTCAGTTCGATGTTCAAAACACAATGCTCTCAACACGCGCTTCATGACGGAGTGGAGCTTCTCAACGGAATTCGACTGTGGGTGGTACACTGAGCTGTGTAGCAGCTTTACCCCACACCTTTCGAGAAAAGTTGTCGTCAAAGCGCTAGTAAACACTGTGCCCTGATCTGATTGGATTTCCGCAGGAAAACCAACTCGCGCAAATATGGACAGTAGTGCATTAACTATCTCAACTGAGCTGAGTTCTTTAAGCGGCACTGCTTCAGGGAACTTTGTCGCTGGGCAGATCACAGTCAAAATGTGTCTGTACCCCGTGGCTGTTACCGGCAGAGGTCCCACTGTATCAATAACGAGCCGTCTAAAAGGCTCCGTTATGATAGGTACCAATTTCAACGGCGCCCTCGATTTGTCCCCTGGTTTGCCCACCCGCTGACAAGTGTCACATGTCCTCACGAAATGGTCTGCGTCCCGAAAACACCCTGGCCAATAGTACTCTTGCAAGAGACGGTCCTTAGTTTTCTTAACTCCTAGGTGTCCGGACCACGAACCCCCGTGTGACAAGCGCAACAGATCCTGACGATAGCATTGAGGCACGACCAGCTGATCGAACTCCACTCCTCTTCGGTCTAGATACTTCCGGTACAGGACTCCACCTCTTTCCACAAAACGCGCAGTTTTCCTGGCGATACCTTCTTTGACATTGCAGCGCACGTTTTCCAGGCTGCCATCCTTTTTTTGCTCGGCTATCAAAGCCGTCCGGCTGACTTTTAGCAACCTATCAAGTCCGTCTGACGTAGGCGCGATGAGCAAATCAGTAGATAGCTCTTCTAACTTTCCCGCATCGGGATTTTCCTCTCCAGTATCTGGCGCCTTTAACGTTACAGACTCAGGTTTATTCAGTTCGGGCGTGCTCGGAATATCAGCTTGCTGCGCCTCTGACCCTTTTTCGTTGTTTGATAACGTCGGCCCCGCAACTACCGCCTTTGCAGCGAGCTCCCGAACCTTCGATCTGGTTAAGGCCTGAACACTAGCTTCACCAAACAAAAGCCCCTTCTCGCGCAGGAGGTGATCGGACCTGTTTGAAAATAGGTACGGGTACTGGGGTGGCAGCATAGATGACACTGCCGCCTCTGTCTCAAGCGCTCCGAAAGGTCCTTCAATAAGCACTTTTGCTACCGGCAGACACACGCTATGAGCTTCCACGGCTTGCTTGATCCATGCGCACTCGCCCGTGAACATATGGGGTTCTACATAAGACGGGTGAACTACATCCATTGTAGCTGCGGAATCGCGAAGCACTCGGCACTCTTTCCCGTTCACGAGGAGGTCTCGCATGTAAGGCTCGAGAAGCTTCATGTTCTCGTCAGTGCTGCCTATTGAAAAAAAAACAACTTTTGGTGTTGTTTCCGGACACTGCGCCGAAAAGTGACCCGGCTTCTGGCACGTATAACACAAGCGCGCTCGCCTCATCTCGAACCGCTTTCTGCGTTTGGCTGCCGCCGTCTCTTTACGTTTGGTCGGACTGCTTTCGCTCGCATCCGCACTACGCGTGTCCCCCTTTGCTCTCATGGGTGTGAACTTCGGCCTCTCAAACTTCGAGCCAAATTCACCCTTTTGACCGTCCTTAGCTCCGCGAGCTCGACGCGTCACAAACTCCTCGGCTAGCTCAGCGGCTCTAGCCACCGTACTCACGTCTGGCCTATCCAAGACCCAGTATCGCACGTTCTCCGGTAACCGACTATAAAACTGTTCTAGCCCGAAGCACTGCAGAACTTTATCGTGGTCACCAAACGCTTTCTCTTCTTTGAGCCACTCCTGCATGTTCGACATAAGCCTATACGCAAACTCTGTATATGACTCACTTCTGCCTTTCTCATTTTCCCGAAACTTCCGACGGAACGCCTCCGCAGACAGCCGGTACTTTTTTAGAAGACTCGATTTCACTTTGTCGAAATCCTCTGCCTCCTCTCTATCCAAGCGAGCGACTACGTCGGCCGCCTCGCCGGGTAACAAAGTGAGCAAGCGCTGTGGCCACGTTTCCCGAGAGAACCCCTGCTTCTCGCACGTTCGCTCAAAGTTAACCAGGAACAAACCAATGTCCTCTCCAAGCTTAAACGGCCGCATCAGGTCCGTCATTTTGAACAATACGCGTTCTCCTGCACCGTGTGCCTGACTTCCATTACGAGCGCGTTCCATCTCTATCTCGAGACGCTTCATTTCCAAAGCGTGTTCGCGCTCTTCTTTTTTCTCTTGTTGCTCTCGCTCTTTCTGTTCTTTACGTTCACGCTCTTCTTTTTCTTTCTGTTCTTTACGTTCACGCTCTTCTTTTTCTTTCTGTTCTTTACGTTCACGCTCTTCTTTTTCTTTTTGCTCTTTAAGTTCGCGCTCCTGTCTTTTTGACCTCTCCTCAATAGTCTCAAGGCATTCCGACAGCTCGTCATCCTCAGCCTCTAACTCAAGAATAGCCTTTAGCAGTTCAGGTTTTCTTAGTTTGTCTGAGACATCCAGACCCAACTCTCTTGCAAGCTCCAACAATTTCGGTTTGCGCAACGACTTCAAATCCATGGCTGCTCTGAATGCTGCTTTCTCTACTGCTTATTATTGTCTTGCCGCAAACTAACCCGGCAGCAACGACAACCACAATTACCAGCTCTGTTTCTGACACTAACAAAAGCCTGGCAAAGCTCAGAAGAAGAAAGTCCCGCACTCACCAAACCTCGCAGGCAGGAATTCCGCGCAGTCGTTCCGCTGCAGGCAACCAGTCGTCACACAGGGCTCGTTGCACTGCTCCCGGATCGTCGTTGAGCTGCTCAGCATACCGTCAACTGCATCTCTTCGCTGCTGGCCTCCGTTGTCGCGATCTCACCGCTGGCAGACAGTTGTTTGAAGTCGTAGGCGATCTCACCGCTGCCAACCAGATGTTTGAAGTCGGAGGCGATCTCACCGCTGCCAACCAGATGTTTGGATCGGACCGCTGGTACGATCTGTTGGGAACTCGGCGCTGACGCCCGTGGTTGTACCTGGGTCGCAAGCCCCAAGGGTAGCGTTGGCCTGGCGGCCTGGGGTACAACTCGAAGCATCCGAAGGTCCCGGCAAAGCATGAGTCGACTGGTAACAACGAAACAACTTGTTTATTTTAACATCGCAAAGAGTTGGTGGTCAGGTTTGACCGTAGTAGAGAGACGGGAGAGCACTTCACTCAACAGAAGAAATCGGAGCCCTTCTTTTGGCGTCCGGGGGCAGCTGTTTTTATACTCTCGCAGTTGAGGGCAAGAAGGAACCCCTCAAAAGACGAGCACATGAATGTACAAAGGGGCTAATGGTGACGCACACTGTCGTAGCGATGCCGTAGCACCATGTCGAGCACGATCTCGTAGCACCCTGTCGTGGCGCTGCCGGTCGGACACAATGACTGTAATGAGAGGATGGTCCCTGCTTTGGCATCGCCTGTTTCGGGCATAATGACTGGAACGAGATCCCTGCTTTGGCATCGCCTGTTTCGGGCCCAATAACTGGAATGAGATCCCTGCTTTGGCATCGCCTGTTTCGGGCACAATGACTGGAACGAGATCCCTGCTTTGGCATCGCCTGTTTCGGGCCCAATAACTGGAATGAGATCCCTGCTTTGGCATCGCCTGTTTCGGGCACAATGACTGGAATGCGAGGATGATCCCTAGGCGGTCGCATCGCCGCAGTCGCGCCTGGAAACACCTGGCGATGAGTGTTGCGGCGACGACGATCGGGCCAAAATGTCTGCCGCCCCGCCGCAGTCGCGCCGGCAAAACCACGTGTCGCAGGCGAAACGCAACAATCGCCATCTCTGGATGCCGCCGTAACGACACCTACGTTGAGCGACTGGGGCATTGCCCCTTGAAAGACCATGACGCTGCCTTTCAGTCACCCCATACATTGCACCGCAGACTCCTCGTCGCCATCTTAACTATTTCAAAATTACTCGATGTATTGCTGCTATGCTACTCAAGTCACTCTTTCAATTCATGTTTTTTTTTTCTGTGTGTGTGCGGGTCTTTTGTGTTACTCGCGCACTGACCGCCTGCCGGCCCTTCTAATGCCACAAAAACATGCCGCCAACGACTCCCCCTGAATGCTTCCTAACCTCTTGCATCCCCAACACGCTCCCTAGCCCCCGTCTTTCTTAAAATTTTGTTTTTCTCTTTCTTGTTCTTTTTCTCTCTCCGCTTTTTTTCTGTCTTGGTCACGGTGTAAGAAGCACCAAGACACCGTGGTCTTGGTGCCGCCCTGGCTCCCCCACTTTTTTTCTTTTTTTCTGCTTTTGTTTCTTTTCTCTTCTCCCCGCGTGCCCACTTTCACGCTCTTGTCCCCTCGTCTTGGGAACGAAGCTCACAGACGTCGGACGACAGCGCCTGTTTCCTCTGGTAGTCTGTCTCTTTAAAGGGACCCTGAAACGCTTTTGACGATTTTCTACAAACGTACTGAGTCGTTAGAGTAGGTCCTTTTGATCATTAATTGACACATCTAAGTGCCCCGCGTAAAGCGTGTAATTTATTATAAGGTTTTAAAAATGCACATCGCTGCCGATCGCAGCACAGTGCTCGGCGGAATTTTAAGCCGCCCCTACCCATATGACCGAAATCACCCATACGACGTCAGTGGGGCGAGCTATCCGATTGGCTGACAAGGGCGCGTGATCGATAATTTTTCCAACTTTATGGTAAACAAATGATCTTCATAATAGTTGGAATGTTAGCTAATTTGTTTTTATGAAAAGAAAGTAACATAAAGAGAATGCACAAGAATAATTTTTCAGTACACTTGAGCACTTCCGGCACACAGCAAGTGTCGTCTGCTTGTGTTACAACGTACTCCATTTTGACGAGAGCTCCGCGGTCAGAATCGGTCTCAGTCTTTTCGCGAGCACTATGATTCGACTTTGTTGCCTTGTGGACTGCAAACGTAGCGAGTGGCAATGTGTCAAGCTGCGACGTCGTGTCCCTCTGCAAAGCGTACGAGCGAACTGGCTCCTGGGCATCGGACTGCCGCTATCCGATCGGCGCCAGGATTTGCGCGTTTGTGGCCGTCACTTTACACCGGAAGATTACTAACGCAATAGCGTTTCGCGAGTTAGGGCAAACGCAAGCGCAAGGGGACAGAGTTTGGCCGCTTGACTGCCGTAACGGGATGACCCATGAGATGAGCAGAAGGGCAAATGTGAATGGTCTGCACGGTGCAGCCACCTGGTGGCACAGAGCTCAACCATACACAGTAGCAGCAACGAAGTGTATTCTTCTTTGTTGCTGGTGTGTATTTTTCGCAGGAGTGTAATCATCAACACGTTGTTTTTATAAATGTTTAAAATGTTTTACACTTGGTTAGAACAATATTAGCGCTGTGTTTGGCTGGTTAAGCGCTGGGCCAACAAGTGTATGGACCGTGCAGACCGATCAGGCCGCTCACGTACGTCTACGCTAATGTTCCTTCACCAGCTTGAGTTTATGCCTCCAGTCATTTGCCGAAATGACCAGCTTGCCTGTGGTTACCGCTAGTGTGTGGTTAACGGAATACCAGACATGTTCGGCGCTACGACAGAATGCTCGCAACGCACGCTGCTTCGATAGCTCTCGCTTGGGGTCGACGGCCAAGCGGCTAGCGGAGAGGTCTCGCGCGGGCGGGGGCGGGCTCCAAAACAACCGGAAGTGGACGATGTGACGTCGCATCGTGACGCTGAACCAGTGAAGGCGGAGCTTAGCCCCGCTCGCTCGGCGAACGAGTTGAGGAGGAAAAGCATGGCTAGGGAGGAGGGTAACTTCTAATCGCTTGTAGCTCCATTAATACGTAACGCTTCACTTAAATTGTGGTGCGAATGTTCTACTTAAGCTGAACCTTACGCGTCTACAAAATTTGTCCGAACCGTTTCAGGGGCCCTTTAAAACCAGCCGCCAGCGACAACACCCGCACGTGACGTCACTGCACTAACCCTTTAAAACTAACACGCCGAGGATTACGAGGCCGCCTTTGACGAAGATACGTCCTCCTATCGAAACGTTGGCCAGCCTTTCTGAGGCACCTTATCCCTGTTTACGAACTTTATACCACAGTGTGCTATTCCATCTGTCAGCCCCTTTCTTGCTTTAAGGACAAAAGAGGACGAGACTCACTGTCGCGTTTTTCAAGCTGCTCCAAAAGCTCCTCGTACTTCTCCATAGCTCCGTCAGTGTCCATATTATTCACAGCCAAAATGGTCGGCTTAGGAGGTTCTCTCTGTACATTTCCTGTTCCTGAAAGCGTCATCGACGTTGATGTGGAAAAAGTGGAAAGGAAACACCATGGACACATCACAATCGTGCATGAGTACACGCAGTATAAGTACGCTTTCCATTACACACATAGGGTTAGCAAAAAATGTATCCGAAACAATTGTTTCCTGACGTGACTGTACGTCGCAGCGAGCTCGAACTGAGCGTACGTGTGCGGTGGTGGGATATGTGACCGTCTAGACGCGCCAAGCGCCAGTCGCCTGCGAGCGTTCGTTCAGGCTAGATCGTGTTTCAAGTGCACCCCTGTCTAGCGACTGGGTGCAAGCACAAGATGCAGCCAAATATTAAACAGCCGTACACCATCAAATTTTGTGATTGAATGGAGAAATCAGCTACGGAGATGTTGGGCATGATTCGCCAAGTGTTCAAGGACGAAAGCATGTCACAAACTACAGTGTTTAAGTGGCACAAGCTCTATTAAAGAGGGCAGAGAGAGTTTCGAGGGTGAGCCCTGCGCTGGAGGGCCATCGACGTCAAGAACCGACGACAACGTCCAACGTGTGCGTACAATGCTGAATTAAGACCGTCGTTGGAGTATGCAAGTGGTGGCAGGTGAACTTACCATTGTTAAGGTGAGAGTGAACAGCATTATCAAAGAAAATTTGATGACGCGAAAGATCTGCGCTAAGCTCGTCCCGAAGGCCTTGGCGGGCGAACAAAAGCAGAGGCCAGTGTGCGCTATATACTAAGTCCTTCTGCAACATGTTGAATCAGGCCACGGCTTTTTGGACAACATCAACATGGGAGATGAAACTTGGATATTTCAATATGACCCATAAACAAATCGGCAACGTTCCGAATGGCACACTCTGCCACCACCTGCACAAATGAGTAAATAAAGTGCGAAAGCCATCCTCATCATTTACTTCAACAAAAAGGGCGGGCAATCACTGTCCGCTACGAATCGGCACCTCAGAAGCAGACAGTGATTGGCGGTTTTTACCTAGAAAGTGCTAAAATACTGAAGAGAACGGTCAATCGGGTGTGGTCAGCCATCGCCGGAAATTGGAAATTGCATCACGACAATGCAACTAGCCACGTCTCCACCAAGGTCATCGACTAACTGACGACAAACGACATCGCGACGATTTCCCAACATCCTTACAGATCTGACTTGGCAACAACAGACTATTTCCTATTACCAAAAGTCAAATCCTCCCTCGAAGGACACCACCAAGGGACCATAAGAGCCGTCAAAGAAACTTGTACGCGTGTGCCCGTAAGGGCGTTCCGGAATCTGCCTGTCAGGGAGCGTTCAAGTCATGGAAAAGCGGTTGGCAAGTGTGTGGACGCTCAAGGGGTATACTGTGAAGACTTTTGAGGCAATGTAGCTATATTTTTAATGAATCTATTTCTCAGAAACATTTCCCGACATTTTTCATACAAACCCTGTATTTAGTACAACCATACTCTAATGTGGTATGATAGTCCTATCCAATTATAGTTTCTGTTGAGAAACAGGCTTATACTTTACAAAAAGAAAATAGATAAATTTACTAAATAGAATGCGCTGTTTTTCACCTCAGCTCAAAGAAAACAAAAGCAAAGGGAGATACGATTTAAGGTTTATTTTACCTAAATTATGGTCAACATCATGCTATTATTAATGGTGTCCACTACAATAATGCCCATCTTAGGGTATTGTAGGCATTGAATAAATAAATAAATTACTCTGTAACCTGGAATGAACAGCAAGTAGCAGGACTAAATTTCAGCAAAGCCATCAACCTGTAAACTTCTTCAGCTCCCCCAAGGTGCGACAATATCATTAAGAGGAAGCTTTAGCTCGGGCCTAACTCCAATGCTGCCTATTCAAATACATGTAAAATGCAAGAACGCTTTTCTGAGATAATCACTGGACCAATTTTAATGAAATTTTTGCATTTGAGAGAAAATATTTAATTCCTGTGACTGTTGCAAGCATAGTATTTATTTAAAGGGAAGCTGAAGAGTCTGTCGAATTCAATAAGACGCTCATATACGGATGCGGGAACCTTATAAACCATGAAGGTAAAATTTTTGGGGGGATTTTTCACTTAGGAGCGACGCAATCGTCGGTTAAAATGGCGCTGTATCTCCGCCCCCCGTCGAGCGCCGCGCGCTGCTGCTGACGCTGACGATGCGAGCGGAGACCGGAAACCGCGGCGTAGTGACGTCAACACTGGTGTTCCGCTCCTTCGCAGTCTCCGCGACCGTGCCTGACCGGGCTTATTTCTGCGTGCGTGCCATCCTAATCTCCTTCGCTCGACCCTACATTCCTTTGTTTCTGTGTATATAGGAGTGGTAGTTGACGTGCGCAGCATCAATTAAACTTGTAGGCCGATCATGCCGGCGTTCTGTGCAGCCTACTCTTGCACGAACACCAGCGGCCGCGACGATGTTCCGATGTTCCATTAGTTCCTGCAAGACAAGAAGCTTTCAGCTAAGTGGGAGGCTGCTGTGAAGCGAAACAACTTCAAGCGCTCAAGAACAACAGTGTTGTGCTCTAACCACTTCCGTGACGATTACTACCGGAGTTTATCAATAATGCGTGCTTTGCGTTCTCCTAAAAAAAAATTAGCACGCTGAACGGAAGGTGCATGTTTATCTCCCACCCTTGACGCAGGTTTCATCGCCAAGCGCCGCGAATTCTCTATTCCCACGTGTGGCGTGAAACAGCCTGCATGCAGCTACCTTAACGCAGTGCAAGCGTACAGTTTGCATGTGTTGGAAAGCCTGCTCACGCCAGGACGCTGCGCTCCCCCTTCTCTCGCACACATAGAGAAACCGACCATCTCATGTAGCTGACGGAATTCGCCGGTTACGAGTAGCGTGCGGATGGCGCGCTGATGAAGGTTCTATACTACACGTGCTACAATAGCCGGCAAACTTTTCCCGCGTTTAAACCGCCTGTGTAGATTGCCGACAGCTTTGGGGCAGCGCACAAATGCCGAAGATCGCATCACCGCTTAGGTCTACGAGGAGGCACGCAGGAACATAACACTACAGTTGTTTGCCTGTAAACGTACTCACTGGAACGCTGAATGCAGCTTAGCAAAAAACATACCCGCCAAAGAACATTTCCAACACAAGGAGATGCTAACACTTCGCCTTCGTTCGCGTGGAAAGCAGTGCTTGCACCAGCATTTTTTGCTTCTTGGAGAGGCCGGCTATTCGCACTCGGCTCGTACATGTAGGGAGTAAAGTATAAACCCCTTACAAGTGATCTTGCACGCGACAGCGCGAATAGCGGGGCGATGTCTGTCGCGTTCGCTCGTCGCCTGCAAGCCGAACTCCGCGCGAGCGACGGCTTTGAGCGACGACTTCCCGGTTTGAGGGCAGCAATACACGCGCCGAAACTAGCGTGACGCATGCTTTATCAATTTAAGTTGATGTATTTTACTGAAGAAGGAGCATAAAATAATTCTGAACGTCTTGCACTAGGTTCTCATTTTTGCACGTGTAAAATTCAATAGTTTGCTCGTTCCGTGCGACAAACAGTAGTATTTGAGTTATGTACATCCAGTTTCGGCTTCGCACTATTGGATAGTCGCTCATACCATTTCCGGGCGACGAGCGACGAGTTCTAGATTTCTAGAAACGAGCGATCGAGCGACAACACCGAGCGATCTGTTCAAGCGACGGCCCGTTTTGTCGCTCGAAGCCGTCGCCCGTCACCGTCGCGCGCAAAATCGCTCTCGTGGAGTTTGGACTTAAAGCCGAACTCCTCAGAGAAACGCAAGCTCTCGAAATTTTCCATGACCATCTCAACAAAACACCACCAAACTACCTTGAACAGTGCTTCGTTTGTAGTGGCAGCAGTCGGTCCGGACGAACACCATTGTTGACGTCACGAGGCGCCGACCAATCACAGGCGAAAACGAGGCGCGCGAGCTGGGCGTGTCTGCTGCTGCACTTTTCGTCGAAATAAAGTATGTTTGCGCTTTCTTTCGCTCAATTTCGATGCGATATTCGAATTCAGAGAGTTGAAAACCAGGACGTACTGCTCTTCACTCATTTTTTTTCTGGAAAAGCTTTCAGCTTCCCTTTAAGGCCTGAATTTTTTAACGGGATTTTTGAAAATTGGTAGGCATGAAAAAAATAGAAGGAAGAAGTTTGCAAATGCGTAACTCTGCACCAAGAACAGATACATTGTTCTGCAAACTGCATTCGTTAGAGTATACAATGCGTACAAATTTGATATATGAATTTATATTTTGCATGAAATCCATACATTGTTTACAAGGATTTCGTAAAAGTCCTACTTACCTATTAGTGGTAATGTTGAGAGCCTTGTATCATACAACAATTTTGTCCACTTTAGATGTACTGTTATTTGCAATTGACAGAATATTGACAATTCTTTCATTGCTGACATACAGAGTCGTGAACATATTTTCATTTTCTGTGAATGAGCGATTTTCCATATTATTCGTTTAAATATTTTTCACAATATTTGTTTAAATAAATATTCGTTTAAAAAAACCAGTTCTTCTTTCCCAAGTATTTAGATTGGAGCCGCCGAGTTAAGCTTCCTCTCAAAATACTTCAAGGACACAGTTCTTGAGTTTCCTAAACCATAACCGCCACTTCCTCTTCTAGCTCCTGCGACTGCACAATTTTTGGTTGGGATTTTCATACAGCCCACATCTACTCCTCAATTGCTACTTGTTATCCCCCACCCTTTTCCTATGAGCGCCTTCTATGCATCAACTTGTGCAGCCAGGAGGAACATTCCTGGCAACAAACAGCAGATCTATGATGTCCAGACTTGGTGCTGCACCACAGGAGAAACAAACTGAGATTTAAGTTTACTTTTCAGCTGATAAATCCTTGTCACCAAAAGATTTCAAAAAGACTCGTCGTTACAACACACATTTTAACGACTACCTCACTAATAACAATGCCCTACTGAGATACTTTTAGGATGATCACTCAAGCACCAAGTTCAAGCACCGTGTTCAACTTCCTGGTATCATACCTGTGATTGTGCGTGCTCACCCTCTGGTACATTGCGAACCAGTCCTCGACGTCGTCGTCGTGGTCGTCTTTGCCACTGAACTCATCGGGGTATCTGTAGGCACGAGGAGGCCGACATAAGGACTCGTAAGGACGTCGTAAGTGGTGCGGCAGCGACGTGTTGAAGAACAGCGCCGTGAACCGCAGAGGTCAGAGCACTAGCAGGTGAAGCATACGACGGGAGGAAGGCGATCACGGTGCTTTCAGTGATTCTGAACTGCGGGTTTTAAGGCGTGGCGCACCTGAAAACGCATTTTCGGGTGTCTGCTTTTGGGAAAGGTCGCCACTTGTACGAGCCAGGCCCCATTTATGGCACAAGGTAGCTCAGTTAAAACTCGATTTAACGAAACCCGATTTTACGAAGTTCCCGATCTAACGAAGAAATTTGCATTTCTCGGCAAGTACCTGTAAGATTCAATGTTGTCATCAACCCGAATGAGCGAAACTAGTTTGCATTAAACCTTATCTAACGAAGCTATCGCGGAAATAAATGAGTAAAAAAGACTGATTTCTTTTCAATTTCGACGCAGACGGGTTTTTCTTCGAGCGTGCACTCTAACAGTATCACGTTAAACATCTAGGCACCCTAGTCACTGCCCTTGCTTTAAAGGGACCCTGAAACGCTTTTGAAGTTTTTCTACAAACGTACTGAGTCGTTAGAGTAGGTCCTTCTGATCATTAATTGACACATCTAAGTGCTCTGCGTAAAGCGTGTAATTTATTATAAGGTTTTAAAAATGCACATCGCTGCCGATCGCAGCGCACTGTTCGGCGGAATTTTAAGCCGCCCCTACCCATATGACCAAAATCACCCATATGACGTCAGTGGGGCGAGCTATCCGATTGGCTGACCAGGGCACGTGATCGATAATTTTTCCAACTTTATGGTAAACAAATAATCTTCGTAATAGTTGGAATGTTAGTTAATTTGTTTTTATGATAAGAAAGTAGCATAAAGAGAATGCACAAGAACAATTTTTCAGTACATTAAGCACTTCCGGCACACAGCAAGTGCCGTCTGCTTGTGTTACAACGTACTCCATTTTGACAAGAGCTCCGCGGTCACAGTTGGTCTCAGTCTTTTCGCGAGCACTATGATTCGACTTTGTTGCCTTGTGGACTGCAAACGTAGCGACTGGCAATATGTCAAGCTGCGACATCGTGTCCCTCTGCAAGGCAGCGTACGAGCGAACTGGCTGCTGCGCATCGGACTACCGCTATCCGATCGGCGCCAGGATTTGCGCGTTTGTGGCCGTCACTTTACACCGGAAGATTACTAACGCAACAGCGTTTCGCGAGTCCCGTATTAGGGCAAACATAAGCGCAAGGGGACAGGGTCTGGCCGCTTGACTGTGCCCTAACGGGATGAGCCGAGATGAGCAGAAGGGCAAATGTGAATGGTCTAAAGCCCCTCAATTTTTCAAAAGTAGCGCCATTCTTAGATCTTTCCGCCACCCCGCTCACCCTAGCGCGTCCTCCTCCACGCCTCCTGTCGCCCCAGCCTCCTCCGCTCCCCCATTGGCCAATCTGTGTCACGTGGAAGAAGGCGCCGCGCTTTTGTATGTTTTTTCTTTCCAGCGCGGAGCAGGCGCCGCGCTTTTGTATATTTTTTTCTTTCCAGCGCGCGCCGACCTCCATTGTTGGGCCTGCGCGACGAAAGTACGGCAGGCGGACTGGCGGAGTGCGTTAGCGTAATAGAATGTGTCGGGCAGAGAACTTAATTGCGATGCTATGCTGCTGCGCCTTCGGCTGCCGCAACAGACACAGCGAGGGCAAAAAGCTTTTTGCTTTGCCGTCCGGCGGCCGCAACGCAAGAAGTGTGGATTCGCAGGATCGGGCGGGCTGACTTCGAGGAAGTGGCAAAGAACGCACGGCTTAGTGAAGAGCCACGGCTACTGACAACCTCTTATTTCGAGCCTAGTTCACGCCTTCCGCTTCGAAAAAGTGTGTTCATGCTCTGCGTGGTTTTTAGCGCGTTGTTTGACTTTTTTTTTTCGAATGTGCTCTCTTTGTTTCATGTAATTTCGTCTTGCGGTGAAATTCACGCATCTGCAGCTGGCCTGTGACATAAAAGCGACTTTACTCAGGGTGTGTTTTAGGCTCCACCAGAAGTTAGCACATTCTCAAGGCCTTTGCAAGGCTCAATATGACTTACGATGCAGTCTTTTAGCTTCGAATGTACGCCCGCATGTATTGATTTGGTTTGTGGTGATTAACGTTTTTAACGTTCCGAAGCGACTAAAGCGAGGATGCAGGTCGTAGTGGATGGCTCCGGATAACATTATCTAGCTCACCTGGGGATGTTTAACGTGCACTTTGATCGTAGAATCGTACGTGGGCCGGTAAATTCCTCGTTGGCGTTTCATAATATTCGCGCAGGCGCGCTAGCGCAGCTTTAGAAGTTGGCGCCTCGGCGCGATTGTATTTCTTCAATACATTTTATTTACTAGTTGTAACTCCTTGTCATTATTTCGTATTATTGACGGCGCCTCCAGGGCGCCAAAGCGGCAACGGGAACACCAAAGCTAGAACCAGGGCTGGATGGGGCTCGCCGAAGCCTGTACATGCCAAGGGGGTATAAGATCGCGGACAGCCAATTTTGTATGCGAACACTCCTTGCGACGCCTGCATTATTGTAATGTCACGTGCTCTTCAGAGGCCTCCGTTAGCCATTACATGTGCCCTCCTGGAGCAGTACTTGTAAAGAAAAAAACAATATATCGTCACGATTACCAAAGCACCCCGCAATGCAAGAAACGGCCCGGTTGCCAGGCATTGCTGACCGCACACAGCCATTCCGGCTGTGTGCGGTCAGCAATCTCTCACGCGCCGGCCGAACAAAAGTATCCTGCAGGTACGTAAATGAACCTACGAAACCACGTACACATACTTTCACGCCGTCAACACCTGAAACTTTGGTAATTACGCGCGCATTTGAGTACACCGCGTGCTTGCGTCGTGTTTCAGCAACACGAACTCTCAACGTCGCGCGCTTTAAGCCTTAAATACGCCTTGAATAATGGTCCTTTTCGCTATTTCTTCCGCAATTCCAACACGAAATTGTAAAGGCCAGTTACCGACTGACGAAGAAAGATCTCGAGTGAAAAAACTGCTCCGCAGGGCTCGAACGAACTTTTCTGCGGATTTCCTCCCGTAGCGTGTTAGCCGTCGTCTGCTACGGTAGGCCCACCACCGGCGCCGCCACCGTCGAGACCGCGCCGAGCGGAGGAGGAGGGAAGTGAATGGCGCTACTTTGGGAAATTGAGGGGCTTTAGAATGGTCTGCACGGTGCAGCCACCTAGTGGCATAGAGCGCAACCATACACAGTAGCAGCAACGAAGTGTATTCTTCTTTGCTGCTGGTGTGTATTTTTCGCAGGAGTGTAATTATGAACACGTTGTTTTTATAAATGTTTAAAATGTTTTACACTTGGTGAGAGCAATATTAGCGCTTTGTTTGGCTGGTTAAGCGCTGCGCCAACAAGTGTCTGGACCGTGTAGACCGATCAGGCCGCTCACGTACGTCTACGCCAAAGTTCCTTCATCAGCTTGAGTTTATGCCTCCAGTGATTTGCCGAAATGACCAGCTTGCCTGTGGTTAACGGAATACCAGACACGTTCGGCGCTACGACAGAATGCTCGCAACGCACGCTGCTTCGATAGCTCTCGCTTGGGGTCGACAGCCAAGCGGTTAGCGGAGAGGTCTCGCGCGGGCGGGGGCGGGCTCCAAAACAACCGGAAGTGGACGATATGACGTCGCATCGTGACGCAGGACCAGTGAAGGCGGAGCGTAGTCCCGCTCGCTCGGCGAACGAGTTGAGGAGGAAAAGCGTGGATGGGGAGGAGGGTAACTTCTAATCGCTTGTAGCTCCATTAATACGTAACGCTTCACTCAAATTGTGGTGCGAATGTTCTACTTAAGCTGTACCCTACGCGTCTACAAAATTTGTCCGAACCGTTTTAGGGGCCCTTTAACTTGACGATGCTGAACGCCGCGTCCATACCCCGAACAACGGACTCAACAGTCACTAGCGCTCTTACGTACCATATGGCGCTAGGGGCGGGGGTAATTGGGCCGTCCTCGAGGACCTTTTACACGCGTAAGCGTTAGTTAGCGGCAAATTCGATGCTGCGGTACCCTCCGGGTATCGCTACGTTAAAATTTTAGATTTCGAAGAACCTAAAAATCCCTAAGTCGATTTCTCGAACTTTCCGCTTTAAAGAAATAATTCGAGCGTTGTCATAACTTCTTTAAACCAAGTTTCAACTCTATATAGAGTAGAAAATTGGTGCAAATTGCGATGCAAGTGCACCCCGCCAACAGAGCTCACCACGGTAGCCTAAGCCGTGGAGCACCAGCATTTATATTCCAGATAATATTTTTCTGTGCACGTTAGCATTGTGGCGCATTGTGTAAATACGGGGAGACCAAGAAAAATCACCGGCGATTTATGAAAAATGTATAAAATAAATACCACTGGGTATGGAGCCGCCAGGTGTGCGCCACTGCGTAGGTGCCCCAATGGTCAACGGGCATGTGCCGCTCTTCAATAAAACTTTTTTGGCGTCAACTTTGGTCGCCGAAAGTATCACAACAATATCATATCTGCACGGTGACATTCACGTAATGCTATTTTCCTTGCACAAGAGGGTCGGCATCGACGATGTCGCTTTCTTCGGCTCCCAAAAAGCGCGTTTTTGCCAAACATGACGTTCAATTAATATCGCGTTTGTGTTCTTTAAAGGCTATCCCTGGGAGATATTAAGCTAAAAGGGTTTCGCTGCGACCCAAGCGGTTTTCAAGAAGACTTTCTGATTTTCTCGTCAATCATACAATGACGAAGTATTTGTCGGAAGAGTACAAAGACTGCAAGAGCGATTGCAGTGGTTATGAGCAATAACACGTAGGCTTGTGCGTGTATACTTGGCTGTAATGGCAGACAGCCGTCGCGAATGTCAATGGTTGCATCAAACACCTGACAACGGAAGCACAGCATCGCGATGTTCAAACCACACGCAGGTTTCTGCGGTATCGACGCCAACGGCAGTCGAACTGCTCTACAACGAACGTCTCCAGACCAGAATGCCCTGTATAACGAAGGAATAGCTCTGTCCCTGTTCTTGTGTGTGGTATGCGCTGCTCGACATCTACAATGAAGTGACATGTATAACGAAGGATTCTGGAAGCCCTGAGCACTTCATTATAAAGGCGTTCGACTGCATTGCACTTCTTTGGCAGGACTGGCACGCATGCGTCACGTCTCACACAGCATGAGCCAGAGCGCTTGTGTGAGCTCTAGCTTCCGTTCGGGCGCTAAAATTAATTACGTTCTTCCATGCGTCACGAGCAGGAGCGTGTCAATCTGTGCGCTTCTCGACACTTTGCAGCTAACGCTTTGGGACGCTGCGTTGAACTGTACCGCCACCTTCGTTTTCTGTTCTCATTGCCCAGTCATTACCTCGTGCCAGAATGCTACGAAGACGCTGCGAGACGTAGTACTGCCTTCGGTTTCGACCTAGGTGGTACCGTTTCTTTCTGGAGTAAACATTTACCGACGATTACGATACCGCTTCATGCAAGATCTACATGTGTTTTCATTTCGCGATATATTGGCTGGCGCCGACAGTTTGTTTAGTGCGCACATTGCAAACGGCGCGAAGTGTGGGGCGACTACCCCGTTATTCGGGAGATCGCGAGAGGCAACGCGTGGGTGTCGCGTGGGTGCCATTCACAGCACCCTCCGCAGACATACCTCGCGGCACACGCAAGAGGCCGCGTTTCTACCAGAAAGCTCGCCTTCGTGCAAAGCGTTCACCTGTAGTAGCGTTTGCCGGTAAAAATTACAGTTACATAAGCTGAAGTTGCCGGAAAACGTGAGAAGCAGTCGGGGATATTTGAATGCTATCGCGTTTCACTCTTAAGAGGAAGCTTTAGCTCGGGTGATCCTATCTAAATACATGTAAAAAGAGAATTCGTTTTTCTCGGGAACCACTGCACCATTTTTTTTTTATTTATGAATACTGCGATCTTGTACACAAGATCATAGCAGGTGGGAAACATTGCGTTAAGATACAGAATTACAGACACAAAGAAAACAAAATTGCACATAGAAATTCAACAAGAGAATACAGTGACAAGGTCACTTAACAACAATCAATTCAGATGCTCTTGAAATGAATGTAACGATGTCTCTCTGACAACATCATCCGTGAGGTTATTCCAATCAGTGATGGTCCTTGGAAAAAAGGAATATTTAAAACAATTAACTCGCGGATTTAATGGTGTTATAGAAAGAGAATGGCGATTTCTAGTTTGGTACCCCGAGGAATAGATAAGAATATTGGAGGTGTCAACTTTGAAATTATTATTAATTAACTGTTTGACGAGGTTGAGTTTGACGAGGTTTGTTGCATTTAAAAGAAAAACTTAAAGTCTAGTGACTGTTGGTTTCGAATTTTTGAGTTAGGTCGTCAATCTTTTATTAAAAACTAGCGAAAATCCGATATTTTCAAAAAACCAAACTGTCAAGTTTACAACTCCGTAACTCCTAAAAGAAAAACGATAATGCGATTCTGTGAAATGCATGTAATAGTACATCCAAAGCGGACAAAATTGATGTATTACACATGAATCTCAAAAAATTTAGTAACATGGAAATACAGCTTTTGCAAAACCCTTGTAAACAACGTAACAAATTCACGTAAGATGTAAAATGACATATCGAATTTGTCCGCTTTCAATGATCTAATGGATGCCGTTCACAGAACTGCGATATCTGTTTTTGATACAGAGCTATCAATTTTTAAAAATTATGCTTCTATTTTTTTTTAAACGGTCAAATATTTGAAAATCGTTTTAAGAAAATTCAAGCCCTAAATAGAAATTCCGCTTCCAACAGTCACTAGAATTCAACTTTCTCTTTCAAATGCAACAAATTTCATTAAAATCGCTCCAGGGGTTACCTCATAAAAACGTTTTTGCGTTTTACATGTATTTGAATAGGCCGCGTCGGAGTTGGGCCCGAGCTAAAGCTTCCTCTTAAAGGCGAAACTTAACGCCCTGCAAATTTTCTCAGCCACCTTTTGAAAAGTCCTTATGTACCTTCCACCAGCAACTTCTGACCATACGGTGCGACCACCGTCTTCATTTACAGGTCTGTGTTATCTTTCGTGAATTGTGGTGCTATCGCAATGCTCTGAACATGAGGAGAAAGTACAATTCACGTTTTTTATCTCCTCCGAGTAGTTTAAATAAGGCACTCGCGCTGTTGGAGACCTTATTTTATTTGCTATGCTCCATGAAGACGTCTTTTGTTTTGGTACAAAACTGACAAGATTGCCAACCTGGTTTTCTCAACACAGACACTGCAAATCATGCATTTAGCACCCTGGAACAATTTATATTGATATACTGAATTCAGAGGTTGCGTCATTGAACATTACTGTGGACGTTCTCCTATAATTTATGACCACGTAAAGAAATTGATAACTTTCATCCATCGCGCCAAGACCATTTGTCGATGTCACATACGCATTTAACTGGTCCGGTTAGTTATATTCAGAAAACACAACCATATCAGTCAGCACTGCTACAAAAAGATAAGACTAGCACAAAACACTTTTCAGTGACACTTGAACTTTTAGAAATGTATACACTGGTTCACTACAAGCTCAGTTTGGAACTTACGATCTGTGTCTATTGATATTTAAATAATGCATGTCTCGAAAGCAGCGTTCGCGCTCCTAACAAAACGCTCGATTGAATTTACGAGGGATGTCGTGTATTCTAGACATGATGCAGCACTCTGAAATTTTGCAATTGGAATTGAACAGAAGGCGTCTTGGGTTCAAACCGTATCACAACACAACGTTTCCTGGGCGAGTTGGTGCTTATCTGTGAACGAACAGGACCCCAGTGGGACATGCAGATGTGTACACAGGGGAAGAAGTGGACCGGATTTTAATTTCGATTCACCTTGTTTACCTGAGAGTTCTGGCTGGATGAGCGCTCCACTTATAGCCCCTCTTCTTTTTTTTTTTTCGTCACAAATCGTGCGCTTGTCCTTCTTGTGCATGCGTCCCATTGGTTTCCTTATTGCACACACAGGCATTACGTGATACATGCAAACCAAATATAGAAGGTCGTGGAAAAAGCGCGCCGCAAGTTACAAGCCGAATCAGCAGCGCTACATAACAACAACCGCAGTGACGTGCCAGCGACTATACTTAACGCGTAAAGTTCACGCGTGTAGGTACGAGCACATTCCTAACCGTTCCCAACCGATGCAAAGGTACGCGCGTATCATCCGGTCGTGAGGAAACAATGAGAGTTTATGCTAAAGCTGCATCATAGGGGGAACTTTACACCAGAGGCGTCTACTTTAAGTGATTGGCGCAGCCATGACATACTGAGACATCGCAATGCCCTCGGAGAGCGCGTCACAGTCAGTCAAACACTGTTCCGACTGCGCCCCATCAATAAGCACGAAGAACGCACTCCACCCTGTGCTATGATTGCTACTACGGTTCGGGCTTTTTTGCCTCTGGCAAGATGGTGTCGACCGGCTTCACTTTTTGACAGCCGCCTCCACTCCGCAAGTTTAAGTACAAAAAGTCTTTCCTGTCATCATCTACGTAGCGGGCGCGCGTGACGTCCATCCGTCAAGCTATCCACTTGGTATGTTGCATGGTGAAGAAATGTTCGTATAGTTGAAATTTTGTTAATTTGATTCTATAAAGAACAGTAACAGAAATAGTGTTGTTTTTGTTTTTTATTGCACTGCCAATAGTAAGAAATAAATATATCCGTAGATGCAAGTTCTACCCGCCGTGGTTGCTTAGTGGCTGTGGAATTGGAATGCTCAGCACGAAGTCGCGGGATCCAAATAGGATACACAACGACAGTGCATCACTACATTCAAGGACTTCCGGCACACAGCAAGCAAGTGTCGTCGCCTGCTTATGTTACAACGTTCGCGATGTTGACGCGAGCTGTGCGGTCAGTGTAGGTCTCGAACTTGCCTTTTCGCGAGCACCATGCTACGTTGTGGGCTGCAAATCTAGCGATCGGCCATATTTCAAGTTGCGACATCATGTCCCTCTGCAAGACAACATGCGAGCGAGGAGGTTGCAACGCATAGGGCTGTGGGTATCCGATCGGCGCCGCCATCTACGCAATTGCGGCCGTCACTTCACGCCGAAGGATTAGTTCCAGAATAGAGAGTTCTAACGTGTCCGGTATTCCGGTCAATACAGGCGTATTGGGTATATTGCCGGTTGGGCAGAGGCGCAAACGTTAGCGGCCTGCAGTGTTTATCCACCTGATGACGCTGAGCTCAACAAGACAAACACAGAGCTAATACAGCCGTAACCAAGTGTACTCTACTTTGCTTGTGGTGTAAATTTTCGAAACCGGCGTAATCGTGAACATGCTGTCTTTTTTAAATTTTACTCCATAATCTCATTTTACTCTTGGTTACAGCAATTTTAGCGCTGTGTTTGGCTGTTTGAGCTCTGCGCCACCAGGTGCTGCACCGTGAAGGCCGCTCACGTTTACGTCTCCGCCCATCCGCCAAAACGCCCAGCTCGCCTGCGTTTGCCGGAATACCGGGCACGCTCGCCACTGCGACAGAACGCTCGCAACGTACACTGCTTGGATAGTTCTCGTTGGGGATCGATGTCCACACTGAATAAATAATTTACATCCCAAAAAGGGGAAAAAAGTGTAAATGTGTGTATAACTCACAGACTTAGGGTGTTATCTATATATCGGACACCCTAAGGGTGTGAGTTATAGACACATTTACACCCTTTTTAACTTTTTAGGGTGTAAATTATTTTACAGTGCAGGCGGCTAGCGGAGAGGTTGCAGAGGCTTCACGCGCTCGCTCCAAGGCACCAGAAGTAGAAGACACGACGTCACATCATGACGCAAAGCCAGCGCTTAGCCCTGATCGCTCACCAAACGAGCTACGGAGGACAATCCCGGCTAAAGAGGGTAACTTGCAATATTCGCTTAAAATGTCGCGCGAATCCTTTATTGTAGCTTTACCCTACGCTTCTATAAAATTTGTTCGAACCATTTGAGGGAACATTTAAGTTCCGCAATCATTTATTGTAATTCTTTCCCACTGTTGCTGAACTGTACAATGTCCTCTGCAAACCGAAGCTTGTTAAGATGTTGCGGTGTTTCTTTTATTCATTTTGTTTCTTGTTTATTTTACTTCAGAACATGAAAAGCTAGTGCTTAAGCATAAATGCTATGTATCATGTTGGTTTGTCAACCGAAGTGACTGCTGTGCTGGCCTGAACCATCAGCCTCACACAGGAGGCCAAGCCTACACCCAGTGGCGTAGCTAGGTCGTCTGGAACCCGGGGCCCATAGGTCTTCTGTCACGCCTCCCCCCCGCCGGGTGTAGTTGGGGAAGTCAAGGATATCAACAATTTCCGGGTGTCTTCAGACGTATAAGACACCTCCCCCCTCCCACTGGCCCCTTGAACCCGAGGCCCACGCCCCCCCCCCCCCATTGCTACGTCACTGTCTACACCTCGCACCGTAGATTTACAATGCGTGAGAATGATGCCGGTGGCTGGCGCAAGTATGCTCACGACTGGCGCTTGGATGCTTTGGGGCTGCATTGAGTTGCCGTTACATGAGCACTTCTATGAAGTTTCAATTTCTCCGCCAGGGGATGAAATAGGGATAAGTTTTTTGTTTTTATTGCGCTGCCACTAGTATGAAATAAGTATATCCGTAGATGCAACTTCTACCCGCTGGGGTTCCTTAGTGGATATGGGATTGGACTGCTAAGCACGAGGTCGTGGGATCGAATCCCAGCCACGGCGACCGCATTTCAATGGGCGCGAAATGCGAAAACACCTGTGCACTTAGATTTAGGTGTACGTTAAAGAACTTCAGGTGGTTCAAATTATTCCGGAGCCCCCCACTAGGCGTGCCTCATAATCAAATCGTGGTTTTGGCTTGTGAATCCCCATAATTTATTTCTTTATGATGCAACTTCTATTTGCCGAGTAGGAAAGGATGCAGCTGGCATGGTCCACAACCACGCACACATCGTGGCTGCATGCACGTCGCACCTCTGCTGAGTCAAGATCGCTTCCGCTTTCTATAGTTCAACGGGTTGCAAAAAAGGTCACGTAATTTAATGTTTGTAGCGCTCTCGGCTGTCATTCGTACATGTACTGCAGCCAAATACTACACACTGGTTGTCCGACCATTTTCTACGAGCTGATACCCCGTAACTATTTCACTGAACGAGCTAAACTTCCCTAAATTGTTCCACATCACATGGTGGCAACATGTTCAAGCAGCGCCGCACTCACACGCATAAACCAGAAATTTTCCCCTTTCCCCTCACCCAATGAGAAGCGCTATTCGAGCAACCTTACTGCGTTCGCACACTCAGTTTCCGCAGCTGCTGCCTTCGTTGATTATGAAAGAATGGTGTACGTTGCCAGGATTCTTTCCTCTTTCTTACAGCGCAGCTCTAAAGCGCCCGTTCCTGCGTTGAGCGTCGGCGCGCCTCGGCGACCAACGACGTAACGAGCGAACGAGAGCGAAGGGTGACAGAGCGAACGTGGAGCGCAGCGAGGGATCAAAAGAGAGCGCGAGGAGAAAAGTGGAGGAGGAGTGTGCTTTTTTTTTAAATATTATTCTAGCACACTGTAGTATTGCGAAGGCGTAAGAAAAGGGTAGTGCCGCTCTGCGGCGACGATGGTTACGAGATGGCGCCAGAATAGCCCGCGTACTCTGTTCACCGATGACATACGGTGAGCGCGCTTCCAACTATACTATGTACAGGGCGTATGAAACAAAGTGCTGCATTAGCGGAGGTCTGTTTGCGGCGGCGGCTGTGAATCGCGCCCACGCGTCACCCACGGGCTGTTCTTCGCGATCTCCCGATAAGCGAGGCCGTCGCGCCACACTTCGCACCATTTGCAACATGCCGCACAAGACAGATTGTCAGCGCCAACCAATATATCGCGAAATGAAAACACCTATAATCTGCGCTCAAATCTGGTATTGGGGAATATCCTAATGTTGGTTAATTTTTTGTGAAGGGATGGGGGGAGGGAGGCAGGTGGAAGTTGTCTCACGCCGTTTACCCCACCCATGCCAGAGTTGTTCCTGACTATGCTCTGCTATAATATCTGTGTTGCCATTTTAGCGATTTTGTCGCTAGATTTAGCGACATTTTGGTCAATTTAGCAACTGGCCAAATTTTTTAGCGACGTGACAGAACTGGCGAGATTTTAGCGACTTTGCCGTTAACAAACTTACTTCGAAAATGAATTTTTAGAACACGTTTATAATACAAAAGCTACAAAAAGGCAGCCGAAACAGGCTGAACGGTGCGTGGCCTCTGGGGCCATGACGAAGCAAGGGTGATGTACGCTTGCGGAGACCTTAGGTTGCGGCCTCACATATTGCTCACAATATATACGTTGTATTTTATTTTTGTTATTTTTCGTGGAACCCACTACAATGAATCTTAATGCTGGGGATGCAGCAGTTTCACTAAGCATTGATAGTGGACACTGGCAGGCGTATCGGTAAGTTAAATTAGCAAAACATTCCTAAATAAATTTTGTGGCAAGGCTTGCAGCACAACAAGGTGCATAAGAACTAGGACAAATTAGCTGTATGGAAGCATATATCGGAGTTGTTGGGCGAGCTCACGCGAACTGGACCGCAACACCTTTGTTTCTTCCTTCATTTGGACATACATACATACATACATACATACATACATACATACATACATACATACATACATACATACATACGTACGTACGTACGTACGTACATCTTTATTTCAGCAGCATACCACATACCACAAGGAGCTTTCACATGGATGCCGTTTGAGGTGGTTGTCGTTTCCACAGTAACATGACAAAGATTGTGTCGCATAATTTATATTTTTTGTGAGTGCTGAAAACTAGAACGTTGCACGCATAACATTGACCAGGTGCCCCTTTGTGATAGGACAATCAGGTGATACATCTTCTTTTAAACAGTTCTGGATTTGTAATTTTAAAAATCTGAAGGTAGACGCAGGATTTCACCTGCCATCATGCATCGATTCTTTACCTACACTAGTAAAGTAAGTCACGTACATCGTGCTCATAAGTTTACTGTTTGTTCTATTCGTCACATGCAAGTACACTAGCTCAACCTGAAATGCCGTATTAGCTCATGTTATATGTTTCAAGAACGCCAACATTATTAAAAAATCACTCGACTGTTTTAACACCAATTTAACCATTTCGAAGCAAGACTTAAGTAAACAGTTAGCTACTTCTAGTATCAGCTTAGCAACACGCCCGAAAAAAGGTTGGCAATAGTAGTAGTCATACCACGTGGTATGAGGAATATCGGCATCTTTCCTAGCGCTTAACGTAGAAAGGTGGAACAAAATGAACACAAGTTGAGAGACACACAAATGCGCGTCTAGACCGAAATTCATTCTGTCTGTTTTGCACCAAGTTTCTGCGCAACTAGAAAATATGTCTTATATAACAACAAGGCCAAAACTCAACCCGCGCTAATATGAGCAATCTCGATTTTTTAAAATACTCTTGTGGTTCTTAGAAACGTAGATCCTCTTTGACGAATCACTGCCTGTTGTATTATGACATAAAAAGTCAGAGTATTTGTTTTTACAACCGAAATTTGATGGCTAGCTAATAAAGTGTCAGTGATTACTTCCACTTCAGGCAGTCATGCTGAATTGTGGCAGCTGATTACAATCTTGATGATGGTGAACACAAGAGTGCATTGCTTTATGTTCTATTGACGCACTCGTAAGGGTTGTCTGCAGAAGGTGCCTGCGCTTATGCAATAAGAATATGCAGTTATTATGCACATGATGTTATTGAAGTGCTCGCCTGTTGTTTGCTAGGCTGTATTCCCAATGCCCCCAGACGAAGGATAACAAAATACTATGTTGAAGAACAAACTATCACTCAACTGATAAAACAGCCGACATATTTCCACATCTAGTATTGAACCATTTCAGATGTTCAATGTTATTTTGATTATATAGTGAAATCTCGTTACTACAAACCCAACATTATTGAATTTCTCAAATTTACAATTATGTGAAAAAGCCCAGCCAAATTGCCTATATTTTCAATCTAAAATATTTCAGAACAAAGAATCGCAATACAGTGCATATTTCAGAATAATGCACGTAGTTTATTTTCCCCTTTATGACAGAGGAACATCAGTATTACAAATTTGGCTAGAAGTAACAGCGCCACAACTCTCGCGTGTCAGAAACCGCTAGTGCAGTAGCTATTATCATCATCACCATGTCACCATAGCTATCATCATCACCATGTTGAGTGTCAACTGCTTCACCACAAACTTCAAGAACTTCACGACAAAGGTTTGGCGATATTTCTGTGAGATCCAACGATGAATGCTGCTAGCGACGGCGCCAAGAAGTGAAAGCAGTTTTCACTGCAGGACAAATTGGACGTATTCCAGCAAATCGACGCAGGGAAAAAGCAAATCAACATGTGCAGACAGCGTGGCAATGCTACATCGACCATCGCAACCATTTTGAAAGACCGAGACAAGATTGTCAAGCTTCACCTGGAATCACAATTCGCTCCTACGAGGAAACGGCTGCAATTGGGAAACCTTCAAAATGTGGACCAAGCTGTTCTCACGTGGTTCAAAGATGCCAGACTGCAAAACATTCCACTGTCTGGTCCAATGGTTCAAGAAAAAGCCTGCGAATTTGCCGATGCACTTGAAAGAACTGGGTTCGATGGCAGTGTGGGTTGGCTTTTTCGTTTGCACCAAAGGAACAGAATAACTTGGCAGGTAGTCTCGGGCGATGAAAAGGCTGCTGACAGAGAAGGCGCAGATTCCTGGTGCAATGATCGTTTTTTAGAGGTTGCTGAACTGTATTCTGAAGACAATATTTTCAACGCGGATGAGACCGCATGTTTCCATCAGCTCCTGGCAGATTAGATGATGCACTTCAAAGGGAAGCACTGCAAAGGAGAGAAGAAGTCGCATCTTCGTCTGATAGAGTCCTGCTCTGCTGCAATGCAAGAGGCATGAAGAAAATTAAACCGCTCGTCATAAGCAAGTACGCGAAGCCTCGCTGCATGAAAAACATCATGTCGTTACCGTACAACTACTGCGCCAACAAACTAGTCTGGATGACCAGAGAGCTCTTTTCCGAGTGGCTACGCAAACTCGACGACCAAATGAGGAGGGATGACCGAAGAATTCTACTGGTTGTCGACAACTGCTCTGCTCACATTGTGAATGTTTGTTTGACGCATGTTCGCTTAGAGTTTATACCCCGAAACAACACGTCCTTGCTGCAACCCCTGGACTAGGGCATTATAAAGTCTTAAAGCAGAATTATGTAAGCACCTTGTGCAGCGGTTGATTATCAACCTCTGCCTAAAGCAGCCGACTGCAATCAATACTCGTCCATGGAAATGCTGACAGGAGCTTGGTGGAACTTGAAGGTGTCCACCATAAGCAACTACTGGCGAAAAGCAGGGCTTGTCAAAGCGCCTGTGCAGCTTCGTGACCTTGGAGGTGACCGAGGACAACCCAGGTCACCTGTAGACCGAGGCTGGGGAACTGTTGCCCGTCGTCTCTTCCTTTGACAACTATGTAGAGTGCGACAGCGCAGCACTAACAGCGGCGCACCTGAACTCTAAGAGGTGCTTAACTGCACTCGTGATGTCTCCAGTGACGATGCCGACCCGAAGGAAGATGACTGTGGGTCACCGAATACAGAAGATGAGATCATGTCAAACATTGATGTTTTAGTGCGCATGAACAAAGTCGGAACTTTCATCGCTCGTTGCAATGACGTACCCGATGAGGTATTGTGCAAAGAGGAAGATGTAGGCGCGTTCCTAATCGGTTGTGTGTGCAGCATGCGCCAGAAGAAAATCACTGATTTCTTCAAATAAAGCAGCCTTGAAGCGAGTGAAACATATTTATTTGAGAGTATGCTTGTCTGCACACACATTTATGCCAAGGTACGTCATTTTCATACCTAGGTTGGTCCACTGGCTTATAACCGCAATTTTTTCATTACAACGTTATTTCAAAATAACCAACGATTTTCAGCGGTCCCAGGTATTCATTATATCAAGATTTGACTGCATAACGCTCAATAATTTACAGAGATACTTATTTTGGACCTCCACTATGTATGAACGAAATGCAGTTCTGCCAAGTACACCTGCATGGCATTTTCAGCAACTGGCTTTCGAAATACACCGACACAGTAAGAACATACACACCCGTGTTCCTGCTGTGATCAAGATACATACCATGTCTTTGCTCACATGGTGAAACCCATTAGTAGCAATCCCAAATAATATAAACAAAAGGTTTATTTCTACATATACACAACTAGATCAAAACTTGGCCTTCTGTTTTTCGTCCAAATGAAACATCTTCAGCTTTCCTATGTTGCTCAATATAAATATCAATAAATGTGCGAATTTTCTGCTTCACTTGGAGGGTGTTCTTGGCGTCTCGTGCTATAATGGGTATGATTTCATCAAAGTGCATGAGGGTTGATGGCCTGATGTCTTCATGCAATGAGGATGCTGAAATGCATAAGAAAAGGAGTTAGAATTGCATTATGCTGCACAGTTATGGTATTTCATAGAAAAGATTGCAAGTGCACAAATAGATGCGAGTGCACCCCTGTTATCATGCAGATGCTTATGCTACAGTGGCGCTCTGTTCAACGTGGAGAGAAAACCCCCAACTTGACTGCTGGCAACAATTCTAATGAGTTTACTGCGCACTTAACGAGCCCTTCAGCAGGCCCCGTTTTAAATTTTACTTATACGTTGGAAGTTGTAAAATAGTCTATGGAGCATTTCACCCCAAGAAATTATTTAATTGGCTAATTGTTAGACGAGCTAGAAGGCATTGAAATGTTGCGTTGCCATGCTGCAAGGAGGCGAGCTTCACTGCGACACTATTTGTTTGCCTCAAATAGTGTCTCGTAAATGACACTCTTTCCCTGTATTCTCCCATACCTGAGCCAAGGGACCGCATTACGTTTAGGTCATGAGGCCTGCCTTCATGTTTCTTTTTTTTCTTTTTTGCTATACAGCCCACTTCCTGTGGCAGTTTTCCATGCTTTCCATAGGATGATCTACCAAATTAACATGCCACAATAAGTGATCTTGCAGGCACTGCTTCTTACGTAGAGGAATTTATGTGTGTGACCTTGATTTGATGGCAGGAAGTGTGGCTCTCTTGAGAGGAAGGGTGCATGAGCCATGCTGCAGTTTGATACTTTCCAGACACGATCGTTAGCCCATGATTTATGCTTGGGGCTTGTATGTTTACAAGGATGAAGCATAGTGAGGGGCCCTTTAAGCCATAATACTTAATACAGGGACCTGCATATTTTGATTAAATATATTGAAGAAGTATTTTGCATTTACTGCTGTATTGTTCTTGCTCAAATTTCACAAAACAATTGCATTTTGATGCGTACATCATTCATGTAACACATGGCACAGTTAATGGGCTGGTTTAAAAAAAAAGCAAAGTTGCTTCCACTTATAACAATGCAAGCAATTGCTGATACAGCACTAGCATAAACTTATTTTGCCACCTGCTGGAACCTGCCCAAAACAGCTGTTCAGGAAGGGTTGCGAAGTGCTGCCTGTTCCTCTCGAACATTGAATCTAAAGAATTATTTGCCAATGCCTTTGGTTGGAAACTTTCAGGATGCATATCTTGAAATCAGTGTCATCCTCACAATTCTTCCGAAGTGGATATGACTTTCGAAGTCGCTGGCTACAATTCGTTAATTGCATTGTGTGTCATAATGTAACTAGATTAAAAGTTCATTAGTGAGAATTTGTTAATACAACTATGGGTTGTTTCATATATTCAGTTTGATTTCTTGTACAAATATTGTACGCCTCAGAGGGTAATCCAGTTCAAGAAGTAGAACCATTCCACATGTCATGGGTGATATCTAAGAATTCTGTTAACAATAGAACAAGAACTTGCCATCCCGGCCCTGCAAAAGTGCATGTCTAACGGAACTGTTGAAAACCACCAGAACTGCTGAGGGGGGTATGCAATGCTTTATGGCTTTAGAGGGATGGTAGTACATACTAGTGCTATTTTAGTGTAATCGTAGGAATGGGAGTAATGGTAATTTTTCACAGCATGCCGCCACCTATAGCGGTGCTGCAACAACATTGAAATCAGTTGCTAGGCTGTTAATTTTATATATGAAAGGCTAGGGATGGCCCACCCAACGTGGCAAGCATGCGTCACCACGGAAGCTTAGGCAATAGGAATCTTTGGTGAAAAACGTATGTGGTGAGCACTACGTGCTTTGCTTTGCTATCACGAGCGCTTATCATCAGTTATGTGGATCAAATGCTGGTTTTGAGGCTCGTCTTTATTGAAACGTATGCTGTTCTGTATGTTATATGCCTGATTCCAAACATTGTATGCACTGTTCACTTCACTCTGCTGAGTGCTTGTAGCCTCTGCCTTATGCGGGGCTACGACCGCTTATGGAGGTATGACCCGTTGATGATGATAATTTTCTGCCAACAGACGTGAAAGAATCGCAGGATCCTAGCCATATACGGCTTTGCTGTAAAAAAGACCAGATATAGCTTTAGCGGTCGTTGACCAGAACCTGGAGAGAAAGCACACAGACATTGGATATGAGCAGTGAATCCAAAGAAATTGACGCGAATGCTTCAGTGTTTGGTGCCAGGATACAGCAAGTCCGTGGAAGCCAGCATGGGGAATTGGAAGCACTCATTAGGGAGTAAAAAAAGTGAAATCTTTCAGCGTAACCTCTTTATTTGTTTATTTATTCCTTCATTTGTCTATTAATTTATTGTACCTCCAAGGCTTTGCACCATTGCAGAGGGGAAGAGCATAGAAAGAACAGTTACAAATTTGAAAGGAGCACTTTACATAAAACAGAAAATCCAAAAAAGCAGCAAAATATCTGAATGAAAGATAAGGGCATGTTGTCATCAGGTACATGGAATGACATGGTGATGCACACGTCAAAGACACATGCGCCAAAGAAAAAAAAAAAGGCAAGATATGTAAAAACACAAAGACAGAAACCATGAAAAAAAAAGGACCTGTTCATCCGGAATCTTTCTCGGTTAGTAAAACTAGCAGTTAAAGCGGGCAGATCACTCCAGTCATGGCAAGTTTTGGGTAGAAATGAATGGGAATATGCTAGTGCGTTTCCTCAAGGAATATAAACATTGCAATGGTGATTAAGGTGTGACGATATGAAAGGAGCAGGCTGTATCAAGCGCGATTTAAATATGCGATTTTGTTAGCAGATTTTCTGGAAAAGCCAGAGGCGAGAGAATTTTATGCGTATAACAAGGCTAGGGAGCTTAAGGATGTTTTTCATGGTGTTACAATGAGTTTTCGATAATAGTTTGAAAATATGAAACGTGTTGAGTGATATTTAAATGCTTCAAGCTTGTCAAGTGTTACCTGGCCAGGGTCCCATAGGAATGAAGCATATTCTAGCAAAGGATGGACGTAAGTGATACATAGCTGTTTATTTAATGACGATGGTGGAAGAGAAAAATTATGCTTTAGGTAACCGAGCATACGATGGGATTTGGATGTTATGTACCGTATTTACTCGCATAATGATAGCAGTTACTTAATGATCACACTCCTGAATTTTGTCGTCAAAATTCAATTTTTTTAATTTCCTGTGTAATGATCACACCTCGAACTTGCTGAAGCGATATGTCGAGTGCCAAGTCTAGCTAATAATGATCCCGTTTACCATCTGTCGAATGCTATGCGAACGACTCTTCAAGACAAACCAAGCAGTCTGCACGCACCAAACATTCTTTGATGCCCCATTTCATTCCTTTCATCACTTTCCGCAATTCCATGACAAAAAAAAAAGCTACAACCAAACTTGCCTTTATTATGTGTAGGCTTTATAATGGTCGTGGTCAACAACAGCAAAAAAGGCGCCTTTCGATTCTTCTTGTCTGCACTCGTCGGCACACAACAAATCACGAGCGGTAACGATAGCAGCCATGTTTACATTGATAATTTAGAAATGTACTCCATTCATACACCGACGCTTGTAACACAGCTAAGATATTCGCCAACCCTTAGCAGAAACCTGCCGTATTAGGATAGTAGTGAAGACAAATGCCATAGTTTCCACAGCATGCCCGCCATGTGTTCCTAGGTCACTGGCAGCAAAGTGTGCCCGTCTGTTTCTGTCCCCTCAAAGTGGACATGGCTACATTATTGCCACAGACTTGCCTATATTAACGATATTCTTCATTACTGATATGGAAGAAACTGTTTCAATGCAAGTAATGCACTCACAAGAAGAAGAAGAAAGCGCGTTTGGCGTGTTCAGCTTGCTCCGCCGGCCGCCATTCTTGTTTTGGTGTCCCGCACTACAACATACAGCAGCAGTCGCCCATTTGTTGAGCTGTTGTCATCCCGCAGGAAATGAGGGATGAAAAATTTTTTTTTCTTTTTGTGGGAAATTTAACCAGCGTAATGATCGCACCCCTGAATTTGCGTCAATTTTTTTGACAAAAAAGGGCGATCATTATGCGAGTAAATATGGTAAACAATGTGATCAGCCCATGACAAAGAGTTAGTAATGCGTACAGCAAGATACTCACAAGTTCGAACAGATTCAAGCGGGACTGCATTCAAAGAAGATTAGTAGTTAGGGAAAGGTGGGTGGTTACGGGATGCTTTCATTGTTCCACATGTTAACTTATATTTCCAGAGTTCACACCAATGCTTAATATTATTAAGGTCTGTTTGAAGGGATTCGATGCTGGCATCATTAGGAACTTTCCAGTATACAACACAATCGCCAGCAAAAAGACAAATGGATGAATTTAGATGAGGTAAATCATTCATATAAATTTTAAAAAGTAGTGGGCGTAGAACGGAGCATTGCGGAATGCCTGAATGCACGGGTACCTCAGGAGAATCGGTATCACTAGCGGAAACAAACTGTATGCAGTTAGAAAGAAATAGTACTTCTATCCACTGGAACAATAGCGGGTCAATACGTGAGTGGTGTAGCTTTATTAGAAGCAGCTGATGGTTAACCTTATCGATTGCTTTCGCAAAGTCTAGAAAGATGCAGTCAATTGCCGCACCTGTGTCAAAGGCAACATACAAATCATTAGTCAATATCAGTATAGTTGCGTTTTGCATCGAAATACCATACAAAAGCCATGATGGGAGCTATGGAAAAAGTTTGTTGAGTGCAACAAATTAACAAGGTAGGTGTAAATATATGCTTCATTAGTTTATAAAGAAAGGACGTAAGAGAAAGTGGACGATAGTTACGGGGGTTATGCCTGTCACCAGACTTGTGAAGAGAAATCACCTTTGCTGTTTTCCGGTCTTTTAGGACATAGCTATCCTGAATCGATTTAGTGAGAATGCAACCTAATATGACAGAACTACATTCTTTGTTATTTAATTGTAACATATTCCTAGAAAAAGCTTGGGAAGTTGCCGATGCCTTGGCAGCACCACACCTTCACCACAGTGAACAGTCATATAAGCGGTTTTTGAACAACCATAATCTAAGCATGATCTGAGAAATCACTCTGTTTTGCAGCTATCTTTAAAATGTTTGCCTCATGTATCTAGCAATTTC
Source organism: Dermacentor variabilis (assembly GCF_050947875.1). Taxonomy (NCBI): domain Eukaryota; kingdom Metazoa; phylum Arthropoda; class Arachnida; order Ixodida; family Ixodidae; genus Dermacentor; species Dermacentor variabilis. The sequence goes on along the minus strand of NC_134569.1, from coordinate 210,785,483 downwards.
CTGCGTCGTGATTTAGTATTGTTCATTGCATGACTGTATTCATGGAACTTGTAGTTCTGTTTCCTTGTTTCATCATGGTTTTTCTTATGTATACATTTTAACTATTTTTTGTTTGTTTTCTCTTTCTGCCAACTGTTTGTAATGCTCTTCATCTTATGAACCCGCTTTTCAGTACTGCGGTATCTACAGTGAACTCTCACTTGAGTGAACTTCAGGGGACCGAAGGAAATAGTTCACTTAAGTGAAAGTTTACTAAACTGAGTATTCACTAGACCAACATAAGACATGGCATACAGAGTCAAAAGTTTGAAGTGCAATTCATGGAGCAAACGACATGGCATCCATAGTGTTAGAAATGTGTGAAATGGAATTTGTACATATCAGCAAGTACAATGTTCATAACAGTTATAATGCTGCCTTTCTCACTTAGAAAAAAAATCTGCAATCATCTTCTGCACTTGTACTTTTAAAGCACAGGAAGTAACAAAACTGTCCAAAGAGTCAATATTTTTGTATACTTCTTCTGGCACAGCTTGCTGTTGAGACACAAAGTCTCTCAACTTTCCAATGTACCCTACAACCTCAGCTAGAGTTATAGGGCTTGAAACTGGCTCGGCAGTTGCCTCTTCTTCGTCTTCTTCACCTCTTCTTCGAAAGAAAGAGACGACGACCACGCCACGACTAGCCGGTCAGAAAAAAAAACACACCACGTGGTTTGTGGTGTGACAGATCGCCGGTTTGCTCTGGCAGCGTTGCAAGTGCCAGCGATGTTACTTTGTTCATGGTCTCCAAGATTACATGCTTGCTGGTTTTGTGTGGGTGATCTTGGAGGCCATGCCTCATTGCCGTTCGTTTTCGGCACCGCCGCTTTGCTCTAGGGGCACTGTAGCACCAGTGACGTTACATTGCCGCTGGAGCGGCGGTTTGGTGAGGGAGGGCATCGGTTCTGATCGTAAAAATAAGCCTTGGTCCTCTGAGTGAGTTTGTTAAACTGAAATATTGACTGTTTCGAAATTCGTTTAAGTGAAACATTTTTGCATCGAATCTATAAAAAAACTGCCGGGGATTTTTAAAAAGTTCGTTATTCTGAAATATTTGATAAATTGACGTTTGTACAACTGAGAGTTTACTGTATAAATAAATAAGACATCGTCTATCAGCAGATAAAGGGAAATGCAGTGAGTGTGAATCCGGCTGATGTTGAGAGCTCGATCACACAACTCCCCACCATTATCAATGCTTATGACTGGTGTGACCTGTTCAATGCAGATGAGCTTGGCGTTGTCTTCAAGGTCCAGTCTAGCAAGTTTCTAAGCAAGTTACTAGCAAGTTTCTAAGTCCTGTGCCGATGACTGTAAGATCAGCAAAGATCGCATTTTGATTCTATTTTTGCTGCATTGAAGATGGTACCAATGTGATGAAGCTGAGGGCGATCGGAAAAGCATAGAACCTGACATGCTTGCGGAAGATCACCCATCTGCCTTGTGTCCACAAGCGGAACGCGAAGGCGTGGATGATGTGTAACATCTTTGAACAGTTCCTTCAAAACCTCAATGAACTTATTATGGTGTAATGGGACATGAAATAAAGTGAAAACCATCGTGGGAAAGAATGTTCTGTCCTGGTCTTCGCTTTATATTATGTCCCATTATGCTGGTCATAAGTATGAACCACCTAGCCCAGCAACAAATAGCGACGCCTCGATGGATGACTGCAATCCAAAGGGGACAACCATGCAGCTCATTCGAAAGAAGCGTCATGCTTCTGCAATCTTCGTGTTGTGTTCCTTCCATCACACAACTACCTATGGAGGCAGGCGTTCTCAAAAACGTGAAATATCTGTATAGGAAGTGCATTGCGCATTGCTTGCTTGCTCGTATGTTCTGGCCTAAGGATTCTGGGACGCTCACACTGTTGGATGTGATGCACTATCTGTAACACTCCTGGAAGAGTGTAATGCATGAAGTACTCAAGAATTGGTTTAAAAACTGCAGTTCGCAGTGTGTCCTGGCAGCCTAAGAATTTCCACCCCAGCGTTGACAACAAATTTCTTGATTGCGCTCCTGAAGATGTCCTTCAAGGGGAGTTCTAAGCACCGGTGCCAAAGGTCCACACAGGGTTTATCGTAATGGATGACAATGTCCCGACATGCGAGCACAAAAGAAATGGCTGAGATTGTAGCAGAGGTTAAAGGTGATGAAGCAAAATCACCTAACAACAACGAAGACAAAACCAGGTGCCTGCTGGCTAATTTTATCGAATCTCTTACTGGACTAGATGCACTGAGCAGCTCATTCCGTGCCAAAGACAATGCAAGTGCAGTGAGAGATCTGAAGTGTGTCGACAAGGCGCTCCTTGTTTGAAAAGGTCAAATACTGCATGAACAGAAAATTACAGACGTGTTCAGTAGGAAATAAATACGCTCGCATCTTGTACGTTCTTGTTGGTGAGTCACTCATTTAATTTTTAATGACTTTGGATTGTACATTTTTTCCGATACAGTGGACTAATTGGTAAATCCAATCTTTTTTTTTTTTTTTGTCAATGCAATCCCAGCCAGCACCCATGCTTTTCTATGGGCCCAAACGTTTGTTATTTTGATTTATTATTTTGATAATATTTTATTATTATTTTTTCCTCTAGGCTGTGTGTAATAGTGCTGTTGCTGGCCAATGAAACTTTGCGGTTGCCCACATGGAGAACAGCAGCGTTGTAATTATCGCCAACCCAAGCCAAGACAAGAGTTTCCTACCTACGAAAAAAATTCACTCAAAGTTGGCTGTTATGTGAAAATTCATAAGAGCCACAGCAGCATATGCTGTGAACTTTCACTAGTATGGCTGCCTGAGGGTAGTATGGCTGCCCTACTGTGATTTCTTGCAGGAAATGAAAAAAAAGAAGTACAGATTAATACAGAAACAGTCAGCACCTTTTACACTAACTAAAGCAGCGTAACGAAACCGATGTGTGATTTTGTTGCAGCAATAAAAAAAATTGTTGCAGAAGCTATTGAACATGATTGTCAAAGTAAGCAAATATTTTATGCAGACTGCAGAAATCAAATGGATACACCAGCAAGACTTCCGAAATAAACTCTTGATGTCGGTAACGGTGTCTGATGATGGCGACACAAATTAACTGTTGAATGCCTTTTGGTAGATGGCATGACATCAGTACGGTGGCAAGACGACAATGAACATGTGACGATAGTGGAACGACAATGGTGGAGGTGATGGTGTGATGATGAGGGCAGCATTACCTACATGGCCCAGCAGCAACAAAATCAGGTCAGCATGAAATTGTTGGCGGCATGATAAAAGCATGACAACGATGGCATGACAATGGTTGCAAGCATGCGCTTTCTTCTCCACCCCTTTACTCCAGGGAGGCCAAATACTATTTGCTTTAAAACCATGTACTATCATGAGCAATATGAGCGGGAAGACGCGAACGTGCGGCAAATAGCCTCGAAACTGAGTTTGAGTAATACGTGGATGGCGCTGTCGAAAACAGGGGGGAAAGGGAGGCGCTCTTCTACTAGCTTTTTGCATACCCACTGCGCCTGCTTTTGTTGAAAACGGTAGCCGACGCCACTTCATTGGCCGCCGAGAGCTGATAAGGCAGTTTTGTGTCGCAGTGACTTACAGCTAGTGATTTTTTCCTTTCATGTTTGTTATATTTTTAGAGCGCAACTTTAAGTGCCCGTTCCCGCATTTACCGTAAGGTGCTTTTATATATACCACCAATAGGACCTCGTGCATACCTTAAGGAGCGCATTGTGTCACGCATTACAGGCATGTGGACAGATTTTCAGGAAAGTAGCTTTACAATGCTTACACATTGAAACAGCGATACTATTGGTGACGCTTCACAGGGTTACCAGTAACCGCAATATCAAACAGCGTTATAAATGTGTGCTGGCGATGTGAAGTTCCGCAGTTGGTATAAAGAGATGCACGGTACGAGTGCCAACGGTTATTAGAACAGCGTCCTCCTTTCCACTTTGTTTCTGACGGCGGCTGCCGCGTATCGGCCATAGCAGGGTTCGAGGCTATCTGACACGCACTCCTGTGTTCCCGCTCATATTGCTCATGATAGTACATCCCACGCACTGTGCTAGTCAGTTTAAGTGAAGCTGTGGTGAGCCAGCAAAACGAAATAGCGCACTTTAACAAGAAATGCACAGCGGACTTTGGCAATAAACGCATCCCGCAACCACCAGTCCAGACAGTGGAGAAACACAACACAGCAGCCTCACCGACCGCATGGTCCAAACCTTGAGATTCCAGAAAGCTCCCACATGACAGCATGCTGGTCTCAAAGAGCTCGTTGGCAATTCGCCAACCAATGTTCCCTGCAACTCGGCTACACGAAAACCCACACCCTTTTTTTTAGCAGAGAAAGTCCAGCCATAGACCACCAAACCAACGGGCAAAAGAGCAAGAAACTCACTGTCTTGTTTTTCAAGCTGCTCCAAAAGCTCTTCGTACTTCTCCATAGCCCCCTCAGTGTCCATTTTATTTACAGCCAAAATGGCTGGCTTGGTGAGGAGGTCTTCTTTGTACATTTCCAGTTCCTGAAAGTGTCATACACGTTGATGTTGAAAAAGTGGGAGGGAGACACCATGGACACATCTCAATCATGCAAGAGCATATGCAGCATAAGTATGCTGTCCATTACACATAATTAGTGCAACCATACTCTAAAGATGTGATAGCCCTATCTAATTATAGTTTCTATTAAGAAACAGACCAATGCTCCACAAAAAGAAGATCAATAAACTTAATAAACAGATTGTTCTGTTTCTTACTTCAGCTCAAAAAAGTTAATAAACCAAGGAATATATGATTTAAGGCTTAGTTTAAATAAGTTATGGTCAACAGCATGTACTAATGCATGCTGCCTTCTACAAAAATGCCCATATTAGGGTTCTCTAGGTATCTGAATAAATAAGGAAATTACTGTGCAACCAGCCTGTAAGTGAGAATTCTTCAGCTCCCCCAAGGTGTGACAATATCATGTATTCCTTAAAAGGAAGCTTTAGCTCGGGCCCAACTCTGATGCTGCCTATTCAAATACACATAAAATGCGAAAATGGTTTTCTGTGATAATTGCTGGGCAAACCTTAATGAAATTTGTTGCCTTTCAGAGAAAACGTCAAATTCCTGTAAGTGTTGGAAGCAAAATTTTGATTTAGGGCCTGAATTTTTTAAAAGGAATTTTCGAAAATTGGTAAGTCTAAAAAAAAAGCAGAAGCAAAAAGTTTGCAAATGTGTAGCGCTGCACCAAGAACAGATAGTATTGTTCTGTAAGCCTCATCTGTTAGAGCATCCAAAGTGCACAAATTTGGTATATGAATTTATATCTTGCTGAAAATTGTTACTTTGTTTACAAGGGTTTTGCAAAGGTCCTACTCGCATATTAGTAGTATTATTGAGAGCCTTGTATAATACATCAATTTTGTCAGCTTTTGATGTGCTATTATATGCAGTTGACAGAATTTTGATATCTTCTTCAATGCCGAGTTACAGAATTGTGAATATATGTTCATTTTCTGTATATCTGCAATGTTCCACAATATTTATTTAAGGATATGCAGCCTAAATCAGAACTTTGCTTCCAACAGTCACTGGATTTTAAGTTTTTCTTTTAAATACAACAAACCTCACCAAATTTAATGCAGTGGTTGCTGAAAGAAATGGTTTCTTCTTTTCTATGTATTTAGATAGGAGCCCTTGAGCTAAAGCTTCCTCTTAAAATGCTTCGCGGACACAGTTGTGGAGTTTCTTAACTCATAGCTGCCACTTGCTTTTCAAGCTCCTGCGCCTGCACCATTCCTGGTTGAGATTTTCATACAACCCACATCTACTCCTCAATTGCTACTGGTTGTCCCCCACTCAGCCTGCCAGAGCCCTTTCCCTTGAATGCCTTCTGTATATCAACTTGTGCAGCCAGGAGGAACATTCCTGGCTACAAACAGCATATCTATGATGTCAAGAGACTTAGTGCTGCACCACAGGACAAACAAACTGAGACATAAGTTCACTCTTTAGCTCATAACTGCTGGTTACCAAAAGATTTCGAGAACACTTCCAGTTACAACACACATTTTAACGACTACCTCGCTAATAACAACACACTACGGGGCACTTTTAGGACGGTCACTCAAGCACTCGATTAGCAATGATGCCTTCTGAGCAAAAGAAGGAAGCGGTTAAGCTAATATTTTGTGCGAGAAATTACTATAATGCGAAGAAAAATAAGGTAGAAGCGGGAAGCGCTAGGAATTGCAACCAAACGGGTGAAACCTCTGACCTTGTTCAGGGACATGACTGTCTCATAGGCACTCCTGTGCAACGATGACGTGTTAAGGCGGAAGCCGTTGATATCAACAATGAAAAGCAGCATGCTCGTCCGCTCAACATGCTTGAGAAATTTGTGGCCTAAGCCAAAGTTGCGGTGGGCACCTTCGATGAGCCCTGGCAGGTCGGCGAGGGAGATCTGCCACAGAGTCACGACATAATAGTAGATTCATCAGGCATTGAGAAGACAAAAAGCTGTGTGGCTGCTTGCATTAATAGCAAAGTGCCAGGAAAAGGTCTAACCTCTTCGTTTGCCTGCCTCTTCCAGAACATTTTCTCTAATATATTGCAAGCTTATTTCTAGAAGCATTCAAATAGTGCAATTTCCAAATAAGATTTAACACAGATAATTTCAGATAAACAGAATCTGAATATTAAATATTTTCAGATTTCCAAACAATGTGGAATATATGAAGTGCGTTTGGAGTTCATTTGGTAAAAAGAAAAGAAGCTTATACACAACATTTAGTAGACGTATGTGATACTGTTCACAACTGAACCTCCGGACAAGCCAGGCACTTGAAAGTGAGCCACAACTGCTTTCAGGCCATGAAAATGGTTGTAATGAAACAAGGGTAATGGAACACATCACCAGATGAAAGTAGAGTGTTGTGTTCATTGAACGTGAGAAGTGTTATACAACAGATCCGCACATAAACTTAGGCATGCAAACATAGTGAGACTGGTCAAACAATAAATTGAGACAACAAATTAGTTGAATGAATGCCTAAAGGCAAGTCATTCTTACTTTAAATTAAAGAGTGGATGTTATCTGTCCTTATGCTAGGCAACTGGTGCCTTTGTGTTGCAAACTGCAGTTCTCCTGCAATAGAATCATTCGGAAAAGTGTCACTTTCATCATTATCTCTCCCTTGAGACTTCAGTGCTTTGTTGTCTCTTAAATTTGAAAGGAACAAATGTTGCGCTAATTCAAATAGTGAATTTGCAAATAAAATACAAACTAAATAGCAACAGCTATTCTATTCATATTTGAGATTTCGAATGTATTCACATGCCTCTACTTATTTCGCAACCATCTTACATGTCACTGCGCATTCATCATCAGCATAATGTTGCCATTCCTATTTGTTAGGGATGTGCGAATATTTCGAAAGTTCTAATATTATCGAATATTATATTTTTAATATTCATGTTCAATTCGAAAAATTTATATTCGGAAGCAGTGGGAGACTGTGTTGCTCAGCTCGGACCCTGAAGACCAACTATGGCCGTCCAGCAGGCCGAGGATGCCGCTAGAGCTCAAGGGCTTCTGGCCGCCATCTAGGCGGAGTTGCCTCCCCCCCCCCCACTAATCTGCCGGATATACAAATAAAAGTTATTTCTCTCTCTCTCTCTCGAAAATGTTCGAATATTCGGTTGTATACGAATATATGAATGAAATCGAATATACTGCTGCCTATGCGGGAGCAAACACGGTTCTTAGCATTTGTTGCTATCTAATCGAAAAATATTAGGCCGATTTTGTACTAAATTTTGTGACAATTTCGTGCCGATAGCGAAATTTTACCTCTGAAGTGCACTTAGCCACTAAACGACCAAATAGTGCGGGAAAGCCAGCCTCTCAGCAGCAAGGAGCGCGGGTTTGTAGACGGCGAGTGTGCACTTTCTTTGTTTCTTTATTAATTTTTTCTTTTTCTGCAGTGCCACCGCTAATTCTGAGTTTATTGCTTGAAAGTATGTGCGATGGGTGATGACTGGTACAGGGTCAAATGCCTCCGAGCTTACAGGCATATAGTGTGGTATAATAATGTACACGCTAACGAAGACAGCTAACGGGAATTACTAAATTTTCCAGGTTAACATGAGCCAAGTAAACAATGTTTTAGTATAACTGCTTACTAGTCTAGTTTTTAACATTGTGATGTAACTGCAATGTTCCAATGTTACAAATTAACTCAACTTGCTAATAGATGCATTATTTGAAATTCGATACAATATTTGAAGCTAAGTATTCATATTCGATTCATATTTGAACATTTTGGTATTCACACACCCCTACTATTTGTATTAAAATAGAGTTCTGTTAAAGCAACTCCAGCTAATTCACTCTGAGCCAAACGTCCCGGCTAGCGCCCATACATTCATTCCTATGGGCCCAAACTTCCGTTATTTCAATGCTGAAATTTACCTTTGCAGGATGATTCAAACTGGACTTACCACCTTTTTGCTTCATATATTATGCATAAAAAAATTCTGTATGAATACATACTTAGTACAGAGTTATAGGCCTTTTCTCTGCTCCGCAAAACTGATCAACAAATGCTAATGCAGTATGCATTGGCATGCATTCGATCATCATCCTCATCATGGCCAGCCTAAGTCCGCTGCAGGACAATTTCTCCTTTAAGAGATCATCAATTACTCCTGCATTGCTTCATCTAAAAGACATTCTGTCCTATGTGCACACATTTCTTAATTCTGTTGCTATAACTAACTTTCTGCCACACCAAACCCACTGCGCTCTCTTGACAACTTGTTCGGCCATGCTCGCAGAACTCTGATTCACTTTTCTGTGAATTGAACAGTCTACCCAGCTCCAGTTCTTCCTTTCAATAGTATTAGAACATCATATGGGGCAGTGCAATATATGAAGGTACGATTTGATGCCATAGTTACCACAGTAACTGTACTGTGAACACACAAACGCAAGCTTGAGTGAATATTAGATAGTTTACAACATTCAACCAAGTATGCAATTCGATATCTGCTTATGCTCGAATTCCAACATGTATTAGGAATTCTTGAAGTATTAAAAAGTAATGAATGTAAGTTCTAAACATGTACAATCAACAGTTTTGGTTTCGGTAAGCAAGTCGCATAGCCTTTTGCAAGGCTCATGGCCAAGACAAGACAAAGATGAAGAACTAGTTAACAGTTGCCCATAGAATTTTAGGGCCTGCTCAATTATTTGAAGATTCCTGCTGCACCATCACTTTCTCTATTCGACACTATTACTATATGCTTCAACTTTGCCTTAAACGAAGAAATTGATATTTGCATGAACCTACACAAAAGGCAATTTTTTAGTGTTCGCAAATAGGAAAAATATTTTTGTAAACGTATTTGAATTGAACTAGAAAAGACATCAGCACAAATCTGCTTCTGGACACATTAGACACTGCCATCAGCCCACACTGTCTGAAAATGATGTAAATGTGCATGGTAAAGAAGTGGTGGTGGAGGCACTGGTTACGAAAAACAAAGGATGTTCCTGCAGCAGTGCAAGATGACTTCATGCTTGTATTCCCTACATGAATATAGACCAACAGTGCAGAGAGATTGCTCTTTCTGTTTACAGGACATGTGTAAAAATTTTGATGTACTGAGAAAAACTGAGCCCATTTTGTATCTCCGTAGGCAAAATGTGCTGATGCTATAACACACCAGTCTTTCAGTGAGGCGTTTCATTTTGGAGATTTCCAGCAAACAGGCTACAAATCTGAACGAAGATGTAAAAGAAATGGACTAGAAATTCATAAAAGTTATGCAGATCCAAGACGCATGTTGCAATATCTCTGGGTTGAAGCTTTCGTGAAGTGGTTACTCAAATGCTACGATACTAAATGCAATGCATACAGTTGTGTTCACTGTCATATATGCAGCACATAAGGTGACAACTTTGTAGTGACACAGTGTTCACGCTGACGGGCTACACCGTTCCCAATCTAAGCCTAGATTAAAGCAGCAGTTCACACGATCATGATGCACCGGCACAGTGCAAAGAAAACGTTGACACCATGTTTTTTTTATGCACCGAGCAGCCACATCGTGAAGCTGTACAAACTCACCGAAGCTTCCATGCTTTCTAAGTTCACATGGATGCACACTGTGAGACGTCGACGTAGTGACGTCACAAGGACAAGGTTGACAATTGTGGAGGCAAGAATTGCGAGGATAGATGTACGCTGAGAGAAGTACGACACAAAATACAGGGGTAGGGTTGGCTAACTTTGCTATTTCAATTCTGCGTCCGTGGCCTAATAGAAACTGGCGTGCACTCGTGTGCTCTCGTGCAATTGTGGTCTCGCACGCACGAGCTGTGTGACATGAAGCAGTTGCCTATTCAGCGAAAGGATTCACTAAGAACACTTCGCTTTAAAACGCAAAGCAGCTATACTGTCACAAGGCCTAACAATGACTTACCTGCCGGTGGTCAGCATATTCCATGATGCCAATGTTTGGGCTGATTGTTGTAACTGAGAGAGAGAATGAAGAAGAGTTTCAACCCCATGGTATTCATTGGCACAAAACTGCAACACTTTTGTTCAAGAATGCACTTCGAGAAAGATTTCAATGTTTTGTGCACTTTGACAAGTCAACCGTGCAATCAAGCTTTTTAGCAGCTAATAGTTTACGCCTATCAAGCATACCAAGTAGTTTGCTCAAAAATTTTATTAAAATAATCGCGCAGTCAGAAAAAATTGTTAAAAAACATCAAACGCAAAACAAACAAAACAATTTGATTGAAGTTGGGAGCCGACAATCACTTCAGCAGTTTTAAGCCGTACTGACAAAATCCACTTTGCAGCCTCTGTACGGCACACAGAAAGCCAAAAAAAAAAAAATTTCCAATGCACTACAGCAATCAGTGTAAGCCACCCTGTGGTCACATCCATTCTGCTACCTAAGCTTCCCAGCATAACCTCGGATATTGGTCAAAGTGATACAACAGCAAATACTATGTTCACCGAAGTTAACCGCTCTCCACAGTCTGATCAATGCGGCATCAAAACTTAGCCATAAAGTCGTGTGAAAGTGAGGCAACAAGTCGATTATAGCAGCTTTGTTCATGGATGCCACATTTTATGTTTTGCGACAACGCGCATGCATGATGTCTGTAGCCATTAGGCATTTGATACAATGAGTCCTTTAAGTTGGTTCTATCACACACCTATGTGGTTTTGAGGAGTAGGTAGCAGTGGAGTGGGTAAGTGCAAGCAGTTACAAAAGATTGTTCAGCTACTTATAAACAGAACTTGCTGCAGGAGCAATGCAATCAATGAAAACAATTTTATTTATGGCAAAAGTAGTCTGTTATTTTCTACCTTTTACCTGCTTTCACAGGGAATTAGTCTTTTTCTTCAGAGTCAAAGATGTCTTCTTTCAATTTCAAGATAACAGAGAGCGAGCACTGTAGCATCTCGAAATGAGTGGCAACATCCTTTTTCTTGTTGATCAAGACTACTTGCATAATACTACTGCTGTCCTCAAGCGAGAGGGCATTGCATTTAGTACTATGGCATTGTATCACACTCTACGTAGCGTAGTTCCATATTTCATGCGTGCCTTGCATCAGCGCCTGATTTGGTGTTTTTGCTGTCGCCAATGCTCCCTTGTTTAACGTGGCAAGTGATGAGCATTCATGCACTGACGCGTACACGAATGCATACATCTTGCACGTACATAAATGCATACATATGCACACTGAATGCATACATATTCCGTGCGTGCATAAGGCACTACTTTGCTATGTAGAGCGCGATAATGTGCACCAATAAGTGCACCCCCAGGTGTGCTTGACACCATACTCGCCAGCTCGTGGCCTCCAAGATCTGCCGGTACGTCTTGGACGCCATGAACGGCTAAACTTGCTGCTGCCGTTGATAATACTGCTCTTGTTCGGCAGCCGCTCTCTGTTGCATTGCCCACGATTTGAAAGGTGCATTGGGAAACAACCCCATGTGACGCAGCCATTTGACCACTGGTGCCCCCAGTAGTTTCTATTCACTGCCTCAGTCTTCCTTCGCAAGAAGAGTGAAATTTCATTACATGGAAATCATCGATAAACCTGTTTCTTATATTAAGGTCAAAATGCATGGTGTCTAATGGGCATTAAGGTGTAAATAGTTACACTCACATCAACAATTATATTACATTATTGTATGTTATATTGAGGTTTAACAGTAGTGTGCACCCTGGCAATTTTATAACATTATCACGCGAGCATTGACCATATGGCACGTGAGCGGCCTTGTAGTGGTGAGGGATGGAGAGATTGGCAACTTCATGTGCAGCCGTACACGGTGAATTATAGTTCGAATGTATTCTGCAACGTTGTTCACTTCAAGAGTGCCCCTCACTGCTACAAGGCCACTGACACGTTGTGCGGTCGATACTCGCACGATATTGTTAAAAAATTGCAAGGGTGCACATTGCTGTGAGTAAATCAACTAAAAATGAAAACTAGCCTCCAAGCACTGACGTCTAGAAGAAGCCTTTTCAGAGCACAAGTTGTTACAAACATTTCTTCTATATCCAAGTCATAGCAGGCATAACTACTTAATGGTTAAAACTAACAGTGCGACAAATACGAAGGCATGCGGCACAACCCGAGCATTGACCATCAACTGTAAATTTATTCAGGAAAATGGCTTCATGCACATGCCTTACTGCACATGCAAGGCAACTAAGTGAACTTGACAATGTTATGCGGTTAAGATCAATAACCATATAAAAAACAAGAGAAAGACGAAAGCTATAAAAAAGAAACAGAAAACTTGGTGATCTTAACGATCACCAAAACTCACTCAAAGACTCCCTCACACTTTTGCAACTTTAGGCATGCCATCGAATCCTCACAGATCCCACATTGACTCGCAACCCAGACCAACTGATGAATGAATTAGGTGAACCATCAATTAAGTGAAGTGGAGCGATGTATAAAAAAGGCAAACCCAAGTTGTGTGCGGCAGTCCTTAAAAGACCCCCCCCCCCCCCCCCACCTTCCCACCCCAAAAAAGAATTTGCTTTTCATTTTGAGATTATTGCAACAGAGTGGTAATCACTTGCCACGCTGGTTTCGTCGTGGTTTTCCTTACACCCTTCCTGCTACTCTTGCTTTTTTCCATAGCTTATCTAATTAGATTACATTGTCATATTCACTTAGTTGCCTCGCACGTTCATGCGCATTAAAATGTATATTTGCCGACCTGTGAACATTAAAATTCGTAAAAAATCCCATTCCTCTTTAAATGCTTCACTAAAGCATATGCCTCTTGTGGGTGCATAATATGTACAAACTTAGTTAATAATAGTTTACCTTTAGACAAAGCATGCAACCAGAAGCAAACTTGCAACATCAAAGGCTGACAAGTCACATGTTGTTTTTAGGATTACGGTACTTTTTCAGCAACTCTGCTGTTGCCAATTTTGTCTGCTTCAGGAACTTGTCTGCACAATGAACTTGCTTGAAGAAAGTACTCTTTCACTATTGGAAGACTTTCGACACATGGTCCAGTGACTGAAGAGCAAGACTTTTTTGCAAACAGAATAAATTCCTTTATAATACTTGACTCAACATATGTAAAATTATAAAACGAGAACAAATTCATAAACTTTATGGCACATGTAGGAGAGCTGGCATGTACAAAGATCTGTTTCTTAAATAAATTTCCAGTTGATAGTCACTGCTTCTGCTGGGTTGCTTGCCTTCATCTTTGCCATGCTATTAGTTTTAACCATGAACCAGCTCCTGGTTACTATAGTTACTTGCTGCATAAATTTGGACCTTGTCAATTACTACGTGCTGTTGCTGTAGTGATCTCAAAAGCTAGCCAACTGAGACATGATAGGAACACTTCATGAATGCATTGCTAAACATGTTAGCTGGTAGCTGGCTCAATGCATCATTTGCCAATCAGGTGACAGCAGCCTAAGTAGCACTCTTGACAGACTGTGTTGTCATCTCATAGTCCTGTTGTCTATACTGTTCAGTATGTCAATAGTCAACCAACTACCACTAATTATTACTCTTGTACAATACTGCTACATCTATTGGTGATTTTCAAGATTCCAAAGCTCCTCTTCATTGCGAGGTTGTTTGTTGTTTTCTGCTTTGGAGGACACTACTGCCCTTCTGTGCTAGTGATTTTCAGCTTGTGGAGGCATTTTCATAGCTTTGGATATCATATCACTACCATAACACCTACAAAGCTCTTGGATAATTAATCATACACACAAGATGGTACACCAGCATCTTCAAATGGTTAAGAGGTGAGGAACAAACTCCAGAGCCAACTTTAAGACAAAGCCAATGACAAGGTCTAAAGTGGAGCCAAATACAAAGCCAGTGAGGAGATCTCACGTGTAGCCAAACACAAAGTTGCTTCTACATAAAAGGCGCTAAGGATGAATAGACTTCACGTATAGGTCAGGTTCACATATTGGCTGGCTTTGCAATTCAGACTACCTATCTTTTAAAGAAATAAAAATTGACTTATACACTGAAAATTGAGTATTTTGAGCATAAAACACAGCTGGCATACTTACACGGATAGTTGGCAACCTTGGGTGCCGCTCTCGACAGTGCCCTCAGGAGTGTTGACTTGCCAGCGTTAGGAAAACTGAAAAGAGAAGGCAACACACTTCACACAAGAGGCTCTGCACTGCAACATTAAACGGACACTAAAGAGAAAAATAAATTTAGTTGCACTAGTAAATTAGCCTTCTGAATCAAAGAAAGGAACTCTCTTACCATGAAAGGAGCCTTCATAAGCCAGAAAAAAAAAAAAATGAAAACGAAAGATGGGTGGCGACACCACAATGAAGTGTAGACGTCGTCATAGCAGATAATGCCATGAATTTCGACAGCGTCTAATCAGGCCTATTAAACATTTTATTGGTAAAGATGGACCACATTCTATTCTAAAGGAGCCATGGACTGGACTTGGCAAGTTTTGGAAACATTTGCATTAGCAAAATAGCACGAATCTGACAAAATACTTTGAAATCTCTGTTGCCACGCTGATGTACCGGTGCTGAGGTTTCCGTGCAAAAGTAAAAAAAAAAATGGAATTTTTTCCCGTTTCCTGTTTCAGTAACAAACATTTTCGTGCACAAGTAATGAAAATAAGCATTTGAAAGAATATTTTACCAGTACACACCTCTTTAGTGTTTCTCTTGAGCATTCTTTCAGGTGCACAATTTCAGGAACGAAAAATGCAGTGCAAACACAGGGAACCACTTACTATCATAGGTGTACAATTTAAACCTGACGTGACACTACTGGCAGTCTTACTTATTATTAATAGTCTAGCTTCTATGGCATTTAATTTAATAAAGATAAGTAAAGATCTGCCAGATGATTCATGTGGTTTAACCTACCAAAGCAACACACTGGGGCAATGAGAAATGCTGCAGTAGAAGGGCCTGTGTTATTTTTGACCACCTGGCATTCTTTAAAGGCCAACTACAATGAAATTTAACTTTGGCTAAATTTGTTATAGATGAATAGTACTATATACCATAATAGAATTTCTGCAGCATCTTAGTGGGGTTTATTAAACTTTGTTTTGGGTGCTAGATGGGACACATGAAAGGACAGACACACACATACAAAGCGCTAACTACCGTAAAAACCTGCATATAATAAGAGTTTTTTTCCTATTATTAGTGTCCCAAATTTTCAATTCGTACTATATGCGGATCCGAACAAAAATTTCAGTCAGAAATTTGGGCTAGAAGTTTTGGTTTCATTATTGCTGCGTGGCTATGGGTTGACATTGTTATTGCTGCGTGGCTACGGCTTGGTTTCGTTATTGCTACGTGAGTACAGCATCATTCCTTTATTGTTGAGTGTGCACCTTGGCAGCACACGTGCAAACCACGCTTCGCAAAGTGCATCTTTTTTATTCCACATTGAAGGACCAAGATGTCCGGACCACAAAAACAGCACTCGGCTGCTTTCAAGAGAAAGGTTATTTTAGCTGCACAGGACATCGGCAACAGTGCAGCCGGGAGGCAGTTTGACATCAACAAGGCAAGCATTCACAGATGGCGTCGACAGAAGGAAGCCCTTTTCACATGCAGCGGAACACGAAGAAGCTTTCATGGCCCGAAGAGTGGGACATTCCCGGAAATCGAACTCGCCCTGACAGAGTTCGTACACCAACAGCGAGCCGCGCATCTAGCTGTCAGCATGGAGCTTATGCAGGCAGAAGCTAAGGAGCTTGCGAGAGAAAAAGGGCTACCGAGCTCCGCCTTTAAAGCGAGCAAGCACTGGATTATCGCTACATGTGCCATGCTGGATTTTCCTTATGCCGCCGTACTTCGATTTCACAAAAGCTGCCCGAATCGTTCGAAGAGCTGCTTGTGGCTTTCCAGCGCCACGTTACTTCACTGTGCAAGTCCAAGAATTTCCAGCTAGGTCAAATCGGCAATGCTGACCAAATGCCGGTTTATCTGGACATGCCATCGCCCCTCACCATGCACGAAAAGGGCTGTAAACAAGTTTATGTCCGGTCCACTGGCAATGAGAAAACGCAAGTTACTGTCATGTCGTGCGTGGCAGATGGGCGCAAGCTCCCACCCCACGTCGTCTTCAAGCGCAAGACAGTGCCTAAAGGTGAGGAGCTGCCAAAAAAATGTGGTCGTGAGACGCCATGAGAAAGGCTGGATGAATGCGAATCTTGTGCTCAACTGGATAAAGTCCGTCTCGTGTAGGCAGCCCAGCGCACTGTTGTCGTTCCTGTCCATCCTCGTGCTGGACGCATTTCGTTGCCATTTGGCTGACTCAGTGAAGAGGCTGTTATACGAATCCGGCACTGAAATCATCGTTATCCCGGGAGGGATGACGTCTCAGCTGCAGCCTCTAGATGTTTGCGTGAACAAGCCATTCAAGGACACGGTCAAGCGGTGTTACACAGATTGGATGCGCTCAGGTGAGACTGCAGTGACGCCGACCGGGCGGCTGAAGCGGGCTTCGCCAGCCACACTATGCAAGTGGATTGTGGACGCACGGGCCAGCATACCAGAGGACCTCATGCGTCGTGCATTCAAGAAGTGCACCATCTCGAACGTGCTCGCTGGCACAGAGGATGAGTACCTCTGGGAAGATATGTCCAACAAGGAACTATCCAAAGAGAGTGCAGCTGTGGAAGACAGCGATTGAAGTGCGGAGTGCAATTTAAATAAATGTTTTCCTCGAGTTTTCCTAACTCGCATTAGACGCGGATAAAACTTTTTTTTTCCATTTTGCGTCCCAAAAATTTCACCTCGTACTATATGCGGGTTCGTCATAAACGCGGGTTTTTACGATACTAACAGATTTAATACTGCAAGAAATGGAGCATAGTGCAATATTAGTGCTCTCACAAAGCAAGCCTGATCACATGACAGTGACGGCTATGTTCACTTCATTGCTGCAGCTGTGCATCAAGAAGGTGCGCCTCTGATGAATATACTAATGTGATCGAAGTGTCGCTCACACACGTGGGACCTTTCTTGCTGATAAAGTGTGCCTCTCCGATAGTTCATGCGCTGCTTTGTTATCGCTCCTGCCCAGAATATCGACTTGTGACAGTACTGTTCACATGCGCAGGCATTGGAGTGCGTGCTAAGATTCCAACATCCAATTTACTTAAGTTGTTGGCATGCTCACTCAGACAGCCGGTGTGGGCCTGTTTGGCCCACGCAGGACTTGCTACAGCTGAAGGGTATCTTGTAGACAACTTCCCCAACACAGTGCATAAATTCCTTGGCATGATGCTTCAAACATCCTAGTCTCTCACTAGTTGTGGTACAAGGACACAGGTGGGCTGGTGTGTTGGGGGTGAAAAGAACAACAGTAACTGGATGCCACTTCGTTTATATAATGGCTAACTTTGTGCATGTACGGCACAACCTCATCGTTTAGTGGTGTCAGTTCCTTTGATGTCTGATTGGCATTGCGAGTTGAAAGGAAGCCTGATGAGGACTCACCTGCACACTTCAAGAAATCTGTCAGTTTCTTATAAACTTTCTTCGAAGCAACCAGCAAGTGCTTTTTTTCGAGTACAGCAATGTCCGCAATGAGCTCACTTACGGCGTCGCTTGCACAGGCGAGTCTCCAACTGTTGTTGATGCTATGTAGCACATCCACGAACATAGGCACAGGGACGGCAGCTTCTTTGGTTGCATGAAGCAGTGCCTTCTTGCACATCCTGTCCCAAGGACGGTAGCGCGAAAAATCTTGTGTACCCATGCGTAGACAGAAAGCTCTGAACTGTGTGCGTGAAGATGGGTACGTGACACGATCTGCAAGCCTTCCGGTGCCTAATCAGTTTGATCTTGACACGTGCGCTCGCACTATCCACACACACTGGGGCAGTATTCTTGGGTGATCACTTTCAATGGATGGTGTCGAAGCACTCACAGTAGAACCTTGTTAATAGGTTTTCGAAAAAAATGAAAAAAGAAAACTTACTAATCGAGAAAACATACAATCCAAAGACACTAAAATTTGGCAGATTCAACTGTAGCTGACATCGACGTTATGTGAAGTGTTTCACGTGTCATTGCAGCGCGAGACACCAACACATGCCGATCTAGTGGGGCCCAAGTGGCCGAGACACACACTGATGCTTTTGGGGCTTAGGCAAGCTTACATTCATGCTCCTTGGATTCGGCATTGGTTAGCAGCTTCTTCGAGCGGAGCATTTTGGCAGGAACTTTTGATGTGCCTGGTTGGCAAGAATGGTTGCGGCACCAGAAGCTGATAAGCATAGAGCTCGTGGGGCCTGAGCTACCCGAGACACATGTTGTTTTAAGACTGCGATGGGATACCAAAACGAAATCAAATCAGTAGGCAAGTGTGAGTGTCAGTCAAAACCAATAACATTGATGTTCCGGTGTGACATGGCTATTACAGTCAATGACTGATTATTTTAGAGATGCCCAATACTTGAGACACCTTCGCGGCACCGCCACAAACCCCATAGTGGCAATGTATAAGGATGTCAAAAGTTTGGGATGCTGAAGCCCTTTGCCCTTTGATTTTACAGACTTTCTGTCGTGACTGCAGGTCTAAAACAGCATTTATTGAAGCTACTACAACTGCCGTTTTGATCATCTCGCTGCCTCAAACCAGCACTCTCCATCATCGATTCGCTAGCAGTCATAGCCACTGCCGCCACTGTAGCCATTTGTGTTTAGCCACATGGAGTTTGGTGCACTTAATTAATTAATAATAGACGCACGCACCCGCCATCTCCCATCACAGTACAAGCACTGCGATGCCTAATAATTGAAGTGGCACGCCTTCAAAGCTATTTTGGAAGTGGCAGTGGCAGTTTGATCCCTTGAGGGCAGTAAAACGCATGC
Organism: Dermacentor variabilis; assembly: GCF_050947875.1. Lineage (NCBI taxonomy): Eukaryota > Metazoa > Arthropoda > Arachnida > Ixodida > Ixodidae > Dermacentor > Dermacentor variabilis. The sequence goes on along the minus strand of NC_134569.1, from coordinate 210,766,023 downwards.
ATTCGTTTTTTCTGACGTTCGTGTGGTCCCGACGGAGACTGAAAAATTGGATGTTGACTGTAGTTCCTTTCACGTGCTCACTGAACTGTCAACCTATAGTTGAAAGTTTTCTCACCCCACAAAGCCCACATCCGCGATGAGCTTGAGGCTAAGAGTGATGTTGTCGGCCTCGCCTTTCTGTCCATGGTACTGGTTGCTGGGGTTGCCCCCCTGGCCCCCTCGCACCACCAAGATCTTGTCATCAGGCTTGATCAGGTCTCCTGGACACGTCAAACGTGGTTATTTCGCTTTCCCAATGTTAATAAGATGAAAATGGCACACACAGAAAAATGCATCTGTGATTGTACCAAAGACGGCACATTATAGCCATTCACATGAAGAATCAACAAATAATAATAATATAATATTTGGGGTTTTACGTGCCAAAACCACTTTCTGATTATGAGGCACGCCGTAGTGGAGGACTCCGGAAATTTTGACCACCTGGGGTTCTTTAACGTGCACCTAAATCTAAGCACACGGGTGTTTTCGCATTTCGCCCCCATCAAAATGCGGCCGCCGTGGCCGGGAAAGAATCAACAAATATGGAGGGCTCATTGTTAAAGTAACGTTTTTGAAGAAAGTGCAAAATGACATACCAATCAAGTGATTCTGGCCATTGTAGACGGATACTCCTATGGGGACTTTGACTGTGATGTCTGTTCCTGCACTTCCAAGGATTTGCGTTGCCCTGTCATCGAGAAACATTTGCAGCAATGAAGAAAGATAAAAAGAAGCCGCACAAATTGGCAAAAAGTATATATATATATTGACACGTGTACTTATTTTTATCGGGCAACTACGTTTCGCCGCCTAACAAATGTAATCGCACAGCGTGGGACGCGCCTGCATGTATCCGAAGTTTCTGGAAAGTTATTGATGCTTCTCTCCGCTGTCTGTTGTCGCCGAACGTTATGTTATCTGATTTCATCACCTGACGCGAATGGTGTAGAACTTTGTGGAAGGCACACGGGTCCGAACGATTAGTCTGGAACATTCGACGACTGCACTATGAAAGCCGACGCGCTTGACCCGCTGATCAGATTTCCGACGATCGCCGACCGTGTTCACCGCTATCGTTGTGCTATAAGTGTAGCCTGTTTTTGTGGGCACAGGTTCGCCCAATAAAAGCTAGTTTTGTATTCCACCGTATTGCTGCTTTGTTCACCGTCACTACCACGTGACATCTGGTGGAGGTGCTTGTGCGTTCATGTACCGAACGCCCCCGCAGAGCCACGATCCAAGCCCGAAGCCCGAGGACAGAACCAACATCGCCCAAGACCAGCGTGCTAGCCGCAGACTGCAAGGACTGCCCCCAGAGCACGGACTTCTACCTGAGACGACAAAGAAGATCGTGGTCAAGACAACCCCAATGGCTGCCCCAGCGTCCCCCGTTATCCTACAACAACCTCGGGACCCACCAACCTTCCATGGAGCAGCGACTGAAGACCCGGAATCATGGCTGCAGACCTACGAACGCATCGCGACATTCAACAACTGGGACTCCGACGACAAGCTGCGGCATGTCTACTTCGCCTTAGAAGACGCCACAAGAACTTGGTTTGAGAACAGGGAATCGACCTTGACAACGTGGGACCTGTTCCGTAGCGGCTTCCTGCGCACCTTTACAAGCGTCGTGCGCAAGGAAAGGGCTGAAGCTATGCTGGACGCCCGAGTGCAGCTACCAAACGAGAACGTTGCCAATCTTTACGGAAGAAATGAGCCGTTTGTTCCGCCAAGCCGACCCGGATATGGCCGAAGAGAAGAAAGTCCACCTACTGATGCGTGGTGTAAAGGAGGAACTTTTCGCCGGAATGGTAAGAAGCCCACCGAAGACCGTCAAAGAGTTTCTTCGTGAGGCGACGAACATTGAGAAGACACTCGAGATCCGAAACCGGCAATTCGATCGCCGCACGAACTCTACAAACTATGCCAGGGTTCAATCACTGGCTACCGACGATCTACGCGAGACTATCACAGCGGTCGTACGGGAGGAGCTGCAGAAGTTCTACCCAAGGATGCAGTCCCCAAGTGGATCCAATCGCTGAAATTGTCAAAGAAGAGGTTCAGCGATCGCTTGGAGTCCCTGAGGTGCAACCACGATCACCGCAACTTCAGCCGGAAGCGATGACCTACGCCGCCGTCGCCCGCCGTCAAGGTCCCCTTCCGCGACAACGCCAGGGCCCTGTAACGCCGCAATTCCGTCGTCCACCGCCACCGCCGCCAGCACGCCCACCCGTCGCCCAGCGCAGCTACGCGAGAAAGACGGACATTTGGCGAGCCCCCGACCACCGCCCGCTCTGCTACCACTGCAGTGAAGCCGGCCATGTGTATCGCCGATGCCCATACCGCGACTTGCGACTGAGAGGGTTCGGCGTCAACGCGCCGCGTCCACAGCTTGGAGAGCGCCCACATGACATCGCCGACTACCTTGCCGCTACTCAATGGAGCCCTCGACGACCGTCCCGTTCACCGTCACCAGGCCGCTACCTGTTGCCGCAGCGCCGACCATACACTGGCCCAGCCCGGGGCCGCTCTGCGAGCCCATATCTGGAAAACTAAAAGCAGCAACCGATGGAGGTGCGGTTGCTGTTCGTCAAACTGACGAAGATCCTCCGCCGCCGACGAAGACGACGAAGAAACCATCTCGACGACCTAATGACGACACGCCGCCGTCCCGAAGGAGTCGGGAAGCCAACACTACACCGACGAAAGACGACTTGACGACGCGACGTTCCAGCTTCAGTTCAACACGACGCAGCCGGGATCCGACACCAAGACCTAATTTGCAATGCCAGACAAAGAACCACCGACCTCGACGTGCTTCTCGACGGCCACGCAGTCACCGCTTTAGTGGACACAGGAGCCGATTACTCCGTCATGAGTGGACCCATCGCCGCGCAGTTGAAGAAAGTTAGTACTGCATGGGAAGGCCCACAAATTCGGACCGCTGGAGGACACCTCATCACGCCGACTGGAATCTGCACGGCAAGAATAACCATTCATGACCGGACTTACCCTGCCACCTTCGTTATCCTCCAACAGTGTTCACGAGACATCGTTCTCGGTATGGACTTCCTGGACCAACACGGCGCAATCATTGACCTGAAGTCGAAGTCAATAACGCTGTCAGAAGATAAAGCGATGCCGGCGGAGAGCCCTCGTAGTCACCACGCCTTGAGTGTGCTCGTAGATCAAGTGAGCATCCCGCCTCGCTCCAGCGTTGTTATTTTGGTCGGCACCGAAACACCCACTGACGTAGAAGGCGTCATCGAAGGCAACCAACGTCTACTGCTAGACCGCGAAATTTGCATCGCAAGAGGGATCGCTCGACTGCATGGAGGGAAAATCGAAGTGTTGCTGACAAACTTCAGCCGGCAGTTCAAGCACATCAACAAGGGCACGACGATCGCGTACATCGAGGAAATTCTGCAAACCAGTAACGCGTTTGCCCACTCGGATTCCGCCGCATCTATACAGACGACCATGGTTGCGAAACCAGACTATGACATTAACCCAAGTCTCCCCGTGATTAAGCAACAGCAGCTGAGAAGTCTGCTCCGACGATACAAAAACTGCTTTTCGACGTCATCTAGGATTCGACAAACACCAGTCGCCAAGCATCGCATAATCACCGAGGAGTGCGCTCGGCCACTGCCAGAGCCCTTACTGAGTTCCGCCGCGAGAACGTAAAGCTATAAGAGAACAAGTCGACGAAATGCTGCGTGACGACATCATCCAGCCGTCGAAAAGCCCGTGGGCATCTCCTGTAGTCTTGGCGAAGAAAAAGGACGTATACGCCCTCCCACGGATAGACGACGCATTGGATCGGCTCTGCAACGCTTAATACTTCTCTTCGATGGACCTGAAGTCTGGCTATTGGCAAATAGGAGTCGACGAAAGAGATCGCGAAAAGACCGCCTTCATCACGCCAGACGGCCTCTACGAGTTCAAGGTCATGCCATTTGGACTGTGCTCGGCGCCTGCAACATTCCAACGCGTGATGGACACGGTTTTAGCAGGACTGAAGTGGCAGACCTGTCTCGTTTACTTGGATGACGTCGTTGTCTTTGCCGGAAATTTCGACGATCACCTTAGGCGGCTTGCAAAAGTACTAGAGGCCATCAAGTCATCAGGGCTTACTCTCAAGCCAGAAAAGTGCCGCTTCGCTTACGATGAGCTTCTGTTCCTAGGCCACGTCATCAGCCAGTCTGGAGTCCGCCCCGACCCGCAGAAGACAGCTGCCATTGCAAAGTTCCCGCAGCCCATCGACAAGAAGGCAGTGCGTAGATTTCTTGGCATGTGTGCCTACTACAGGCAATTTGTCAAGGACTTTTCACGCATCGCTGAGCCACTGACAAAGCTAACTAAATATGACGTCGAGTTCAAGTGGGAAACGCCGCAGGCCGACGCATTTCAAGAACTGAAATGACACATGCAGTCGCCGCCCGTACTTGCGCACTTCGACGAGGACGCCGATACCGAAATACACACTGACGCCAGTAGCCTGGGCCTCGGTGCCGTCCTAGTCCAGAGAAAAGATGCACATGAACACGTGATAGCTTACGCTAGCCGGTCGTTGTCAAAAGCGGAAGGCAATTATTCTACAACCGAAAAGGAATGCCTCGCCATAGTTTGGGCTACAGCGAAACTTCGCCCTTACCTCTATGGCAGGCCGTTCAAAGTGGTCAGCGACCATCACGCGTTGTGTTGGCTAGCTAACTTAAAGGACCCTTCAGGACGGCTGGCACGGTGGAGCCTCAGACTACAAGAATACGACATCACTGTAACATACAAGTCCGGACGAAAACACTCAGATGCCGATTGCGCCCCCATTGACCCGCCGCCGCAAGATGACGAGGATGACGACGCCTTCCTTGGCATAATAAGCGCGGAAGACTTCGCCGAACAACAACGAGGGGACCCGGAGCTAAAAGCCCTAGTTGAGTACTTGGAAGGGCACACCGACGTTGTCCCTAGGGCATTTAAGCGTGGATTATCTTCGTTCACGCTTCAGAACAGCCTACTCGTGAAGAAGAACTTCTCACCAGTTAGCGCCAACTACCTTCTTGTTGTTCCGTCGGCTCTGCTTCCAGAAGTACTGCACGCCCTACATGAACGATCCGACCGCTGGGCACCTCGGTTTCTCTCGGACGCTATTGAGGATACAAGAAAAGTATTACTGGCCGCACCTAACCGCCGATGTCGCCCGTTACGTCAAGACATGCCGAGACTGTCAGCGACGCAAGACACCACCGACAAGGCCAGCGGGATTACTACAGCCGATCAAGCCTCCTTACCGACCTTTTCAGCAGATCGGGATGGACTTGTTAGGACCGTTTCCGACATCAACATCCGGAAATAAGTGGATCGTCGTGGCGACGGACTATCTCACCCGCTTCGCTGAAACTAAAGCTCTACCGAAAGGCAGCGCAGCCGAAGTGGCGAAATTTTTCGGCGAGAACATCCTGCTGCGACATGGTGCTCCAGAAGTCGTCATCACCGACAGAGGAACGGCTTTTACAGCAGAGCTCACACAAGCCATTCTGCGATACAGCCAGACAAGTCACAGGAGGACAACTGCCTACCATCCGCAGACGAATGGTCTCACGGAGCGCCTGAACAAGACCCTCGCCGACATGCTAGCAATGTACGTCGACCTCGAGCACAAGACGTGGGATGCGGTCCTGCCGTACGTAACATTCGCTTACAACACGGCGGTGCAAGAAACAACACAGATCACGCCATTTAAGCTGGTTTACGGCAGGAACCCGACGACGACGCTCGACGCCATGCTGCCGCACGTCACTGACGAGGAAAATCTTGACGTCGCTACCTATCTCCAGTGCGCCGTAGAAGCCCGACAGCTCGCCCGCCTGCGAATCAAGAGCCAGCAGAGGACCGACAGCCGACACTACAACTTCCGACGACGCTTCGTCGAGTACCAGCCCGATGACCATGTTTGGGTTTGGACCCCTATACACCGATGAGGACTGAGCGAGAAGCTTTTGCATCGCTATTTCGGACCGTACAAGATCATCTGACGTATTGGCGCACTAGACTAAGAGGTCGTGCCAGACGGCATTTCGCTATCACAGCGGCGCCGCTCACGACCTGAAATAGTCGACGTTGTGTGACTCAAGCTGTACTACCAGCGTTAATGAACTTTGGGGCTTCGCGTAACTGACCTTTGGACTTTGTTTCCTTTGGTTGTTTCATTACTTATGTTTAATAAGTATCCTTTTGTGTTTCGGTCTCTTATATTTGTAGCATCGGGACGATGCTTTTTAAGAGGGGGGTATTGACACGTGTACTCATCTTTATAGGGGAACCACGTTTCGCCGCCTAACAAATGTAATCGCACAGCGTGAGACGCACCTGCATGTATCCGAAGTTTCTGGAAAGTTATCGATGCTTCTATCCACTGTCTGTTGTCGCCGAACGTTATGTTATCCGATTTCATCACCTGACGCAAATGGTGTAGAACTTTGTGGAAGGCACGCGGGTCCGAACGATTAGTCTGGAACATTCGACGACTGCTCTATGAAAGCCGACGCGATTGACCCGCTGATCAGATTTTCGACGATCGCCGACCGTGTTCGCCGCTATCGTTGTGCTATAAGTGTAGCCTGTTCTTGTGAGCACAGGTTCACCCAATAAAAGCTAGTTTTGTATTCCACCGTATGGTTGCTTTCTTCACCGTGACTACCATGTGACAATATATATATATATATATATATATATATATATATATATATATATATATATATATATATATATATATATATATATATATATATATATATATATATATATATATATATATATATATATATATAAGGGTTATTTTTTTGACACTGTAGGGAACTGTCAAGCACACCTTTTTTTTGCCTGGCATTCATTTCATTGCCGTGGATTCTCTCATATAATCACACTTTCCTAAACAAGGTGAGGACTCGTGCATATCCATTTTCCATGTTGCTACTCGCACATGGAGGGTTAAAGGGCCTCCAAGATATGGAGCGCGCTCATCAGCAAAAATGCTCCGCTCAATCAGCTTAGTGACAGAGCCAGGGCAGTGCTGGCAGCTTCTGCTACTTGCACAAGCATTGTGAGCCCACATAGTAGTGCTCCTGCTGAGCTGCTGCGTGTACGCACTGGCGTGAGTGGAACGGACAGTAAACGTCAAGCCAACTTTATACTTGAAGTAGTGAAGGCAAGGTGCAGAAGACCAGGAAAAATAGAAGGCCTTGCCTTTACTACTTCAAGCATGAACCAACTAGCCCAAGCAAGAGTTTTACTTAACTTTATACATTTTACCAGTTGAGCACAGCACCGCTTCAGGGCAGAAGAGGGCACTACGCTTCTCAGGAATTGCCGACAGGTGTCAGTGAAGCGCAGTGTCCACTTGTGTCAATAGGCGGCACGGCCATTCACTTTCTCAAGTCGAGGTGGAGTGTTGAGCGGAGGAGCATTCTAGAATACGGAAGCGAGTTTTGACTTAACGTCGAGGGTTTCCCATCAGTCGCATATCACGCACCATCTAGACAAAACGCCTACAACATCACTAGTGGCGCTCCTCGTCATGCCAGTGTTCTCAGACGCTTGCTAGTTACTAGTCAGAATACCCTTTGAGCAGTTCAAACGCAACGCTAAACCGTGCCAATGGTGTCAGGGCTTAGCCCCTTTAGACAAAACTGTGAGTTTCTTCAAACCAACATAACTTGAATAGGTCATCTAGACCTACATAAAAGTACTAAAGTTATTGCGGAGGCCTTCATGGCAAAACGAAGTTGCAGTCATCCCCAAAATATGAGTTTCGTCAACAGTGGACCTTGCTGCACATGCATGAAACACATCGATGTGTTACCACAACAGATTTAAAATTGAACAACGAAGCGTGTGGCTTTTAGCACATGCTGCGCCATCTAACCAGGCCCGTGATAAATCGCTAAGCATACGCTGTCAAGTTATGGAGTTCAAGGGTATGTGTCCTGCTTTCATCTTCTAGACTGTGGACCATCTTGCAAGTACTTCGATATCACGTCAGCAGAAGTACTGGAAGGATCTGTTTTACTACAGTGCTCGTCGATGACCGAATGTCTTGCGTGCAAGGTGAAAAAAGAAGAAAAAAAAAACCTGCAAAAAAGCAAATGGGATATTTGCCCGCTTCAGGTCAGTTTATGCTCGGACATCATAACGGTGGTCGAAAGCACACTTGGTTTTCCAACTAACTTGCTATTGTGTCCGTGGCCTGCGTTGACACGCTTGTCGGGATACTCTTTGACGACATCCCTAAGCTCAATTTTGTCGCTGGCCTTCAGGTACACACTGCCACCGCTGCCGCCGATTCCACCGTAGCGTGGGAACCCTGAGCCGCCTCTGCCGGCGTGGATGTTCAGACGCAGACGATCCATGAAACGCTTCACGTCACGCAGTGGTCGGTGCTTGGCTGACTCCTGAACAACAGATGCGTGTCCATGAAAAAGCATCACTAGCAAATAATGCTATCACAAGTATATGTACAGTTTTTAGAGGTGCCCAAGCAGAATGGCAGGAATAAACCCTTGCTAAACAAGAAGAGTGTTTAGCAGAACTTGTTTTCAGGCTAGTCAATTCAAATGTAAGGGAGCACAAGGGGCAAATACATAAGTGCTACTTTCGCCCAAAAGATGTCTTTCCAGATTGTAACAGTTTCAGGTTCCTTTGCTATCTAAGATTGTGCCAAAAGAATTTTATCCTCATCAGCAAAGTAGAAATGCTAAAAACAGTGTTTTTCTCACAAGCCAGTGACTCTACACAAATGAGAATTTCCCGATTTCACTCATATGCAGCTCAAAGGTGGCTTGGGAAAAAAATAAAGGTTGCAGCTGCTGCCACAGAACAAAGCTGAATTGAAGAACAAGGCCCAATGTATGCTGCAGGAGAATGTTAGTTACAATAGATGCAATCTGAATAAGGTGGTAGACTTTAGAAGTTTCGGAACCATTTTTCTCAGTTTATGTTATTTCACAAAAGTTTGTGATTGCAAAAAAATTGTCCTAGTATAATAGGAAGACTTATCGGTAGGGTGCTTACTGGGGCAGAAGTTTATGGGGAATGAAACTGTGGACTCAAATAGATTCCACAAATTTTTAATTGAAGTTTTGACCGCAAGGTGAAAGTTCAATTCCTAGTGAAGCTAATTATGCCATTTTCTGAACAAAACAGCTGCACAGTGGCACAGTTATTGGGCCTTTGTAATAATATGTTATGCATAAGAATTCCAAATATTTTTGTCATTTTAGAACAGCAGTGTTTGCACTTACAAGTCACTTCAACATTTGAAAATTTGTAACTATTCCAAACATTATTCTACAATAAGATTTGGCACCTGGCATTATTATATATGTATTGTGCTCAACGTATCCTCCAATCTTTTATCAAAGTGAATTAAACGGTACAAAAGTTCACTTTCGCGGGCCGTGTCCCCCATCAAAGCAATAACCGTAGCGTTAACACGACATATACAAACAAGGCGACAGGACGAGTGGCCATACTGTCAGTTTTCTTGTTGTCACCGCGTTGACACTGAGGTTTTAAAGCGCACTCGGCCGGGCTGCTTATTCGGGCCATATTGCTTTTCCGCTTTTGTAACGTCGGGGCTTGAGAATGAAAGCTGTCAGCGGCGCGGAGTCGTTTGGTTTGTGTGTGTGTGTGTGTGTCTGTGTGTGTGTGTGCGTGCGCGCGTGTGCGCGTGTGCGTGTGTGGGTGGGTGGGTGGGTGGGTGTGCGCGCGCGCGCGCGTGCGTGCGTGCGTGCGTGCGTGCGTGCGTTTGGAGCGAGAGAGAGACAGAGGAATTTCTCTCGCGCAGGTGGAGGCATTTTGCAGCTGTGATCATTTGGGGCAACACCGATTTGCTTTCAAACTATGATTACTCAGGAAGTGCAGATACAAACCTCACATGTCAATAAGTACCAGATAGCTTTCACGATGAACGCTTAATCTCGCGGATCAACACTTTTATGTCCGGCGTATCCAATCTCCTTGAACGGAATTTACGGCGTTTTCTTAATGGCATGCTTACGGTCATAGCCAAGCGCATCAGTACCCGGTCGGTAAGCAGCTGTTATCCCCACGATTACCCTGCTGAACTCCGTACAACTGAACAGCGTTAAACGAATTCATACGCCACATGCAGGCAAGGATCAGTTTTTAGAGTCCGCTGCTGGTGAAACTGTCAGAGCGCCGACAAACCAGACTCAAAAGGACAGTGAAACAAAAGGAAAACAACAGGAAATATACACGAACCTTAGCAGCATATAAGCAAAAGGTTGTCAGCACAACCATTATCGCTGCCTTGACAAGTTTAGCCCAGGATCTCAGAAGAAGCGCACAAACGCGCAACAAAACGCACTCGCGCAGTTTGCATCGACCGCACGCTCGCGTACTCGCGTATGCTGCGCACTCCGGCGAGGCTTGTCTTGGATAGGAACTCGCAACACTTAGCATATTATTTGTATTTTTAGACAAAACTGTTGTGCGAAAGTACATTATTATAAATTACAAACAAAAATTAGATGCTAATAAAAGTTTTATTACGAAATCGTAAATATATGCGTAGATGTTGTTAAATTGACACACGCGAAGTGTACGACGCTGTTTTGAGCCAAGTCAATACAAGTACAGCCAAAGCAACAAGCCATCTGTAGATTTGAAAACAAGATCTTCGCATGGCCTCGGCTTGTTAAGCAATCATTCGGCGGCGACGGAAGGTCGTCATGTGCAGTATGTAGCCCCGTGCCAAGGCTTCCGTCATCTCTACAGCCTCCAAACTGCCCGAAGAGGGACCACTCGATTGCTCGACTACTTATGTCGAGCAGCTTCTAGCGCCCGACACCAAAAGGTCTCTGGCTTGGCTCATCCGAAACAGCTCCAGGTAACCGCTGCCGCGACCACCACTGTCGTGTTGTTGCTATCGGCTTGCGCGTCGCGCACCTCATGCATCCTAGCCCGCTTCATTGACCCGCGCTTTTCTGGTACGCTGGTTCTGGCTGTTTGCTTTTAGTACGAGCTATTTACCTGGGCGGAGTCGCATTGGCAGCCTGCGCTGCCGCGTGTGGTTCGGGTAACTTTCTTCTTGTTTACACTATGCGTTCTTCGGATTCCTCGTTCTTTTGACCTGAGCATCGTTTGTGTACCCATTCGCGACGGCTTGTTTCCAGATTGGTCCCCGCGTTATTTCTCTGGTAGCTGTAAGGTTTGGTCCAGGCTCGCATCGCCCATTTCCCTTGGGTTGCCACATGCATCCGTCGACGTAAAAAATAATCAACTGTCAACTGATGGCGACGAGCCTGTCAAAAACCGCGTTCTATAGCCTGTCTGCTCTATCCGGTGACGCGCTCTTCGGACAAGCGGTGTACGGTCTGGCGTCGCTCCCGTGCAGACATCCCGTGTGCTCGCGTAGCGTTCGCACTACAGCGGGCATCCGTCCTGTAATTTCGCCTGCTGTACGCTGGCGGGCCGTGGTCCTTATTCGGGTCATATTTCGTTTCCGCTTTCGTGACGCCCCGGCGAAAGAGAGAAAGGTGTTGGCGGCGCGGGGTCGTTTGCTTCGTAAACACATGTAGCCATATATATAGCATCTCTCTCGCGCTCGCAATTCTCGCAGGAAATGGACCGAGCGGCCGCCGAGGAAGCTCGGAGGGAGCGCGACCGGCTGTACGTGAGCGACGAGGAAGCGACTTTCACCCACGACGAGCTTCTGCCGCCGCTGCCGGTCCCGCCGCTGAGGCACACCATCGACAAGTACCTCGACTCGGGTGAGTCCCGTCGGACACCCGCTTGTTTATATTTTGTTCGTTTAATTATATATATCTGTCCATATCCCTAGCCCGCGGAGGCACTATATAGAATATAGGGAAATCGAAAAAGGAGGGGAGTGTGTCGATGCACGTGGTTATCAGCAGCTCTCTTGATGTGCCTGGCCAGTGTGTTCGACATGAGATTGGTTGCCCACAAGACAAGGCCTTTCTCTCGTTATTAGGTGGACAGTCTATAAACTTGCCTATCCGACTGATGCTGTCCACGTTAGTCCCCGCCCCTTCCCCTGTTCATTCATCTTTCTTTCATTCGTTTGTACACGTTATCAGTAAACACTCTTAAAAAGGATTTCACCATTTGGGGTGTGTGTTGTCCCACAACGATAATCGGCATCTGCCTTGCTGGCGTTTCCTTGAAAAATCTGCGCTCGCTACTTTACTGTTGAGAGACTGTTGAGAATTCTATGTCGCGCTGATAACGCGCATGCCGTTCGTGACTCGGCAGTACCGGGCTTCGCAAAGCCCGTTTCACCTGGTGCGTATTTGACTGCGTTTTCGTAGTTTCGGCGGATGGGCCGTCGGACCCTTCGTGCGTGCGATTTTTCCATGTTCGGACTGCTGAACTTTCTGCAAATTAAAACTCACCTGCGGCAAGGACAGGGAACCAGGCACAACATGGATCGTGGACACGTCACTGTGGACTTCCTACTTAATTTTTGTTTTGCTAAACCAACGCGCTCAAAGAGAAAGAACTGTCTCGAAAACAGTTTCTGGGTTGCTTTACTTTGTTCTTACCGAAGCAAACTGACGCCAAAACAATTCTGTCCAAACACAATTCTTTCTTTCCTCTTAAACAAATGTAGTACACCCTATGCGTCGTATCTTGCCACACAACGATAATCTTCATCTGTCTTGTCCGCATTTCCTTTCTTTAACGCTGCGAGCCCGGTACTTCCCAGTAACGAACGGCACGCGAGTTATCAGCACGACAGAGCATTATCGACAGGAAAGTAGCGAGCGCAGCGTTTTTATAAGAAAGGGAACGCAAGCAAGACAGATGACTATTATTGTTGCGTGGCGTGATACGACCCAAAGGGCGTACATTTGGTTAAGAGTGTAGGTGCTGGCCAATCGCGTAGTAACGGGGGGGGGGGGGGGCGTGGCTGCCAGTTGGGGGTGGTGGGGGGTGTCATATATGTCTGAAGACCCCCCCCCCCCACTTTCCTCCGGCTTGACTGGGCGTAAATGCTTAATATACTGCGGTAACCAGCAGCCCGAGCACATGTACCCGATGTACCAGAAGTGTAGTGCTGCAGAATTGTCGGCTGCAGCTTTATCAACATCCTACGTAATAGCTGCACGAATGTGCGGGCTGATAAATTTAATTTGCGAAGTGGTCACTAAGCCACTCGCCGTGCGCTCATGATCGGAGCGGACGTCGCTTAACATACAGTTAGGCCATGTGGCTCTTCGGACCCTCTTCCGTTTAGTCCGCGCTATCTTAAAGTATGATATCTTAAGTAACAGCTTAAATAACAATAATGGAGGAAACGTTGCAATTCTGGAATTGAGGACCCAAAGTCATATTAATATAACTCAACAAAAACTTTTTCTCTAAACAAAATCGTCTTGGGTGCTAGAGCCTGCAGTACTTTGGCACTGGGTGGCTCAGTATGGCAGTACCGAAATAAATATGAAATACTACACCAGTGACGTCAATATTTCTATCCTCTCCATTGCGAGTGTACACCAACAGTAGCGCAAGCTTTCGCTGGTACGGGCTTCATTGCGGCTCTCTCTCTCTTTTTTTCTTTTCTTTTTCTTGTTAACGCCTTGAATAGACGCGAAGCGTGTTCTATTCCGTCCCCAACCTTGTGGTGGTACCGCAGCTCGGATAATGACGTTTGCCAATAACAGCAAATAAAGAAAGGCTTTATGGATCAGAATGAAGAGAACTCGTAATTGCCATAGCGTTGTCAACCGCGCAGCAGGAAAGCAGATGGAGTTTGCTAATAGGATCCGTAAATCATTGTCACTGACGCACTATTTAATTTTCGTTTGGTTTCAGGGTTACCCACAGCCAAAATACTGCACGCCGTAGTACCTACGACGAATTCTGTGACGTTGTTGTTGGGAGACATATGGCTGTCGGGCTTCAATTTTCGAAATGTAATATCGTCTCTAAAATTCCTAATTAAAATTCCATTAGAATTGTTTTGTTACTTGTGAGCCATATTTCCCACAATGCCGCATCTGCATTGGCTGCGAAGCGTTACAGTCTGACAGTAGATGTGCAAATGCGCTTACGACACGTTATCAGTGCAGCACTCTGTGGTATTTAGTGCAGAAAATAGAACAGCGTGCACACCTGCTACATTCGCGATCTGTGGGAACGAAAGTGAAGAGAGGGAGAGGGGGGACATGTGCGGCTGTGCTGATGCTGAAACAATACTCCCCCTCCCCAACATTTTTCGATATCCTCGCCTTCCTCACTACACCCGGGGGGGGGGGGGGGGGGGGACCTGACAGAAGGCCTACGGGCCCCGGGTGCCGAACGACCTAGCTGCGCCACTGCTGCTGGCAAATATGAAAATTGCAGCTGCCACGCTCGTTGCATGTGAAATGCGAAGTTCCCATTTGCGGAGATCGCAGCTGCGAAAAAGAAAGAAAAAACGCAGCGTAAAATCGCACCATGAGTACCGGGCTTTAAAGAAAGTAAACGCACGCAAGGTAGATGACGATTATCGTTGTGGGTCAAGATACGCCTCCAAGGTTGCAAAGTTTCAGAGTGAACGCGTGGTCGCAGCTTGCTATATGATAGGAATCAGCGGTGAGGTGGTTATAATATGTACGTTGCTCCCAAGTCTCCCGAACTTTTCTTTTTCTTTCTCTAAATTTTGTGACTTTCGGATTGTTCTGCGATTGTAAGTGTGTTGAGTCAAATTTTTAGGAAAAATGAATTCGGTTGGCGAAAAAGATTTGAGGCGTTCGGAAAATGGTACCGCGCAAGGTTGCAAAATACGTGCCACACAGAAATTGTGATGGTGGTCGCGCCGCGTTCCGCAAGACACCGTATGAATCGTATAATTCGTGCTTCGAGCAAGTTTATTGTGACAAGTTCCTCAAGCAGTCCGAATCGCCTGCCGTGCAGTCGTTGAAGAAGACATTAGTGATCTAAAAGCGATGTTTCCCGTCAACCACTGCTGTTCCAAGTATGCTGTTGCTTGTATGCTGTCTTGTAGAAGTAAAGAATCCTTATAATAAAATGCTCCTATATCCCACAAAAGGTTAAAAAAAAAGAAACACGGTCTCCGACCGTTGTTTATTTATTAATTTTTTTTCTGCTAGCGCTGAGAAACGCTGGCATGCCGATAATCGCTGCACTCCTTCACTCCTGCGGCCCTGTGTTGTTTCATTCATAAGCGAGCAGACCTGCTAAGCTGTTATTGCGCGTTACAGCGCAACGCGCTGGCATTCCTCGTGACTACGCAGCGATTTCTGTTGTGTAACGTTATGCCCGCCGAGGATGTTTTTTTTTTTCTCTTGTACTCGCCACAAATTGCGGCAGGCTTCCTCAGTGTCTTTTGTTTTTGTTTTTTTTTTTTTTGCTTTTTTTTCTCACTCGACGATCTTGCGCTTAGGAGGAACGAGCTGAGGGGGAAGGGGGGGTGGGGCAGGTGCGAAAACTGCGGCGACCGCTGTAAAGCCAGTAGAAGGAAGAAAGACAAAAAGAAGAGTCGCGGCTTGCAGTTTTCGAGACAAAGGTGACGAAACGCCTTCCTTGTGCAAGCGACCTCGTACGCCTGCCGACCACTTTCTGGGTTTCCGGTTGCGAGGCCGCAGGTGCGACATCCCATCCACGGTCAGGGGCGGATCTTAATGGGGCCTCATCAAAGCATACGAAGTGGGTCACTGCACTCTGTCGGCGCAGGAGTGCAGGCATGCCTCGAGGCGGCAGCGGCCGCTGTGCGCGGTCGCATCAGCATACCGAATCGTCCCGTACGTTGACTTCTTGTGGTGCCCGCTCAAGGACGTTGCATTGACCAACGCCTGCGCGCTGCGGTGTGAAAACTGTCACGCGCCGGGGTTTTTCTCCTTTTCTTTCGTTTTTGTTTGTTTTTTTCCACCTTGGGGGGTGGGCATAACTGCGTTCCCTGGCTCCAGCTTTTACCTTGTTCGCGTTTTGCTCATCGTCTTCAATTTCCATCTCCCGCCTTCTCCGTGTTTTCCCTGGATAAGTGCGTTCTGTCTTTCGAATAAAAAAAATATATATAGCTGTTATGCAAGACGCACCCTTTCAGGCACCGTGTTTCGTTTGTTACTTTGCTTTTTGCGGCAGGCGACGTAATATGCTGGATTGTATGCGTAGTACCTTATTGCTTTTTTTTCCTCATTCCTCGCTGAGCGAGTTTGTTGCAGTTTGGTGGTACGCTAAGGTCGCGCGTGGACGCCAGCTGCACGACAATTATGCGTTGCCTCACCGGGTATGCTGCAAGAAAGCAGCAATAAAAAGTTAATGGTTCGATGTTTACCTCCATCGAAATGGTCTGCGTTAGTATGCCTGTCATTTCAGCCACGAATTTGTGCATTCACCATTAGGCATAGGAAAATCGAGACAAAATGATTATTTTTGCTCGCCACTATTCGTAGGTGGTCTTCGCCCTACAATCCAAGATCATCTTACCGTACCAACTCGCCCAACTTTCTATCCTTTTGCACTATTCATAGAATTAGCGGAAAACAGTAATTGCGCAATATTTGAAGGCAATTATTCTAAATAGACAAGTTTGACGGGCAGAATAAATTATTTAGTTCGGGTGCTCGAGTAGTGAAACTTCCGAATCGAATGCGAATAGTTCAGGAAAGAAAAAAGAAAAAAACGTTGCGACTATTTGCCCCTCGCTGTCGCAGCGCGCTGCCCGTGGTGGTACCCGTCTGTAACGAATTTGGTTCGTCATATCATAAGAAGCCAACAAACAAACACACCGAGGACAGCATAGGGGTAACTACTTGTACTTGTAATTAAAGAAATTATTAATTTATCGAAATGAAAGCGCATGAAAAAAAAAACTGGCCGCCAAACAAATACCACCAGAAATGAGCAAAGCCAGCTGCAAATTAAGACAAAAAAATAACCTTTATAGAACAAAAATCAAAACAGTGGCAAACAGCGTAGTGGTGTTGAGTGCACAAAATCTCAACATCGATATACAAAAGAAGGGGTCATAGCATTCAAGTGCAAACAGAGGGCATGCAAGAAAGCGGACAAGCTGAAAACGTAAACCTGTGGCTTAACGCCGTCCTGGCAAATGTACGGAGTTCACCAGGGAGTCCGAATTGATGTCATCAAAACTGTGGAAAGAAAAAAAAAGTGGACCGGTTGCTTCTTTATCCTGGTAAGAAGTCCGGACTGCGTTGGCAGCGCAGTGACGCTCCAGGATGGCCGAACCGTGCAGCTGTCTGAATGGTCGTCGAAACGCTGCCCCGTCTCCGCACAGCCGGGAGGCACCTCAGAGGTCGTCGGGAGAAGTGCTCTGCGAGCCCGGGTCCAGGAGCCCGTACCTCGGCACCCCAGGAGCAGTGGCGTAGCTAGGTCGTCTGGCACCCGGGGCCCATAGGTCTTCTGTCACCCCCCCCCCCCCCCCCGGTGTAGTCGAGGAAGGCGAGGATATCAACAATTTCCGGGTGTATTCAGACGTATATGACACCTCCCCCCCCTGGCCCCTTGCACCCGGGGCCCACGGCCCCCCGGCCCCCCGTTGCTACGCCACTGCCCAGGAGCCTTCCTCCAACGGTCCCCGCTGGCGTTGTGCTCGATAAACAGCAGGCCATGGGGGAAGCTTCGATGTGGCTGGGCGAAGGCCTTGTATACGCTGGAGGTCCTTCTGGTCGTGTACAAGCCTATATGCACCTCCGCACCCCAAGCCGTCTCCCTGCCGTTCTCCTTCTCTTCCTCCTTCTTTATAGTAGTCTGCCGTGAACTCCTCTCATTGTAAATTTTCTTCATATCTCGTTTTTCATGCTATCGCGCTCGCGCTAGACCCATGTGGTCGCCGTCGTCTTTATTGCGCACACATCTCGCGCCGCGCTGTAGACTCGCAAGTGGGCTCGATGGCTGGACACTGTTCAGTTCGCGCGCATCGTGACACCGTCACACAGCGTTTGGCGTCAGCAGGACGTCGCTTCGAGGAGGAGGGCCGCTACGCGCGCGCTGCAGCCTCCCAGTTTCGGTTTCGTGCGCTCTGATAGCCAAATTTCGTCGTGTCACAGTTCCGCGGGGAATCGTTTTTTTTTTTTTTTTCAGATCCAAAAGTTAACGTGGCTTGTACGGAGAACCAGTTCCAATTTGCCGATTATCATGAGCCCGCTAAATTAAAAGTTTAGGAGGTAAATACCAACGTTACTAGACTAGGTTCAGTTGTTTAACCCTCCGAAGGCGCCGTATATCGCGGGCGCCCCCGAGCCTTTGTTTGCCACCAGAGGGCGGGAGCGCCGCAGGTAGCTCTACTCGGGTGCAGCTCTGCGTTGGCGAAGGTGCTTGGGTCCTCCGACTGCGCAACTTAGGTACGGAGCAAGTGTTTTAACCGAGGCGTTATTTAATGTCTTTAAGTCTCGCGTTTAGCAGATTGATTGAACTTTACGTAGCTGTGAAAATGCTGCTGCGCTCCCCCGGAATGCGCTGTGGAGTCCTTAGTCCAAGGCCACAGCAGCCCCAGCCGTCCACTGCGCTGTACTAATCAGCTCTTGCTGATGGGTAAAATGTAAGTAGCTGATTAGTAGCTGTAATCAGCCGTTGCTGATTAGTACAAATTATTAATGCGAATGCATTGTATTACTCATGAGGCGGCGTTAGCGCGACCGCACGATGGTCCAAAAAGTCAAGGGAGTCCAAGTCAGCCAATCGAGGCAGTTGACGACGGCAGTCAAGGTAGAGTAGATTAAGGCAGAGTGAATTAGGCGAATTAAGGAAAAGTAAACTAAAATAGAGTTAAGGCACTCGAACCCACGACCATTGGTGTAAGTCGAACCCGTGACCGCTGGTGTTAATTAGGGCGATGTTAATACCAGTTTCTAATATGTAGTTAAGGCACTCGAACCCGCGACCTTTAGTGGGAGTCCAACACAGTGCCTTTGGTGTTAATTAAGGCGAAGTTAAGTAAGGGAGAGCGAAATAAGGCGCATATTTAATTACGGTAGAGTTCATTATGATACTCGAACGCACGACCACTCGTAGGAGTCGAACCCACTTACTTTTTGTGATAATTAAGACTAAGTTAATTAATATTGAGTTAAGACACTCGAACCCACGATCTTTGGTGAAAGTCGAACCCTCAACCTTTGGTGGTGGCAATGCTTTCGCATTCATCCACGTAGGGATAACTCTTTCTTTATTAGAACATAAGATATACAAATCAGATATTTCGTCAACGCAATGCCCCTCGAATTTTCATTATTTGATTATGTAAAAAAGCAATTAGCTTATTAGTACTAAAGTTGTATAATCAGCCGTTGCAGCTGTCCGCAGGTCAATCGGGTAATTAATTAGTACTAATGGGTGCTACGCATCGGCAGTTGCAGTGGTCAACAGGTCGATCCGCGCACTTTTAAAATAGTAGGAATAAATCGAAGGCACCTTCTCTCGATACACAAGGTGTCCCAGCTAACTTTAGCCAGAGTTTAAATATATGCGAATGCCAGAACCAAGGTAATGCTATTTGCCGTCGCTTGGAGATACTCAAATTATGGTTTATCAATCGTAATTAGATAATTAGTCCTAATTGCTTAATGAACTTCGCAAACATTATAAGATTAAAAGTGTCAATGAGAAAGTTGTAGAGCGACATGAAAAACTCCCGACACAGCTTTTTGTTTCTCAGTACGGGCTACATAAAAGTTTTTCTGAGCGTGAAAGCAGCCCAGGAATACACGCAAAGTGCCTCGAGCGGCGGGATTCCTTCACACTCGGAAACACTTTTATGTAGCACGTATTGAGGAACAGAAAGATGTGTTGGGAGTTTTTCATGTCGCGCTACAATTTTACACTGACACTTTTCATATAATTATGTTTCAGAAATTTGTGAAATAAGACTAGGCGGTATGAAAAAAAAATATTTGAGCATCTCCAAGATACGGCAAACAACATTACCTTGGTTTCGTTCAGCTACTTGGCATTCGCATATTTTAAAACTGGCTAAAGTTAGAACCCTGTACATACAAACTCTCAGAACTTCATTTCGGGTTGAAAAAAAAAAACTTTCATCAGAGCACCACATTCACAAGTGCAATGTTAAAACCTACGTGAGCTTTGCTCGCTTGCGAGCATAATTGCGCATTCAAGGCAGGTTCTCGCTGCAGGAACGGAGCATAAGTACGCATTCGCGTCACCGAATAAAATTGGATGACATGGGCCGTAAACTCGTCAAATTGCACACGGCATTGACAACGCACAAGAGTGTCGCAAAAAGCACCGAGACTGCGGCAAAACACGCGTGTAATAAACACCGCCAAAACGCGTGAACAGCCGCGGACAGCACTTCGCCGCCCCGTCCGCGCCGTGCAGACCGAGCGAAGTGCGACAGCAGCGCCACGAGATGCGAGAATCGGTGGTCGGTCCACGCAGTCACAGGAGTTTGAAAACTGAACCTAGTCTAGTAAACTTGGTAAATACATTTTTTGTTAATTGGCGATGAATTGCCTCGTATTATCAATCACCCCATGGTCGCCACACCACTGACGTCATGTCCCTCAGGGAACCGTCCTTTCATTTCAGAACGACTAGTTTGAAATATTACTAAAAGCATTCATAGAGGCAGCTGATATACAGGTACAATATGTTTGAATGAGGTTTTATTATAATTAATAGACTAAGATATAGTACAAGGCAATAATATTCTGGAGGAGGTCACGAGGTCAAAGACTGTAATGGGACCTCCTGTAGAGCGTATAAGTAAAAATATAAACAGTTGCAACAAATAGTGTAAAATGTTCAAAAGACAACAAACTTAGTATTGTATTAGGTTTGGCAGTACTAAACAAATTGGCTGTAGACATGCTAGTAAAAAAGTATAATAATTATTATTACATTCAACTAATTACAGAACTATAACACCATTATGAAATTAAATGGATAATGAGACCTAACCAAATGAACGTTAATATGTGTTGCGTAACGAAATGTACATTTGGAGGGGAAAAATACTTATGTAAGTGGTTGCAGAGGATAAAGTGTGGTCTTTTAGTTGTCGTTTAAATTGGAAATGATTTACATGACTTGATAGTACGAGGTAGTGTGTTCCAGAAGGAAATGGAATGGCCCAAGTGCGTGCCTTCTGCACTAGCACTTGGGCGCCGAGCGGTAGGTTTCTTTCGGTATAGCGGGAGGCCATTTGTCAAGAGTTTGCGCCGCCAGAGCACTCCTCCTTTTCTGTTTGGCCGCGCTGACGCGTTCAGCCGGGTATATACCTGGGTCGTTCGGCGTGGGCAGGATAGGGATGGCCGGGACGGAGCGGTCTGTTGCCTCGTTCTCGCTCGCCAGCGCGTGCGCGTCGTCGCTACCGATGCCGCCCGCGTGTACCGGTGCCCAGTGCACTCGCACTTTGAAATTGTGGTCTCTGTGGAGCCTGCTGCTCCACAGCTTTATGTCCCCGACTGAAGTGACTCGGGGTGCCCGCGAATCACATCAGGGCGTCCCCGCTGTCCGTGAAAATGGTCACTTGGCATCCTGTTTTCCATAGGCCCTCTAAGGCCTCTTCGCGAACTTTATGGATAGCGACAAAGACAGAGCATGGTTCGAGTTGACGAAGCGTATAGACGCAACCATACTAGTGCGCGTTTTCCTGTTTCCGTGCTTTGTCACTATCACCATCTTAGCGCATCCTGCGATAGTGTTGCATGCCGCATCATCGAAATCGCATTCTCAGCGGTGTCCCTACATGAGGCCGTCACCCTGCGCTCATCCTCGTGTTCTTGTTTGCGATGCCTTTTCGTCAGGAGCTTTGGCATTCTCACCAATACTTCCCTCGACGGCTCAAGGACTCTCGCGATTGGTTGCTCGGCAGGTGGTTAGTGTCTGCGAGATTGTCGTCGCCAAGGCGGCTTGGTACGGGGAAGCAAAGCGAGAGACCTCCGGCCAGCCTACATGTTCTGCCACCACGAGCCATGGTCCTCGTTGCCCGACTCAATGGTTGACTTGAGAAACGGTAGGCCTGCATATATGTAGAGCTCGGTGCTCTGCGTGTACTGCGGCAGATCAGTAGGAACTCGAGATGGATGACTCCCACTTGCTTCAAGTGTGCACCGTTGAGCTGGAAGCACGCAGCTCCGTAGCAGGCCATGAATGTCAGGCACAGCGTACGAATGGTACAGGCGCCAGCCGGGTCTAAGTTGCCTCTACGATTCCTTTAATCCACCGCTCTCGCTCAACGGGGTACGCACGCACGCACACACGCACGCACACACGCACGCGCACACACACGCACGCGCACACACACGCACGCGCACACACACGCACGCGCACACACACGCGCACACACACGCACACACACACACACGCACACACACACGCGCGCACACACACACACACTATATGTACGTATGGTATGTCTTGATAAGAGGTTTATTGGACGTGAGCCGTGAATCCAGAAGGGTCCGCAGTGAAGAGCACTAGTTCACGTCGAGCACTGTCCCGCGCTCTGCGTTGGCGATCCTGCTTGCTGCTGGGCTGTCCTCTTGTTACAGTTTCCCTCGCGGAATATGCAGGAGCCGTCCTCGCGATCTGCGAGACGGGCACAGGAGTATCGAAGTAGGACTTGAGGTGGTCTACATGAACGATATCGCGTGTCCACGGCGGCGGAGATCGGCAGGCGGGGTAAGGGCTTCGATGACGCGGTTAGCGGCTGCTGTGCGCTCGACCCCGTAGTAGGGCCCGAACTTGGAAGACACACCATGAACGTGGTACGTGGTACGAGTGGTCCAACAAGGAAAGTAGCGGCGGGAGGTTGGTCGTTCTGGATCTGTTTCTGGCGCTGCTGGTCGGTCGTAGTGAAACGCCTGACCAGTTGACGACATTCTTCAGCATATGGGCCAGCTTCGGAAATGGGCGCATACTCGGCGGCATCGAGGTGGTAGAAAGGGGTCTATGGTGTGACACGGTTGGCGACCGTACAACAGGAAGAATGGAGAAAAACCGGTTCTGACTCGCTTAGCAGTGTAGCAGGCGTAAGTAGAAAAGGGGAGAACCAGGTCCCAGTTTGCCTGATTGGACGCAGCATGGGTCGCCAGCATGTCGCGCAAATTCCAATTAAACCGTTCAGTGAGGCCGTTTGTCTGAGCTTGGTAGGCCGTGCTGGTGCGATGGACAATATGGCACTGATGAAGCAAGCCTTCCACCACATCATTAGGAAGGCACTGCTGCGGTCGCTCAAAAGTTTGCGTGGAGGGCCATGTCTAAGGATAAACCGGTTAAGAAGGAAAGATGCGAAGTCCCGTGCTGTGGCAGTGGACAGAGCGGCAGTTTCGGCGTACCGTGTGAGGTGGTCGACGGCAACGATGGCCCACCAGTTGCCTGCAGCAGTTAATGGCAGGAGCCCATACAGATCAGTGCCGACATGGTCGCGAACGGGTGGGCAGGACACGGAAGCGGCTGTAAAGAACCGGTCGTTAGATGGGTTTTTTTTTTAGTCGCTGACATGCGGGGCAGGAACAAATAAACAGGTGAGTGAAGGTGTGCATACCACGCCAGTATACTATCCCTGTCGCGGACGTTCGTAAGGCTTGAAGACTTAAGCCTTGGTCTGATCACATTGCAGGTCTGAGTGAAAGATCGCACAGATTTCAGAGAGCGACGTTCGTGGTGTAACAAGAAGCCACTGCAGACCATCTGATGAACAGTTGTGTTGGTACAGGGGGAAGTCACGAATAACCAAGTGTGAAGCTTGACGACGCAGCGTCCGAGATATTGGAAGTGTGGGTACCTCGGAGAGAACGCCAAGGAGTGAACCGATCCATAGATCGTTGCGCTGCTCCGAGGAGATGCGGCCAATGTCTAGAGAGGACAACGTGTATTCAAAGGTAGAGAGAGAGGCAGTGGCGGCAGGGCGAAGTTATCGGGAGAGTGCGTCAGTATCTGCATGCTTGGGGCCAGAACGGTATAACGCAGATGTCACAGTCCTGAATCCGAAGAGCCCAACGTGCAAGGCCCCTTCCTGATGGGTCCTTCAGTAAACACAACCGACACAACACGTGGTGGTCTGTGACGACGTCGAAGGCGCTGCCATATAAATATGGACGAAACTTGCCGAGAGCCCGAACTATAGATAGGCAAGCATTCTTTCACGGTAACACTGCAGCTTCATTCAGCTTTCATCGGCGTTCGCCTGGCATATGCGGCGACATAGTTGGAGAAGACAGGTTTCCGTTGTGCAGGAACTGCATCCAGACCGACACTGCACTTTATTTGCAGCCGTGGGGTCGTAATGGCGCAATATAAGGGGAGAAGTATGGAGACGGTGGAGAGTGGAGAATGCATGGTCGCACTCAGAAGGCCACGCAAATATATCGCTGGCGCAGCTATGGAGCTGTGGCAAAGGTGACACGATAGAGGCGAAATAACAAACCGGCGAAAGTAGAAGCAAGTCCCTGCGAAGCTCCTGAACTTTTTATTTCCCTTTTTTTTTCTCTTTTTCCTTTTTCTTTTTTGTCGGCAGTTTAGGAAACCCGGCGGCAGCACGGAGTTTAGCTGAATCGTCAGCTGCCGCGCAGCGCAGCGGCATTTCTTGAAACTTAGTTGGAGCCCAGCATCCTTGGCATATGAGGACATACTTGAGCTGCTCAAGGTGCGTTGCGAAATCTGGCATAAAGACGACATTGTTGTACAGGTATCAAATACATATGAACCACTTCAAGCGGCGCAGCAGAGTCCATCATGCGCCAGAAAGTGACGGGCGCATTGCAAAGGTCAAAAGGCATGACATTGAATTCATATAACCCGTCAGGTGTAACGAAGATAGTCTTCGGGCGATCGACGTCTTTAACGGGTACCTGGGAATACCCCGAATGCAGATCTAAAGAATGAAAGTACCCGGCACCTTGTAAGCAATCATGCAAGGGCATCGTCGATACGCGGCAAGGCATATAGGTCTTTTCGAGTTATCTTATTGAGGCGCCGGTAATCCACGCAGAAGCGGATGGAACCATTCGTTTTCTTTACGGGAACCACTGGAGAGGCCCATGGAATATGTGACGATCGGATGACGTTGCGTCGTGGCATGTCGTCGATCTACTCTGTATTAAGTATAAACCCCATGCAAGCGATCTTGCACGCGACAGCGACAGGCGACGCGATGGAGATGGCTGTCGCGTTCGCTCGTCGCCTACAAGTTGCACCCCATGCGAGCGATGACTTCGAGCGACGTCTCCCCAGTGTTGCCGGTATGAGGGCAGCAATATAGGCGCCGAAACTAGCGTGACGCGTGCTTTATTAACTTAAGTTGATGTATCTTACTGTAAAAAGCAGCATAAGATATTTCTGAAAGTCTTGCAGTAGGTTCTTATCCTTGCATCTATAAAAATTCAATCGTTTCTTGTTCGGTGCGACAATCGGAAGTACTGGAGTTATGTACATCCAGTTCCGGCTTTGCGCTATTGGCTAGTCGCTCATAGCACTTCCGGGCGACGAGCGACGAATTCTAGATTTGCAAAACCGAGCGATCGCGCGACAAGACCGAGCGATCTGTTCAAGCGACGGCCTGATACGTCGCGCGAACCCGTCGCTCGTCGCTGTCGCGCACAAAATCGCGCTAATGGGGTTTAGCCTTTAATGTGGCGTTCTATGGCTGAAACACGATATGGTTGTTGGTGCACCGGTGAAATAAAACCAGTGTCGATGTGGTGACGAACAGTTGAGATGCGGCCATGTGCAGCCTGGTTAACGTCCAAAGTATTGTGGAACTGGCACAGCAGATTGAGAAATTAGTCAAGGGGAGAGAGCCCGTCGGCGATAGACGAACAGAACATATCGTTAGGCTGAGGAGTTAGAAAAGCTGATGCCACTCAGTACATCGAAGTCGGCTGTAGACTACTCATTTCGCACATTGAAGACCTTCCAGCAATCATTTCGTTGCACGCATCCAAGTCATTCACCTCTAAGCATCCTAGTGGGAAAAGGAAGGGGATTACCGATAGAGTGCTGAAGCCGGTCGAAACGGCGAGAGTCGCATGAGACAGAAGAGCTTTCCCGAGTCAGAAAAATGTTCCACGGCTCAAAGATTACGACTTCGTCGGAAAGGACGCTTCAACGTACGGGTATGATTACTGACGTGGTCGGAGGAATATAAATGACTCCCTTGACGACGAGTTTGCATAGAGATTCATGGGTTTTGTTGATGGGCGCGCCATATAGCCGAAAGATCTCCAATTCACCGAGGGCGCAGTCGATTACGGCACTGTGACGCGAAAGAAAATCCCGGCCAATTATGATATCGTGAGAGCAGGCTGCATGGAGGATGAATTTGGCAGCGTAGCGAACGCGCTCGATAATAACACGGTCAGTACAAGCGGATAAAGGTTGAACCGGTTCTGGGCATTTGTTGTGCCCAGGGAAAGTCGACTAAGAGACGTTGTCACTTTTCGGAGGGTGGCAAATGGTTGCGTCAATTGGCAGTTTTAGTTGGGCGCCCGCAACCACCCACGTACGCAGCGCACGCGCACGATACGGCAGTAGTTGGCCGGATGCAAAAGTTGAGAAGGGGATCTCTGACTTGCACACGCAGAAGCCGGTAGTGTGCTACTTAGCGCCGCCACATGCCACCTTCTGAGACTGTGTTGACAATATCAGCCGCTACGAAGTCAAACCACAAGCCGGAGTCATATCTTCGGCAAGAGCGGTATCGAAAAATGCGCTCTAGTGGACACGCGAGAACGTCCCGCAAAGCCCGCCAAGGCCGCAGCGCACGTAAGATGCAGTGCGTGCTCCTGCCTACTGCTTATGCGCACTGACGCCTCCGCGGGTTCGCTGTGTACGGAGAGCTGCTGCGAACGCCCAGCTAAAATTGTCTAAGGGAAACGGTGGCTCCAGTGTCTACAAGAACATATGCACGGGCGCCGTCCACAAAAACTTCCACAACGTTTGGCGGAAAAGGGTGGGACCTGGCTTCGGCGTTACGACAGCAGCGCAATTCCTGCCACCTGAATGCGGCAGACACTTTCCCTCTTCTCCAGGGGCAGAACGACGATGCATCGGAGCCGTAGAGCAGCGACGCGGCCAGGGTGAGCGACGTGACTCAGATGGTAGATGGCCACTAAAGGACAGACTATAGATTGCAGATCCTATGAGTCGTAGCTTGAACGAGGGTGATCAACGTAGTAGGTTGGATGACGAGCGTCCCTAAACGTTTGCACCCGATGATCGCAGTGTCTAGCGATGTGGCCGGGGCCGCCACATGCAAAAATATATCGGCCGGTTGTCGGGCGTACGCCAATGATTTTCGGCGACGACGGGTGGTGCCAAGCAACGGGCGTAGGCGACGCTGGATGAAACGGCAAGTAAATTTGTGGCCGGTGCCATTTCGCTGTTTCGGCGTAACTCAGGGGCGCAGCGACAGGCTGTTGCTGGACGGGCACTGGTAGGGCCTCGGCAATCTGCTCCTGAATCACGTGACGGAGCGTAAGAGCCAAAGAAGCGGGCTGCTGCTCTGGTGGCGGGTCCAGATGCTGAGTGGTGGCGGACACAAGGGATAGTTGCCGAGCCACCTCTTCAATCGCAAACGTTTTGATTTGTGGGAAGAGGGACGAGTGGTCAAGGATGACTTCCACCTCCGCGAGTGTCTTGTCGCGTTGGTAAGGACGTCGGGTCAAAGCTCGTCGCTTTCGCAATTCATAGCTCTAAAATAGCGCTATGAGAGGGCACTTCGCGAGGAGCATCTGAAAGACGTCGTCGTCGGTACCCTTGTGCTGAATTTTAGCAGCCTCTCTCAATGAATCGTCGACACGCTTGCACATTTCGACGACGTCCTCGATATAACTCGTAAATGTCTCACCGGGATGTTGCGCCCGAGCGCGCAAACGTTGTTCGGCACGCAGCTTCCGGACGGCAGGGCCGTCGTTTTGTCCAAGAACGACGTAAGCGGAACAGGTGTGAAAGTTCGTTTCGTGCTTCTTATACCACAAGTTTGCCACGTCTGAGAGGTAAAAGATCACGTTATTCGACTTCGTGGTAGCATCCCGGCGATTGTGCGTGCTTTGCACAATCTTTGCCACTGAACACAGCCGGGTCTGTATGGCGAAATGCGCCTAAGCAAATATAGAATCACACACACGATGGCCAATCAGAAAGTCCTTGCCCAATTTTTTTAGCCATATTACAGCTATTAATTTGGTTAAACAACATATCCAGTCCGAGCGGTGGACCTTTCTTCGACCGGCCCGGCCTTATCTGCCCCTAGCTCCGCTGCACGGCGCTGCTGTCATTTGTTGAAGATGGTTGGGCTTTAACCGTCCACGGTGTACGAGCAACGAAGTTTGATTCGTTTTCTATGGCGCAAGGGACGAAAGTCCATCGAAATCCACAGGGAAATGCAGCCCACATATGGGGAAAGGTGTCTCCCTTTGAGAAGTGTGAGGTGGGGGCCGGTGTTGTGAGTTCGCAAAAAGTCGTGAAGATTTGCATGACATTGAGCGTTCTGGTAGGCCGCGTGTGTCGTTGACTGATGACAGGGGTATCTCAAGTTTACTGCTGGGATGGAAATGTTTGAACCGGTGTTGGGACTGGGTGGAAAAATAGTGTAAGGTACGTAGAATAGTCCGTATATTTGTAGATACCTGTATGTATCTTATTTTGGCTAATAAAAAAACTAGGGGCAAATACTTTCTCATTTCGCCCTAATGTAAAATATATATGCACACACACACGCCTCGACCTCTGTAGTCGGGGCAGGTTCTGGGACCGTGGACACATCTCAGTCGCTGGCGCAAGAAAACTGCACTGAAGCGCACCAGTCTGATGCGCGATGAAGGGCCATCCCTGACGGCAAACTACTATACGCAAGCGGAGGGAGTGTTCGCTATAGCGCAGGTTGGCCGCTGGCTACGATGGATATCGTGTGAACGTCCGAGAGCCGTCACGAAAGGCGAAGAGAACTTGGCAAACAATTAAGCCGCGGTGGTCTTGGAGAGCGCTGCCAGAATTCCACGAATAGCGGGAAATGCTCGTTAGCGGCGGCGGCGGCCGTGAAAGTAAACAAGCGCAGCATATGCGAGATCCCGGGGATTTTCGACAACTGCCAGAGTGCCAGACCGCACCGCCGCCTCTCCTACGAAGGGAGAGCACCAAGTGTGCCCGTGAACTACAGACGGCACGATGAACTTGAAAGAGACGAGCCGTTTCTGGCTCTCGCTGTATTTAGCCGCTTAATCAACCTTTCTTGCAAATAAATGCGAGAGATTTCTTTCCTGTTATCTTTAAGAGGAAGCTTTAGCTCGGGCCCAACTACGACGCGGCCTATTCAGATACATGTAAAACGCAAATACGCTTTTCTGAGATAACCCCTGCACCGATTTTAATGAAATTTGTTGCATTTGAGAGAGAAAGCTAATTTCTAATGGCTGTTGAAGTGGAATTTCGATTTACGGCTTGCATTTTGGGAAAAGGACTTTCAAAAATTATGAAGTTCGAAAATAAGACGCACGACGTTTATAAATTAATAACTCTGCATCAAGATCAGATATCGCGGTTCTGTAAACTTATCCATTAGATCATTTAAAGCGGACAAATTCGATATGTCAATTTATATCTTACGTGAATTTATTACGTTGTTTACAAGGGTTCTGGAAAAGCTGTATATACAAATTACCAATTCTTTAGATTCATGTGTAACACATCAATTTTGTCCGCTGTAGATGTGCTATCAGATGCTATTCGCAGAATTATATTTTTCCTTTATGAGCTACAGAGTTGCAAACTTGATGGTTCCGTTTTCTGAAAATTTCTATTTTTGCAAATTTTTAATAAAAAATTGACGACCTAAATCAAAAATTCGACACCAACAATCACAATTTGAAGCTTTTGTTTTAAATGCAACAAACTTCGTCAAATTTGGTGCAGTGGTTGCCGAGAAAAACGAATTCTCCTCTTGCATGTATTTGGATAGCAGTACTCACGTACGGGGCAGAAACCTGGAGGCTTACGAAAAGGGTTCTACTTAAATTGAGGACGACGCAACGAGCTATGGAAAGAAGAATGATGGGTGTAACGTTAAGGGATAAGAAAAGGGCAGATTGGGTGAGGGAACAAACGCGAGTTCATGACATCTTAGTTGAAATCAAGAAAAAGAAAAGGGGGGGGGGGCATGGGCAGGGCATGTAATGAGGAGGAAAGTTAACCGATAGTCACTGAGGGTTACGGATTGGATTCCAAGGGAAGGGAAACGCAGCAGGGGGCGGCAGAAAGTTAGGTGGGCGGATGAAATTAAGAAGTTTGAAGGGACAACATGGCCACAATTACCACATGACCGGGGTAGTTGGAGAAGTATGGGAGAGGCCTTTGCCCTGCAGTGGGCGTGTAACCAGGCTGCTGCTGATGATGATGATGACCCGAGCTAAAGCTCCCTCTTAATGTTCGCCTCGAAAAACAGCACAGCGATCACCACTCGTGTCACGACCGTGACTGTTACTGTCGCGTGTACGGAGCAATGCCACATTGGCGCAAGGATTGGCGACAAGAGAAAACCTGTTTGACCAGAGTCTTACCATGCGAACGCAAATGCTACGTGTACTAAGGTGCCTCGATGCCAGCGCCGCCTCCCGTCGTTTAAGCGTGGCATCGAGGCACCTGAACATGTACGCTTTTGGTGCGCCAGCGGAGTGATGTCTCGCCACAGATGCCGAGGGTAGTGGACGAAAGCCACAGGACGCTTCTGCGTTAAAAGCCCAAAAGCGTGCGCCGACAAAGAATCCAGGTTTAAAGAGGCACTGAGGAGAAACACAGTTGAGCACGATACTGCTTTCTGGCTGTTGCGTCGTTAATCCCGCTGATAGCACTGTCGTTCTGGGCTCTTGGCCTTCGACACTCAGCTCGTCTTAGACTTCGCGTTCCGAAGGCGCTCGCAACAGCTTCTCCGTATACGTGCACCCGTGAGCGAAAGTATACGGGTCACAGGCTCATTGAAAGGACAAAATTTCTCCGTAATTCACATCCACTAAAGTTGACGAGTGCACTGGATTGTTCGCTATGCCTAGTTAGAAGTCCTAAATTTCAAGTTGCATTCCCAAGGAGAGGTAGAAAATTGGCTTTATCGCGGATACCCTTGTCACGGGACTACAGCTTTATTTCGAAATATGCATGTCAAAACACTGCGGAGTGACGGAGCTCCAGAGGCCCTGACCGCGCTCTCCCTTCGTAAAGGCAAACGCCCATCTTTTATCCAATTCGAATCGAAATAATCGCACTTCTTCGCTTGCACTATAGATCTGAGGGACTCCTCACGGCTTTACAAGCGTGTTGCTCTTACACGAACCATTAGTTAGGACAATTTGACGCACGAGATTTCTCTCTGTATAAGTGCCCTCCCTTCGGTATTCCTTTCCCTTAGCCACTCCTTCCGTTGTGGATTCACTTCAAAGAAAACAAACAAATAACGGCAACAACAAGATGCGCAAGTGCAAGCAAGTAGCATTTCCTTTCCATTTCTGGCAGCCTCGCCATGCCTGAGCTCATGCACTTTCAAACAAACGGCACACTATACTCGGGCACATCCCGTATGTTTGCTTTCATATGGGCGGCTCGCTGCCTTGTGTAGCCTACGACTAAGTAACGCGTCTCTCCATGCCTCTGGAAGACACTCGCGCGGCACGCTTTTGTCCAGTTCCCGCGATGTCGTAGGGCGGCGACAACACCAGTACCGGTGCGGCCTTTATGTGTAGTGCTTCGCGAGGAACCTAAGCTCATTTACTGCCAGACAACGGGCTCCTAACTGCGAGCTCCTAACGCGAAGCAGTTCGGAGCTCCTAACAACGAGCTCCTAACTGCGAAGCAGTTAGGAGCTCCCGCAAAGGTTGTGTGGTTCCCACGTGAGGTAAACGACCAATGGTGCCCCAACTACAAGCATCTGAACGGCATTGCCGTCCTGTGCTAGCACACGGAAAGGTTTCTGCGAAGCGTAATTGCGAAGTTCGCCGAACCTAACAAGCCCTAGGTCAGTCTAAAGGGATAAAGTACTTGCGCAAAACTTTATTTTTCGTTAGTTTCTCTGCAAGAGTAATTGGTCGCATAAGGGAGAATGGAGGCGAAACTTCGTTAGTAGGAAATATAATTTTAAATTGGTAAAGAAAGTCAGAAAAACCAGTAAGTCGCGAGGTCTGGTTTTATGCACAACCTATGAGTCCAAGCAGCATATCGTCGTATGCTGGGTGCCGGGGCACCGAGAGATAGAGGGAAACGTGTTGGCTGACCAGCTAGCCACATCCGTCCACGCGAACGCTTCCAACACTTGCACGACTGTCCCTGTGATGGACCTCAAGCCCTCAATAACAAAAACACTAAGGGCTTTCTGGCAGCGCTTGTGGGATAAAGAGACAGAAAATAAATTACATGTTATCAAGCCGTATCTTGGCAACTGGCCGCCGGTATCAAAAAATCGCCATCTAGAAGTAACACTTTGCAGACTCAGGATAGGACACACATACAGCACACACGCATACCTCTTGTCCGGTGGCGATCCACCCACGTGTGATAAATGTGGTGAGCCACTTACCGTGCTTCACATCCTGGTGCAATGCACTCAATTAGACGCTAATAGGAAAAAGCATTTTCCATTACCACATCGGCAGCTAATTCCACTCCATCCTCAAATGATTATAGGTATAGAACCTCTCTTTAAACATGAATCCCTGTTTCGATATTTAAAAGATGTACATAGTTTTCATATTATAGCCCCAGGAAATCCGTAGCACAACCTGTAACAGAGGTTTCTGCTGCGGTAGGTGCAATAAAGCACCTGCCTCCCAGCCTTTGGGCTCAAAGGCCCTCCGGAGGCACAAGTGCTATTTACATATTCTTGCATTTAACTCCATGATCACATATCACTCGTACTATATTCACAGACCACTACATGTATCACAATCATAATTTTATGCTATATACTATTTTACGCTTCCATGACACTGATTTTAGGCCACTTTACAGCCATGTTACATCCCACCATCGCCACTCACAAATCAGCGTTTAAGACAACATTATCAGTCATGGCGCTCTTTGGCCATACCTGGCCCTTGCGCCACTAAACAACACACATCCATCCATCCATCGCGAGGCCTGGCGGTGAACTCTTGATACCTCGACATGAAGTCAGGAGATTACTGTACGTAAGTCGACTGTCATTAAGTACAGTAAAATTATTGCCTAAAATTGCAGTTCGTATATTATTAGACACTTGCGCTTTATTCTGTGCGTATTGCGAAGCATTATGACGAGCGGCGCTCGCGTCGTCCCACGTGCGTGACGGCGCACATGCTGTTGTACGCGCGCGAGTATAGCACGATTCAGCAAGTACTCAGTTTTATGTTCTCCCTGTGATACGAGATGCCGTGGACGAGTTGTGCCGTAAATGGGTGCACTTTTTACCTTCGTGTCTTGCCGCTATCACACTGTATCGACGTCGAGCTCTCCACCGACCGTCAGCAGATTGTCGGCGTCGGGACAATGTGACCCAGGCGCCGACACGAAGAGAAAAACGCTGTCGCCTACAGTCGGCAGACCGAAATCGATGTCGGGTCGGCCTAGTGAGTGAGCATTTACCAATCAGCATTCTGAAGGCGCGCTGCTTGTGGCGGGGACGGCTTATCGTGCAAGTCCGATTTGTCGCTGTCTCTTTCGTCCATCGAAGCATGATGTTCGGGTGCTACTTTGTAAGGATCTAAACTCTGAGCACGCATTCGATCTAAAATCATTTGTTCCAGTACGCTCAGGTCTTCGAGATACATCGAAAATCAGAAACGCATGCTTGGCTACAGCAAAACGAACCGCGTATCACGTGTAAAAGCGTCGTTTCATT
Organism: Dermacentor variabilis; assembly: GCF_050947875.1. Classification (NCBI taxonomy): domain Eukaryota; kingdom Metazoa; phylum Arthropoda; class Arachnida; order Ixodida; family Ixodidae; genus Dermacentor; species Dermacentor variabilis. Next base: position 210,732,140 of record NC_134569.1, on the reverse strand, counting down.
TTCGATGGGCTTGGTTTCGTTTTGGCTAGTCAAATACCAAGTAGTTGGACAGGAAACCGCAAAAACACGTAGCTGTTATCGCAGAAATACTTTAACACTTTGGAATACATGATACGCAGGAACATCGACTTCGTAAACAAAATAACACTTTATCCTCACCGCAGATCGAAATATTCTGATAAAAATGTTCCACAGCGTTTTCCGCGTTACTACTTCATGATTAGAGGCTCTGGCCGGTGCTTCCCATTGCACTAAAAAAAGTGGGTATACCATGAAAATTGGGTGTCAGTCCTTTTCATTTTAATAGAGCTCAAGTTATTTTTTTTTATTACCAGGCGGCCGTCCTGCCTCGATATTTTGCACGTGTTTGAGATTCAAACGCATTGTCGTGTGTGTACGAAGGGCTGCAGACGTTTACTAGGAAGAAAAATTATAAAAGAAGCTGTCAAAGCCACACTGTTCTACGTATTCCTCCAGGAAGTTTTAGTGCTTGCGACATCTGTCCTGCAGCTTCTTCCGTCTGTGAAAATAAAATTATTCCGTCTGCAGGCGTAACCACCCGATTGCGGCATGCATTAGTTGCCTCCGGAACACCTTCATATCTTTGCATTTTGATATGTTTATTGAGATTATCATTAGGGCAAAGATACTAGTCAAAATGAGTCAGGTCGGGCGAATAGGCCGCATGATCTGAAGCACCACTTCTAAGCCTAACAAGGTCAGTTTTGCCACTGTTTTACCTGCCGTATGGGATGATGCATTGTCATGCAACAGGATGAAACCGTTAGAGAGCTTTCCATGACGTTTTTCTTTGTTCTGCCTCAACTTCGTTAATGAAGCACAGTAATATTTTGTATTAATGGTTGAACTCCGTTGGAGTCCACCAGCGGAAATTCCTTCTTATCCCACAAAAAGACTCTTGCCATTTGCTTGTGCACCTTTGCACGTGGAACTCCCTTGGCGTATGCCTCCAGTCCTGCACTCGAAAAAAAAAAAATATGTTCGAAGAATTAAAGAAAACTGCGATCGCTGACCACGCCGCAGTACAGAACTCTAGAGCGAATGCGTCCGTAATTCCCTACATTCACGCCGTTTCACATAAACTGAAAACGATATGTGAAAAGGTCGCCGTTGGCCCTTTCAGCCCCAGATAAGCTTGCAAAATTGTGCAGTACAGTAAATAAAGAGAGAATTCAGGAACTATCCTGAGTGCAGCAAGAAACGTCGCCACAGGTTTGTGCACTGCGAAGAAAAAGTGGCGCACGCAATTTGTCATGCGGCTTGACGTATGTTGACCAAATGGGCAGACGCAGGCCTGAACGATAGGTTAAAAGGGCATCGGTTGCAATGCAATAATCGTAATCTCTTGACATCTAAGTTTGCATTGTGGACTGTGCGGCTGCGCACCTTTCTTGGAAGAGACAAGCGTTCTATGCAGATCTGCTGATCGCCGGGCTAAGGAAATTATGGAAGCTCTCGATATAAAAAGCCTGGGGGAGCCTTGTGTCAGCGTGCACTCTTACGTTATCAGAGAAGGATGTGTGCTTTCTGTCGGTATCTGGTATGAACGCGTCTTGTTTCCTTTGTGCAGTGCCGTCCACTGCTGTGTAGAGCGCGCGGGCAGCTGGCTTTGCTCTGCAGGGCGACGCCTGGCGGCAATTGCTGGGTGCGAGATAGTGTGCCCAGGAACATACGCTGCATAACAGACATGCAGAACTGCTTTTGAGGAGTGGCGACATTGAAAAGCGTCTTTGTTTACCCTAATCTGCACTCCGTCTCAAGGGGCTTGCGGCGCGGCAAATGTGGAAGAATGGAGCATATGGGTTGATAATGCACGCCGGTCCTTTCGAAGCAAATGAAGCGCGCTCGCGGAGTGTTCGAGATAACAAAGGCACTTACGAACATCACCTCTGTTTAAATGCAACAAGCGCAAGTTTGGACGTTTATTGGGCCGTGCATGCTCCTTGGCACGCTATCTCGGACCCAGCAACCGTCGCCAGGCGTCGTCCTGCAGAGCAAATCCGGCCGTTCTCGCGCTCTGCACAGCAGTGGACTGCACTGTACTTGGGCTGGTGTGTATTTTCGTTTTATTGCTTGTCAACCAGCGTTTAAACTGCGCGATCAAGAAAGCAACCTTTGGTTGTTAGTGTGCCTTTTGATCGTCTAGGTCTCCTTTCTTTTTTCCAGAAGAGGGTTGTAGTGCCGAAAAACACAACACACAGCAAGCGAGACGGGACAGGCGCCTGTCCCCTCTCGCTTGCTGTGTGTTGTTTTTCGGCGCTACAACCCTCTTCTGAAACATGCGCCAACTAGCCCCCCAACAAGTATTACTCAGTCTCCTTTCTTGTCCCTCGTGTTTCCTGGTGCAGTTTGCTGCCGTAATGAACCAGCTAGACCAACAATGCGGTTTAGAAACAGGTACGCTACGCGCTTTCCGCGGGAAGCAAGCTCTTTAGTTAACAAGAGCGTCTCTATCAGGAAATCGAACCTCTGAGCTCCGCCAGACTGGGGTAGACGCCCGGTAGAGCAAACGATCCGAAACAGTTTCAGCTTTTCCGGACATCAGGGTTTAGTTCGCGGGAGGGGCGCCACGTGGTGTCGTGACCTTATACTTTTTAAACTTCTCGTGGTGACGTAGTGATGACGTCATCGAAACAAAAAACTAAGTTATCCCTGCGCGCTGAACTTCACTACAAGACTTCTCCCGCCGGCGCTGTCAGTTAATAGTCGCTTGTCGGCTGGAAATGACTTATCTTTCTAAGAGCGTTTAGACGTGACGGGGCAAACCCAGCGATTGTTTATTCTGGATTTTTTGGAGGTTCCGCGAAAGGCAGCCACATTTTCTGCTCCTTCTTTTTTTCTTTTTTTAATGCTACGCAGTCAGCGGGCTAGGATAATCGTCGGAAGCGCTCTGCATGCGGCAGCTTTTCTTCTATCGGAATACGTTCTTAGCCTGCGAACGTCGCACAGCATCCACGAAAGACGCCGTCGTGCACGAAAGACGCCGTCGTGGACGGCTTTTTTGACCTATCGGCTTCGTTAAGGTGCTTCAATTATTTTCCTAGCGATTTTTCTACCTGCACTTATGGTCTGCCGCAGCAGTTGGAAATCGAGAAATGATGCGCCTATGTTTTAAGATGGATAAATGAACAAGTTGGTTTTGCACCTTGAGGCAAAAGGCACGACACGAGGATTCTGCAACTGTCTGTTTCGTCGCCCGTTGGCACGCTTTGGCCGAAGATGCTCACAATATTACGTCCCATTTACGGGCCACCGGGCCATGTGCACCTTTGGGCGTGACCTATGCAATACTTTCAGTTGTCAAAGTACTGTCTTGTCACGGTTATCCACGTGCGTGAAAGAAGACTGATATTTAGCATTATTGTGCAGTAATACGCGCGGTATTTGTCTGTTTTCCATATTGTCTGCCATGCTGCCAACTCCGCCTTTATAATATGGCCGTAATTCAGATTAGCAGGTATCGAACGCCAAGAAGGCTGCCCATGTATTCCGAGGTCTCGCGCACAACTCCTCACACTTACTTGCATTCAAGAGTTGTGCGACTGTCGAGGGCATCATTAAGGAATGGTGGCAGTTCGAGGAAGGTGGCAGTCAGCACCTGAGACAATTTGTTCGCTTCTTTATCGCACGAGAATCGGTACCAGCCGTCGAAAGATGACACTGTACACTGCATTGTATTTAATGTGATGGAGTGCGCGTCCCAAATTACAGACCCGACTCACCCGACTGACGACCAGGCATCTCGCTTATAGTATTGCAGTCGTCCGACAGTTCGCGGGCGCTGGCGTAGGCCACAGGGCCTACTGGACCTCTCTTCAACAGTTGCCGCCAATTCTCACCTTATTTCACACCGTCAGGTATCAGCTGAACTAGTCCTACAGCCAATTTATTTGTCTCGAAATTTGGCCACCCTGGTCAGCGTTATGGCTGTTTTTATCTTTAAGTTATATTTAAGTGAGTGCTGGTCCTGACATTGCCGGTGGTTTCACCTTTGCCAAGATGCCCGCATTTTAATTCGTAAGCATGCTTTGGCGAATACTCCAGCAAAATATGTCACGCAAAATGTGTTATGTCTTGTATCTGCACAAAAATGCGTAATTTGAGAAGACACTTAAAGGTTGTAATTGTGTGAATATAGATGATTGGGTAGCATTATAAGCGATAAGAAACAACTGAAACAAAAAGAATTGATCAAGGAGAATACCCATATGATGAGATTTATGCATATCCTTAGGAATAGACAAGACTCCATAGAAAATACATGGGAAAGCCTATAGTAGTGGTGGGTCAACTACATTTTGTGGCTGCGCCAATGTGGCTGCCCAATTGAAATTTGGGAGTGGGCCAACTGTAATGTCGAAGTGGGCCAACTGTAATGTCGAAGTGGGCCAACTGTAATGTCGAAGTGGGCCAACTGTAATGTCGAAGTGGGCCAACTGTAATGTCGAAGTGGGCCAACTGAAATTTGGGGGTGAGCCAACTGAAATTTGGGGGTGAGCCAACTGAAATTTGGGGGGGAGCCAACTGAAATTTGGGGGGGAGCCAACTGAAATTTGGGGGTGAGCCAACTGAAATTTGGGGGTGAGCCAACAGAAATTTGGGGGTGAGCCAACAGAAATTTTGGCGTGGGCCAACTGAAATGTCGAGGTGGGCCAACTGAAATGTCGAGGTGGGCCAACTTGAAATTTGGGGATGAGTCAACCTGAAATTTAGGGGTGGTTCAACTGATATATGGCACTGGGCCAACTTGAAATTTAGTGGTGGGCTAACTGACATTTGAGGGTGGGCCAACTGACATTTGAGGGTGGGCCAACTGACATTTGAGGGTGGGCCAACTGACATTTGAGGGTGGGCCAACTGACATTTGAGGGTGGGCCAACTGACATTTGAGGGTGGGCCAACTGACATTTGAGGGTGGGCCAACTGACATTTGAGGGTGGGCCAACTGACATTTGAGGGTGGGCCAACTGACATTTGAGGGTGGGCCAACTGACATTTGAGGGTGGGCCAACTGACATTTGAGGGTGGGCCAACTGACATTTGAGGGTGGGCCAACTGACATTTGAGGGTGGGCTAACTGACATTTGAGGGTGGGCCAACTTGAAATTTGGGTACGGGCCAACTTGAAATTTGGGTACGGGCCAACTTGAAATTTCGGTACGGGCCAACTTGAAATTTCGGTACGGGCCAACTTGAAATTTGGGTACGGGCCAACTTAAATTTGGGTACGGGCCAACTTAAATTTGGGTACGGGCCAACTTAAATTTGGGTACGGGCCAACTTGAAATTGGGGGTTCTGCTAACTGAAATTTAGGGGTATGCTTACGCACACTTAGACAGCTTCAGTGGAGTGAATGCATGGTTTTTGTCCGGCTCTGTTGACATTTTGGGGGCTTTTCGAAAGACGTCGTAAGAATGGCACACCACCTGACCGTGCTGCTGAAAAAGTCAATTTATTTACATGAGGCCTTCTGCAAGCTTCTACCTTCTTGTCTTTCATCAGCCTCCTTAATTCAATATCAGTTGTAGCCCATTTTTACGACTATGATACCGCGGAAGTCCGCAACGATGCAACGGCCATGGGATTGAAGCCGTTTAAATCGGGCTTACCCTGGACACAGCAGCCGCTTTTTCGGACTTGGAATGAAACTATTTCAATAATGAGCACGATTCTTAAGCACATCCGTAAATTCAGTTAGAAAAAGTTATCTTTATTTCTTGGCGTACAGTCGCATGTCGTCATGTTGTCATCGCGTCCTTTGTGGGATTTCATCATTGCGAGAGCAAACTTGGCCGACCGGGACACTAGGTGTTTTGCCTTCAAGAGTAGCCGTATTCTTTTGCCAACACGCCAATGGTCTAATTTACTACAGCATCTCTTAAAGGACTAATGCAAGCACTATATGGTGAATCAATGTAACGCAAAACATGTATGTTTGCGGGTGGCTGCAGCTATCGAGCTTCGCTTAATATTGCGCAGCGTTACCACGCATATGACGCGCAACGCGTCCGTCAGCGTCTGTGACAACGACCAGACCCACGACGGCGATCGACAACGGTAACCGCAGCAACAATGACGGCTTCGCATCATATTAAAGAAATGCTTAGCATTAACCCGTTAAAGCTGCGGTTTGCCTCGATCGCAGGAAACAAACCAAAAATAAATTATGGGTTGTTACGTGACAAGACCATGATCTGATTACGAGGCATGCGGCATGCCTAGAGCGGCGACTCCGAGGAATAATTGTTACCCCTCCCACCCCCACCCCCCGGACTTCTTCAACGTGCACCTAATTCTGAGCACGGCGAGCGTTTCTGCATTTGGCCCACACGCCGAAATGCGGCCGCCGAGGTCGGGATCGCGGTGTTAGAAGTATTCCGTTGTCGGGATCCAACCTGCGACTTCGAGCACCACAGCGCAAGGTCACTGCGCTAAGCTATACCCCGGTGGGTCGCACGAAACCGTGGGGAAACGGACAGCCCATGGTTACAGTTCAGCATTATACACGACCATACGATTGCATGGCGAGCGGTAGTTTTTCGAAATGTCGATGGATCTCGCGAAATGCTGAAGCCGACATCCACCCCCTGCTGTGGGTTTGCCCTGCACTGAAAGCGACGAGGCTCCGGCACCTCGCAGCAGCGGGACTTTCGCCGCATAATCCGAGCGATTACACTGCTTGGACGCAGGGACCACATTCTCGATCCCTCAAAAAAAATATATATATATATATATATATATATATATATATATATATATATATATATATATAGCGATGGATCAACCTTATCTTGCGACTTCCTTCGAATTCAAATTGTCTGCTTTATAAATGGCAACGCAGGGAGCTATTATACCTTCGACCAGCGCAAATGCCGCACTGCTCCATCGAAAAGCGATGTATGTATAGTCTGCATTCGGAAAGCTTATAGGAAGTTTCCTCGTAACCCAATACGCGATATTAACCGGTTTACTGCGGCTCGTCAGATATATTTCCTTTTTCGCCGATTGGAACGTGGGGCATGGCTGTGCACGTAGGCGAAGGATGGACGCAATGCGTGTGTAGCTTTTGCACGATGTGGAGGATGAATTGTTGTTGTTGTTGCTCTATATTGCTCCATAAATTAGCTGACATTTATTTCGTGTATAATTGTACAATTTTAGCTTACCATTAGCATCTCAAATGCTTACTTGCACTTAGCCGTTGCTGTACATTGTACTATATACATTTGAAGAATCGAATGACCATGGACTTTCACAGTAACCAACGCTGTTGTAACGCGCAAGATTGTGCATATGTGTGTGACCTGCTGTCAGACCTGTCGTTCGTGCACGGGCTCTGAGACCTTTGTCAGGCTTTATGCCTTTAGTCTGTCTACCCTCGTTTGAATGAACGAGAAATAAAATTCAATTCAATTCAAAATTCTTTCACAAAACCGGCACAAGGCGCACGCGCGATTTCCTGCAAAGCTTTTTTTTTTAGTTAGTACTCCATTTCTGAAGACGCGTGCGCTTCGAATCGTTGATTAATGTGAACCGGCTATGGCGCTTTCGTTACCTACTCTGCATATTCAGCTTTTCTTGGCACGTGACAACTAGCGCTCCAAACGACCACGGCATGAAGCTAGCGCATTTTCAATGGAACGAGCGGATTTTTCGCGAATAATTAAAGCTGCAGTTCGATTATTGAAAAAGGCTGGTGACAGACATCTTCTAGAAGACAATCCACACGAGCCAAATGCAGTGGTGACGCTGTGGCAAGCTATAATTTTGTTCCCAGAGCGGTTGAAGATTCAGCAATGGAAGCCTATGGAGCGACGAAAATTTGTACTCGATTTTCGAGACACAAACAATAACTGTGATAAACTACGGCTGCTATCGTAGTAGCCGCTACTGCGTATGTAGTCCGAAGACTCGGCTTTCGATCGATGCCTATCTCGACTCTACATATGGCGTAATACTGTTCCCAAAAGCGATTTTTGAAACACAGTCGCGCAAATTCACGTGGTATCTATGAAACCCCGAGCGTATCACCGGCGGAAGCGTTGGAAGCCGTGCTTGAGTAGTTTAATCACTCGCAGCTGTCGTTCCGCGTCATGTCGGCAGCGGTTCGATACCGTGCTGCGCTACTTTCTTTTTTAGCGCCACGTAGGACTGAGTTCGACAGTCTCCCACCAGATGGCCGAACCACAAAACTCAAGATTTGGTTTTGGTTTCTTCAGGAGTGTTCTTCAGATATATTTGCTATTTTTACTTCATAAAAAGTAGCAATGCGTTGCTACAAGCATAATTTCTTTCTGTTACGTAAAAAAAAAAAAAAAAACTATCGTGCCTTGTAGCATGGACATTCTCATGAATTTCGGACATTGCAGCTTCACCATTCTGTGGGACTTCACGGCAAGGCACATGCGTAACTGAATGGGCAATATTTTAAACAATTCTATTGCAATGTATCGGCAGAGGATCAGCAAGTTTCAACTGACTGCGCCGAGAGGGTAGCCCCTAGTAACAACATATACATTTATGCCACTTAGTCGGAACATTGGTGGTGCGTTAAAGCAATGTTTTGTGCAAGGGTGGGCGGTTATGTCACACGACAGGAGCGAATGATTTTGCACCCTCTCGGCAGAGGGCGCATTGAGTTAAGGAAGCGCCAAATTTAAATCGTAAAGCGATTTATTACAGCGGGAGTTTGAACGTTAATTGCAGAGCGAGTGTCAGTCTGTTTACCCGCGCATGTTTTCGTGAGGCCGCAGGGAAGGAGAGTGTATATATGTGTGTGCACACAGCCTTGAGCGTGCGCGCATGTGTACTTGCATTTGCGTGTGCGAGCGTGTTTGTGTCTCTGTATTTGAATATGCGTGCGCACGTGTATGCGTGTGCGAGCATACGCGCGTTTGTGTGTGCGTGGAGTTCCGTGTGCGTGCGTGCGCACAGTTTTGCGCGTGTGTGCATGCGTGGGCGCGTGTAAATGTAAACGCGGGCGAGCGTTTGTCGTCTCTCAGTGTCGCGTGTGCGTGCATGTGCGTGTGCGAGCATGCGTGTGTGTGAGTGACCGAGCAAGCGTTTCCCCGCTTACGCATACTCTCGGGGATGAATGGCATATAGTTTATTTATGCCCATATTTAAATCTACGAGATCAGCACGAATGGCACTGCATTTATAGCATTCTCTTTCTGAAATCGAAATCAACGCAAAAAAAAAAAAAAGGCCTGAGCCACCCATAACGCCACCCTCGGCACGGCTTCGTGAGCGCCTACCGAGCTGTTCACTTTTGTTATCTTGCTTCCCCCTCGGCGGCAGCGCATTGTCTTGATGCCAGTCGACGCGCTAAATATACACAATCATTGCGTCAGGCACCGCTTCTGCGACCAAGCATGCTTTCGGCGGCACACTTTCGCTGCTATATTGACGTTAAAACTTTAAACTGCTAAAAACTGCGTAAATAAAAATTTAAAGCGGACTGGCCACAAGGAACATGCTCACGGGGCCATACATCAAGGCTAGGTGCGGTCAGGTTGACTTTACAGGTTTGCAAGGATTGACTGATGGGCTAGTTGGTTAGTTATCACGGACACAACAGTGCTTCAAATCGCGGCCACGGCGACCTCATTTCGACGGGGGCGAAATGCGAAAACACCCGTGTATACTTAGATTTAGGCGCACGTTAAAGAACCTTAGGTGGTCCAAATTTCCGTAGTCTCCCACTATGGCGTGCCTCATAATCAGATCGTGGTTTTAGCGCGTAAAACCCTATAATTCAACTTGTATATATTTTTAACAGCGTTTCAAGTTATTAGTCAGCGCAGGGTGTGTGTAGTTCCTCCTTTGCGTCCAGTCTTGAAGCGCTGTTCTTTGCCTTTATAGACGTTCCTTTTCTGCGTCACTTACGTTTTCCAAGAGCGTTTAATTGGAAAGTTTTTGTTTGCATAGCTCTTACCGAAGCACGTTTAATGAAAACTTCTTCCCTCGGCTAGACAATCTCTAGGACGGGTTCCAAGCTATTCATTTCCTTTAGCCACCTAAGATCAGTCATTGAAAACTTAATTAATGTAGCTTCGTTAGTTACGCACACAACTTCTCAACTTACTCTGCATCTAGATGTTACCAGTCTGAACACTCGAATGACAAAATGATGTCACCAATATTTGTGTTGGTTTAATAGTTTTGTTTGGCGCGCTTAAAAGCAGCCGGCATATTGATGGTGTAGTAGGCTTCTGATAAAGCAAGTGCGAAAGCTTGGACTGGTTATGTTGGCGCAAATCAAGTTCATGAGCTTAAACGCATGTGCCCAACTGTGCACTTCTGCCTTTACAGCCGATTCCCCCGCATTATACAAGAAGCACTTGAGCGCTACGGTACTTCACACAAGGTGTGCGAGAAGGTCGTGCGTGCTCCCGATTAGATCTCGGAGCGTTGGTGGCATCAGACTCGCTTTCCTGGCATCGTAAGGAAGAAAAAACAGCTGCCTGGGGGAAAGCATCGGATACATTTTCAGTACTTTGTAACATATGAAGCAGCGCGGACATGTGCGTAAGAACGAAAAGTACTGAAATATTAGGATGATGAGCAAAACGAGAACAAGGTGAATGGAGGAGCCAACGTTTCGACAAGTGGACTTGTCTTCTTCAAGGCGACATATGCTACCCTCGGCACAGTATATATAGGTTGGGTTCTTCTAAAGGGGAGAGGGCGAAAGGCGGGTGGTTGCGGCAACGAGCGAAGGGGTTAGCGTGTCGAATTGCGAATAAAGGAGTGCTGTGCACAAGGCCAGGGACCCGGCCGTCTGTCAATTTCGTGTCAATGCCCGCGTGTCAGCCGGCGTGTCAACGGCGTGCACAGCAGCCCTGTATTCCCTGTTTCACTGGTGATCGTAGGCTATCGTGTCTCTGAAAGAGATAATAAAAAGAGCAGCAGAAACCAGTGGTCGTAAAAAAAAAAAGGAAAATACTAAAATGGTATAAATAAATAAAGGGGGGGGGGAAACAAAAAGAAGGAAAAGAACGAGAAAGAAAGGGAAAAGAACGCTAAGAAACTAAACTAAGTGTTGCCTATAGCTTGAAATTTAGCATAGCGAATAGATTCTAAAGCTCCCTTTCAAACGTTTATGCCTATTGGTTGCAATGTCTTGAACTTATGGATAATGTATGATTCTCTGTATTTTCCTTCTCGTTCAGAACGGAAATTTGAAGATAAGAGGTAGAGTTTAAGTTCGTCAAAGTTATGACCTGGTTGGTTGAAATTCTCGGCGACGGCTTCGGGAAGCTTTCTAGCTGTGTCCGCGCGATATCCGTTTAATCTGACGTTCACTGATTGTCCTGTTTCACAGATATTTCACCGATAGTATCAGGATGAGGGTATCGCTGCATGTATTTTGGCTGTCTAATAATACCTGAAGAAAATACTGTGATTTTGTGACAATGCTGACATACTTAGTCACGTGAAATATGAGCTCCGACACTATAGTGCCCGTGGTGGAACTGGTCCCTGGACTACAGGGCTACATTGAAGAACGAAATGCTGGTTTGATGAATACCACTAATCGGAAAGTGTTTAACTCTTAGAATTTTTGGTATGTCGGCGCCGCTGTGCAGTCTTGGAGGCCCCCCCCCTTTTTTTTTTTTACTACAAGCGCTATGTTTCAGCTCATATTTAGAGCAACTGCACACTTTTTTTGTGTGTGAGTTTTCTTTGGCGCCTAACGACTGTTCCAAAGCTATCGGTTAGCTCAAGATGCGCCTGCACGTGTTTCTAATATCCAGTATGTTGTCACGGATTCAATAGCGAAAGATCGTTATTTAATCGGAATGAGACACACCACATCAACACATTATACAAGAATTCCGCTCTCTTCAAGACAAGTATATAAACTACATAGAATTTTATACTGATGTCTCTAAAACGGAAAAACACGTCGGTGTAGGGGCCATAACAGAAAATTGGGAAACATGTATTCGATTACCTCAGCATGTCGCTGTCTACACAGCCGAAGTGTACGCGATATGGACGGTAGTTCAAAAGATCATTGCTGACAAACTTGAAAACACTGTCATATACACAGATTCATTAAGCGTACTGAAGGCTCTACACATGAAATCCCAAAGTGAACCCTTGTTAGGCGATATTTTGAATGCATTAACATCAAAGAAATATGACCGATCAATAAAGTTTTGCTGGGTACCAAGCCATGTTGGAATATTGGGTAACGAAGCGGCGGATAGATGCGCATCAATGGCAGCGTGCAAAAACATTCAAAATACAGCACTTCCATATAAAGACAGTGTAAATGCGATTCGGAAGGCATTGACGTCAAAATGGCACCGCGATTGGGACACTTGTTTAAGCAACAAGCTTCATCTAATTAAACCTGTAATTGGCGAGTGGAAATCATGCAGTCACCAGCAAGGATTCTACGAGGTGATCTTGTGTCGACTACGAATTGTACACACACAACTGACGCACAATTTCCTTCTCCGAAAAGAAAACCCGCCAACTTGCGAAAAATGTAATGAAGCTCTTACAGTCGTGCACATCTTAATAACATGTCCACACATCAATACACTGAGACGGAGGTTTTTACACAGCCTGTATAAATTGCACATTCCATTACACCCTACCCTATTACTAGCAGATGACCCCCTAGTGCCATTTCCTAACCTCTTCGACTTTTTAGAAAAGACTGGTTATTTACACCAACTATAATGTAATGCAGGTTTCCCCGCCCTAACGTTCCGTTTTATTTTGTCTTGTGACTGGCGCAGCATGGCCTTAGTTGCCTTTGTGCCACTAAACCCAAACTAACTAACTAACTTAATCGGAATGCGCGCGTGAAGCGAATACTGGCGTACATTCTCGATAAAATATGAGCGCCCGAGTTTGGCTACAATGCACGAGCATTCCAATCTGATCAACCGATGCCTAGATCCGTAGGTCAGGTTCAGAGGAAGCACAACTTGGCACGCAGCCATTGTTGTACTTTGAGTGTTTTCTTTTTCGACGCGAGCTCGCCTTATAACGAGTTAGATTCATGACACACTCTTTTGGAACGGCCTTGTTCTTCACATCACTACAACTTGACAGTATAGACATGCTACATCTTCATTGAGTGAATAATCGGAAATGAACTAGGACTTTGGTTGTGTGTGCGTTTGCAGAATTAACGCAACAATTTATGTTTCATAACTTTTCTTTTTAATTTAGGAGCTCGTAAGAGAGGAACCTTATATTAACAGGAAGCCTTGAGAATAAAGTAGATTCAAATGCTTCTTAGCCTTCAGCTCATGGTAAGGAATTAAATTTCAATAGAAATATCCTTATGATAACTATCAAAGCGTGTCCACTTGACAACGTTTCATCTGAGTTCCCCCTTTGCAAGCTGATACCGACTTGAAGGGGGTTCGTATCGTGGGCTCTTCACATATGTCCAACCGTCAAACAAAGGGTTATTCCGAATGTTTTATTTCTGGAAGGCGTGTTACCCTCCTGCCCTTCACTCCGGTTCGCAAACACTCATAAGAGAGAGGTGCTGCGTAAAGAGCGTTGTTAGTCCAAACCGATGAGCTACTGTAACTCATCTCGCATATATCGCTGTCATTCAGGTTTAGGTAAGAAATGTATACTTTAAATCGACACATCACGAATCCGAAAAGAGCTGCCCGCAGCCAGCCCAGCTAGATTTCTTTCATTTCGTGCGTCGTCCCAGGAGAGACCAGGCAGGCCACCGACAAAGGAACGTGCAACATCAAAAAAAAAAAAAGAAAGAAAGAAAAAAACAGAGAATGGAACATGGAAAGACCGGGAGTTTAACCATGGACGTGCCCGAGTGGCTGCCGTTCACATGGGGAGGGAAAAAAATTGAAGGTAATTTAGCGGTAAATGCAAGAGAAATGCGGTAAGCATTACGTCGCACCTCTGCGGGGGTCGCGAATCCGTGGTTTATGGCACGTTTACAAAATTGCAAAGTGTTGTTCAGAAGCTGACTCGACACACGTCCTGTCTCTTCGGGGAGCGAAGTGTAGCATACCGCCATAAACGCCTACATATATATATATACCCAGTTGAAAAACACAACAGGAAATTTTCACAGTCTGTCGTATTTTGGGACGTTGTTTCTGTAGTTCTGTTGCCTGTAGTTCTGTTGTCTGTAGTTCTGTTGTTCTGTAGTGTGACGTCCTGTAGTAGAAAGTTCTGTAGTTCTTGATCAATATTTAATTAAAAATTGACAGAGACCTCCTTAAGGCTATGTAAATTTGTTAGTACAAAAAAAGAAAAATATAAAAGTAAAAAAAAATGAAAAAAAAAAACCGTTGCAGTCCAGGATTCGAACTTGCGACCTCACGATTCCGAGCCCGGCATCTTACCACTGCACCACTCCTGACATACTGTTCGAGTATGCATTTTGGCCATGTCAATAGTACGACGTGCTGATGCGCTGATGTTTACATCTAAGAGCCAAGATCCGCTATCACTCCACCGCGTCAAGTGCCGCATCTCTAGAAGAGCAAGAGTGTTCGTACCATCGACAGGTACATCGTGGAGTGCTAGAACATCAATTTTGATGTACGATATCCATATTAAATAAGAAATTCAGAAATAGACAACGTTGACTTTTAGGGTTATTACTGCTAGTTTCGACAGTTGTCTCTCGTTCTTTACACTTTTGAGCGCGCATATAATTCGTGTCGTCAATGCAAAATAGCTACATAAACATTCGTGGATGAGATTTCTTTCTGACAGCATACTGGCTTCTCACGGCAGCACTGTACCAGATTAATGAGACCCGAGCGAGACAGCTATTCACGCAACTTTGTGGAACAACCCAAATCTTCTTTTCCGCTTCGCATAAGCTTGTGAAATATTCCTGGGAAATTAACTAATGTGTCAGTGTAACAGCACATGTAAGTCCACAGGCCTGTGTGCCACATCTTACCAAAAAAATAAAACGGATACGCAGCCATTCCTGCAGATGGTATGATTTTGATCAGCGGCCGATCTTGAGGAGGCCGGTAGGGCGTTGCTGGTGCCGCGTCGTCACGGCACAATTATAACTATTCGCCACGTCGACTTTAATATCGGTGTTGGTGCCATCAGCATTGCCGGCTTCAGAAAAGCGCGATTGAATACCGCGCAAGAGAAAAGTACAGTGTACACCACCGATGCGAAACTAACATACAATTTTAAAGGGCCGCGACGGAAAGCGCTTCTGTTGCGACTTCGGAACCCTTGGCCGTCGCGACCGAATGCTTCTGCTGCGACGTCAGAATTGGTGTCGTAACGTCGGAGTCGCTGTCAGGATATAAAGCTGTTGTTCCGACTTCAGTGCTCTTGTTGTCGCGACAGAACGTTTCTGTTGCGACTTCATAACTATTGGCCTTCGCGACAGAATGCTTCTGTTGCGACATCAGAATTTCTGTCGTAACGTCAGAAATGTCACTCAATTAAGAAATGTCAAGAACTGCTGTCGTACAACAGAATTTCTGTAGTTGCGACAGGAATTCCTCTTGTCTTTTTCAACTGGGCACTACAGAAGCTTGTCGCATCGCACAATTTCAGTGCACTTCTGTTGTCATCATTGGGTACATGTTGGGACGATAGGTTTCCGTTGTGGAACAGTTCTCTGTAGTACAACAGAAGTTTGTCCATTACTTCAGGAACACTTCTGTTATGACAACTGGGGGCCTGTTGCAATGATAGGTTTCTGTCGTACAACAACATTTTTCTGTAGTACACCAGAAGTTGGTCGCATTACTTCAGGAACACTTCTGTTGTGACAAAATGGGGGCCTGTTGCCACAATAGGTTTCTGTAGTATTTCAACAGCTCTCTGTAGCACTACAGAAGTTTTTCGGGTTACTTCAGGAACATTTCTGTTGGGACAACAGGGTGCCTGTAGTGATGACAAATTTTTCTGTAGTACTACAAAAATCTGTTGTAGAGCTTCAGCTTTCTGTTGTAGCAACAGACATACGACAGACTGTACTTCTGTAGTCACAACAAGAAATGTCTGTTGTACATCAGAAAAGTCTGTCGCTCCATCAGGAATCTGTAGTTACTACAGAAAAATCCTGTTGTACAACAGAAATTTCTGTAGTACTGAACACAACCTCTGTTGTCATTTTCAACTGGGTATATATATATATATATATATATATATATATATATATATATATATATATATATATATATATATATATATATATATATATATACATACACACGCTTTTTTAAGTGGTCCCATCCCCACTCTGCCTCTCTCATGTGACCAGCTTGCTAAACATCACACGCTTCCACGTTTTTTCCACTTTGACAATCCTAATGATGTATTAAAAGACAGAGAGATGAGAAAAATAATGAAGTAGCGAGAGTGAACACTGCAGTACACACAGTGCAGAGAATTTCAAGCAGCAGCCTTGTGAATCGAATAATGCTTAGGCCAAGTTCTCAGGATATTTTTCTCCGAGAGTGGTCTGCCGTCGCAGCGGCTAATAGTAGCTCACGGAGCAGAGCGCTGAGTGTGGAAAAGGCAGAGAAGGCGCCCTCTACTATCTCGTCACCCACCGAAAATTGCATGCCGCGCTGCTATACCATTCCTAGGAAATTGTATATGCGATTCCCAGCCATTTGGAACACAGCAACATTGTTTTGCGATGCGAGAGTCCAGGTGAGAGAGAGGGTGGTTATGGAAATGAAGGCACGATATATTTTCTGCAGCAATTTAGGAAGGAATTAATGAATGACTCATTTATTGAGAAAAGAGGAGGATGAAACATCAGTGAAAGCACGTCTCAGCACATTGGGAAAGGAGCGGGGGACCAAACGAGGAAAAGATAAAGTACAGTTGGCAGACGAAGTCGCAGTTTATGGTCGAGAGAATATAAGCAAGAGGTGGTGAAATTTGTTGCATTCCAGTGTAGATGTGTGGTGTGGCTAGCAAATGATTGTAGCCACTGCCCAGCAGGCGTCCTTCGCAGTGCAATAGGCGCCCGCCGTTCTTGGTAATAAACGTTTCCTGAATGCCAATATTGGCAATAACTCATCCATCAGCCATACTTCGTTGCGTATTCCTTAGTGGCAGGCTCTGTGGATTGCAGCTGCGCTGTCGCGACAACTTACGACCATACACCGTGACTCTTGCGGTTACAGTGGCCATACTCGTGACTCCTGCGATTGCGCGCATATTATAAAAACATGGGTTTACTGCGAAAGTTAGAGAACAGAGTTTAGAATAGTGTCTCGCCTTACATACGCTCAACGCAAGCACCCTTGCAGGATGTTACGGTGCGCGTCCCTTCAAGGCAGAGTTTAATGTATGGGAATGCAAACACAGGAACGCTTTAGAAGATAGGGTGCCGTCTTCGGCCTCGTGCCAAACATATGCAAGCCAACACAATCTGTTAACAACCACGCTGTCGTTTCTTTGCAAGGAAGTTACATACTTAAGCTTTTTGATTGACAGTCCCAGCAGCCGCCTAGCGGACCGAGTGAAGCCACCGGCGGCCATATTGCTAGGTGAAAAAAGAGCGCGCGCCTCCAGCATGCACGGCAAGCAGCTGTGTCGTTTCGGGCTTGTGGAATGCGCGCAGGTTTCGCGTGTCCGCCTTGCTGTTGGAATCGCACTCTGGCCAGTTTAGGTTCGCCGAACTCCAGAGCTTGAACAGTGCGCGCAGAAGCGCGCGATGCCGCGACGTCCATACCTGCTCTGCGCTGCGCCGCCTGCGGCTGCCGATATAAGGCAACGCTGAGCAAACCGCTGTGACTTTGGTGTGCAGCACTGCGCAAACGAACGTAACGCTCGGTGCGCTCTTGAAGCAGTAACATTTATAAATGCGAACTTTTCCAAATGTTATAACTTGATAATCATCTCACATAGCGTATAGGCGGGTAACTTTCAAGCCACGGGTTCCGACAAGAGTCGAATACTCCGGATCTTTATTGGTGGCGTTCACTGGCCTCTTGACTCGAAGGTAATGGCGATCGGCACCTTCTGTAAAAAAAAAAAAAAAGAAAACAAGCCGACCACCCGGCAGCCACGTGTGATGGTTGCGGACGCTTCTCGAGCCCGACACGTCAAGTCCCGAATCGCCACGTTTGAGCTCAGTTTTTGGGAATCGAGTGCAGTGAAGACATCGGGACTGGCGCTGGAACTGTGCACGGCACCCCGTGCCGTGATGAAGTTCACTTTCAGTTCACGGAGCTGCACGTATACGCTTACGTCGGCTGAATGATACCAAATTTATCAAAGGAAAGTAGAGACCTGGACACGTGGCGGCTTCTCCAACTGAACATCGCCAAGAATTATAAATAAATAAATAAATAAATAAATAAATAAATGGTCTTCACGCGTATGGTGTGTTGATCGGCGTTGCTTATACCAGTCGTGTTTCTTATTTTTCTTTAATTTTGCGCTTGTGTAGTCCCTTTTTCCGACGGAACAACATATCCCGCAATGTTTGAAAAATATCACGTGGCAATGCGTACGCGCACCAGCGATAGCAGCATTATTAAAAGTAATCGTCGTCGAATGCAGGCTTGGCTTTCGTACTGCGCAATAAACGAAATTGCACCCTTGCGGTTGGGCGGGTTATCGATGCTCTTTGTGCATCCTTTCTTTTCCTGGGAATGTTTTAAATTAGTGTATTATTTAGTAGAACACTTTTAGTACACCCTCAGTGCACCTTTGTGTTATATTCGGGGTGCTTGAAAGGTGTTATGCGTGAAACATGCATCTTACGGAATCTAAGGTTGGTCAGGCACTTTCGAGCTCCTCTCCCAGCGGTTTTCGCCGAGTCATTGTTTGAGCACGTCGTGAAGTCAGTCTATAGCACATATGTATGTCATCCTGCTTCTTCATGTGTATGGCGTTCCCGACTGTCAAGTGCAGAAGGCGAATCGGTTCTGCGGAATCCCGCAAAGTGTAGGAAGGCTCACGAACGGAAAAATAGCCGTCCACCCGAATGTAGGACGAAGCTAGAAAGGAAATCCGTACGGGCTTCTTTCGAGAAGAACGCTTCGAAGTTCAGGAAAAATTCGTCCTGGTCTGCAGTTTGAACCTGGGACCAACGTCTTCCCGGGAAGGTCGCTCTACCATATTAGCTAACCAGGAGTGAACAAACCGAATTAAGGCGAATTAATTGACAACTCGACGTACAGGGACAGTGAACATGGCAAATCAGTTCTGCGGAGAGAGATTCATGAAAACAGCAACGCTTACCTAAGATGGTAAAGCTACCGCCCTCGAAAAGGCGGTTTAATCTTGCATGTGAAACCTCCGAATTTGATTTAGATTAATGAACTGTTGGCTAATCTTGAGCGTAAGCTGCCCAAATTTCGTGACGTTACGGATCACTGGCTTGAATCTCGTCTCTCGCTTTTGTCTATTTTCGCTAAGCAAAGATCCGGTCTCCTCTTGTATCCCTTTAATCTTCCTGTTGTGACGTGATTAACAAGCATATAGACTTTACATATATCGAAGTCGCGACAGCCGGCTCGAAAAAGTTGATCGACAAAGCCGATTCTCCTATCAGTCGATCTATATCTGATGACCACGAAACTTGTAGAAATCTTAATTATACACTCAGGTCATTTTTGTCATCTCATTCCAAGTGCAGCAATGCAGTATTTCTCGTGTCGTGGATTTCCCCTTCGAAATATAGCCGTATTTTCCCGTTAAGTCTTCTCAGCACCGAATCACCTAAGATTATGCAGGCGACGCCCTTATCTCGTTCCCGTAACGCCCGTACTTGCGCCGGCCCTTCAAACAGCGCTGTTTCCGCGTTGAGCGCGGTCCTCTTGAAGTTCTCGCTGTCTGCATTGCCAGCAATGCGTCGTGGGCACGTCCGCTGGTGATAGTCTGATAAGTCGTCGCCTTCCGAGTGCCAGGAGCGCCCTTTGCGGCTCTGTGCACCTCTTTCGTTAATTGCTCGCTAAGCGATCAGCAACGCGTGTATGCGTGTTGTCTGCTCCCGATTATACGCTATACGAAGTGATTGCGTACGCAAGGAACTGACGCAGCGCGCGTGATTCACTGTGCCCTCTTCCATTCCGATGCGATAATTCGTTTCTTGCCATCGCTTCCGCCTGCCATATAGGCATGCTAAATGTAAAAACGATGCAAACTGTGTAAGCTATTGGGCTAGCACTTTCCTCGTGTGCATTTGTATGCGCCGGGTGTGTATGTGTACGACCTTTTTCCTCACTTTAATTTGTTGATTAAACCCTTGTATTGGATATATACTTCGAGTATCGTGCCGAGCCTGCAGCTATAACTCACCGCTCCGGTTGTCATTAGACTTATCTCTGTCACTCCTCCCACCGCGTTGTCGATCCCAGCGATATAGCCGCAATGTGGACGCGGCTTCGCGCGAGCCAGTGTGCGGAAGGACGCAAAAATGATCGAAAACGAATGAAAGTAATCGTTACGAAATGCGGTCCTATCTCATCGAGCGCCGTCGCTCGCTTATACGCGTAAGAAAAACAGCCGTATAGAACGGGTTAAATTTTAACTCTGCTGGGGGCTTACGTGGCGGAACCACGATATGGATGCGAGGCGCGTCGTATAGTGAGGGAGTCCGAATAAATTCAACTACCTGGAGGTATTTGGCGTGCATCCAATGCACGGTACGCGAGCGTTCCTGCGTTTCACCTCCATCGGCAATGCGGTGGTCGCCGCCGTGAATGGATTCCGTGACCAGCGCAACGCCATAACCGCTAAGCCACCACGGCTCGGGTCAGTAGAGCGGACAAAGTTGTGTGAGTTGGCAAACGGCCATCCCTCTTGTTGGATTCAGCGCGCATGCAATCGACTTCCACAGAAAAGGAACAGCCGAGCACCGTTGACTCGCGATTCATTTTTTTTTGTATTTTATTGAGGAAATGGGAAATAAATATTCGCGATTTAACGAATAAAAATACACCAATCACTAAGAAATATTACAATTCGCATGAGTAACTCATCAATCACAAATAAAGATCACGTTGACCCCTATTGTGATTTACTTGAAATAAAAAAAAATTATGAGCTAGTGTGTTTCATAGATTATGCTAGCTCAATTCTACGAGAAAACTAAAGAAAAGTTTTGGCATCGCGTGCTTTGTGGAAAGGAAAAGCATTGTTCGGTGCGGTTAAGCCTGGTGTTCGGAGCGAGCAGGTGAGTCCTGGCCACGTAGGAGTGCGTATGCCGTTGTGACAGTGAGTCGAACTTAGTGGTTTGTCCAAAAGTAGCCCAGAACTCGCAGCTCTTTCTATCTAAAAAAAAAAAATAAGATAAATGCCCAGTCCATCCATACTATCATTTGATTTTGCAGCTATATGTTCCCACATTTCTTGAATTTGGCGTGTTGCTTTTCGCCCGTTCCTTTTCTAATTAGTTATTGCACTCTGACAAATAGACGGTGTTATTTCTCTATAAATTCTTCATGAATTCGTGAACCTTGTCTGCAAGGAATTTCATTTATCGCTGCTGGAACATAGGTATTTCGGCACACTAGCAAAACTGTTTCCACACGTTATGCACGTGAATGTCGCCATCGAATGTCTTACCCGCATTATCAGGCACGTGCGAGCTGTACAGAAAGACGTTAGAATGTCGTGTGATTGATTGACTCGTGGTGTTTGGAGTCCTAAAGGACCGGTGTGGCTATGACGCCGTAGTGGAGTATAATGATGATGATGAGTTGATGTATGATGATGATAATAGATTAGCATCTGCTTTCAAACAAGACTGCGATCAGTAGCCTTGTCTTGAGTTAATAAGTTTTTACTACATTTATTCCAGTCTCACCCGCCTCGGTAGACCACTGGCTATTGCGTTATGATCGAGGTCGCGGGTTTTATTATTTCTTTTGCAGTCTATCGTTTTCCCAATCTATCCTTTATCATCTCTAGCCTCATTAAAATATATACATTTTTTAACCACCGGACGTTCTTTAACATGCTCCTGTATCGAGTTTGTCTGCATTTCGCCTCCATCGAAATGCGGCTGTCGTGGCCGGGATTATAAGGTGCGACCTTGTGCTTAGCAGCATAAGGCCCCAGACTCTGCGCCACCACGGCGGGCCAGATTGAGATACGGATATGCGGAGATGTTCAGGGATGCAATGTGTACCCTACTAAAGGCATACGCTGGGATTGCATTAAGGTTTTATGACTTGTTCTTGCTTTGTTAGTCTGTTCTTCGTTGGAACGTGCAGTTTCTCGAAAGGTGATCGGCGGTGATGATCGAACGCAGACAGGAAGCGGTGCAGACCAGATGGACGACGAATGCTTATAGCCAAACGTTTACGCCTAAATACGTGGCAGGTGAAGCATATGACTTACAACTTCAACCATATAGAGTGTTACGTTTCGCCTACGACGCGCGGTAAAGCCGGCGAGGATACAACAGACGCCAGGGCTTCGTTCAAAGCGGCAGACATTTTGGCCCGTTCGGCGCCGCCACTACGCCTCCCTGCCAAGCGCGTCCACGCATGTTCCAATGCCACGTGTCTTCATGTGCGTGTGTGAGTGTATGTGCATATTGGTGCCCACGCTTGTCGAAGCGCGGCAGCCGGGGAGAGGAGCTCCCAACAACTGTGAAGCAAGGGGGTCCGAACGGCGCCGACACGACGGCTGCTCCTCCTTCTCTTCCCATTGTGCCCACGCTTGTCGAAGCGCGGCAGCCGGGGAGAGGAGCTCCCAACAACTGTGAAGCAAGGGGGTCCGAGCGGCGCCGACACGACGGCTGCTCCTCCTTCTCTTCCCATTGTGCCCACGCTTGTCGAAGCGCGGCAGCCGGGGAGAGGAGCTCCCAACAACTGTGAAGCAAGGGGGGTCCGAGTGGCGCCGACACGACGCTGCGCCACCTTATCCCATTGTTCCCGAGCGGCACCGTCACGTGCTCGTCTATAGAGGGGGTCCTTCTTGCCCTCAACTGCGAGAGTATAAAAGCAGCTGCCCCCGGACGCCAAAGGAGGGCTCCGATTTCTTCTGTTGAGTAACGTGCTCTCCCGTCTCTCTACTTCGGTCAACCTGACCGCCAACTCTTTGCGATGTTAGAATAAACAAGTTGTTTTGTTGTTACCAGTCGACTCATGCTTTGCCGGGACCTTCGGATGCTTCCAGTTGTACCCCAGGCCGCCAGGCCAACGCTACCCTTGGGGCTTGCGACCCAGGTGCAACCACGGGCGTCAGCGCCGAGTTCCCAACAAATCGCACCAGCGGTGCGATTACAACAACTGTCTGCCAGCGGTGAGATCGCGACAACGGAGGCCAGCAGCGAAGAGATGCAGTTGACTGTATGCTGAGCAGCTCAACGACCATCCGGGAGCAGTGCAACGAGCCCTGTGTGATGACTGGTTGCCTGCAGCGGAACGACTGCGCTGGACTCTTGGCTGCGAGGTTTGGTGAGTGCGGGACTTTCTTCTTCTGAGCTTTGCCAGGCTTTTGTTAGTGTCAGAAACAGAGCTGGTAATTGTGGTTGTCGTTGCTGCCGGGTTAGATTGCGGCAAGACAATAATAGGCAGTAGAGAAAGCAGCATTCAGAGCAGCCATGGATTTGAAGTCGTTGCGCAAACCGAAATTGTTGGAGCTTGCAAGAGAGTTGGGTCTGGATGTCTCAGACAAACTCAGAAAACCAGAACTGCTAAAGGCTATTCTTGAGTTAGAAGCTGAGGATGACGAGCTGTCGGAATGCCTTGAGACTATTGAGGAAAGGTCAAAAAGACAGGAGCGCGAACTTAAAGAGCAAAAAGAGAAACAGGAGCGCGAACTTAAAGAACAAAAAGAGCGAGAGCAGCAAGAGAAAAAAGAGCGCGAACACGCTTTGGAAATGAAGCGTCTCGAGATAGAGATGGAATGCGCTCGTAATGGAAGTCAGGCACACGGTGCAGGAGAACGCGTATTGTTCAAAATGACTGACCTGATGCGGCCGTCTAAGCTTGGAGAGGACATTGGTTTGTTCCTGGTTAACTTTGAGCGAACGTGCGAGAAGCAGGGGTTCTCTCGGGAAACGTGGCCACAGCGCTTGCTCACTTTGTTACCCGGCGAGGCGGCCGACGTAGTCGCTCGCTTGGATAGAGAGGAGGCAGAGGATTTCGACAAAGTGAAATCGAGTCTGCTAAAAAAGTACAGGCTGTCAGCGGAGGCGTTCCGTCGGAAGTTTCGGGAAAATGAGAAAGGCAAAAGTGAGTCATATACAGAGTTTGCCTACAAGCTTATGTCAAACATGCAGGAGTGGCTCAAAGAAGAGAAAGCGTTTGGTGACCACGAGAAAGTTCTGCAGTGTTTCGGGCTAGAACAGTTTTATAGTCGGTTACCTGAGAACGTGCGGTACTGGGTCTTGGATAGCTAGGCCAGACGTTTGTACGGTGGCTAAAGCCGCTGAGCTAGCCGAGGAGTTTGTGACGCGTCGGGCTCGCGGAGCTAAGGAAGGTCAAAAGGGTGAATTTGGCTCGAAGTTTGAGAGGCCGAAGTTCACACCCATGAGAGCAAAGGGGAACACACGTAGTGCGGATGCGAGTGAAAGCAGTGCGACCGAACCTAAGGAGACGGCGGCAGCCGAAGCCGAACGCAGAAAGCGGTTCGAGACGAGGCAAGCGCGCATTTGTTATACGTGCCAGAAGCCGGGTCACTTTTCGGCGCAGTGTCCGGAAACAAAACCAAAAGTTGTGTTTTTGTCAATATGCAGCACTGACGAGAACATGAAGCTTCTCGAGCCTTACATGCGAGACCTCCTCGTGAACGGGAAAGAGTGCCGAGTGCTTCGCGATTCCGCAGCTACAATGGATGTAGTTCACCCGTCTTACGTAGAACCCCATATGTTCACGGGCGAGTGCGCATGGATCAAGCAAGCCGTGGAAGCTCATAGCGTGTGTCTGCCGGTAGCAAAAGTGCTTATTGAAGGACCTTTCGGAGCGCTTGAGACGGAGGCGGCAGTGTCATCTATGCTGCCCCCCCAGTACCCGTACCTATTTTCGAACAGGTCCGATCACCTCCTGCGCGAGAAGGGGCTTTTGTTTGGTGAGGCTAGCGTTCAGGCCTTAACCAGATCGAAGGTTCGGGAGCTCGCTGCAAAGGCGGTAGTTGCGGGGCCGACGTTATCAAACAATGAAAAAGGGTCAGAGGCGCAGCAAGCCGATATTCAGAGCACGCCCGAACTGAATAAAATTGAGTCTGTAACGTTAAAGGCACCAGATACTGGAGAAGAAATTCCCGATGCGGGAAAGTTAGAAGAGCTATCTGCAGATTTGCTCATCGCGCCTACGTCAGACGGACTTAATAGGTTGCTAAAAGTCAGCCGGTCGGCTTTGATAGCCGAGCAAAAAAAGGATGGCAGCCTAGAAAACATACGCTGCATTGTCAAGGAAGGTATCGCCAAGAAAAATGCTCGCTTTGTGGAAAGAGGTGGGGTCCTGTACCGGAAGTATCTAGACCACAGGGGAGTGGAGTTCGATCAGCTGATCGTGCCTCAATGCTATCGTGAGGATCTGTTGCGCTTGTCGCACGGGGGTTCGTGGTCCGGACACCTAGGAGTTAAGAAAACTAAGGACCGTCTCTTGCAAGAGTACTATTGGCCAGGGTGTTTTCGGGACGCAGACAATTTCGTGAGGACATGTGACACCTGTCAGCGGGTGGGCAAACCAGGGGACAAATCGAGGGCGCCGTTGAAATTGGTACCTATCATTACGGAGCCTTTTAGACGGCTCGTTATTGATACAGTGGGACCTCTGCCGGTAACAGCCACGGGGTACAGACACATTTTGACTGTGATCTGCCCAGCGACAAAGTTCCCTGAAGCAGTGCCGCTTAAAGAACTCAGCTCAGTTGAGGTAGTCAATGCACTACTGTCCAAATTTGCGCGAGTTGGTTTTCCTGCGGAAATCCAGTCAGATCAGGGCACGGTGTTTACGAGCGCTTTGACGACAGCCTTTCTCGAAAGGTGTGGGGTAAAGCTGTTACACAGCTCAGTGTACCACCCACAGTCGAATTCCGTTGAGAAGCTCCACTCCGTCATGAAGCGCGTGTTCAAAGCATTGTGTTTTGAACATCAAACTGACTGGGAGCTGTGTCTGCCTGGGGTGATATTTGCATTAAGGACCGCGCCGCATGCAGCTACGGGGTTTTCGCCAGCTGAGCTGGTGTACGGTCGCTCGCTTCGGTCTCCGCTTCGCATGCTTCGAGAATCGTGGGAAGGCAGGGGCGACGACCCAGTCGTGGTGGAGTACGTGCTTAAGCTCCTCGAACGCTTAAGAAGGGCACAGGAGTTGTCAGGTGAAGCAATGGCAAAGGCCCAGCAGAGGGCCAAGGTTTATTATGATCGGACCGCCAGGGCCCGTCGTTTTGAGGTGGGCGATGAGGTCATGATATTGCGCACATCGCTAAACAACAAACTAGACGTGCAGTGGGAGGGCCCAGCACGAATTGTTCAGAAACTGTCGGACGTTAACTACGTGGTGAGTCTGCCAGGAAAGCGGAAAGCACAGCAAGTTTACCACTGTAATCTGCTCAAACCTTATAGACAAAGGGAAGCAGTAGTGTGCATGATGGTAAACGTTCCCGAAGAGCTTCCGGTCGAGCTTCCGGGACTAGGCTCAGTGACGAACAGGGAAGACACCGGTCAAGTCATTAGTGACTTAATCAGTAAAGCATCGCTGTCGCCTGAGCAGAAAACCGAACTACACCAGCTCTTACAAGAGTTTCAAGGTCTGTTCTCTGAGAGGCCTGGTAGGACTTCCGTCCTTACTCATGACATAGAACTTACCTCCCCAGAGCCAGTACGATCCAAGGCGTACCGGGTGTCACCCCGCCAGAGCGATATTATGGAGGCTGAGGTAAAGAAAATGCTACAGCTCGGTGTTATTGAGGCAGGTGAGAGTGATTATACCTCCCCTTTGATTTTAGTTGAGGTACCGGGCAAGGAACCTCGTCCTTGCGTCGACTACCGCAGGCTTAAATCCATCACTAAGGATCAAATTTATCCGATCCCTAACATCGAGGAGCGCCTTGAGAAAGTTAGTAGCGCTCAGTTTATTTCCACCCTAGATCTTGTCAGGGGTTATTGGCAGGTTCCACTTACAGAAGAGGCTAGTAGGTATGCGGCGTTCATTTCACCAATGGGAACATTCCGTCCTAAAGTATTGAGTTTTGGTTTGAAGAACGCGCCATACTGTTTTTCAAGCCTCATGGATAAAGTGTTGCGGGGACAGCAAGAATTCGCTTTACCGTATCTAGACGACGTAGCGATATTCTCCGCATCCTGGTCTGAGCATATGGCACACTTGCGGGCAGTGCTAACCCGCCTGCGCGAAGCGGGCTTGACAGTCAAGGCTCCTAAGTGCCAGTTAGCACAGGCCGAGGTTGTCTACCTCGGTCACGTGATTGGTCAGGGTCGTCGCCGCCCCTCTGAAATAAAGGTGGCCGCTGTGCGAGACTTCCCGCAACCGCGCACGAAGACCGATATTCGGTCGTTCTTAGGTGTCGCCGGCTACTATCAGAGGTACATCCCCAGGTACTCTGATATCGCGGCTCCCCTGACGGATGCTCTAAGAAAGACAGAGCCGCAAACAGTCGTCTGGGACGAGACAAAGGAAAGAGCTTTTAGCGCCCTAAAGAGTGCCCTAACAAGCCAGCCGGTGCTACGATCGCCAGACTATACAAAAGGATTCGTTGTTCAGTGCGATGCTAGTGAGCGAGGCATGGGCGTTGTACTGTGCCAACGGGAAAATGGAGAAGTAGAACACCCCGTCCTGTATGCTAGTCGTAAGCTGACCAGTCGTGAGCAGGCGTATAGCGCCACCGAGAAAGAGTGTGCATGTCTCGTGTGGGCCGTTCAGAAATTGTCATGCTATCTAGCCGGCTCGAGGTTTATCATTGAGACGGATCACTGCCCTCTCCAATGGCTGCAGACCATCTCTCCCAAAAATGGCCGCCTCCTGCGCTGGAGCCTCGCTTTGCAACAATATTCCTTTGAGGTGCGTTACAAAAAGGGGAGTCTCAACGGTAACGCCGATGGCTTAAGTCGAAGCCCCTAACGTAGGAATCAGCCTGAAAATTGTTTGTTACTGATGTTTTTCTTCCTGAGGCAGGATTTTTTAACATATTGCTTTTGTTTAGTGTTTCAAAGTGATGATATGCTTTCTAGTGCAATTTTCCAATTTGTGGACGCGTTCTGAGTGCTGCTAGACTACTGTAAGGAACTAGGCAGTGGTATAAAAGGGGAAAGAGCCTGGCAGGGCTTAGTGAGGGTTGTGCCGTGCTTGCTGACTGAGCGGTTGAGTTTCAGCGTAGTTCTAACGCTTGCCGGGAACGAGAACAAAAATGTGAACTCTCCCGAAGTCACTTTGCAGTGTCCCGTGCGAACCTGAACGAGAGAACGAGGCCTTCTCTGTGCGCTGCGCTCAAGAAACGTCGAGGGACGCCCGACTTCGGTTATGAGCATCATCGAGCGACATCCCTCCGGACAGCGGATGCAGTCCCCTGACCATCGGGATCTCCTTCCCCCGGCGGGGCGGTCTGTTACGTTTCGCCTACGACGCGCGGTAAAGCCGGCGAGGATACAACAGACGCCAGGGCTTCGTTCAAAGCGGCAGACATTTTGGCCCGTTCGGCGCCGCCACTACGCCTCCCTGCCAAGCGCGTCCAGGCATGTTCCGATGCCACGTGTTTTCATGTGCGTGTGTGAGTGTATGTGCATATTGGTGCCCACGCTTGTCGAAGCGCGGCAGCCGGGGAGAGGCGCTCCCAACAACTGTGAAGCAAGGGGGTCCGAGCGGCGCCGACACGACGGCTGCTCCTCCTTCTCTTCCCATTGTGCCCACGCTTGTCGAAGCGCGGCAGCCGGGGAGAGGAGCTCCCAACAACTGTGAAGCAAGGGGGTCCGAGCGGCGCCGATACGACGGCTGCTCCTCCTTCTCTTCCCATTGTGCCCACGCTTGTCGAAGCGCGGCAGCCGGGGAGAGGAGCTCCCAACAACTGTGAAGCAAGGGGGGTCCGAGTGGCGCCGACACGACGCTGCGCCACCTTATCCCATTGTTCCCGAGCGGCACCGTCACGTGCTCGTCTATAGAGGGGTTCCTTCTTGCCCTCAACTGCGAGAGTATAAAAGCAGCTGCCCCCGGACGCCAAAGGAGGGCTCCGATTTCTTCTGTTGAGTAACGTGCTCTCCCGTCTCTCTACTTCGGTCAACCTGACCGCCAACTCTTTGCGATGTTAGAATAAACAGGTTGTTTTGTTGTTACCAGTCGACTCATGCTTTGCCGGGACCTTCGGATGCTTCCAGTTGTACCCCAGGCCGCCAGGCCAACGCTACCCTTGGGGCTTGCGACCCAGGTGCAACCACGGGCGTCAGCGCCGAGTTCCCAACAAATCGCACCAGCGGTGCGATTACAACAAGAGCAAGCAGTCTCTCACTATTCGGCTGTCTGAATCACTACTAGAGCCCAGACTATCCGTACACCGTACGGCGCCTCGCTGATCGATGAGCAAATCGGATCACAACCCCAACTCCTTTTTAACGTAAATCTTACGGAGACTCACTGATCTATCGGCAATCCTGATTTCAGATCAGGCTGACGGACAGGATGTAGTCCCGATTAGTATATATGTCAAAATGACAAAGAAAAAATGGCGAGCGCCGTTTGCTCGTCCCTCAGATGCAATTGCCAATGAGATAAGTTCGGTTGGCCACAGCTCACAGGGGTGGGCCTACTCTTAAAGGTAAATATGTTGGAAAACAGAACTGTTTTCTCCATTTCGAGAACTGCGTTTCCAATCTTCACGTAGTCAGTTACGGCTTCAACGAGAAACGGTAAGCACGCTCAGTTTATCGCCAGGCCGTTTCGAACCTCGGCGGCTCTCTAGCCAGCAGAGAGTTCGGGAGACGGTGCCGCAACACTGCGTAAACCGTTCTCACTCGACGTTTGCCCACGGGGACAAATTATGACCATCGGCGGAATCCGAACTCTGGGTTTACAGGACCACGTTCTCAACATCCGTACCGCGCCCCCGTGGCCCGCATGCACTCTCACTTGTCACCCACCACGCGAGCTTGCCCTCCACTCAAAAAAAAAAAAAAAAAACTTTCTCAGTGGTTGTCACCCGTGCGCGTAGAGAGTAGATTCTTGCCCCGTACACATAACAAGTGGCCAATTCGCGAAGCTATGAAAGTATACAAAACAAGCATGCGGATTTGCAATTGCTGTGGAATGCATCAAAGTTTGTAACGTATAGTGCCAGTGCAGAACTTGATCTGCTTGAGATCTGAAAAATGGACAGAAAAGAATGCATCAGCATAGCGGTAGCCAGTGTGTTTTTTACTCGCATCCACATATATAAGGATGTGCACCAAAGAAGCATCAGGGAGTCGAGTCTGATGCCAGTATATAGTCATTAGTTCCTAAAGGAACTCCTAATAGTTTTTCGTGCGGCCTTGATATGGATCTGAGCAGCAGGTCACTGCCCTTTCGAGTATCATAAAGCGTTTATTCTCTTCTAGCTTCGCTCTTTTGTGTTTGATACAGTTCCCCGAGTTGATTTTATCGAGCCTATCCAGTATGCTGTTCATGTGTAGCTCGATTCGCCCATCCAGTATTTCTGACGTACCGTTTAACAGCGCTTCTTCCGTCACTGTCCATGACCTTAATTATATCTTAGTCCTACATTAGTTTAGACGTTTAAACTTTTTCCTTCGGAACTCCATTTGCATTAATTTGGCGGCAAAAGTTAGCGTTTTGCTGGACAAAATGGAGACCACACTTCCCTACTCTGATTGGCGCGCTGAAACACCATCGACCCTATACAACAGCGTGGCGTCACGTATTTCAGACTCCACTCGTTTGGGCAGTTTTGGGGCTCAGAAGGTTCTCTCGTTCTTAAAAGTGTGTTACCTAGATTGACTGTCTGGTTCATTAGAATGCATTAGTTTTTATTCAACGATAAGGAATTGGCTTTATATACCCGGCTATACAAAATCCATGATGTCTGGGCGTTCTGCATTCGAGAAATTCAGGGCGCCGTCGCCAACAGCCTATCGTTTTTGTTTTCTTTTCCAGTTTATCAATCCTGTTCTTGCGGGCCGTCTTGCCGTTGCAGAGTTAGGTTACAGTCTAATATGATATTCTTTAGTTTAAATGTAATGCGCGCCGGTATTTGTGAGCACCGACGAGATTTGGCTTTTATACTTACGCCATCATGAAGGCTTTCTGCGTAAAGCGCCACTAATACATGGGCTCAAAAGAGCAAGACACACACACAGCGCCACGCACTCAATAGGTGGTGCAGAGGCGTTTGTGAGGCAGGTGTTCGCAGAGCTTCGAAATGCATGCACTGGTTGCCTTGATACGTGCGCAGTCGCGAACAGTACGCACACGTACAGAACGTAAATACTGAATGCGACCGAGGACAGGTGCGCGCACGTTGCTCTTTATGGAAACCCTTGCGCCAGCCGTTTGCTCAGCGGACGGAAATGCTGTGATTTATGATAGAAGAAGGAAAATGGGCGATCCTGAAGGTCAAACTTTCTTTCTAACTGCTCGCGCGAACGTGCTGCGGCGCGGATGACCTCATTGCGCTTGCATCGTAAATTTCGTGGTGTCCTCTCGAATTTTTGTTGTGTTTATGTACGGCATGAGAACCTTGGAGGAAGTTACCTGGTTGAACTATTTTCTGTTTCTTAGCTGACGTAATGCAATTTTTGAGAGTAATAAAAAAAATACCGTGACAGGCAGAAGTTACCTCGATTTGTGAGCTCACTTGAGCCCGTTTCGGTGTATAGCTCAAAGAACGCCTTAAAGAGATACACTGCATCAGTTTAGACCACGGAGCAAGAAATATTTAGGAGTGGAAACCCCGCTGTTTGCGGCGACCAGAAAAGGTCACAAGCCCGCGGAGCCGTTATCGTGCTGGCGGCCTGGAAAGAAATTACCGCCGTTGAGAGCGCGCCGGAGCCGCCTGCCCGGGTGCTGCATTTTTTTTTTTTTTTTTTTTTTTGTCACTGCGGCTTCTACGACGCGCCGCATGGCGCCGCCACTGTATACGGCCCCCGTCGGCGCATACAACAGTTGTGACCTTATCGGGTCGCCCGCGCTCGCTCTCGCTGACGGGAGTTTCACCTCCTAAATATCTTACTCCGTGGTTTAGACCTATGGAGTACTCGTTCAATACGCTGTATCTTCATTGTTAATGCGAAAGCATGATATGGTTCATGAAGCGGAGAATCCTGCGGCGTGGCCGCAGATGCTGCGAAGAGTCACGTGGTCGCAGCCAATCAACGGGAAGCGCGCGCCGCGTGGGCCGCTGGGTTCCTGTAATCACAATTAGATGGTGTTCACCTCCGCGCTAGCGGTGGCGCCGGAAGTGCGGGGAAAAGAAGAAAAAACAACCAGAAAGCTCGCCTTCGGGCATAGCGTTCGTCGCAAGCGTTTCCCGGTTGCGTAAGCTGCAGTTGCCCGGAAGCGGCAATTGTGTGGCCGGTCTATATATAGCGCCGCGCGCCGCGGCTCTGCCAGTCGGTGCGGTGATTTTGGCGAGTTGTGCGCTCCGATGAACGAATCTTCGACTTTGACTCAATAGCTGCGCCCGGCTCCTTTGGACGTCCACGCAAGGACGCGAATGAGACCGAGGCGTCGTCGCACAGACGTCGCAATGCTTTCGCATTCATCCAGTGCCGTTGGATTTTTTTCGTGGTAGTGGGTTGATTACTGAAAGATAAAATGAACGCCAAAGTTTGATTTCCTTTTCTTTTAAATTTCGCGCCTATACAACGGCGCTAGTATATAAATGTGACATCACGGATTTTAAAGTTATCTTTTCGTATTTTGGCCTAATTGTGGCTCAGTACACGTTCTTGTATATTGTTAAGTCTGGCTTAAAATACAATATACCCATCTTAACCAATAAGAAATTGAAAGGTCCCCGAAATAGTTGGGACAAATTTTGTAGACGCGTAGGGTGCAGCTAGAGTAAAACATTCGCGCCACAATTTGAGTGAAGCGTATCATATTAAGAGATATACGGACGATTATAACGCCCTCTTCGCTAGCCATGCTTTTTCTCAACTCGCTCGCCTAGTGGTCGGGGCTAAGCTCCGAATTCACTGGCTCTGCGTCATGATTTGACATTGTGTCGTCTACTGGAGCGAGCGCGCAAAGCCTCCAATTTCTCCGCTTGCTGCCTGTGCGTCGGTTCCCAGCGAGAGCTATTCAGGCAGCGTGCGTTGCGAGTATTCTGTCGCGGCGCTGAGCGTATCTGGTAAACGCAGGCGATCTGGGCGTTTTGACGGATGGGTGGAGGCGCAAACGTGAATGGTCTAAAACTTGCTTTATCTAGGAACCTTCTAGCGGTCTGCACGGTGCAGCCACCTGATGGCGTAGAGCTCAACTAGCCAAACACAGAACTAATATCGCTGTAACCAAGTGTAAAACATTTTAAACGATTAAGAGACGTGTTCACGATTACGCTGCTGCGGAAAACTTGCACCAGCAGCAAAAGAGAATGCGCTTGGTTACTCCTATATTAGATCTGTGTTTGTCTTCTCTGCATCACTAGGTGGCTGCATCCTGCAAGCCGCTCACGTTTATGCCTCGCCCATCCGGCAAAACACCCAGTCCGCCTGTGTTTACCGCAATACCGGACAAGATAAAGCTATCTACTGTGGTAGTAATCCTCTGGCGTGAATTGATGGTGGCAAACACGTAGCTACTGACGCTGATCGGCAGCCCGATACGCTGCAGCCACTTCGCTCACCTGTTTCTTTGCAGAGGGACACGATGTCGCAGCTGGATATGTCGCCTGTCGCTAGAACCCCACAATGCAATAAGGGAGATTCATGGTCCTCGCGAAAAGAAAGCTCGAGACCAACAGGACCAACTCTGACCGCGTAGCTCACACAGAGTAGGTTGCTACATAAGCAGACGGCACTTGCTGTGCCCCTGAAGTGTAGTGATAAATGGTCGCTGTGTATATTCGCTTTCTGTTACTGTTTGCTCTATAGAAACAAATTAACCAGCACTCCAACTATTACGAACATTTCTCACCATAAAGTAAAAAAAAACTCGATGCCACAACGTCGGCAGCCAATCCGGTAGCTCACCCGCGTGACGTCACGTGCGCCCGCTACGTATCCCAGGTAGCACACAGTCTTGAAAACGTCGTATTAAGGGATTCAACGTCTGAAAAGGATTTTTGACCAAAATCGACGCATCAAAGACGTTCCAAACAAGATAGCTTAAAAACGAGGGGTGAATACGTTTTGATAACGTTGGAAGCCAGACAGCTTAAAAACGAGGGGTGAATACGTTTTGCAAACGACTCAGACGCCACCGCCACGCCACGGCGCGTCAGCCTCTTTAGCGGCTTCTACAATATTCAACAACCCATCAACGCGATCCAACCTTGCGCAAGGTGGCGATACCGTCGTCAAATCATGTGACCAAGGTGGCCACGTGATTCGTGATGCCGGGCAGCCGGGCGAGCCGGGGCATAGTCGCGTCGTCATGGCGTCGTCACGTCACCGCACTCGCATTGCGCTGTGGTGTGTTTGCGGCTGTTCTGAACGTGCTGTCGCTGCCCTTTGCTATGTAAGTGTTGCAGTGTTTTGCTGTCAAGAAAACGATATTCTGTGATCAGTTTGGGTTGTGCGATATGTTTGTGTGGTTTTAATTTGGAAATCAGTAGTGTTTTCAATTGTTATTTGATCAAGGCGGCCACGTTATTCGTGAAGCCGGGCATAGTTACGTTATCGCACTCGCATGGCACTATGGTCTGTTTGCGACTGTTCTGAATGTGCTGCCGCTGCCCTTTGTCATGTAAGTGTTGCAGTGCTTTGCTGTCAAGAAAACGACATTCTGTGATTAGTTTGGGTTGTGCGATCTGTTTGAGCCGGGCATAATAACGTTATCGCACTTGCATTGCGCTGTGGTATGATAGCGGCTGTTCTGAATGTGCTGCCGCTGCCCTTTGTCATGTAAGTGTTGCAGGGTTTTGCCGTCAAGAAAACGACGTTCTGTGATTAGTTTGGGTTGTGCGATCTGTTTGTGTAGATTAATTTGGAAATCAGTAGTGTTTTCAATTGGAGGGCGCGGAGTGGAGGGCACTAATCAGCTCTTCAAGTTCACTGTCATGTTATGTGAGGCGCCTTTTCACTGACGCTGTAATTAAGGCGTTAAGGGCAGTATAAGGACGAAAGTTAGAGGGACGAAATCGTGCCTGTGTGTCCCTAGCGTCGGGGTCGGCCGCTATGCGTGATCCTAACAAGAAAGCATTTTGCAGAATGCGAAGAAAGGCGGCAAAATTTCTGTCTGTGCGCACCTTGCCGATCTCCGCAATAGAGCCATCATCGTGGTATTTTAGTCTCCCGTTTAGCAAGAGTGTTGCAGACAAGGGAACTGGTTCAAACAGGCTTTTTTTTAATGATTCACTACTAGTGCGGTATCCCAAAAGGTGAGGTCAAGTGCTCACCCTATTTTCTTCCCTCGCGCTACAGCGCACTGACAGAATTTTGCGTGCACCGTACCGTGCTTTTATCGTTTGCGCTTCAGGTTCTCGATTGTATTTTCGCCCCCTTTACCCACGTGATGGGTATTTCATGGTATTACCGTGTACCACATGTGTCCATATATTGCGTCCAATATATGAAACGGCCAAATTCGATTTTATTTGACGCCTCAAATGTTAGTAATGTATTGAGTCCCTTGTAGCTTTGTGCTTGTTATCAATTTTACTATTTGGCGAATGGATACAGCATGTACGCTGCATAACTCGCTTGTGCATACTGCATACGTGAGTCGAGTATGCCCTTGGTATAAAATAACTTGTATGCTTTAGGTAGTACGATTGTTTGCAGTTTGGGAAATGTGTCGGAATGTACGCTGTGCGCCCTTCGCGCTTTACGGCGGCCTGCCGAGTTCGTGCGGGTGCCATGTGTGCGCATGGAGTTCGCGAAGCGCTCTCGCAGTTTTTTTTAATATATATATACATGTGTTCTGTTCGCGCGCTTCGCACAACAGGGCATGTCGCAGTTCTTTGTCCTTGTGCAACACATTTTCCTAGCGTACGTCTGTGCATTATTTGGTACCGGTTTCACACGGCGCTCTTTTAGCCGCTATCCAGTCCGTTACAAATCGAATTTCTCGGTCGTGATGGCTCCTCTGCGCAAGCTACGAGAGTGAGCCAGTCGCATCGATAATTTCGATCCGGATCGGGCTTGATCGCGATCGAGAGTGGTCGTGTGACACCGGTTTTACACATGGCTCCCACATAGGGAACACTTTAAGTTCAATGCTACTGAGTGAAGAGCAAGTGCATATATATGCCAGTGGTGGTATGTGGGCAAGTCTTTCTGGTGAAGCCAATACTTGTGCATTCAAAACATTTCAATTACCAGCGTAGTGCATCAATGTGTCTACTTCGACAAAATAGAGCACCAGTGCAGATATCTGAACATACCTGTCCAGGGCAGCAAGTCTGTCTAGATTGAAACCACTACCAGCATGTGCGGCAGTTCTATTTCCAGCAGCGGGACTGCACAATAATCAGTAGGGTGCTCTCAAACTGTTTATCTATGAAGCTCTGCCTGGACTGTGTGCCAAATATTTTTGGACGTGAAAGTGGGGGTGAATTGGTGAACATCAGTGGAACTGTGCCTGGACTTTGTGGAAATGTTTTTGGATGTGAAAGTGTGAGTGAACTGGCAAAGAATTTGCTCTGGGCTACATGTGTTAAACGTTTTTCTCATTCAGAGTGCTTCTTTTTACTTTAGGAGACTGGAGATGTGCGCAAAGTGGGACATGTCAGTGTGCTAATTATTGTATTTGCTGGCTTGCAAATTATTCGTTGCAACTTTGTTTTTGCCAGAGAGGTACAACTTTGCCTCTTGTAAAGGGCTTTTTAGATAAAACACTTACTATTTATTATGACCATTGCTTCCTTTGTTACACAAATGCAGCTTCCAGTGCATTCCAGTTTATTTCCATGTTTATGTAAGTTTCTAATATGAGGCTTGCATATTCATTTCTCACGTTCTGGAGTGGCAAGATGCAGCATTACTGTCTCATCGTTCGCTGTACTACAGTAGTGTTCACTTAATTGTTACACTGAATCCCCCGTTTAAGTATTCTGTACTAATTTCACTTGATTGCTTTTTTGTTGTATGGTTATTTTTTTCTCGCCATTACCTTCTTTGATATATCCTAAAGGCAATATTTCCAATTTTGCATTGTTCCCATTTTTTTTTTAATTTCTGTCACAGGATTGTTTTATGATGGTATGCGGTGGTATTTCTTTTTGTGCTCTTTTCAAGCTTCTAGATGATTGGTAACATTGCTTTGAGGCAGTTACCATCTAATTCATACTCTTGCATTTTTCAGTCTACTTCTTCCATTCGCTCCGATGTCACTTCTGCATAACTCTAGTCCATCTAATAGCACGCGCACTTTACTATGATAAATTAGACACTTTAGTACACTCCAGGTTTTTCTGTTCATTTTTGTATATGTACTTGGAATTTTGTTTATGTGCTAGTGAATGTTCACTTTCGAGTTCATTACGAATCCTTTCTGCGACTTTTGTCATTGTTGATGTACTTTTATTTCTATTTGCATTTCTCACACAGTTTGTTCGAACCTTGCATAAGCATTACATTTTAATAAAGTGTTCTTGCTTTGTCACAATGTTCTCATTTCATGCACTCTTGGCATGAAGGGCTTGGTCTGGCCACCTGCCAAGACGTGGCCATTTGTTCTTTGCAGGATGTCATTCCCATTGTGGTTGTAAGCATCGTAGCTTACTAAAGGCGGTATTAAGGATTTATTATTCCTAACAGGCTCATTTTCGTGCGACTTGGTAGACGATGCGCCGGCCATGCGGGGAACAGTGCTTGGCACTGCGCCATGGCTCTTACAGTCAACACCGACGCTTCTACTCATCTGGGGCGCGATTGGAGATCGTTGTTCGAAACACCCGATCAGTTTCACCTAACGCGATTGGCCTAGGCCGTGCCAACGGGTGCGGCTGACGACATCTGCGCGGCATAGGCCAGTCGCGTGAGGCGAAACTAAACGCGTGTTTTGAACAACGATGTCTCATCGCGCCCGTCACCCGCGAAAATTAGCTTCAGATGATCGTAAACCTTTCAAGACCGCTTCTAGACCAGCTTTTTGATAACGTCATAAAAACGTTTAGAAATTGGTTACGAATAGTTTTGGCAAAGGGATTACTTGTGTCTTTCCCAATCCTATTTCTAGACCAGCTTTTCGAATACGTCTTGCAGACCTGTTCTAGATCGTCTCAAGAAAGCAATTAAGCCGGACATTAGCAGAGATATCCGACGTTTTCCCGCCGAAGTTCTCTCATTCGTGTCTTCTTTAGCCCGTTTTTATCGTCTTGGATAAACGCTACGAAAACGTTACGTATCTCTTTTGTGCTACCTGGGATGTGGTAACGATGTGGCTGAAAACTTAAGGGAGCGGTGCCGCACAGATTTGTAGCGATTGATATTTGAAAAGGTTATAATAAGTTACCCGCTTTACGCTTAGAGCTTCAATGTCACTTTAATGATCAGGGCCTAATCTAACGCCTCAGTACGTCTGTACAAAATCTTAATAAT
Source organism: Dermacentor variabilis (assembly GCF_050947875.1). NCBI lineage: Eukaryota > Metazoa > Arthropoda > Arachnida > Ixodida > Ixodidae > Dermacentor > Dermacentor variabilis. The sequence goes on along the minus strand of NC_134569.1, from coordinate 210,693,549 downwards.
CGTTTCAGCGTCCCAAGCAGACGCTGTCGATATCCATGACGCCACGACGATTTTGGTGCTGGAAATTCAAGGCGGAGTGGCTACAGTTAAGTCGTTTTTGCGTTTTTTGTGGCTTACGAGCCTAATTGCTCGCGAAGAGCATGTCTTTTTTTTTGGGGGGGGGGGGTGGGGGGAGGAGAATTGTGAAAGGTTGATTACCTATCAGCTTAAAATATTTTTCTCTTTAGCATCTCCTAGAGGGGTCCTGAACCACATTTTATTTAGTCGAGACAGCATTAAAAGTTAAAATAGGCTTTTAGAAATACCTTGTCGCAAAACACGGGGAAGGCGGGAAATGGAAATTCAAGACGATAATGCAAAACGAGAACGAGGTAAAAGCGGTAGCCAACGTTTCGACAACTGGACTTGTCTCTTGAAAAAGAAAAGTCCACTTGTGGATTTTACCTTGTTCTCGTTTTGTTCATCGTCTTGTCACAAAAAGTACTTCAATGCGGTCACCATTGGTCATCAAACGCCCCGTTCGTGGTGCTTCCGCTCCTTCTTTACTGCCTTGCACTGCGAAGGCTACGGCGGAGCGGGCAGTGCCCACAAAGCTCCACCCTACTGAACGCCGCCGTGACGCGCAGTTCAAATATGATTTTGGTTGTTTAACCACTACTTCCGATTTTGGCGCCTTGGAAGCGCCAAACGTAGCCAAACGTAAAGATCCAAACGCGATTGCACTCGGCGAGCTCAGCCAACGGACTCGTCGCGTCACCCCGCGGCGGCCGCGGTATCTACGCTACGTAGCAGACCGCAGGTACATGCAAGTGTAGTGCAAGGTCCATCTAAATACACTCTAAAAACAGTTGCGCCCTTTGGGGTGTATGTTTGCCACACAACGATAATCGTCATCTGTCTTGCTTGCGTTTCCTCTTACTTTCCTGCCGAGAATGCTCTGTCATGCTGATAACGCGCATGCCATTCGTGGGAAGTGCCGGGCTCGCAGCGTTAACGAAAGGAAATGCGGGCAAGACAGATGACGATTGTTGCTTGGGGACAAAATACAACCCGAAGGGTGTAAACATTTTTTTAACGCTGCGAGCCCGGTACTTATTACAGTCTTAAGGAAATGTACACCCTTTGGGGTGTATATTTCCCACACAATAATCGTCATTTGTCTTGCCCGCATTTCCCTTGTTAAAAACACCGCGCTCGTTACGTTCCTGTCGGGAATGCTGTCATGCTGATAACGTGCATGCCTTTCGTGATTTGGAAGTACCGGGCTTGCAGCGTTAAAGAAAGGAAATGCGAGCAAGACAGATGATTATCGGTGTGCGGCAAGTATAGACCCCAAAGGGTGCAACTGCTTTTAGAGTGTATCGTTGTGTGGAAAGATACGACCCAAAGGGTGTAATTTTGCTTAAAGGGACACTAAAGTGAAAAATGACTTCTTCTGCATCAGTAAATTACCGTTACACGACACCAAAAACACAACTCTTACAACGATAAGACGTTTGCTAAGCCAGAAAAAGCGCAAGAACGAATACGGGTGGCGACGCCTACTTGTGTTCCCGCACCTGAGGGCTGTGACGTCTTGGATTTTGATGGCATCTTCTAGGGCATACTAATTATATATAGCGGTACAAATTGACTACATTGTGTTCTAAAGGAACCAAATATTAAACATTGCAAGTTTCGGGAAACTTTATTCGGCCAACGCGGCTCAAATGCGAAAACATACTTTGGAATCCCTGACGTCACGCTGACGTACCGGCGCAGGGGTTTCGGCGCGGAATTCAAAAACTGATACTTGGATCTTCATTTTCTCATCTAATAATCAAACTATTTTTTTACATGACTGCCTGCAGGGTTCTCACACAATGATCCATTAGTCTAAACTGATTTATTGTTTCGGGGCTTGCGCGTTATCAGCTTGACACAGCAGTCTCGACAGGAAAGTAGCGAGCGCCGAGTTTTCAAGAGAGGAAACGCAAGCAAGGCAGATGACGATTATCGTTTGGGGTGAAGATAAGCTCCAAAGGGTGTGAACTTTTTTTTAGAGTGTAGTCCGCTTTGGGGGGGGGGGGGGGGTGAGGTTTCCGTGGCTGTGGCTTGGCTGTTAATTGGCTTGCGACCCAGGCCGCGCGACTCGGAGACACGCCGGCGTCGCGCGCGCGGGCGTTAGTTGCTTCGGAGGCTATCACTTGCCCTTGTCGTCTGCTTGGCGCTGCTCTTTCGGTGTCGACCACGGCTGGAAGTGCGATACGCGTTCGAAGAAATGACGGATGATGATTTGCACCGCCCCTGCCGGCTTTCTATAGTAGACCTTTTTGCAGTCTACGCTATCAACAGACTGGGTGCAAGCGTACCAGTGGTCATTTCACGCAGAGGAAGGAATTGCGCGTTGCAGATCACCACCACCTGCCTGCAGCCCCCAGAAGTCAGTCGGAAGGGAAGCATTCATCGGAATGGCCTAAGTCTCTGCTGCCGACCCGAAGTTGCTCTCGCAATTAGTGTTGGCCGGTAGCAGGCTTGGGTCAACTTTTCCGCGACCTCTAATGCCAAGGAGATATTTGTATGCTCAGATCGAATTCCCAGTGCCGTCGCCAGCGTGAATAACTCGCTGATCGCCATTCAGCAATCAGAAGGTTCAGCCTAGGCTGGTCCAGCGCTTCCTTCGTTCGGATGATAAAACTGTACAGTCAGGATGGGAAGATATTGCGGAGATCTCTTATTTGGCTGCCCTTCTTGCTCTAGTTCGGGAGTGCCGCACCTTCGTCCTCAATTTCACGGCACAGCGCGCACCGTCAGCACCACACTCTTCGATTTTACTTCGCGCAAGCAATGCAGGGCCCATATATCGTAATGTTCGATTTCAAGTTTCATTGCTTCTATCATGCGACGCGCCATAGGGCAGATCGCAGGGATAGCGGCAGCGCGGCGGCGAGCGTGTCATGTCCCAGCCGATGACGAAGGGCGAAAAAAGAAGGAAAATTGATATAGTCGGCTAGTAAAGGTGGCCCTAAGAACCAGTTCACGGTTTTGTCGCGCTCGCTACTTGGGAAGGTCTGGCAGTGCATTCTTAGTGCGTGCGTCGTGCAAGCTCCTCGTATATATAGCAAACGACATAGCGCAGCGCTCTGCCAACTCATTGACGCTTTCGATACCGCCTGTCGGCCGAGAATGAAAAAGAATGACATTAATAAATTACTTCAAGCATTGCGTAAACGCCCGGCACCGCACGTTTATACTTTAGAGCTTGCCGTATATTATTTAATTCATATTTTATATTTCATTAGCAAGCAAAAACATTCTGCAGTCCCTCGATTAGCTCGTCATATGATGACGTACACTTCAGAGGCAGCACCCTCTCATCCATTGGTCGCGTCCTCCCCTTCCACCTCCGACTTCGGAGTGGCTCATTTAGTGACGTAAGCGGCGAAGTTAACGGTTCGTTTCCGAACCGTTATAAGGTTTAGCTCCAGGCTGAACAAATTCCTGCGCATGCGGCCGCATCGAGCACGAGCAAACGATAGTCTAAACTCTAAGCCTACACTCTAAAAAAAGTTTACACCCTTTGGAGCTTATCTTCTCCCCAAACGATAATCGTCATCTGCCTTGCTTGCGTTTCCTTTCTTGTAAAGGCCACGCCCGCTACTTTCCTGTCGGGAATGCTGTGTCATGCTGATAACGCGGATGCCGTTCGTTACTAGAAAGTACCGGGCTCGTAGCGTTAAAGAAAATGCAGAACAGACAGACGGCGTTTATTGTTGTGGCAAGATACAACCCAAAGGGTGTAATTTTGTTTTAGAGTGTAGAAAGTAGCGCGATGATGCAAACACTCTTTATGATTGATATCAGCTATTGGCCGATTGCAGCCGCGTATATGGCAATCTGCTGTGTTAGGAAATAAAGCCTCCAGAAAAAAAGGGAGGATTACGCATTTGTTGAAAAGAGGGCGTTTGAGAAAAAAAAATTATGGGGTTTAACGTGCCAAAACCTCTTTCTGATTATGAGGCACGCCGTAGTGAAGGACTCCGGTAATTTCGACCACCTGGGGTTCTTTAACGTGCACCTAAATCTAAGTACTCGAGTGTTTTCGTATTTCGCCTCCATCGAAATGCGGCCGCCGTGGCAGGGACTCGATCCCGCGACCTCGTGCTCAGCAGCTGAACACCATATCCACTGAGCAACCACGGCGGGTTCGTTTGAGAAAAAGGTGACTCGATTTAGTTCAGGAATAAGTGCGTTTTGCGTTGTAATAATTAGTGCACGTACATTTAACTGCGGAAACATAGTAAACACCCGGTATCTGTAGTCATTTGCACAAGCCAGTTTATCCCTCCCTGTCTATCTCCCTTTTTCTTGCTGAAAGCTCTTTAAAAAACAACACGAAAAGTTCACGATGGAAGGCGAGACGTTCTGGTTACTTTGGAGCGTTGCAACTTCTTTTGTTGGGCTTTTTTCGTAGCCGCCGCATTTGGCGGGCAATTTTAGCTGGGTGGGGCCAGGAAACAATCCGCCATCTTTGTCAATATAAACAGCTAGCGGGGAAGGGCACTTGCAGTATATGCGTGTATATTGCGATGGTCGGCTGCACCTGGCGAAGAGGTGTCAGAACCCGCAGAGCGAAGCCGCGTTGAAAGTGAAATATGTGCCGTCGCCACTGTCGCAGCCAGTGACCACGTGACTCGACACGGATCGGCACCGCTGCGTACAGTTCCGTTGTGCGTTTTCATTCCCGGCGTCTCGGTTGGCTGGCTGGTCACAGCTAGCACTGGCGAGTTGTTCGCCTTCGCAGGAGCCGATGCGTGACTCTTTGTCCGGGACGCACTTGCTCGGCTCTTCCGGAAGGTAGCCGGCTCATCACGAGCTCCGATTGCTGTCCGTTCGTAACTGCGCGTTATGCTTAGCGCAAAGCGTATTTTTTTTTAAGCGAAGTTATCTACATATACATTTCCGCTATTTGGTGGGTTGCCGTCGGTTGTCTCGCCGAGTAGAAGTAAAGCCCCTATACATTCGAAGGTAGAGGGGCTTTGAGTAGAAGCGGTCGCTATCGGGAATGTGATCGCTTTCGCGAGGTTTATTCGCGACTCGGCACCAGACGCGACAGCGTTTCTGGCGTTCTGCTCGTTATCTTCGTGAAGTGCCAGGAACGTCCTCGGCTGTCTACTTCGACGGCGCGTCCGGTTCCGAGTCACGTGGAAACTCACGAAGGTGGTAGCGTCAGCGATAGTCCTCTCTCGAGGATATCGCCCTTGAATAAAACTGACGTTTGCTCTACAAAGTGCACCTATCTTGATGATGGCAGTTTCGGGACGTGTTCGTCGCTGAAATCCGATGCGTGTTTCTCATCGTGATGTGCCGTTTTGTTCTGCTGGCTCATGAAAACTACTTACCAAACACTTTCCCCACAGGCTTGCATGATTTATTTTTTTAAATTTAAGGCCTGTTAGGACATTGCAGATAGGTTAGGGGGGGGTGGAGGGGGGAGCAGGGCAATACATGGCACAAAGGTAACCTGCATGTGCAGCAGTGGGTGAAAATCAAGATACTGGTTGGAAAAAAAGTTAAAGCAATTGATCACAACCAATACCAGGATCATCAGGTGACGTATTCCGCGACGATCTGATCTGATCACTTTCGGCAATATGCACGCTGAATTCAAGTGACTGTGTACCCATGATCTCATTGTCACACTGCCAACGCATGTTTTTGAACACTTCAAAGCACTATAGAGATAGCTCACCATGCGAGTGCAGAGCGGCTCGGGTGTGTTCTTTTCGAGTGTATCGGCCGCAGCACGGCTTCCACACACTGACAGTAGTTGACTATGGCTGCTTTAGGTAAAATAAATTAAGTGTGAAATGTCTTATGTTATTATTAAATTGTGCTGCAACTCACGTGGCTGCAAAACACATTTTATTGCGATATCAGTTATATGCACACTCTATGCAAGGTCATTTCTGCCTTCGGCGTCCACGTCGCCGTGAGGTTCCGTATAAAGTCCAAGGGCGATAAAATCATCACCGCGCGCCGTATGCTGTATCTGAAAATGAAAGCATGCGAGGGTGAGCCGGCGAACGCGGCTCAATATAGACAAGAACAGCACTGCCGAGCGGAGCTGTTGGATGGATGGATAGATGCATGTTACGAGCGGAAGCGTCCCCTTTGGAACCGGGTGGTGGGTTGCGCCACCAAGCTCTTGCTATTATACTGCCTAATGTCCTACCTAGGTTAAAAAAGAAAAAGAAACCCTATGAACTCCCACAACCAAATTTTCTGATCCCCTATCGCGAACTTTGCTTTGGTACGTCTCTGTTTTTTGTCGTTTCCCTACTTTTATTCACTAATCTTTCAATCGCCTGTTACTAATCTGTCGGATGGATGGATGGAAGGTTGGAGTGTTCCCTTTGAAACGGGTTGATGGCAGTTGCCACCATGCCCAGCTTTTTATATTTGTTTAACTGTAAGTTATTAAAATTCGCTATTTTCGTTAAATAAGTCTTCCTACACTTTAAACCTTATGTCACTTCTCTGCTTTTGAGCCACCAATCTTATAATTGCTTTTTGCTAATTTCCGGTGCATATTTATTTACATGACTATTATCTCTAAAACCTAGGGCCTCAGGAAGCGTGACTGTGCCCGCATCGACATTGGGATGGATACCATCACATTTTAGTATGAGGTGTTCTATTGTTTCTACAGATTTACCACACACAGTACATGTGTCATCTTCGTTAAATTTCTTTTTATAGCTGCGCATTCTAAGACATCCTGACCTAGCTTCAAAGAGTAGGGTACTGCCTCTTGAGTTATCATAAAATGCTTCCTTCCTGATCTGCTGTTTCCGGTATCGATATAGTTCAACACTATGCTTCTTTTCCATTGAATTTATCCAATTTTGACCTCCTGCGTTTTTAACCTCTCGTTTAATGCTCTGTCTTTCTCCGTCCTCGTGTCTGGCATACTTGCTGGTTAGCTTCCTAGTACTTTTCCACCATTGTGAGTCAATGCTCTTTCTGTATAGATATTTAAAAACCTTAGCTGCCCACCTGTTATCGTCCAATTTCCTCAGGCATTTTTCATATAGGATTTTACTCTGAGCTTCCCGTTCTTTGAACGATGCCCAGCCCATATCCCCCTGTACTGCCTCGTTTGTGGTTTTCCCGTGGGCACCTAGTGCTAACCTTCCAACAGCTCTGATTTACTTCTAGTCTCGACTGAACTTCCACCCTTAAGCACAGGATTGCATTCCCGAAAGTAAGCCCCGGCGCCATTATTCCTTTCCAAATACCTCTCAGTACTTCATACCTGTTGTACCCCCACAATGCCCTATGTTTTATTATCCTGGCACCTCTTCGCCCTTTTGCTATGAGAGACTGTTCGTGCTTTTCTGTGTACATCTGCCCTTTGCTTATCCATAACCAGAGATATTTGTATTCGGCCACTCGGGCTATTTCATGGCCTTGTATTATAAGCTCCTGATCAGTTGTATTGTTCCAGGAAGAAAGCAGGCCCACGAGTGTAAAATGTATATTTACAACTGAGGTTAATGGCGTTCAGGCAACTGCCAGACTTAGTCTTCCTCTAGTCCAATCCGACTTCTTCCTTCCCTTCACCGTAACATCACCCTCCCGGCGGAGTAGCTCCGTCCCGGTGCAAGCTATAGAGCCTCACTTATTGGGAGGACATAGGGCTTCAGCCTGGCAATGTAAACAACATTGCTGGTGACGTTGAGAGGCACTGAAGGCTGACCGACTGGGGCGATCTCGTATGTTACGTCGGACAGTTGGCGTAAGATCTGGTACGGACCATAATAACATGAAAGTAGTTTTCCCAACAAGCCGACGCAACGTGAAGGCGTCCAGAGAAGGACAAGGGAACCAGGTGAAAAATGGGAGTCTTGGTGCCGAAGGTCGTAGCGTCGCTTTTGAGAAGCTTGCGAGACTGTGAGGCGATGACAGGCGACTTCTCGGGCCTGGGCGGCTAAGTCAATAGCATCGCGAGTGTAACCAGTGCTGGGTGATTGTACTGCGGAAGGTAGCAACGTGTCAAAGGGCAAGGTGGGGTCGCGGCCATACAACAAGTAAAATGATGAAAATCCGGCAGTGTCGTGACGGGTCGAGTTGTATGCGAAAGTGATGTATGGTAAAGCGACGTCCCAGTCGCGGTGATCGTCGGAAACGTACATGGCCAGCATTTCGGTTAGCGTGCGGTTGAGTCGTTCGGTGAGGCCGTTCGTTTGAGGCTGGTACGCGGTATCAATCTGGTGTTCTGTAGAACAGGAGCGGAGCAGATCATCGACGACCTTCGACAGAAAGTAGCGGCTGTGATCCGTCAGCAACTGGTGAGGGGCGCCGTGGTGCAGGATGACGTCGTATAGTAAGAAGTTGGCGACATCTGTAGTGCAGCTGGTTGGTAGCGCTCGTGCGATGGCATATCTCGTGGCATAATCGGTTGCTACGGCAATCCATTTGTTTCCTTTGATGGAAATTGGAAAGGGGCCAAGGAGGTCTAGGCCCACACGGAAGAAGGGCTCTGTAGGGATGTCAATTGGTTGCAGCAAACCAGCGGGAGGCATAGAGACATCTTCCGGCGCTCACACAGGTCGCAAGAAGTGACATAACGGCGCACAGAGCGATAAATGCCAGGCCAGAAGAAGCGTCGCCGCAGGTGGTCGTACGTACGAGTGATGCCCAGATGTCCGGCAGTAGGAGCGTCATGAAGTTGCTGGAGCATGGCTATTCGAAGGTGCTTGGGAACGACTAGGAGGAGCTCCGGGCCGTCAGGACGAACACTACGATGGTATAAAGTTCCATCACGCAAGGTGAACATCCGGAGGGACGGGTCATTGGGCGAGGAGCTTAGGCGTTCCATAAGTGTTCGAAGAACAAGATCTTTGCGTGGCTCGTTGCCAATATGGAGGAAGCCGGAGATGGACAGAACACTGATGTCTGAGTCTGCATCGGTATCATCCGGTTGATCCACGGGATTGCGGGACAGGCAGTCAGCATCTTTATGCAGGCGCACTGACTTGTACATAATAGAAAATGTATATTCTTGTAGACGCAAGGCCCAACATGCAAGTCGTCCAGTTGGGTCCTTCAAAGAGGAGAGCCAGCAGAGGGCGTGATGATCGGTTACGACGCAGAAGCTCCAACCGAAAAGGTACGGCCGAAATTTCGCGACCGCCCATACGAGCGTGATACATTCTCTCTCGGTAATGGAGTAATTTCGCCCGGGCGTGAAAAGAAGGCGGCTAGCGTAAGCGATGACACGGTCTTGGCCCTGTTGACGCTGAGCAAGGACAGCGCCGATGCCATGACCACTCGCGTCAGTTTGTACTTCAGTGGGCGCAGAAGGGTCAAAGTGTGACAGAATAGGGGAAGTTGTAAGCCGCTCAAACAGGGTAGAGAACACTTTCTCCTGCAGTGGTCCCCAAGAGAAAGAGACGTCTTTCTTAAGAAGGTCAGTGAGAGAGTGAGCTATGTCGGCAAAATTTTTCACAAATCGCCGGAAGTAAGAGCATAAGCCCAGAAAACTACGGACATCGTTTGTGAACAAGGTACAGGAAAATTTCGCACGGCGTGAAATTTCTGTGGATCAGGTTGGATTCCGGCAGTGTTTACGAGATGGCCGAGAATGTTAATTTCACGGCGACCGAAATGGCACTTGGAGGAGTTTAGCTGAAGGCCAGCCCTGCGAAACACTGAGAGTATAGTTGTGAGGCGCCGCAGATGGCTCTCAAAATTCTGTGAAAACACAATCACATCGTCGAGGTAACAGAGGCATGTAGGCCACTTCAAGCCGCGCAAGAGAGAGTCCATCATGCTCTCGAATGTAGCTGGCGCATTGCATAATCCAAAGGGCATGACTATAAATTTGTACAGACCGTCCAGTGTGACGAAGGTGGTTTTCTCGTGGTCCATCTCATCGACACTAATCTGCCAATAGGCGGAGCAGAGGTCAATTGATGAAAAGTATTGGGATCCATGAAGGCAGTCAAGAGCGTCATCAATGCGAGGCAGGGGATAAAGATCCTTCTTTGTTATCCTGTTGAGGTGACGGTAGTCAATGCAGAAGCGCCACGAGTTGTCTTTCTTCCTTACTAAGACAACTGGTGATGCCCACGGGCTACTTGAAGGTTCAATGATGTCCTTGTCCATCATCCTGTCTACCTCTTTTTGTATGATGGCCCTTTCTGTTGCGGAGACACAATATCGCCGCCTATGAATGGGGCTGGCGTCACCGGTGTTGATGCGATGTGTGACAACAGATGTCTGGCCAAGTGGACGGTCGTCCAAATCAAAGATGTGCCGATAAGATGACAGGAGGTGACTAAGAGCTGCTCTTTGCTCGGAAGGACGGTCAGGGGCGATCATCTTAGAAACATCGTCCGTAGGCATCGAGTACGGAGGAGTGGGTGACAAAGGTCCGTTGGTACTGAGGAAGGATTCAGAGGTCAAAGAAGAAACCTCAAATTCTTCCAGAGGAGTGATATGCGCTATGGCGATACCGTGTGGCAGCACATGCGACGAAAATCCAAAATTGAGGATGGGCATGCAAGTGCAGTTTTCGCGGATCCGGACTAAGGTGCTCGGCAGGGCAATATTGCACGACAAAACCACGTCAGTAAGCGGCGACATGACGTACTTGCCATCAGGTACGGGAAGACAGGGCGTCAGGACATTTGTAGCCGCTTGTGGAGACAGCCTTGCAAACTCAGCAAAACATAAGCAGTGTGAAGCACAAGTTGTTGCGTTGGCAGGAAGCGGCAGATCCAACTGTACACCTGCAGAGCAGTCAATTTGGGCAGAGTGTTTCGAAAGGAAGTCGAGGCCGAGAATTAGGTCGTGCGGACAGTGTTCAAGGACGATAAATAGAACAAATGTATAATGGCCCCCAATGGTCACACGTGCTGTGCACATTCCAAGGACAGGTAAAGTACTCCCATCGGTGACTCGCACAGTGCCCAGTACGGTGGGTGTCAGAACCTTCTTGAGCCTTCGGCGGAGAGCAGCGCTCATAACTGAAAGCTGCGCTCCTGTATCAACGAGAGATCTAACAGGAACGCCATCAACTTCAATATCCAGTAGGTTTCCACATGTAGGCAGGGTCAACTGAGGATTTGTGGGCAGGGTCGTAGTTGCAGCTTCACCTTTGGGAGCTGCACCGCCTAGTTTCCCGAAGCGAAGCGACCGGTTGCAGAAGGGGATGAAGAGCGGTGAACGAGAGGCGAACGGGACCTATGACCTTGCGGAGATGGGGAGCAGCTAGACCTTGGTGGAGCACTGCCGGCGTTGATGTTCCTAGTCGGCGTACAGGGCGAGAAAGTAAGATTGTCTGGTACTTGGCGGTAGTGACTCTGAGACGACCACCAAGGAGGCGACGACCAGTGGTTGCGGCAATGACAGGTGATGTGTCCAATACCGGAACAATTAAAGCACATGGGTTTATCATCTGCTGTGCGCCAGTCAGCAGGGTTGCAACGGGGTGGCGGAAAGCTTTGCGTCTGGGAGCGAGTGGCCGGAGAAATCTGGTAGGTGTTTGTATGGCGGACGGAGCAGAGAGATGGAATGCCCAAACTTGCTATTTCCTCCTGAACGACCGCTAGTATAAGGGAGATAGCGGGCACACTTTCCTGGCAGTAGAGACGAACTGGAGCCGGAGCCATGGCCTCAAGCTCACAGCGAACGATGCGCGTGATATCTTCCAGTCCTGCGGGCTGAACGAACCGCAGCGGGTCTTCGCAAGAAGATGTTGCGGCGGTATTGGGCAATCAGTCGAAAGTTTGAGCGACGTGGCAGCCCTTCGCTTGTTCGAAGCGCCGGCACTCCTTTACTCCTTTACAATTGCATCCACAGTGGCACAATCCTTACACATCAGGAGATTGAAGGCTTCGTCTGCAATACCTTTCAGTATGTGACCAATCTTGTCTGCCTCAGTCATGTTGTCATCAGCCTTGCGACAGAGGGCCAGCACATCCTGTATGTACATGACATAGGATTCTGTGGATGTCTGAGTGCGGCACGCAAGTTCTTTTTTTGCTGCCAGCTGACGACCAACAGGTCTGCCAAACAGGTCTCGCATTTTTTCTTTGCAGACATCCCAGCTCGTTAGGTCAGCTTCGTGTGTGTCATACCATTGCTTCGCAGTTACTCTTAGATAAAATATCACGTTTGCTACCATCATTGTTAGATCCCACCTGTTGTCGCACACTCGCTCGTACATCGTAAGCCAGTCCTCGACGTCGGCGTTGTCCATGCCACAAAATGTCCCTGGGTCCCGCGGATGAGTGAGGATGACCGTTGGCACGGGCTGCTGAGGCGTTGTCGCTTGTGTCGGTTGATATGCCATTGTGGCGGCAAGTAGATGACGTCCGCTGCGAAGTTCCGTGATTGTACCCCGCACCTTCCACCAAAATGTTGCAGGAAGAAAGCAGGCCCACGAGTGTAAAATAATGTATATTTTTAACTGAGGTTAATGGCGTTCAGGCAACTGCCAGACTTCGTATTCCTCTAGTCCAATCCAACTTCTTCCTTCCCTTCACCATAACAGTATCGTTGAAAAACATCTCACCAGACTTAGCTGTGCTAAAACTGAAACCTAGACTGTCTCCGTTGTCTCCACAATAATTAACCACTGTTTGCAAATCTTCCTGGCTATCTGCTAACAGTACAGTATCGTCCGCATACATTAAACCCAGTAGTCGTTGCTCAACAACCTTTCACCTAATCTGTACAACAGATTATACCCTAGATTGCTTCCTTGTAGCCTTCTTTCCATACTTATCATATAAAGCATGAACAGAAGCGGTGATAGAGGACAACCTTGCCTTCATCCTTTTTGTACCTCGACAGTTGACGTACTCTTAATTCCTTCACATGTTATTTCAACATTATTTTCTCGATATATTTCCTGTAGGAAACCAATTACCTCATGACCGGTACCTTCATCTCTTAATATGCTCCACAGGCGTTCCCTGCTCACATTGTCGTATGCACTGCTTATGTCCGGGAAGGCTAAGTACAGAGGTCTATTTTCTGCCTTAGCTATTTCTACGCACTGGGTAAGCACGAACAGGCTATCATCTAAGCACCTACCACTTCTGAATCCGTTCTGAAGTTCTCTGAGTATTCTGACTGCATTCTTAATTCCACCGCCTGCATCGCCAGCCTATATATAACTGATGTTATCGTAATTGGTCAGAAGGATGTTGTGTTCGTCTTATCGCCTTTCCCTTTATAAATCAAATTCATTTTACTCTGTTTCCAGCTGTGCGGAATTTGCTTATTTGCTATGACTGCCTCCAATACTTTTATCAGCGTTTCCTTGCTTCTTGGGCCAAGTTCATTAATTAACTTGATCGGAATTTCACCTATCCCTGCGGACGTGCATTTTGGAACATTTGCTTCCACCTTTGTCAAGTTAAGATTGGTCAGTTCTAGGCTGTTTTCTATTGTGCTATCCTGTGTTGATCCCTCATTTGGGGCGATTACGCTATCGTCTTTCCTAAATGATTCGGCTATAACTGAACCATTGTAGTTCATGGCGTCATCTCCCTCTAAACATTTTCCCTTGGCATCGTGAATCTGTTCCTGCTTTCTGTGATTCGCTTTACCCAGCCAGCTTATATGGTTCCAGAATTTTCTTGACCCCCCTTTAGTTGCATCGCGAGCTTCAGCCAGCCAGCGATCAGAGGACAGCTTTATTTTAGCCTGGACGAGGACCTGCACTTGTTTCTTTTGTCGATAAGATTCCCATTTTTGGCCTATTTCCTCTTCAGATAACTGCGCCCTCTTTGCTTCTGTGTTCCCGTGATGCCAGCTGTCGTTGTTCGATGGCCTTCCTAATTTCCTCTTTCCTCTCCAGTGGTTTACTCCTTTCAGTTCTTTTATTTTTGTACTAGTGAGTAGTTCTAACTGATTATAATCCCACTTTACCATGGGATGTTTCTCTATTGCTTCCTCTATGCCGGCCACTATTTGCGCTATTTGTTCGTCATTTAATTTTGCGTACTCTTTTTGACTTCCCTGCATTTCTATTTTGAGCTGGGCTCCCAACTGTAGACTAATACGTTTATGGTCACTTTCAAGGCTGTACTTCCCTTCTTCGTCTATTTCCATTATTGCGCGCTTGATATACATCCCCTGCGACATTAAGCAGTAGTCAATGGCCGTTTACCCGCCGTGGTTGCTCAGTGGCTATGGTGTTAGGCTACTGAGCACGAGGTCGCGGGATCGAATCCCGGCCACGGCGGCCGCATTTCGATGGGGGCGAAATGCGAAAACACCCGTGTACTTATACTTACATTTAGGTGCACGTTGAAGAACCCTACGTGGTCGAAATTTCCGGAGTCCTCCACTACGGCGTGCCTCATAATCAGAAAGTGGTTTTGGCACGTAAGACCACATAATTTTTAATCAATCGTTGTTTGCCTGTTACGGGATTCCGACATGATTGGTCCCTCACACTCAGTTTCTCTATTTACTATAACTAGGTTGTGCCGCTCACAGAAGTCTAGCATCAACTTCTCGTTACAATCTGTGCATCCATCCAGATCCTTGATGTGGCCATTCATGTCACCCAGCAGAATAATATCGGCACCTTCTCCAAACTGCTTTATATTGTCATTGAGACACTTCACTAGATCCTTGTTTCCTTGCCTGCATTTGTCCCCTGTCCCTAAACAAACTATTCCTAGCCATGGCATTTTACCGGCAATTGTACCTGATACCCAGACATGTTCTTTGAAAGTTGACTTTATTCTTTACCAATTTGTTCCTTGATGTATCGGCATACCTACCCCTCCTCTCTTCCTCTCCGTTGTTGTTCCCTTGCTCCCTTCCCAGACGTAGCCCTCAATAAACGGTGGGTCTTCTAGATCCCTGAGATGTTTTGCATAGCGCGTATACATCTACTTCTTTGTCCTTTAACTGCTGTTCTATTTCTAACCACTTCGCTCTCTTTCTACCGCCTTGCATGTTTATGTTCCTGATCCTGGTGTTAAATTTCCTTTTTGTAGTTTTTTACTGGACCTCCTAGCAGCAGTTTTATTGGTCTCAGCCTCTATTGTTGCACTTTCTACATTGTTTCTACCTACCCCTACGCCCTGAGCCGCAGTGGACTCCCTAAAAAAGCTAGTGCCTGGCCTGCCAGGTGCCAGCCGATCTCTGCTCCTAGCCTTCCATTAAAGTGGACACCATCTCGTGTGAAGCCTCCGCCAAAGCCTGCTTTATGCACTTCTCTGTTTATGTATGCCATTTCAAAGCCTTTCTCCTGGCTTAGCTTTCTTATCTTCCGATTAACAGCCACAACGTCCTTAGTAATTTCTCCGTTCCATCCTTGCACCTCCGGCACTGTGCATACCACGATCTGGACTTGCTGTTCTATCGCCCTTAAATCGTCGACTCCCTCCGCTAATCTTTCCCCTACTTTTGTGGCTTCAACATTCAGGACATCATTTAGCCCCACCGCTACCACTACCAAATTACGCTCTGCAACATTATTAGAAAGTTCGTTTTTTGTCTCTCCCAGTACTGCATCCATTGTCCTGCCTGGGAGCAAGCGTCCGCACCGCACAACTCGGATGGATGGATGGGTGGGTGGGTGGGTGGGTGGGTGGATGGATGGATGGATGGATGGATGGATGGATGGATGGATGGATGGATGGATGGATGGATGGATGTTGAGCGTCCCCTTTGGAACTGAGCGGTGGGTTCTGCCACCAAGCTCTTGCTATTATACTGCCTAATGTCCTACTTAGGTTAAGCAATAAAAAAAGAAAAAAAAAACAACTATGAACTCCCACAATAAATTTTCTGATCCCCTATTGCGAACTGTACTTTTATATGTCTCCGTTTTTTTGTAGTTTCCCTACTTTCCTTCCACCAATCCTCCAATCGCCTCTTACTAATCCCTATTGTGGACATGTTTACTTTTCCGCTGCTCTCGCTAAACCCAAGGGCTTCAAGGAGGCCAGTGGTGCCTAAATCGACCGCTGGTAGACGTCTTCACATTCTAATAAAACATGCTCCAAAGTTTCCCTAGCTTTACTGCAGCAAGCACATGCTTCTTCTTCCTTCTTACATCTCGCTTTATAGGTGTGTGTTCTAAGGCATCCCAATCTCGCTTCGAAAAGTAACAAGCTTCCCTTAGAGTTATCATAAATTGTTTCTTTCCCGATTTCGCTTTTCCTCTTAAGCAGCTACTCATGGCAGGTTTCTTTTCCATTGCTGCCACCCATGAGATTATTTCGGCGTCTCTGACTTTCTGCTTGACATTCTTTGTTGCTGTGTTGCCCACCCTACAGGCCACATATTTGCTGGTAAGCTTCCTACTTCTTTTCCTCCACTGTGAATCAATGTTTTTTCTGTACAGATACCTCAGTCATTCATATTCCTCAGTCATTCCATTCTTCATACTTAATTTTACTGCGAGCTTCCCTCACTTTCACTCCCTATGCTGCTATACCCTTCCTCATCAATAACCATTTCTCTGAACTTATCATGAATTCCTTCTGTCATCAGACAGTAAGCAATGGTTGATTGCGAGGTGTCCCAACTTATTGAAAGAATCCATACCTAGTGTTTGGCGCATGATAGCCTAAGCTGCTTATGTGCCATTAGCCTCAACTCAACTCAATGGTTGATTGCCAGTTTCCCACTTCCCACGTGATCTGCCCTTCACACTTAGGCCCTGTATTCACAATAACGAGGTTGTGTTGCTCACAAAGGTCTAGCACTGACTTCCTGTTGTCGGTATAGCCATCTAAATCCTGTATATGGGCATTCATGTCACCTAATAGGATAACTTCAGCACCATTCCCGAAACCCCTAATGTCAGCGCTTATGCATTCAACTAACTCTTTATTCTTCTCTGTGCAAATATTTCTGGTTCACAAATATGTAACGCCCAGCCAAGTTTTTTTCCCACTAATTGTACCTGTTAACCAAAGATGCTCTTGACATTTTTAATTTACTCTTTTCCATTTGGCTCCCACACCCGCCGTGGTTGCTCAGTGGCTATGGTGTTGGGCTGCTGAGCACGAGGTCGCGGGATCGAATCCCGGCCACGGCGGCCGCATTTCGATGGGGGCGAAATGCGAAAACACCCGTGTGCTTAGATTTAGGTGCACGTTAAAGAACCCCAGGTGGTCTAAATTTCCGGAGTCCTCCACTACGGCGTGCCTCATAATCAGAAAGTGGTTTTGGCACGTAAAACCCCAAATATTATTATTTGGCTCCCTAATGGATGAGCATTCCGACTCCCCCTCCCTTTCTTTCTGACTTAGTCCTGTTGCACCCTTCCCAAACATAATTCTCAATCGGCTCTTCCGAGTCTCTAAGGTGCGTTTCTGTAACCGCATACACTCCCTATTTGTTCTCTATTTAACTGCTCCTCAATCTCTGCCCACTTTTCCTTTCTTTTGCCACCCGGCATGTTTATGTAGCCTATTGCATAGCAAGCTCTTTTTCTTGCTTTCCTTTTTCTGCTACTGATGGCGATGCTCTTCTGAGGTTCCCCTAGGGGACCTGCTTCATTACTGCCCACTCTGGCCTCCTGAGCGCTCATGGGCACCCTAAAAAAGCAACAGCACGACCACTGTCGCCAGCCCACTTCTCATGCCAGCCTGTAATTGAAGTGGATCCCGTCTCATTTAAAACCACCACAACTTCTCACTTCCCTGTTTATTTCGACAACCTCGAAGCCTTTCTCTCGGCTCATTTTCCATATCGCCTCATTAGCAGCCACTACGGCTCTTTGTACATGACTGTCACGTAGAGCCACCTCCGGCACCATGCATAACATGATCTGCACTTGAGGGGATAGCTCGCACAAGTCGTCCACCCCGTTTGCCGAGCACTGGGCTAGACCTGTCCCTTTCTTGTTTAGGACATCATTTAGCCCACCTGCTACTATGACAAGGTTGTGCACGTGGGCATTTTCCGCGAGCTTTTCTTTTGCTCGCTCCATGACAGTACCCAGCGTCCGCCCCGGAAACGTCCCTACTGCCACTCTTTTATCGCCTTTCCCCCTTTCCACAATTGCTTCTGAGCACCTCTCCAAGTTTGAGTCGCCGGCCATAATCATCATTTCACTCTCGTCTACCTCTCCCTGCTTCCCTTTGTCCTTTTCCGCGTGATTCGGACTTGAGAAGAGGCATTGTCCTCTCTGCTCCTTCTTTTTCCGCGTGCCAGCCTCCAGGTAGGTGCCGCTCTTTCCAGCTAACCCTTCACCATGTTGCACGCATTCCACGTACTTTGCTAGCACTCCTCCTGTCACGTCGGGGTGCTGCGTTCCATTGTCACGCGCATTCTCGTTCACAATGGCGGCCCTGTTCAGCTTTTCCTCGGCTGCTTAAAGTCTTTTCAGCTACCTTGCATGCATCACGCTCCCTATTTAGCTCATTTTTTAGCTCTTCCACCTGCTTTTCCACTCGCGCTGGCCTGAGAGCGCCGCATGCGGGGCAAAGTTCAACTAGCGGGTGTATACCTCTCCCATCTCTCGTTCGCACCGCCTTGATTGCCTCTTGCACTGCGCGTGTTTGGACACGTTTCTTACCGTGCACGATGTGTGCCTACGTGTGTGTGCATGGACTTTTTACTCAGACAGTGTACACGCTTATATTTGCCTTTAAGAAGATCGTGTTACGTTTCGACTACGACGCGCGGTATAGCCGGCGCGGATGCAACGGACGCCGGGGCTTCGTTCAAAGCGGCAGACATTTTTGCCCGTTCAGCGCCGCCGATACGCCTCCCCGCCAAGCGCGTCCAGGCATGTTTCAATGCCACGTGTCTGCAAGTGTGCGTGTGTGTGTGTGTGTGCGCATGTTGGTGCCCACGCTTGTCAAAGCGCGGCAGCCGGGGAGAGGAGCTCCCCCAACTGTGAAGCGAGGAGGTCTGACCGGCGCCGGCCCGGCGGATGCGTCACCTACTCGTCTCAACGTGCCCGAGCGGCGCCGTCACGTGCGCGTCTATCGAGGCGTTCCTTCTTGCCCTCAACTGCGAGAGTATAAAAGCAGCTGCCCCCGGACGCCAAGAGAGAGGCTCCGATTTCTTCTGTTGAGTAACGTGCTCTCCCGTCTCTCCACTTCGGTCGACCTGACCGGCCGCTCTTTTGCGATGCTAGAATAAACAAGTTGTTCTGTTAGCAGTCGACTCATGCTTTGCCAGGACCTTCGGATGCTTCCAGTTGTGCCCCAGGCCGCCAGGCCAACGCTACCCTTGGGGCTTGCGACCCAGGTGCAACAACGGGTGTCAGCGCTGAGATTCCAACAATCGGTACACATGACGGTTATTTTCATGGCTGCAATGCAGCGAAAGGGCAGCGTCTGCTTAGCCATGTAAGTGACGTGGAGCAGGCAATGGGAAAAGATGTCGTATGTGCCGCTGAAAAAATCTTTGGCTCATACAATGCGTGTTAGGTAAATTCATTTTTGCAGTTTCCCACAAAATGTTCGCTACAAATCCTTGTTGTCTCTGCCAGAGACAACGAACTTCCATCAACACTGTGCGGAAATAAACAAAATATGTCGCCGCATTGCACAAGTTTGACACGCGCACACAACTTCGACTAGTACGTCCCCTACAATATAGAATAGAGGCAGCAACGTAAATAACTTGGCCATTTTTTAACAGTGCTCAAGAAACGGAAGTTGAAATTAATAATCATTTCTGCTTCAGCAATGCCGGCGAGACCAAGATGCTAGCATGTCTCGTCCAGTAACTCAATTGATCGGTGCAGTGGTGATGCAGGAATGAACTCCGGTCATGTTCAATGCATCGTGCACATATTCAATTTCTCGGCACGCATCAACTTTGACCACTACTAGCGCATGCAACAGAAGTGGTTTCCATTCTTGGGCAGCGCAAACACAAACGAAACACGAGAAAGAAGACGGGACAAGTGCTGGTTGAACTGAAAGTTTTTGTTTGAATAAAAGGATTATATGCCCAGCAATCACGAAATTCATGTGGATTACATGTAAAAACCACCATACACTCGCGAGTGATCAATGAACGAGATAGCTTCGTTTGCCAGTTTACTTTGTTCGGCGCACCGCAGTAATCCATGTCTGTCATCTGCTTTTTCGTACTATTTCAGGGTGTCTACCATCCGGGAAAACCGGGAATTCTCAGGGAATTTGAAAAATCTGGAAAAACTCGGGGAATTTATGCTTCTATCAGGGAAAATTAGCTGTAACTTTATTGAAAGGTAATGAAAGTTGTGTTAATGCTGGCTCCAGTAACAGTGGAATCGCAACGAATCGTCATTGACGCCGTGTCATCAGCACAATGTATTGCCAGATTAGTTAACGGCCGATTTTCCAGACACATTTTCGGACATGCCCGATAATTTGCACGGCTTTGCGGAACCACCACATACTCCAAATAGTCGATGTATATTGCCCTAACTGACATGGCGGCCTCAAACCGGCACTATTGCTCGCAGATCCGCCGGCAGCCGTAACCACTACAACGGCAGCATTAGGCATAGCTGCTTCTGCGTTCGCTGTTATGCTTCTTGCCGTGCGGTGCCATGTTTTTTATTGAAAGAATTCGCCGCTTTCAGCAGTGCTAGGCGGCGAAGCATAACAAGTGTGGGAAGGGGCAATTGTCACGGGTCACAGTATGTATTCCTTAATTATACACATGTGCACGCCCATGTCCTGTCACAGTATGAGCACTGATATGCCTAATAAGTCTACTGGCAGGCCTTAAAAGCTTTTTCGGACGTGCCTGTCGCAATTTTAGCCTTTCAGGGCAGTTACAGACATGCGTTCATTGTTTCGGACTGCCCGATTTTTCTGATGTTTTTGCGGCCCCCAAGGAGTCCGAAAAATCGGATGTTGACTGTACAACTGACCAAGAGGATACTTCAAATGATCCATGGGGTGAAAGCGTGGCAGAAGGAGGATGAGAACAGAAAGGACCGACACACTGAGGAATTAACAGGAAAGGAAGTGTGCCGCCGCCTTTTTGAAGGAGCTTGAGCTCAAAAAACAAACTGTTGGTTGACACTGAGATACAGCTGTCCCTCATCCAAACCAAAATAAACTCTTTAAAGCAGTGAAACCCAACACTGAGATGTCGTGTATGGGCTGAGAGTATGTCAGGACAGTTGAGGTTGACTTCCCAGCTGCTGAGAGAGAGTCTTAGTTGTGACAAACTTTAGACCTCATACCGATGAGCTTGCTCTCAGTTGATAGAAATAGCTCATATTCAGAAGTATTTACTTATGTATGCATCTCCTTTTCATCCGTATTTAAAAATGTTCGACTCAATTTGAAATGGGTTTTACCATTTTTTCCGCTGCACATTTTCCTAACACGTTCCTTCTGTTTTCTTTTTAAATAAAGTAGATATTACTCCTTACTATTCAAACTGGATTAAGTCATTTTTTTGTTTCAACATGCTCACTAGAGAGTGACAGCATCGGGCAACATGGTGTCAGCCTGTCTTGACATAAACGATGATCTGGCTCATTCAGGGAATTTTGCAAAGGTGCTCAGGAAAAACCTGGAAAACTCAGGGAATTTGGAAATGTCAACTTGGTAGACACCCTCTATTTTCTTGTGAATTGGCAGAATTTCACTGGTGGCATCAATCCTTTCATGTTTACATTGCTTTCATAACAGTTAATAACACCTTAATAATTTCATAATAAGTCATCCGAAGAGGCACCGTCGCAAAGAAGAGGCGTTTCGCGCTCAGCGCGAACTGAACGCGGGCGCAACTTTGAAGGGAAGCGGCGGAAACGTACACCTGTTGGAGGTGAAATCGTTCCGCCAATGAAGGAACGAGCACTGGCGTCTAGGAAGAAATAGGATGAAACTTCGCGTGCGGACAGTGCGTGCATGAGCAAGGAAGATGGGGCGGAAGCGCGCCCTCTTTTGTCACGAGTGAGGCACGGGTGTGAGGCGAGGGAGAGCGTTCTCTGGTGGCTGCTGCTTATGGCGTGGCCAAAGTGTGCACCCGCGTGGGCCTCACCCTCAAAGCGGTCTGCGATGCTTGCAGGGTGGGCGTAGCGCCGGTAGCTTTGTATCTGCTGTGCTTTTGACGTTTCGTTCTAGTTGAAGCGAGAGATTCACGAAGGTCAATCGCTGGTTGCTGCTACTGCAATCCCTCACTCCAGCATTTTCACAGCGAGTTTCCGCAGTCATTGAGCGTGGTGTGTTCATGTTTACCCGTGCGCGTGTGACATCGTGCTTGTAAATTTATTTAGTAAGTGAATGTTTACAAGTTTATATAGCCAATAAAACTACCATCCTTACTTCATACACTAATTTGTTATCACAATAGATGCTTTGCCTTTCGGGCTAAACTGCAACTTTTTTGATGATATAAAGTGACACAGGAAGTGCTGTCGAAAAGCTTCTCCCATCATGGCGAATGGGTCACGGCTGGGGCATGCATGTCGTTCCCACCGGTGTGCGAGCAAAGCATTGTTCATGGTGCTGCTGTCAGCTGCTCCAAGACACTGTCACTGAAAATTGTCACTTATACAAGGCAACACAGTGCGCTAGCCAATGAACAGTCAACAAATATCACTGTGCAAAACCACCTGCAAACCGCCATCATAAAATACTATAAACTACCATTTCTCATATTGTATACTGGAACTACTAGATGGCACTTTTCATTTTCCGGTCCTGCTGAAACAGCCAGTCAGCACGCGCCCGATGGCAAAGGTGTGGCTAAGGCGATCGTAGCAGAATATGTCCTCTGTATTGTGGCAAAGATTAATGGAAGATATCTGTTTAAGTAAGAACAAGCACTTAGCATAGCAAAATGTTTAGAATGAATGCCAGCCACAGTTGTGGTCCACAAACACATTGACCGTGCACTAGCTAGAAAGTAAAGAAAAAAACGAAAATCGAAATAACTTCAAAACAGTAGCACAAATAGAGGAATTCATAGAACTCTGGCTTTAACTACATTGGTAAATGTGGTGTGGTAAGGGATTTCAGCAATGGATACTGTTTGTCCCAGCTAACGTTAGCCAATCTGTTCAATGAACGAAAAAATATCTTAAAAATGAGGTGCAAGATACAATCATAAGACCTGCAGAATCAGAAATCTGACAACCGAGCACCATAGGTCTTAAAATCTTACCTTGCACTGCGTTTTCCTAAAATATTTTATTTCGTTGAAGAGACTGGCCTACGTTAGCTGAGACACCCTATATAGCATATCCTTTGGTTTAGTAGTTGGACTTCTGTATGGCCAAATACAGGAAGTAAGACCGGAGGTACTTGATGCACGAGCCTGGGGGCTGCCACAGCAACGGTGACAGGTGCCTTGAGGTTGATATTCAATGCTTGTTTACACCCTATAGTGATTCACCTGGAAGCCATGATAGATGGCTGCCGCATTTGTTTGACCATCCTTTGGAGTGTGCTGAAATATCAGAAGAAGAGTGTTTTTCATTTCTTGTGGTTGGTCAATCGGGAGAAGCTAATAAGCTTATTTTCTTGCAAGCTAGATTACACCTAAACAATTGCTCATATCACAGCGTATTGTAGTACACGGATTGCCCGGTGTCTTCGAGACACTTCAAGGAAGTTGGCAGAGTTCGCTATTTGTAGATGAGCCATTAACAAGCATACCCTTTGAAGCAGCAAGCTGCCAAGCTATTTGCGCTGGCCTATCCCTGAAGCTTCGTTGTTCACATAGACCAGGGGCATATATCGATAACAAGGAACACATTTGGTGTTTAACAACCATGCATTTTCGACCTTCACTCTTTTCATTTGACTCTCATGTCCACAGTAGCCCAGTGGCTACGTTGTTATGCTGCTGAGTTTGAGGTTGTGCGTTCGATCCTGGCTGTGGTGGTTGCATTTCGATGGGGGCTAAATGCAAGAACGCCCGTGTACTCAGGTTTACGTGCATGTCAAAAAACCATAGGTGGGCAAAATTAATCCGAATCTCCCACTCATAATCACATTGTGGTTCTGACTCTTAAAACGGCAAAAATTATTTTTTCCCCGCACCATTTTTTTCTCCCGCACATGCAATGCAGCCTGAATCATTGATCGTCGACTGGCATGTTAACTGGATAGCACCAAAAGGAAAAGCAAAACAAGAACACAAAAAAAGAAATAAAAGAAGATTGGTATCCTGCTTGCCACATTTAACTTTATTAAATGCAAAGGTGAGCAAACATAATCTGAGTGCAAATTAAGCAATCCCAACCAGGCCCCGGGAAATGTCCACATAGGGCTAAAGCAAATTATGATGTAAATGAAATAGAGTAACAACCTAAATAAGATGCAATGCGAATTGCAGGAACAGAAAAAAGGAAGCTTGTCAGGCTTTTGTTTATAAAGAAAGCTCTCAGGCATACCAAAAAGAGACCATATCTCAACAGGGATCGCAGTTAAGATGGAATGGATCTCTCGGACAGGTGAAGTTGCACCGTGTAGTTTTTAAAAGAATCGTTGGTCCAGAATGTTGGATTGCATGCGCTGAAACCTAGATATACAAGTATATATAGCGAGTACCAGCAGAGGAGCGCTTTTTTCAGCGGTACTTGTGGGACAGAGCATGGCACAGTAACTGTCTGCCATCTTTTGTTTTAACTCTCGCCTTCACAAACAGCATATTGATTGAGATGGTGTTAGAGAGACGTATTCCACTACAGAGATGAAAAAAAGATACTGCTATATGTGGTTTCCCAGTGCCTTCTATCTTTCAGCATTTTGTTTCTCTTTTCCGCAGTTCGTGCTGTTGCGTCAGATGAGGAGTATGTGCTCACCGAGGGCATCGCCACCGACTTCGAGAATGGCGTCGGTGCCAAGCTCCACCAGCGGCTCCTGCAAAGGGCACAGCACTCTAGAAACTGGGTGAGTCACCTCCTGACAAGTATGCTGCTTGTCAAAATGTCACTGGCAATAATCGGACTCACTATCAACGTCTTTTGCCATCACATTTCTTCTCTCTCTTTTAAGAACGCCTTGTCACCTGCTCTGCCTGTGCTACTTTAGTAGAACAGGTTCTCGCTGTGTCCTCTCCTCCAGGCGTCACAGGGGCATCTGCGTCAACAGGCATTTGGTTTGTTGCGACACCACGTACCCGAGCACACAAGAGTTGGACCCTTTCATGTCTAACCGTGCGTGGCTTAGTCGTGTTTGGGAAAAAAGGGATCCTTGGGTGTGCTTGGGCCATTAAGGCCCCTCAGCGGAGGCAACACACCCATTTGACCTCCGCTTCACTTAGACAGCCCCCCCCTCTCTCCCCCCCCCCCGCACGGACCCACCCGGGGGAAATCAGTATTTGCGTTTTCTTATCCTCATGTCCAATCTTCACATGTCTCTCTCACTTCCATTCTCTCCTATATTCTCCACTATTCCTTTTACTTCTGATTTTCCAGGCAGCGAGGGTTAACCTTGTGTGAGTAGCCAACCTTGGGTATACCACATTTGATTATAGCAGTAACGCACAGCTGGCATTTGCAGGACCTGTTTTTCACATTTTGGGGCGTCCCCTTGTTCGGCTCCATTAGTGGGTGGCTGGCATTGCTGCCGAAAACTGAAGATTCCTTATAGATAGTTATTTTCTGAAACTCCCTGATCACCCTAAGAAATGAAGGCACACCAAACTGTTTCAATTTTCTGGCCACCAATGAGGAAACTTTGCGATGCAAAACCAGAAAAGAGCATGAGAGTCATCTCACATTTCTTGCAAAATGTTTAGATGATTCTATAGGCCCAGGTTACAACGCTACAAAACTAGTTAGTCACAGCTGAAAGCGACGAAGAGACTACTACAGTTTTTAAAAGAGACGGGCTTAGACAAATGGCTGTGACAGTGATGTCACATACCACGCAAGAGTGACAGACTGTAACTGATGATGTGTGTACTGTGCCATATGCTGTCTCTCTCTCTCTCTCCTCCCCATCCCGCTCCCATGTGTAGGGTAACAAACTGGTTGAGCTAAACTGGTTAACCTCCCTGCCTTTCCTTCTCCACCTTTTTCTTCCTTCCTTCCTAGTTAGTGGTGGGCTTCGTTTGGAACTTCATAACAAGAAGCAATATGAAAAGCTACAGAACTTTCTCTTTTGGGAACATTCCAGTTACTGTGAGCCCATACTGAACTACCGTACAATTCTAAGCAAGCCTCCCCCCCCATGGTAAAAGATAATCCATGGAAGTTTGTGGCGAGGGCCTTGCTCAATCGCAGAGCAAAATTCAAGGGCTGTTGGCCCTGGATCTGGCAGCCAGCGAGCTAAGCTTATACCGTCTGCCAGCAATTGCAGGCTTGCCTGGCTTGCTCGTTCGCTTCGCAAGTTTGATACTTCGCAGGTTTGACCAAAATGGTGACTGATGAAGGCTGTGGCTATGCAGATACCTTGGCTATGATGAACTATTGGACCTCAGCAGAAGTGCGGATAAACAATAAATTTCCTTAAGTAGATATGTGGGCTTGTTGGTGCAACATTTTCCAGTTTCTTCCTGTAGCGCAAATGGCACAAGAACGTAGAAGATAAAACAGAGACACACAGGCATTAACTTCTAACGACAATCTATTTCTGGGACGAATGCCACTTTTATACCCTCGCTTTTTTTTAATAAGCACACGTGTCTACTGACAAGGTAACAGAACAAAGGATAGTACAACTCACTTGCAGACTAGGCGAAACTTATTATGTTTAACACATGTTCAGGAATTCCAACTCCTTCGTTGATAGTGACATGGACGATTGGCTAAGACAAGCATTGCCAAACTCTTCAATGCTAGCACTTTCAATGGTGAGATGAGTTAATTCGCGTTTACTTTTCCCAATAACAACTGTATCTTCAAATTGTGGAAGGCATCTGCAATTATGACAAGGAAGCCATCCGGCGAAGGCTTTTTAACTTTATTGGAGCGCTCCCTAAGCCATTTTACATATTTACATAGTGCATTCGAACCCTGAAAATCCTTATTATGCCTCTGTAAATGACATGATGTGTGCTACACTGTTTCATAATCACCCAACATTCAGACAATCCTTCTCGCTGCACGTTAGGAGGCTTAATGAAGAAACGAAGGTCTTACTTCTAGAACACTGTTTGAAAAACCCTGCAAAGCCACTACCGTCGTGGCACTGGGAGATCGTAGAATGAGACGCATCATTTGTAGAAGTCTCGAAGCATGCTCCACAAGAACACATTTGAATATACTTCATATAACTGCAGGTAAAATACTTGTGCAAGGAATTTTGCACGGATGCATCAGTCGCATGCCAGCTTAGCTTGTCCTATGCCGCAGTTGGACCATCATTTTCGAAATATGACATTCTGCACACACTAACCAGCACCTTTGCAGCAGAGTCGTATATGTTATTGTCGTCTGTAAAGCATATTGTGCAAATAAATTTCAAGGAGGCAATTATATTTACATGGTAGAGTGTATAAGCGCGACTGGACGGGGACGAAGAAAGAAACAGATACACAGACACAGCGCTTCACTTTCAACTATAGCTTTTATTTTCACACGCTTCGATAAATATATACCGTGCAAGCGGAAACAAACGTAACAGCAAAAAAAAAAACATTGAGTGGTACATTTCGTTGAACCGGACACGTGTGCAAGGCAAGGGAAAAAAAAAACATGTACTACAATCGTCACAAAGACAAACCAAGGAATCGTATCTCCTTTTCCGATAGTGACACCGAAGGCTTGCTTATGCACTTTTGCTCTGATTTTGCTATCTCGTAGGCCTCTACAATCACCCTCGTCATCCTGCTATGAGCCTTATACAGAATGGAAGTGCTTCCAAACATGGGTTTGCAGGAACAATCTCGGCAGTGAATACCCAAATGACCCGAGATTACCTTAGTGACGTTATATTGATGCTCCTTTAATCTCTCGTTGATGCATCTGCCGGTTTGACCAATATACGTTCTTCCGCATGAAAGTGGGATGGCATAGACAACGTTATGAGTACAGGTTACAAATTGTTTGCGATGTTGGGTAGAACATGAATGCCTTTTGTTATTTTCTGTGTTAACCTGTTTGCATAGGTTCGATAGACGCTCAGGGGCAGAGAAAACCACGTCTATTCCCGATTTCGCCGCTATTCTTCTGAGATTATGTGAAATGCAATGAATGTATGGTACCACAGCAACTTTCTTTGCTCTAGCATTGGTACTGCTTGCATTCGACGCATTTCTGCACTTTTTGCTTAAGCCCT
This sequence comes from Dermacentor variabilis, assembly GCF_050947875.1. NCBI lineage: Eukaryota > Metazoa > Arthropoda > Arachnida > Ixodida > Ixodidae > Dermacentor > Dermacentor variabilis. The sequence continues at coordinate 210,665,380 of NC_134569.1, read as the reverse complement.
CCGCAACAGAAGTTAGCATACGCATCGGGTAACCAGAATCTGCCAGGCGCTTAGCCTGCTCTTTGAAACTGGCTTCCATTTTGTGGTCACATGGCTTCGTCAAAGAATTGTTGAATCATGATGTCACTACTGCGCGTTTGACAAGTTTTGAATGAGCGGAATGAAATGGTAGGACTGGCTTATTGCCTCTCGGCTGATAACTCCAGCATGTCATTTGTGGATAAAAGTACAATCCCAAGTCTAAAAACCTTATGAAATTGCCTATGGGGACTTCATGTGTCAAAGACAAAGGGGACAACACTTCAGTGAATGAGGTTACACTCATTCACTCTACCATGGATTCTATCCAACTAGCCCGCCAATGTGTTTTAACCAAGTATATTTACAGACTCGTTAAATGTAGTTAAGGCTTTATTGTCGCTTCAAAAGCAGGAAAATCCTGTAGTAATTAAACTATATTCACTTCTGTGCACTACTTATGCAGCTGAACAATGTATCGTAATATGCTGGGTTCCTGGCCACAGAGGCATTAAGGGTAATATGCTTGCTGATGAACTATCTATGCTCATAACAACAAAAACTTGCAATGATCCCATAGCTGTTACAGCTATAGATTTTAAACCGTTCCTACGGAGAAAATTAAGAGGCTACTGGCAGCACCTTTGGGATGCTGAAACATCTAATAAGCTTTGCCTAATTAAGCCACAGTTAGGCATTTCGCCATTAACAACGAAATCACGGGAAGCCGATGTCCTCTTAACTCGGTTGAGAATAGGACACACGTACAGCACACACTACGACTTGTTGACTGGTGATGAACCTCAGATCTGTGGTAAATGTAGTGAGAGGCTGACAGTCATCCACATCGTTTATAGACAACATACCCCTCTTCATCCAGCAGTGTCTCTCGGTAAAGAACCGTTATTGAACACAAGATCCAGTATTCGATTTTTTCAATGAAATCCACTTACTACATGTTATGAGCCGAAACTATTCATAGCGCAGCCTCTCTTGAGAAGGCGCTGTTTTGATGGTAGGGTTTTGTGTAGTGCACGCTTCCAGACCCTTACTCCCGAAGGCCCCTGATGGGACACATATTAGTATATAACCTCTTAGTAGCATATCATTTATTTTCGTCCAGCATATATTGTACACCCTATTTATCACTGTCATAATTTTATTTAAACGTATATTTTAAGTACTTTACAGCGAATGGTTTTAGGCCATCATAAAGTGGTGCCACATACACCTTTTGACATTGACATCATTGACTATGTCATATCATTATTCGGCGCTGTTTGGCCTTCCCTGACCCTTGCGCCATAAAACCCCATTACCGTATTCACTTGCATAATGATAGCACTCGTGTAACGATTGCACCCCCGAATTTTGTCGTCAAAATTCGATTTTTTTTTTTCCCGTGTAATGATCGCACCCCGAACTTGCCGCAGCGATATGTCGTGTGCCAAGTCTAGCTAATGATGATCGCGCTTACCATCTGTCGAATGCTACGCGAACGACAATTACCAAGCGGTCTGCACGCGCCAAACATTTAAGTCTTAAGCATATGCCCCATTTCATTCCTTAAATCACTTTCCGCACTTCCATGACATAAAAAAAAAGCTACGGCCGTCTGACTTGACTTGGCTTTATTATTTGTAGGCTTTATAATGGTGGTGGTCAACAACAACAACAAAAAAAGGCGCCTTTCGATTCTTCTCGTCTGCACTCGTGGGCACGCAACAAATCGCGGGCGGCAACGATAGAGACTGATACGTTAGAAGTGTGCCTTATTCATACGCCGACACTTGTAACACAGCTAAGATATTCGCCCACCCTTAGCGGAAAGGTGCCGTATTAGGATAGTAGTGAAGACAAATGCCGCAGTTTCCGCAGCACGCCCGCCATGTGTTTCTATGTCACTGGCAGCTAAGTGCTCCCATCTCCGTTTCTGTCCCCTCAAAGTGGACATGGCGACGTTATTGCCGCAAGCTTGCCGATATTAACGATATTATTCATTGCTGATACGGAATAAACTGTTTCAAGGCATGTAATGTACTCACGAGAAGGAAAAAAAAAAAATCTCATTCGGCGCGTTCGGTTTGCCCCGCCGGCCGCCATTTTTGTTTTGGTGTCCCGCACTGTTACAGCGGCAGCCGCCTGTTTGTTATCCCACCACAAACGCGGGATGAAAAAAAAAAATTCTTTTCCCGGGAAATTTAACCCGCGTAATGATCGCACCCCTGAATTTGCGCCAATTTCTTTTTTTTTTTTTTGCAGAAAAGTGAGATCATTATGCGAGTAAATACGGTAATGATCATCTCTTCTCCAGCCTATCCTGTTTACTGCAATGTCACTCTCCACTGCAGCTGGAGAAGTGGTGGGAGGACATGGCGTACCTGTCCCAGCGGCAGCCTCTGCTGCCGAACTCGCACATGGCCGGCACGTTCGCGCTCTTCGAAGACGCCTTCCAGTTCCAGGGCGGCCGCAGCCTCTGGGCGGCGCGGAACATCACCTACTACCTCGACTTCTGGGCACTCCTCAGGCAGTGAGTAATGCATGCTAACATAAGGAAAGCACGTGGGTAGCTAACGGTTTTATGTGTATGAATTGGAATGCAGGAATAATACAGAAAAGGAAAAAAAAGTGTGATAAAAGACAGCTCGCCGCCGGTGGGAGCCCAACCGGCAACCTTCGCAAACCGCGTGCGATGGTACTGGTGCCCATAATGGTACCGGCGGCTGTCCCCCGCCTGCTTTATTGTATTTGTGTGAGTTGTGTTCGTGCGTGCGTGTGTGCACGTGCACTCCAGACAATTCAGGGTGTCTACCAACCGGGAAAACTGGGAATTCTCAGGGATTTTGGATAGTAAGGGAAAACTCAGGGAATTTGTGCTTGAATCGGGGAAAATTAGCTGTCATTTTATTTAAAGGGGACGAAATCGCCCTACTTCTGGCTCGAGTAAAAGAGAGGGATCGTAACGAATCGTCTTTGACGCCGTGTCGTCGGCTGGAGGAGTTGCCAGTGTACAGTCAACGACCGATTTTCCGGACGCCCGATTTTTGTGAAATGCTCGATAATGCGGACGATTTCGCGGCACCACCACGTGGCCCATAGAGTCATTGTATAAGAACGTCTGTAATTTCAGACGCAAGATCCCTTCGCTCTCCGATTTTCTGTACGTTTTTCCATGATCGCAGGTCCGAAACGGCATTAATTAAAGCCAACACTACCGTTTTGATTACCTCGCCGCCTCGAACCAGCGCCCTCGCACGCAGATCCGCTGGCAGCCGTAGCCACCATTGTGACAACGCCAGGCTTAGCTGCTTCGACATCTACTATTAAGGTTCTTGCAGTTCGGTGCCGTGATTTTCATTGAAAGAATTCGCCGCTGTCAGTAATGGCACCGATTCCGCCTCTGTAATCCTCGCGATTGGCTTCGAAGCTTAGAAAGCATGACGCGTGGCATAATGCCGGTTCCCGAAAGGCAGCTTCGCCTCAGCACAGTAATGTTACGCGGTGAAGCGTACGTGAAGTATTGGGGCGAAGCTTAAGCGTGGGAAGTGGCTATTGTCACGGGACACAGCACGTATTCCATAATGTTACACGCTTGCACGCACCGTCTGCTGTCACAGTACGAGCACCGATATGCCTAATAAGTGTACTGACAGGCCTTCAGAGCTTTTTCGGACGTGCCTGTGAGGATTTGAGCACTTAAGGGCAGTAAAAAGACAATCTTTCAAATTTTCGGTCTGCCCGATTTGATTTTTCGGATGTTTTCGTGGCTTCTAGGGAGTACGAAAAATCGTACGTTGACTGTATAATTGATGAAGAGGATGCTTCAAATGGTCCCTGGGACGAACATGCGGTGGAACGAGGACAAGAACAGAAATGACCGTTACATTGAGGAATAATCGGGAAAGGAACTGTGCCGCCTCTTCTTTGAAGGAGCTTGAGCTCAAAAAGAAAAGTGTTGGCTGATGCAAAGGTGCAGGTGACCCTCATCTAAACCAAAATAAAGTCTTGAAAGCAGTGAAACACAAAACAGAGGCATTGTGCGTGGCCTAAGAGTATGTGAGGACAGTTGAGGTTGACTTTCCAACTGCTGAGAAAATGTCACTTGTGAAAAAGTTCGGGATCAATGAGCTTGCTATCACCTTATAAAAATAGCTATTTTCAAAAATATTTGCTTCTGTATGCAGCTTTTTATTCGTATTTGAAAATGTTCAACTCAATTTACATAGAGCTTTATAATTTTTCTTTTTCAAATATATCTTATTTGCTGTGCATTTTACTATCCCCTACCTTCAGTTTTCTATTTTGAATAAAATAAACACTACTCCTTACTATTCAAGCTGTATTAACTAGTTTTTCTTATTTTTAATATGCTTACTTAAGAATGACAGCATCGGGTGACATGGTGTCAGCTTGTCTTGACGTAATATAAAGTTCTGTGTCACTCAGGGAAATCCTGGAAAACTCGGGGAACTTGAAAATGTCAACTTGGTAAACAGCCCGGACATAGTTGTTGGTATGTTAACCAGCGCCTCCCATTGCCACGGCAGCAGATGTGCAGCGTAATTTAACTGGCACCCGCCGTTGTGAAGTGGCTTTGGCATTGTGCTGCTAAGTCCGAAGGCTTGAGATCAAATCCTGGCCACTGCGGCCGCATTTTGATGGGAGCAAAATGCAAAAGTGCCTGTATACCGTGCAGTGGGTGCACCCTAAAGAACTATAGATAGTCAAAATTAATACGGAGCTGCCACTGCGGCATGCCTCATAATTATTACATGGTTTTTGCACGTAAAAGCTCGGAATTTAATTTCACCATTGTGGTAGCGTGCTCCTCTGTGCTACCACACGTTTGATGTATGTTTGGTCTAATGGTCTAAGCACTTAAAAAGAAAGCACTCGTGCTGCTCTTCTTTCTTGTCAACCTCATTTCACTTCATTTGCTTAAAGGTACCCTGAAACGATCATAACGATTTTGTACAAAGATACTGAGTCGTTAGGGTAGGTCCTTCTGATCATTAAGCGATGTATTTAAGCACTCTGCATAAAGAATGTAATCTGTTCTAAGATTCTAAAAATGTGCATTGCTACCAGTTGCAATGGTGCGGCTCCCCAGAGTGTCCAGCTGCCCCCTTGCAATCCGCCTCTTTTATGGCGCGACGGCGCATGCGCCCTGCCCTAGCGGATTAGTCGCAAAATGTTTTGGAAGGGTCACGTGCGTAGCCGCGCGCGCCAGGAAGTACCCTGAAAAAAAAAAAAAGCCTGCGGACGCACGCTGCTGCAAACACTCGCGCCGTGTATCGCGTTGAAACGCTACTGCGACGTCGGTGCTGTATCAAAAACTTGCGTAGCGTAATACCGCAACTCTACTTTAAAAGAGAGAGGCCAGGGCACCGTCCAAGTTGTCCGGACTGCACCGTGAGCCAGGTAGTTGCTGCCTTTCATGAATGGCTCGCTAATTTAACGAAAAATCCGTGCATTACACTTGGGCGACACTTAAGTACATCACGTTGCTGACAGTCTTTTCGGAGCGTGGTCCTCACTCGTTGGTGGTGGCAGTGCGTTCCTGACTGCACATATTCGTAAGGCCCGGCAACACTGGGTCGATACGAGGACCGACAAGACGCTCACTCCGATTGACCGACATTTGTGCGTCACTGAAGCCTTTTATCATACCAGGTCGACAACGACGCAACCGACGAGCGTGAGTTGTACTGTGACAGGCTTTCCTGTCGAAAGCACAGGCAAAATCAGCATGCCGTCCATTGTAAAACAGAACGCCACGCGATTGGTCGTCGAACCGACAACACAATATCGACAGCGTCTTTGCTTGTATATATAATTCATCGTGCTCAAAATGAGTCAAGCACGCCTACCAAATTGAAATGCACAAGCTTTAACCCTTTCAAGCCGTGCCCACAAAGTTTGAGCCAATTGGCCTCGAGCTCCACCACTGGAAAAGCTGGCGCCACCGTCGGCGTGACGTGCTAGGAGGGATCACGTGGACATAGCGGCCGCGTCGGCTGCTTCGGGCGCACCGAAGCGAGCTGAAAACGAGAGTTTAAATTCCCTCGTATGCTGCGGTCCTCATTTAGTGGCGAGATTTTCCCGCTTCATGTGTCTCCTTTACAACGCTTGAAAGCACTACAATAGGTACTTGCTGCCTTTGAAGGCGCACAACATGGTAGGCTACTGCTCGGTGCCGCAATGCCGGACGCACGCGACGGAGCACGGTATCAGCGTTATTCACACGTCCGCAGGACAAGAAGCTGTGTGAAGCTTGGCTCGCGAAACATAAAACCGGCAAACAGTCATCGGCTTCAACTCGGGTATGCAGCAAGCACAGACGCGAGGAAGATTTCTGCTACAGCGCCCGGTCTGCGATGTTCTGAAAACGCGCACTGAGACGCTCGCCCGAGTCCGCTGCCCGACTAATGTCATGACGGTTTGGTCTATGAACTTGTCGATGCTATAGATACTGGCAAGTTCAGTGGAGTGGAAAGGCAGCGGTAAGAAGCACATTTAAAAAAAGCATGGCATATGGTCGATGTTTGTGTTATGAATTAATGCAATGGATTACAAAAAAGGAGCAGCGGGGAATTGCACGCTGAGAACACCGATAAACATACAGTGCGACGCAACTCGAGAAATAGTATTGAAAGGTCAAAGAATTTAGTAGAAAAAAAGATTGAATCGTCGCGACGGCACATCACAGTCCCCGTAGGCGTCGAAGTCTCTACAATGAAATTATTTTTGAACAGCTCTGATAGCGCCCACGCAACAATGGTTGCTTGTATACTGTCAAATGCTCATATTCTGCGGCCTAAAGCTCATGGCACGGTGCGAAAATGCGCGCGCGGAGAAAGCGAAACAGTGCGCGGACATGCATGCAGACGCGCAGACGGTCGCTGCGAATCTGTGCGATCGCTGCATTGAGGCTTCATTCTATTACGCTCCATTTAGTTATACAAACACTATAAGAACATATTTCACATAGTTAGCTCTCAGCGTTTACCTACCTTTCACGCAAGGAGCCGGTTCGGGAGACTCCATCGCGGCGACTGCGCGCAGTGGCGTTCACTGTACGTATTCGGTAAAGAGATAGCGTCTGTAAACGATTGTGTGCTTTCAGTTTGCCCAAGATTATTATTTAGACAGTAAGAAACTTCTCTCGTTTCGAAAGTACTTACAGAAATGTCCGGGAGAGCTCGCGCGTGGTGTTTTCAGTGAGTGCTGACAGCAAAACCTATGAGGAGCGCGCCACGTGATCCCTCATACTACGCCAGCGAGGCGCTTCCGATAGATGGCGACTCCGTAACTCCTCGCCGCCAATGTCGATCCTGTTCAGCGAAGTTTAACCTGGCGCCGTCGAGTTCGTGCACTCTCAACCGGTGGACCTGAACTGAAATGTAAGCAGTTAGGTCGAACGAAACTGCTTTTATAGTTCAATTCTGGCCTTAGCGATTTGAAATCAGCTTAACTTCACTTAGCGCGGTGCGTACACAGTAAGCGGTAAGCGGCGACACAGCACTGTGCCAACATCTGTACGTCACCGTACCTGTAGGCTGTCGACCACATTCGCTACGTATATGGGTGGGCCTGTACGTGTTGCTTTGCTGACACATTTCTCAATTTTAGAGATGCACTGTTCGCCTCTGCGTCAAGCGGCAAACAAGAGACGGTGTATTCGGCATACAGCAGCATAAATAACCACCTCGCTCATTTATACCAACGCTGTGTGAGCGATGGCATCTACGCGTTTTTGTGAGAGAACAACATGGCCTACAAATGAGCACTTATGCGAGCACAATTTTCTCTAATAATGCTCTATGACACGCTAAACCTGTTAAAGTTAACTTGAAGAAAAGCGAGAATGAGTTAATTAACAGCCCGTAATGTATGTAGCTGGATCACAGTTGCCATTGTTTAAGTGGTTCAGCCGCTCATATTGACTCGTTTCAGGGTGTAACAACATGGCACATATGCGCAGATATGCATGTTTTGCTATATTTTGACATTATTTCATTTCAGCGACGGACCTTTTCCACACTAGTTGACAATAACAACGACCTGCGGCTATATATGTCGACGTAAACAAGTGCACCGCTTTAATAAGTACGACGCAGAAGGCTGCGCTTGAAAACTTTTTGAATGTGCGAAACGTCTAAACAATGTGTAAAAAGAATACAAAAAGTGATGACCAAGTGCACAAATCAGTGACAAATTCCAAGGCAGCCGTGCCGCCAAACTGAACTCAGCATGCTATTATCGGCCGCACTGTTTGCAGAACTGCGCACTCAGGCCTGCTCACCCAGTAGTTAGTGAGTGCTACATGGCTTCAAGAACGACAGGCTGTCCCTAAGAAGCCATTAATAATGACTTGCAATTCACTAAACACACAACCGACATGCACTCAACGTGGGTGCAGGTACACAGATCAACCGGCGAAAGCCCCGGGACCGTTCCAAAACGTTTTGGCATGCGGCAGAGGGCAGCACAGGAAAATGAAAGAGGCGGATTGACGTAGTTAACCCAATTGACGTCAATTGTGCAAGCTATACATTGGGCTACCCAGGACGCGTCATCGATAATTTTTCCAACTTTATAGTGAACAAATGTTCTTCATAATAGTTAGAGTGTTGGTTAATTTGTTTCTATAAAAAAAGTAACATAACAGAAAGAGTACATGCAACGACACTTTATCACTACAGCCAAGCACTTCCGGCATGCAGCAAGTGTCATCTGCTTGTGTTACGATGTTCTCCGTGTTGGTACGAGCTGTGCAGTCAGTGTGTTAGTCTCGAGCTTTCATTTCACGAGCATGATGGGTCGCCCTTGTTACGTTGTAGACTGCAAATCCTGCCATCAACGACATGTCAAGCTGTGACATTGTGTCCTTCTGCAAGGCAACATCCGAGCGGGGGGGCTGCTGCACATCAGGCTGTCGGTATCCGATAAGCACCAGCATTTATGCATTTGCGGCCGTCATTTTATGCCAGAGGATTACTCCAACAACAGAGAGATTTAGCGTGTCATGTACAGTGAAACCTCGTTAAAACGTAGTTGGCCAGACCTCGGAAAAAGTGTGTACTAAACGATAGTACTGCTTAACCGAAATACATGAGATCACCCACTTGCCTGACATAAACGGAACTCTGAGAGCGTGCGACGAATGGTCAAAAATAGGCAGTATTTATTCACTCCGCACGACAAAAGTCTGTTGTTTTCGTTTGATGCCATGGCGGCCTAGCAGTGACGACGGCGGCCTCAAACTTACTGAAGCTGCGAGCTAGCTTATTCAGCCAAACCCCTCTTCTCAGCAAACACTCGCATGGCAAATTGCTCGTTGGTGTTGCATATTCTCCGTACATGGGCGCAATAGTGCTGAAAAAGTCGCAGGTTGCCTTTTTCATTGTGAGGTGCCGTTCTCGTTGTTACAATTGCATTCATGAGGACGACGTAATGTGCAGCTTCTATCACTATCAGGCCTGAATCACCCATGCTGTTGCTTTTCGTGTCATCCTCATCGCTGTCGTTAGGCGACACTTCCACAACGACAGAGGCAACGATGGAAAAAAAGAACCTTGTAGCCGACATCTCTTCGCAGTCGCGGCAGTGCTTCCAAGCAACTTCTTTGCATTCCAAATGCCACACACCATAGTCAACGGTGGATCCTAGGTTGCGTGCCGGCGCCAACTTCTTTGTGCCATGTTCGACAGCACAAACGATGTCCAATTTTTCTTCTATGCTGAGCACTCAGTGCTCGTTACCTGAGCTTTCGTATGATGCAAGTCTTAGCTTGCATGACTACAAAACGCTTTCTGGCATGCTCTGTGGCACGGCACCAAAATGATGTTGATGTGGCTTCATGCGCAAAAACACAGGGCACTTGGAGGCCGTTGTTCTGATCTTTGAGGCTTGTTCTGTCAAGCCATTCGATGGAGACGATGCACTGCTGTGATTGTGCGACACGAAAAGTGAAAACGCTACATGTTAACCGATACGTACGCAATAAGCTGGTATGGTTTATTTGGATGCAAAATGCTTTGTTTAATGGCTGCTTAGTTGGGGATTTGACTTTACAACTTTAAAATGAAACTACTGTTTAAGCGGGTACAGTGTAATGCGGTTTTACTGTATTCGGATAAGCACAAGGGGTCTAGGCAGTTTATCGAATGAGTGAACGTGCAACCTTGAACCAAAATGCAAATGGGCTTTAGCATAAACGTGAGCAGCCTGCACCTGGTGGCGCAGAGCTTAATCAGCCAAACAAAATATTACTATTGCTGTAACCAAGTACAAGATATTTTAAACATTTAAAAAGATGTGTTCTGGATTACACTTCTGCCAAAAATTTGCACCAGCAGCAAAGTAGAATGCAGCTTGTTGCTGCCATATTATCTTTTGTGTTTGTCTGTCTGAGATCTGTGCCACCAGCTGGCTGCACTGTGTAGGCTGCTCAGGGCACTCATGTTTACGCTAAAGCCCCTTCATCACAGTGGTAGTAGTATGGAGGGGCTTTAGTTTACCCCTCCACCCATCCTTCAAAACGCCTAGCTCACCTGTGGTTACTGGAATACCGGACTCGCTCGGCGCTGCGACAGAACGCTCGCAACGCATGCTGCTCAGATAGCTCTCACGGGTGATCTATGGCTAGGCAGCTAGCAGAGAGGTTGGAGAGGCTTTGCGTGCTGGCACCAAGACAACCAGAAGTAGACATGATGTCGCATCATGACGCAGAGCCTGTGAAGGCGGTGCTTGGCCCCGATCATGCGGTGAACCAATTGATGAAAAGCATGGCTAGGAAGAAGGGTGGCTTGTAATCATCCATAGCTCTCTTAATGTCAGAAGCTTCGTTTAAATTGTGGAGCTAATGTTTTACTGCGGCTGTATCCTAAGCATCTACAAAGTTTGTCCAAACCATTTCAACAACATTTAAATTGCATGCTGCCAGGGCGACCAGGTGTGCGCCTTCTCGGGCTACGTATTGCAGGCAGTAGCCTCAGATACCTGCCCACTCCTCAAAAGCTGATGTTGCGTGCGTGCGTGTGTGTGTGCAGCTTTTGCCAGAAGTGACAAAGCTGCTGTAGTAGCACAATCTGCCTTTTTCACGGCACGACAATGCATGCACCCTGCCTTAGCAGATTAGTCGTGAAACGTTTTGGAAGGGACATGAGCATGGCCTGATATTGAGGGAAAGTCCCCCGGAAAAACATGTACACAGACGCGCATTGGTGCAAACACTCATGCTGTGCACCACGTTGGCTTCGGGGCATTAAGCCTAATCGACATGGAAGCCAAGCACTCAGTCGATCAACCGAATAGTGTAATGGGTTCCAGGTTGACTGTAAATCCCAAGGTCAGCAGTGGTCATTAGTGCCGTGCAATTCTTGATCTTGCGAGAGGATATACACTGTTTGCCACAAGAAAGAAAAGAAAGCTTTTTATTATTATTTCTTATTGCGATAGAAAATATACTGATACTCCAGGCGCCTTTTTGCTGTCACTGTCTCTAGCAAGAAGAATGAGTGGCCCCTGCGCTGTGAGGGTGCAAGAACAAGCGCTACGGTGTGCCATGAAAGGTGGTGGCTTGTTGCGCATGGGAAATCTTGGAGGTCACGTGATCGAGCCTGCTGTGCCCCACAAGAGCGCGGGTCTCCTCTAGCTCAGCCTTATAGGTGTTCTTTGGCCCAACTGTGGCTGCCCGCTGCGGCCGAACAGGTGCCAGGGCTCCGCAGCCCCACATAGCCAGGGCGAAGAGCGAGTGTGCAAGGGAGAGCAAGATGGCTACTGATTTCATGTGCCCTGTCTACCCACAAGCCTGTTGCTGGAGGTCGCATTATTATAAGTTTTCGAGATGCGGTAGAGTCCAAATGGTGAAACGAGCGGAAGCATGAAATATTCACTTTAGGACAAGCACGCCCACCCCTCGCTGTTATTGTTCCTCACCACGCCATCGTTGTTACAAAGATTGCTCTCGGACCATCGAGTGAGATCTGTTCACCTTTGTCTCTGTACATGCGACACCATACTTGTTTAGTTCGCTAATGTTTACCGCAATTTGTACAACTTAAAGAACAGTGAAGTTCATGTATTATTTAATATTTTGCTATGTTACTATCAATGATTTGCCTTCCGAAAAAAACTGCAACTTTCTGTTTTCGAATAACTGTGCGTGAACCCACTAAGGGTATTCGATGCATTGTGATACAGCAGGCTGTGTGCAGGGGTTTTTCTTTCTTTCTTTTGAATTCTGGTAATAGTAACAGTGTGACCTCCAGGATTACGGGCCTGTGACAAAATATGGAGGCCGACAGAGGGTCTGGAAGGGAACACACGCCAAAACCCTGACGGCTGCCTCCTTTGCCAGTTTGTAGGCATTTATACGATCTTCCGCATTTTGCTAAATCAAATCCAACACTAAATCGCGCTAGGATTGCAAGTCACACTTATCTCACTCAGATGCAGCTTGTTTTTTGTGTTAGGCAGCTACGAAATGAATAAATAAGTCACTTTTTTGCCTGAAAGGCAAAGCTTTGATTGTGACAGCAACTTATTAGGCAGCTACACAAAGTAAGGTTAGTTGTTTAATGAGCTGCATAAACTGCTGTAGGCATTCACTTACTAACTAAATTAATGAGCGCGTTGTCACGTCAGCACAGGTAAACAGACACGAACACATCTCACTCGATGACCACGGACACTTGCTTTCTTTTAGAATGCTGGTATGATTAAGAGCGGCAGCAGCGGCGAGCAAATTCCCCTTCATGCTGCTTCTCACTTAAAATAACTAGCTGCTCGAGAACACAACGCACATGAGCGATCAGCTATATCCGGCGGTCTACCCAGTGCAGATTGCCTCAAAAATAGGATATGCACGGCTGCGCTCGGCCATTGCAGCTAGAGTAGAAGAGGAGATCCTCCTTCCTTTCCCTTCTAGCATGCACACATCTCCTCTCGCCCCCCCCTTGCGCACGTGAGAAGACGGCATGCACCAGCCTTGCGAGCATGAGAAGACACCACTGCATCAAGCCACCATCCTTCTCAGCTCACCCTCACAAACTTTCACTCACACCTAAAGCACAGGGTGCGCGGCCGCGATGTTATCGCACTTGGACTTTATATGGAACATCACACCGGCGACGATGGTGCAGTGGAACTTCACCTGGAGTGTCCATATAATTGTTATTGCAACAAAAATAATTCGTGTAGTTTTATGTACCAATATTGCGATCTCATATTGAAGTACACCGTAATAAAGGACCCCGGATTAAAGGGACAATAAAAAGAAATTGCTTTTGAGCTGTGGTTGTAACTGACCCTTACACAGTACCAGAAAAGCTACTCTCACCATGAGAAGACGTTTGGTAAGCCAGAAAAGATGCAAAAGACGGCACGTTTCTCCCAGCCGTCCTCCCATGTGCGCATGAGATCGAACCACCATTGTCAGCTTACCCTCGCGGCCACAATGTTATTGCACTTCGACTTTATATGGAACATCACAGCAACAGTAGAAATGCACCTGGAGTGTCCATATATTTGCTGTCGCAATGAAAATGACAGAAACCAGCCTCTGTGATTACCTAAGTCAGTGTCAAGCATTTCAACCCTGCATGTTGTGCAAAGCCCGAACGAACTCAAGGACCGCCACATGCATGGGCTGCGACACCCTGCCGATGTATAATTGCAACCAGAGGGAGTCGCAGAATCTATACGCTGCACCAAATTCATCTTCGACAAAGTGATTTCGCAAGTACATGTCTGCATCCCGCAACTGGCGGTCCTCCAAGTGGTTCTGCTTGGTCTAGGTGGCCTGTTCAGCAACCGTTACCTGGCGTGTCGCTGGTCTTTGGCCGCAAGTCGCTTCTCTTGCTCACGCTCCAAGGCCGTGTGAATCTCATTGACCCTTCGCTTCTCCTCCTGCCTCGCAGCTTCGGTACGCATCACGTACCTCAGTAGCCTCTGCAGAGCCCTTGTACTCTTACGCTCCTCTTCCACTTGATGCTTTCGAGGGCCTATTGTGTCTACAATTGTGTCTACAAGCTTACGTGCAACATAGTGCAACCGAGCCGCGTAATCCTGTGGGCGCTGCCATGTTTCATCACGTGGTGACGCATTCATGCATTGTCATAGCTGCCTCTGTGTTTAGGATGCATGTGCATGACCCCAGTGGGGCTCAGCAAACTTTTTTTTTGTGGATATCGTAGACGGTCACTGGGCGGACGACACGGAGCTTTGGCAACAGTTTCAAAAAACATACAAGTGCTTTCAAAGCTCATTACACCTTGTACCAACGGTGTGAGCAGCATGTATGGTGCTTTTACTAAAAGTGCGGCTGCAGTTGTATTCGAAACTGCCAAAACTTTTCACTTCTGAATTAAACCAGGATCAGTGTCTCTTGCTCTTCGTTCTTTACTTGCCACTCACTTTGAAGTAGTGGCTTTTGTCATGTTTCTTACTCAGTAACCTAATAATTCCTTGCTGCGGTCACTATATGATTGTTTATTTTCTGCCTAATCGCTCGCGGTATGCCCACTTGCAGCAGATTTGTTCTTGCCGGGCACAAGGGCACGGAATGTAAAATGTTCTCTGCTTTGTAATAACTTGTGTCAAAGGCGTATTATCGCTAGTCATTCACCAACTCTGTGGACCGCCACGAATCATTGAGCTTTGTACATTTGTGAGCTGTCCATCTAGTCCATCGCTCACGCAAGGCGGATTGATTCTAGAGTACGCCCATTTACTTGTCCTTAATATTTGGGCGATAGAATGGGCATAAGCTTGAATGTCAGTTGGGGTGGATGTGTTAAGATCACGTGTGAGAAACTTAATACCGTATTTTTGCGTGCACAACCTCCACTCAAATTTCAGAAAGATTATCATTGAAGTGGGGGTGCGCATTATATGCGAATTTCACCTTGAACTGCGACTTCATGGCAACGCTAATTGTGCTGCCATAAATCCACACCTCAGGTCAAGGTTCTCCACCATTGAAGGTTCCATTATCTCCTAGGGAACCCCCACTCTCCCCGCCCTTGCATGTTGAAACTCCCTCCTCCCCTCTTTCATGGGCTCTTTAATCGTCGCCCATTCTCCTCCTCTTTACAAGTTGCCATTTTGAGTTTAGAAGTTAACGAATAACGCACATGGCGCCGGCAAACTCATATGTCTCCCATTCATATGGGTGCTCCCTCAGTCCGCGCAAAGCGCTTCACAATATGACAGAGGCAAAACATTGTTGGATTTTTAGGCTTGGTCACGTTTGCTGCACCGCCGTTGTACATGCGAGGGCTTCTCCATCTGCGTTGTCATCCACTGTTGTGTGAGTGCTAGCTGTAAAGTGCTCCTCCGAATAACATTGCGTATCGCGCGACTGATTCGTCTGCATTAATGTGCAGCATATGAATCCAGCTTTGTCAGTATCACCGAAGAATGGGAGAATAGAGCCGCTGGCCAAATATACGACGTGGACAAGCCGTGCATCCGTGAGTGGAGACTGTTCTTGCAAAAATTTGAGCGTTGTTGTATTCAGTTATTTTCACAGACTATACATGGAGATATATTTTTTTTTCCTTTCGGGCAGCTGTTGTAATTGGGGGCGAGGGTTATACGCACAGAAATATGGTACTATGCCAGGAAGTGGTGCTACTTCCTTTGTCACTGTGTAACTAGCACTACTCGCTCTTGTCGGCGTTCCACGATTAAAACCCTTTGTTTAGAGATCAGCGACACAATGATAATGGATGAGTAAATTCTTTTTATCCTCTAGGAAAGATTGGCAATCTCAAGTCCAACCCTGTCGAGCTGGGCCCGAAAGGTATGCCGCAGGGTGTGGTAATCTCCTCGCTTTTATTCAAAATTGCCATGTGCAAGCTAGCGAAATCACTCTCCTGAGTCGAAGGCATCGACCATACACTCTGTGCCAACGACATCACCATGTGGTGCTCTGGTGGCAGCGAGGGCAAGGTCAAAACTGCGCTTCAGGAAGTCCTTGACCAAACAATGTTTTCTCACCAACACAGGCCTTAAGTGCTCTTCGACCAAGTTAGAGCTCCTCCTATACAGGCCCGTCAGGAGGGGGCTGAAACCCAAGGGCTGGATGCCACTGTCTGCAGTCGACATAAACCTCTGCACGAGTAACGATGATCCCGTTCCCAGGGTGGACGTCCTTAGAGTTCTCGGCATGCTGATAGTCGAATGTCCGTAATGGTCGAACAATCAACAAAATCGCCACGAAGACAGAGAACGTGATCAGACTAATCAACAGAGGCTCCAGCGATAGGGGAGGTATCAGAGAAGACAACTTCTTGAGGCTATTTCACGCCTTCCTCATGAGCTACATCACATACATGGCAGCCATGTACTGCTGGCAAGGCCACGAGAAGAAGCTGGACACATTAATTCGAAAGAACATAGAGGGTGCTGGGCATTCCCATGCGAGCCAGCACCAAGCGACTCATGCAGCTCACAACACCCTAGAAGAGATCATCGATGCACAGGAATCTGCCCAGGTAGCTCGGCTGCCGTCTGCGCCGGCCGGAAGGAAGATTTTGGCTGTATTTGGCCTCAACCTGATGTTCGTTGCGAAGCAGCGACATCAGCTCTCCAACGCCTAAAGGGCCGGCATTCAGGCCTGTCCTTTTCCTCGCAACATTCATCCGCAGCGTAACGTTGGCAGGCGTGCTGGGCCAGGGCCGTTGGCTTCTCAGGCGTGTTAGGGACAAACCTCGCTCAGCTTGCTTTGTAAATGCCGCCCAGTATGGCCGCTCAACCAGGTTCGCTGCCATTCTCATCGATCACAAGGGTTCAATCATCAGTTCTGCATCTTTTAAAGATTCTACTTTCTCGAAGGCTGAGCAGGCGGCCATAGCTCTCGCCCTCCTAGACAATAGTAAATCACAAATATACACAGACTCGAGATCAGCAGCTAGGGCCTTTGCTTCTGGTTCCATTTCTCTCAAAGCCTCTAAAATTCTCGGCAATAAGATTATATCCCTGCACACCATTACTTGGTTTCTGGCACATCTCGGTTGTCAGCTAGAGTCGCTCACCAACCTCAGTGATACTGCTCACTTCCAGGCGCGCATTCTAACCCTCCGCACTGGGGAAGATGCAGGTCTGCAGGATGGGTACGAGGAATTTAAAGACATTTTATTCACCTTTAACAAAGTCACCAAGCACTATCATATGGGCAGGCTGGCTTTCCTGCCTCGGCGTGATACTCTCCAGGTCTCAGGCAATCACACTCAGAATGTTGCAGACTAGGCCATATCCCAGTTCATCTTTCCTCAGCATTATTGCCCCAGATGCCTTCGTGTCTACCTGCCTGGACTGCGGGTCAGTTAGCAGCTTAGAACACATGCTCTGGCGGTGCCTCTCGTTGCGGGGACCCAATCAAGTCACCGAGGAGGAGTGAAGCTCTGTCTTCAAGAGTTCCGAGCTTCTCCCACAACTCTTCACAACTACTTGTGTAGTGGGGAACCCTGAACTTGGTCACACAGATTCATTCCATTCCTTGAAATTCGAGTCACTATTTTTGCAGCCAACTACTGCACACGTCTTCCCTCTACCATTCCACATTTTGCAGTATGAATGGAGCACTAGGCATTAGTGGTCATCCAGTTGCATTCTCAACAGCTGATTGCGCAGAAGTAGGCCAGAAGTGGTAATGGTTTCGCATGCACCTAAGGCAGTGTGCAGTGTGACACCGGAAGCACCGTCTCGTGCTTCTAAAGCAAACTGTTCTGCGGAAAGGGTCTGCATGTGGCATGCGCTCCTGTACCGGCTAGTCGAGCAAGGAGAGGAGACGCCAAACCAGTAGCGTTATGCAGGCAGGCGCGTGGAGCAAGGAGGGGCCAAGCCATTAGCGGCCATCAAGTGGGTGCATGGGAATGTGCGCGCATTGGTGACACTCTGTGACCTTGGATGGACTCGCGTTTGACTATGGCTCCTACTAAGGAAATAAATGCTTCGCATTTAAAATGAAGCTTCAAATGTTATTTTCTCTTCTAATTATCAACCAGCTGCTGAAAGCTGCCGTTCAGCGAAGACATAGAGTTAATATATGGTTTCAGAGGAGTGGGCAGCGCACAAGAGCCCTTCCTGAACAGCTGCTTTGTGCAGCTGCTGGCAGATGCCAATACAAGTTAATGTAGTGCCATTGCGACAGCAGCTTGCATCCCCATAAATAAGGCTAAATTCAATTTTTTTTTTAAAGACTAGGCAATTAACTGTGCCAAGTGTTGCACTGAACAATGTAGACTCCAAAATGTGATCCTTCAGCAGCGTGGCAGCAGCAGCAGCGAGCGAATTGCCCTTTGTGCTGCCTCTCACTCCTATGCAAATAAGCAGCAAAAGCACAGAGCACACGAAGCTATCAACCCTCGGTGCTTGTCTGCGATGGATACAGGCTCTGTATTCAGTGCAGGATGCTTTCAAGATAGGGCCCGCACAGTTGCACTCAGCCACGCCATATGCAGCCGCCACCGCTGGAGTAGAATGCACCCCCCCCCCCCCTTCCTGGTGCCATGCGCGCGATGGAAAACGCCTCCTTCCTGTCTTCCTGCCTTACATGCGCGAGATCGAACCGCCCTCTTCGATTCACCCTCGCACGCGCGGTTGCACTTATAATTGCTGTCGGAATAAAGACACTTTGGTATTCACTGCCCTATCTCTATGGCTATGGCTTTGTCCTGCTTATCACGGAGTCACAAGTTCTAGTCCCAGCCACGGCAGCCACCTTTCAATAGGAGTGGAATTCAGAAATGCTTGTGTGCCATACTTTGGGCGAAATCCAGGCTGTCAAAATTAGTATGAAGCTCTTCACTATGGCATCTCTCGTAACTAGAATCCGTCATTTTTGTGTAAAACCAATAATTCTCTATTTTTGCACCCTGAATAAGAAGTTCACCACGAAATGCATTCTCTAAAGGATGAGTTTTAAGATTATCTGCTAAATTGAGGCCCGGAGAACAGCACTTGTGAGCTGGCCTACTGGCAAGATGTCACTGCCCGTCACCACAACCTTGTGAATGCATCACTGACATAGCATTGCAAAAGATAGTTATGATGCTGAGAGGACATTTTCCTGACCAAGGTACATTTAATGTTCTGACAGGTCTAGGATAGACACAGAAATGATCACAATGCAAATGATAATGCATCTCAATAAGGGCTTGTAACTATACAAGTAACTCATTCCTCTGAATGCGCTTGTGTCCAGTGTTGGTCTGCCCCCCCCCCCTTTTTTTTTTTCCTTTGTGAAAACATACATGAAACAAATTTAGCCAGCGATTGCCAAGCACGCCTCTGTTTTATTGCGATAGCAATTATAAGGTGCTGGCACCGTGACGTTGTGTATAAAGTTGAACTGCGATAAGGTCCTACCATGCGCTGTATGATGTGGGTGTTGGGGAAAGCGTGTGAGGAGGATCCAAGAAGGATGGTGGCTTGATGGATGCCCAAGTTTAGAGGTCACGTGATAAAGTATGCTCGAAGCAGAGAGGGGAGTGGACATGAGTGTGCAGTACCATGATCAAGTGCGTGTCTCCTCCTAGTAGCCTGGCCGTAGCTGCGCATTGCTGTACATGCGGTTGAGAGCGTACACCATCCATGCCCTATCTTGGAGGTAATCTCCAGCGGCTGCAAAAAATAGGGGAGCCATGATCGCTGGTGGCTGCTTATGTGCTACCTAATGTGGGCGGTTGCCTAATCCCAAGTTTCAGAGATGCATCGAAATGAGAGGCAGGAGAAGTGTTCGCTCCATTTTGTTTGCACTCTTCATCACGCAGGCATTGTGATAGTGAGTGTAATCCGTTCATGTTTGCCTATGTGTACGTGATGCCATGCATGTTAACTTATTTAGTAAGCGAATGTTTACTGAACTTTATACAGCTGATGAAACGACAAACTTTTATTTCGTGCCATATGTCTAATACTTTGCTATCACTATTTATGCTTCGCCTTTCAGGTAAAGGTACTACTTTTTTCCTTCTCTTCGTTTTTGTTTGTGTAAAGAATGCTAATAATGCATTGCAAAAAATATTTACATAAATAAGTTTGTCACATTACTTGTGAGCAGCTCTCCTCATCAATACTTGTTTGTGTGAGTGATTTGCTTCTTTAAACAAAACATTTGTGCCCTGGAGCAAGACCATTGCCTGCGTTAATTGTTCATGAAAGTAGCCAGAAAAGTGCCATTCTTTTGTTCTACCAGCCAACAAATATCGCCAATTTTTCCCCTGTTTTCCTCTTTAAAAAGAATGCCGCCTTTTAACCTCCCGAATTAAAAAATAACATAGAAACTGAAAACAGAGGGCACTACTTATAAGCCAGTGTGCAGTTTCAAGGTATCATAACACATAATATAATTACAGATTACACATTGGGATCTTAAGGAAGATGGGCCATGCTATTGTGCATAAGTCACTTTAAATGAAAGGGTGGTCTTCAGGATAAACAAAATGTCACTTATGTTGTGTGCAAGTTAACAAGGGCAGTGGGTTTACGGCACTCTTGGCAGAAGAGCATTGTAAAGGATTCCTTGAAAGCTGCAGAATATTGTATACCTTACCTACATTTAGTTGTAAAGTGGTATGTAAACATTCCAACAGCTGCAGCAACTGCCTGTTCAAACCGTTCGTCTGTATTACCTGCAGGGAGAGGCTGAAGCCGCAGTCATTCCGCAAAATTCCGTGGACCATGCACCAGTTCAGGAGGTTCTTCAACACTGCGAGAATACCTGCCGAAGGGAAAGACGAGCTCATCTGCAAGTTTTTGACCGGTGAGTGTTCGTTGGCTCATGTGTTGGGCAATGACTGGGATGAATAAGAGTTGCAAATTTTAGTGCCAACAACTGCAGGCCATGACAAACCTTAGTGCTGTCTTAACATACCTCTGTAGCGCTCCTTTTGAATAGACAAGCTTGCCATGATGTCTGTATAGATTGATAATAGTTGCTTCTGTTGGAGAGCTGTTCTTGAACAGAAAGAAAGATGCAGTTTCTACTTTGCAGAGGCGGAGGAGAGCTATGCGGGCGAGTCTCCCACCCACATTGTGGTGCTCCAGAGCGGCCGCATGTTCACCTTCGATCTGCTGAACGAGCGGCGAGAGCCTCTGACGGTGGCCGAGATCACCGCTCAGCTGAACCGCATTGATTACGTGTGCACTAGCTTAGGTCCTGGTGCAGGCGTGGGCATCCTCACACATGGAGACAGGGACAGTTGGGCCCAGGTGAGCAGAGACACATACTGAAATCAGGCTACTTGCAATGCTTGATGTGCCATTCTTATATTTCATTTTCTCTAATGAAAGGGAGTTTTATGGGCAATAGAAGGGAAGCGTCTTTAAGAAATGGGTTTTATTTGATAGCTATACTCGTGCTGACAGTGTCATTTTTGATAAGTTTTCATTCTTTCTGTTTTAACAAGCCACTACTTTACCCTGGGGCTGCTGTAGTTCAGTAAAAACACTCAGCTATACTTATCAGGGTAATGTGCTGGTTAGTTGCTAGTCATTGCACATGCACATACTGGATATTTCCACAAAGTTAGCAAGTAATATTTAAAATTAGAAAACACGATACACAAAAATTAGAAAACACAATATATTGTAGAAAACAGAGGGGAACAGTGACAAGATGACAGGCAAATATAATAGGGGTGTGCGAATAGTCAAATATAACTGAATCGAAGTGTGAATGCTTGTGACAAACCGTACGGTGTCTCGTTCCCGACTCCCAATGCCATTCATAGATGCGCATCAGTACCTTTTGTAGCTTCGAGCATCCTGCCGCAAAACAAGCTTTGGATTTACAGGGCAGGCTCAAAAGTGTCATGTGACTAGTGTGCTGCCATATCTGTGCGAACGGCAGATAGACACGAAGATGAGGGCCTCCCTCACGTGAATTTCTCGTGGCCCTACTGATAAGAATCCTCTAAAAAGTGGCAAATGATGCCAATCCGACATTAAAGAGGCCCGTGCTCTTTACCTTTGGCACCGACCACAGTCAACCTGCACAGCGTCGAACGGCTTCGTACGGAGCAGTGATCGAGTCACGGGACGCATGGTCTGAGCTTTCATCTGTCATGCAGATTGGCCTTATGATGACCCACCTGTCATAAAGATGGGAAAGCCATTCTGTATTTTGGTGGAAAACTGAAAAGCAGAAGTTTCTGTGCAATAATCGATTGCCATAGAACTCAGCTTCACTATTATCCGAGAATCTCTTTAATATTGAGTACAACATATATGATGTCACTAATTCTTTAGGTTCAGAGGAAAAAAGCATTTTATTGTATTCAACAGAGATTCTATTGATCGAAAAAATATATATAATTCCCAGACCTTTATATACTATAACTGAGCTGTAATCACTGCTGGCATAATAATTTGTAGTTGCCTTTAATAATAGTTGACCGTACTATACATCTTAATTTCTATGTACTTAATTTACTGATAGTTTGTTACATTCTCGTTATGCAATTCTAGGAGACTCCCAAGCATCTGCAGCACCGTCTTTGCTCGCACAAAATTTGTAAGCGTTAAATTTTGTGATCAATTTTCTGACATTGGATATTCTATCCTATATTTGTCTTTTCTTTTCCTGATTTCATTTGATATTCTATTCAAACTCTACTATTTTCTATTTGCACACCTCTAAAGGATAGGTTTATTCAAATAAAAAAGTGGCATACTTTTGGAGTCGTGTCAGCGGTTGAGGTGGCCAGAGCACAGGTGAAATGTGACAACTAACACACTAATTAACTAAAATAGTTTAACTTAAGCTTTAGCCATCTGTTGCTGCATAGATGAATCAGCGCTCCTCTCTTACCACACATACTGGATCTGCCCCTGAGCATGCTCATCACCACACCACTACGGGGGAAAGCTGGGCAAGGGCATCACGGGATGCCCAACCAATGCTCTGGCGTCGCCTAGTTTCTCACGTTCTCCACAATCAAGGGGCCAAGCCACGCACCTCACCCCCAGCACCTTCGTGATCACTAGTTGTACACGGAATGGCGATGTGGACTAAGCATCGCCATGAATAAATGTTTTCTTCTTTTTTTTTCCTCAGTGGTTGGCATCACATTGCTTATAAATATTTTGCCTTGAGAAGCAGCTTCACGGCAATGCGGAATTTATTACAGTGAAGCTGCATTATGTGTCAGAGAGCAACAGTGAAAGCGTTTCAATGACTAAATTTGCAGAACAAAATTCTACCTTTGCTAATTGTACTGGGTTGCATTTTAAAGCGGATTCTCTTTCCTTGCCTATGTTCCGACGATTTGGCTTGTCTTCGTCGGCTGTCTCACTGAGTAGAAGCTATTGCTATCCAGGATATGACCACTTTCGCGAGGTTTGGTGTGACTCAGCACCTGACTCGTCAATGTGTGCAAGGTGGTTGTGCTGCTGTGCCATGCTCACTATCTTCATGTAGTGCTAAGAACACTTTCGGTTGTCTTCTTGAACATGTTTGGCGCCGAATGCAAAATATAAATGCAATAATGTATCGCTGAAAGTGATCGCTCGAAAATATCGTTCCTGAATAAAGCTTACCTTTGTTCTCTGCACGGTACATCACCATCGCTGATGATTAAGGCATGCATTTGTCACAAAAATATGTTTGGCATTTGTTATCATGATATGCAGTTTTGTTTGACCATTTCTTCACAGCTTTGCTTATGTACCAATTCCCGTAGAGCTTGGGATCTGCATGATTTTTTTGTATACAAATTTGGCCCTTGCTTTATGCTGTTACCTTATTTGCGTGAATGTGACACCGCTGCGGTTATAACACTATGTGCTTTTGATGAATCCGAAAGTGAATTGTGTTAGGATTATAATGCCAGCATGTAATGCAACCATTGTGCGGACCAGTAGCATGATACGCGAATTGCCATAGCGTCACATCACGCACTCCATGTTGACATACGGCTGTGCTAATATCTATTTGCTGCCAAGAGGAGCCAGTTGGGCGCTCTTGTGCAGTGGCTGCGTATACTCTCTTCGCCACATACCCAAGCCCTGCATCATCCAGTGCGTTGAAGGCTGGCTTTCCCGCAGGCATGGGTTGTCTTGCGAATCAGCTCGTCTCAACCTGAAGGGTAGGATGGAGATAAAATATAGGTCACCTTGCGTCATATTTGGATTGTGATTCCGTGTACGACAGGAGATGCTTTTTCAATTTCATGCAATGACACTCTTTCTTTCACATGTTTGACTATAGAAAGCATTTTTTGGGGTAATAGAAGTAACTGTTTTCATGTTTTGTATACCTTGAGTTCTGTTCTTTCTGCTTTACAGAATCGCACATTTCTACAGCGATTACACCCTGATAATAAGCGTTGCTTGCAGCTGATTGAGGATTCTATGTTTGTGCTTGTCATGGACGATGCTTCACCCATGAACAGGCAAGAGGTAAGGACTCTTTCTTTTCTTGCTTTTTCTTTGATGTTCTAGTTTTTACCTTACTGCCCTCGTAGAATGAGCACCATGAAATTACCCTCAAGAGTGAGCAATACCATACCTTCAGAAATGCAGCCAGTCATGGACTTGTTCTTGTTTCGCATAAACTCATGGTGATTTTTGTCGCCACAAGTTAATGTGACATTGCAATTTTTGGTGCATCACATGGACAGGGTCCATTTTTACCCCATCACATGGTCAGCAATGTAGTGGCACGGTGATTTTTGCCGCATCACCACTTTGCCCAATGTGACACGCTTTTGGTCTTGACATGAGCAGCAGATAAGAGCAATGTCAGCTTTATGTTACTGAAAGCACCAATTTTTTTGAAAATGCAGACAGTCCTCTGATATTGTGTGCTACAATGTCCTACAGCACGGCTGTCCTCTATATATTTAGTTATTCATTTATTCATTTTGTTTAGATACTCTCTGATCATACAGAATTGTGAATGAGAAAAATACAGCAAGGTTGTCAAGGATAATGTAGTAATAACAAGGAAATACTATGTCCCGAAAGTCTGAAAAGCGTAAATGGCAATTCTAAGCACGTAATCAAAAAGCGCACATATATGTTGATGAGTGAAATCAAAAAATAAAAACAGTGCAAATACGAAGGGGGCCTGTACAGGGCCAAGGCCAGGTAGATAAGCAGCTCTGACATTTAAACAGCTCGAGTGCAACTAAAAGAAAATGATACAATAGATCAAAATAAGTAGCGTCATTTGTGGCGCTGTCAGTCTTTATAGTACAATTGGTAGTGCTTTCATTGTACTGCTGTCAGCAATTATCTTTCAGTCTTTTCTTAATCATCTTGCTTTGTTTCTCTGGCAGTTAATTTTGATGTCTCATATTAATTTTTGTTGTTTTTCAGCTTCATCTTCATTTGAGGTGTACTTTTCTTTCTTTATACCGCTGCTATTTCATGTGTTCCTTTTTTTTACATACCCACACAGGTATTGAGTGCGTGCTTGAAAGGTGACCCCAGAAATCGCTGGTTGGACAAGTCGTACGCAGTTGTCGTCTTCAGAAACCTTGCTTTGGGCTCTTCGGCTGATGTGAGTATCTGAGAAGACTGAGAAGATTTCTGTCGTATAATTCCTTGTTGGTTTTATTACCAGCAGACATGGCGAGTTACTACAACAAGCCAGTGTGCTTAACAATACGGCTATGCTTCATTAAATTGTGCATGCTTAGCAGTTCATAAAGTTCATGCTGTTGTTTTACTATTGTATTGCACCTGCATTGTGGTAGGGGCCATGTCATCACTCCTTTCCTTGCTAAACAGCAGCAAAGTTATCGTTGTGGTGGGGACATTCAAATTAAGGAGTAATTGAGATGGCGTAACTGTCATTGCAAAACAGCCATGGGCAAAGATTTCTGCATTTTATCCAAAGCAAAAGTTGCATCATTGTGTTCTTCACTGTATAATAGTTAAAATCTTGTAACATGTTTCTTTTGCTTCATTTGGTGGTGCATGCCTTAACAGCACCAACAGAAACACTGCTTTGCAGTGATTTAACGCAAAAAAGCTACAGTATATGACAGATGACGACCTGATCTGAAACCTGTTAAAATCAAACGTCAGTGCAGGGTATACACCCTGCACTGACGTTTGATTTTATTTGAGTGGTCGGAAATTATATCTTGATGGGCATTCTCATTCGCCCTGTTACACTGGCTGTGATGAAATAAGAAGCAGCATAGTTGAATGGACGCAACTGGTCACAACTGAACGAGATGCAAAATTCTTCCACAATTCGAGTTGCCCGCTACGGATGGTGTATCTTGCATAAATATCCCGAGCTGCGCCAGCAATCTTGGGGGGCCTGCCAGCAATACTGCCAGCCCTGGGTCTTTAGACGAAGAGGCCACTGCCATTCTCGCTAGCCGCAAAGTCACCAGAATAATGAAGCAGCACTATCTCCCCTTCTCTCTACCATTTCGTCTCTCTATATAGCAACACCATCTTGTGTGTTTACAGGGAAGCTCCAGGTGAAAGCGTTGTCCCCTCATCTCTGCCGTGGAGTGTGTGCCGCCCAATCCATCTGTTTCTCCACTCTGCACTTCACCATATCTGACAGGGAATAAGCCTGGTCATCTGTTGTCAGTTCAACGGAATGCGAAGCATCCCTTTCACCTTCATATTAGAGAGCTTTAGCGTAGTGTTAAGATGCTTGGGTTAGCGTTACCGGATGACACTACGCCAACACTATCGTACACCACAGAGCATGTCGCAAACTAGTCTTTTAAAACAGTGGAGGTAAGCTAGATGTACTAGATGTTCACTGAGTACCACTAAACAAATACACGCGAAATGTTAACTGAAGGCAATGCTGCATGCTTGTTATCCACACAACACCGACCATGGTGGCACCGAACGCACTTCGCTTTTCTGCAAACAATGGTGATCATAAAATTTATGTTGTGGCACCATGTATTGTACTAGCGTACATTCGTAATCTATGGCCTCCGAGATCTTTCAGTGCGTGCGGCTTCCTGTGTGCACTGCAATATCTCGGAGGACAAGCCCAGCTAGTGCAACCATTCTTGTTAAAGGGACACTAAAGGAAAATATCAAGTCAAGCTGGAACCTCATAGCGTTCGTGTAAAGCCTATCAACATTTTCTCTGTATCAATATATAAATTTCTTCCATAGATAATTGCCGTCGAAGGTCCTGCTGCTGCTGCTCCATTTGAACTGTCCGTGTCAAAGCACAGGACTTCACATCTTCTCCGTGTGACTGCTTTCCATGCCTTTGTTATGTCTTTTGTAGACTCTTTATTCAGCTCTATATACGAAGCGTACTGCTTGGCAGCTGCAAGTATCCGGGGGAGGGGGGGGGGTGGTATTCTGCAAGTGTCCACCTAGTGGACATGTCCATTTCATTTGTTGCGGAAGCTCTGATTGGCTGGGCTAGGGTATGCATCAGAAGGAGACATGCATCCCCATCCAATCAGCACTTCATCGGCAGATGAAACAGGCATGTCCACTAGGTGGACACTTACAGAACACCGCCCCAGCTTGCATGAGTCGCTCTGTGGCACCGCTTCGGTTCAGGTCCTTGAGTCACTTGCGCCTGCACAGCCACAGCTCGCAGTGTGGTCAATTGCCACATGTTGCTGCCTCGGCCGTCCCGGGATGCCACTTGTACTGTATAATGCGGAATATAGGTCGAGGCGGAATATAGGTTGACCCCCTTACATTGAAGCAAAGAAGTCGACATAAAAATTATAAGGCACAAAACTTCGTTTTATTTAGTAGTGCCGCCAGACTCGTCACCTGCTCATTTGCTTGAGCTGTCTGAACTCTCGTCCGAAGACTACTGCTTTTCACTGGCTGCGTCCCACAACATGTCATCCTCGGTGCCGTCCAAGGAGTTGCTAATGCAACACTTCATGAATGCCCGCACCACCATATCGTCGGGCAGCGAGCGCCAAGCCTGTGACACCCATGTGGCCACAGTGGCGAGAGCCGGCCTGCGCAGCCGGCTGGTTGGGGTCGTCGGGTTGTCGCCGGCCATCCACTGATTATATTGTTCACGGACACGGTCTTTAAAGGGCTTGTTACCCGCCGTGGTTGCTCAGTGGCTATGGTATTGGGCTGCTGAGCACGAGGTCGCGGGATCGAATCCCGGCCACGGCGGCCGCATTTCGATGGGGGTGAAATGCGAAAACACCCGTGTGCTTAGATTTAGGTGCACGTTAAAGAACCCCAGGTGGTCGAAATTTCCGGAGTCCTCCACTACGGCGTGCCTCATAATCGGAAAGTGGTTTTGGCACGTAAAACCCCAAATATTATTATTATTAAAGGGCTTGTTGAGCACGACGGCCAGTGGCTGAAGTGTTTACGTCATGCCTCCCAGAATGACGGCAAGTTCCGTCCTCCCGTCACGGAGTGCCTGCTTCACACCTGCGGTCAAGTGCCCGCGAAAGGCATCCAAGACGAGCATGCTTGGACACCGCAGGAGTGCGCCGAGTCGCTGATTCCAGACGGTCTTAATCCAATTGAGCATGAGGGCCTCATCCATATAGCCCTTTTCATTCACGCGAACGAAAACATCCCGTGGGAAAGCCTCTTTCGGCAGTGTCTTCCTCGAATATTATGTATTGGGGCAGCTTTCTGCTGTCTGCAGTACACGCGAGCATCACCGTGAAGCGCGAATGCTTGTTCTCCATAGAAAGAAGCTTGACTTCTTTTGCGCCGCGTTCACACACTCTGGTGGGCGGCGGCATGTCGAACCACACCGGCGTTTCATCAGCGTTGCCGATCTCTCCCAACATGTAGCCATGCTGCTGCCGGAGACGGATAACATAGCGCTAGAATTCGACCAGCTTGTCCTCGTATGCCTCTGGCAGCTCCTGGCAGATTGATGTGCACCGTCGAAGTGTGAATCCCTTGCATTGCATGAAGCGACGAACCCAATAAATGGAGCCCTTGAATTGTTCCTTGGGCAGTCCGGATTCTCGGGCGATCTCAATAGCTTTGATGCGGATGAGTTCTGCTGTCACTGGCAAATCTCTGGCACGATGCACGCGGACGAAATCCGCCACCTAGTCTTCGAGCTCCGGGTGCACCGTGCGGCGCCCACGAAAGGATGTCTTCCAGGCGTTGCAGCCAGACAGCTTGACTTTCTGCGTTCGCCAGTACCGGATGCTTTTTTCTGAGAAGCCAAATTGCCCCTGGGCAGACGTGTTCCCATGCATTTCAGCATGTTCGATTACTTTCTTTTTAAACGCTGCGGTGAACTGATGTCGAGTACTCGTACTCATTTTGCAGTTCATCTGGAAATTAGCAACGCCAGGAATGATCGATGCACAAATAGGAAAGATGGCGTCGGTCCAACTGCGTAAGCCGCGTTAATGTTGGGCCGCATCGGTCACCAAGGAGGCGATAACGATGCGGATGCCGAAAGGTCTGCGCTCCTAAGTGTTCCCAGGCGACTATTCATGTTGTGCCAAGGGCCGGTATATAAGTTGAGGGGTGACCTTTTAGTAATAGGTTTTGGAAAAAACCTTGACCTATATTCCGCACTATACGGTACTCGTGATCCACCACTCGGAGCGGTGGGTCAAGGCCGCTCTCTGTTCATCAGAGGTGCTGACGCCGCACATAAGAGGTACCGTAGTCGGCGACAGACGGTGCGACTTCGATTTTCTATTTAAGTCATTTTCTCACTTTCAGAAGCTCTGTTTTTGTTACGAATGAAAAATTAGTTGTAACAGAAGCCTAATCCTTTAATCTAGCTTGACTTAATATTAGCCTTTAGTGTACGTTTAAGCCATAAGTGCCGAAAAATCTAGGACAGATCTCAGAAGCAGCACCATGTTTTCGCTAAGCTTTGCCATCAAAGGATCATGATGCAAATCTAAAACAAATACAAAAGCCTGTTGGGAATGAATGAAGCAAACAGTGCAGGACATCAACTTGATAAACCTGAAGTTGGTGGCTGTCACTCAAGGGCACTGCCATGTTGTAAACGCTAAGCCATGTTTGCGAGCTGTAACGTCTCGGGCTAAATTTCAGAAATAGCAGAAGCATGCAATGTGAAAAGCAGCCTTAGTGTTCCGCGCATGTGCAGTCTGACCCCGCTATTCCCTTGTGTGTATAGTCTAGTGGCGCTTACACTGCACTAAAGCTCTTTATTATACTGTCAAATACTTACTGCCTTCAGGTGCCAATTCATTTCGTCCATTGAAAATTTGGTATCACCACATTTCCTGCATCTTCATAATTGCGAAAAGTGTAAAGCTGCCAATCGAATTAAACATTTTAACCCTTTGAGGGTCGATTTTTTTCACCATATGTGACCGCCCAGGGTCGATTTTTTTTTTCATTGCAGATTCCAATTCTTCTTAGGGACTTATTTCGAAAAAACTTACGGTAATTTTTTTAAGCTGACCATAAAGTGAGAAAAAAATATTTTGCGTTGGTATATATGCACTCTTCATTCTTGAATAACAACAATAAAAAAGGAAATAAACTTATCGTAATTAAAAATTTGATGCATTTTCATGCACATAGTTGAATGCTTTCAATATCCACACATGAGAATATTTCGCAAGTCTCAAATGTTCCTGCTCTTACACTAATATGTACGTCCATAGCGTAATCGAACTGCTAGGTGCGCGCACTCAAGAAAACTGTTTGGTTGTGTACCCATCAAAAAAAGCAACACATGTGACAAAATTCTGCTAATCTTCATCTTATTGCCAACCAGCTAGGGCAATTAGTTTCGCGAGTCTTAAAAAAAAGAAAAGAAACGGAAACGCATGCACGGCGGCATCCTTCCTATGTGCACCCCTATGAGCACTAAACGAGCGAGAAACAAGCGGTCGCCCTTTGAGTGATTAGTAACGAGATAGCTATCAGTTTTGCAAGCGCAAAAAGCCGAAACCGCCCGCGAAATAAAATCCAAGCTGCTATGCGCCAATGCGCGAGCGGTAGTATATAGACGCGCAGGAGGAAACTGGCGCTAAAACAAACCATGCAACGAAAACCGAGAGAGGGAGGCGCGCGAAAAAAATTCCCTGTATCCCCACATAGTGGCAGTACATGACAGAAAAGAAAAAAGTTAGAAAATTGGCGCACTCTTTAAATGTACAGACGGCACCGTAAATATACAGCATAGACCGTTTTTGGACTTGTTTGTGGCGCTGTATATTTACGTCATTGACCGTCAAAGGGTTAAGCTCTTCAGTGAGTTTCGTTAAGTTTACAGAATGTGAACTCATCTGAGAACTCTTCACAGGAACATCAAATATGAAAACAATTATTTCATCGCCAGCATACTTGAAGAGCACCTATCCAGCAACATTTAAAAAAAGTTCTTTGCAGACATATGCTTATCTGAGTAACTGCCAATTCTAGTAGTCATGGTTCAGAACGATAGTAAAGGTATGCCATAAAGGGATATATCGGAAACAGGTGCAGCCTCAGCAGCATGAACAAGTAAAACTGTCTTTATTTATGGTTGCAGATTTAGCTTGTATCTACAATACTCGTGTCAGCTATACTGTAATAAAGTTGCAAGCTAATAAACATGCATATTTTTTTATTATTCCTTGGTTGACTGTATATGCACTTCCCTGCACAATTAGTGTGCAAGGGGAAGGGGTGTCATTGAACCTTGATAGATCTGGCCAACAAGTGTGGCCAATAAGCATGGTTCATTGCAAGCTTTCATTTGTGGTTTTTCAGAACTACTTGTGACAATATTATGACATACTAATTGTTCATTCAAGGGATATATCATGTTTATGTTAGTGTGAGGCACAGTCTTCTCATTTTCAATCTGAATGCATGTACAGTTAATATGAGTCAATATGACTTGTCAGTCGTATTAACTCATTTATATTATAGTTCAGCGTTGTGACAGAGGCATTCTTTCATACTGTGATTGGCTCCACAAGTCATATTCTGTTGTATTTTGCGGATTTGAATAAAGAGGGCAGCATTTACTGCACCCTTGTCATATTCTTGATAGCCACTACCAACTACAATGTCTCTTTTCTTTGTCGTCAGCACACACCATTTGATGGGATGGTTCCTGTTACCTGTGCTCATTACGTACACTTGACATATCTGGCAACAAAACTTAACCCGGTAAGTTCTCATGGCTCGAAATTTAGAACTGCTAACCTTGTTCTAAATTATCCTGTTTTGTTCTGTTATTGATAACACAAAGTGCCAACACAGTTTGGACAAATGGATGTACCAAATTTGGCACAATCCATAATAACACCCCAGCTCTAGAAGCTGCTGTAGGTTTGTGCCCATTCCATTGTTTAGACTGCTATGGTCCGTTAGATGTTTAGGAGGAAAGTTGGGTCATGGACAAAAGTTATGCTGTAAGTTATGGTGCTGAAAGGTCATAGATAGGCCTTCGTGGCCTAAAGCATCTGAAAAATCGGGCAGTCCAGAAAATTGAATGCATGCCTTTTACTGCCCCAGGGACTCAAACTGCCACAGGCATGTCCGAAGTAGCCCTGAAGACCTGCCGGTACACTCATTAGGCGTATCGGCGCTAGTAATGCGACAGGAGACGGCGAGTGTTCACCTGGGTAATTAAGGAATATTGACCGTGCCCCGTAACAATTTCCCCGTCCCACTCTCGGTATGCTTCACCGCAATACTTTGCATATACTTCGCCGTGTAGCATTCATGTATTGAGGCGAAACTATTTTGGGAACCGGCATTATGCAATGTGTCGTGCTTTCCGAGCTTCGCAGCCATTGGTGACAATTTCAAAGGCGGATTCTGTGCCATTGCTAAAAGTGGCAAGTTGTTTGAATAAAAAACACGCCATCGAACAGAAAGAATCTGGGTAGCAAACGTTGAAGCAGCTAGGCCCAACATTCCCACCGTGGTGGCTGTGGCTGCCAGCAGATCAGCGTAAGAGAGTGCCAGTTCGAGGGTGCGAGATAATCAAAATGGAGACGGTGATGTCTTCGATTAATGCCATTTCGCACCTACGGTCGTGGCAAAAAGTGCAAGATATCGGACGACGAATAGCTTTTGCATTTGAAATTTTAGACGTTCTTATAGAGTGACTCTACGGGGTACATGGCGGTGCCGTGAAGGTGTCCAAATTATTGGGCATGTCCTGAAAATCAGACATCCAGAAAATCGGTCATTGACTGCACAGGTAATTTTATGTACCAATTCTTAAAGTGAGGTCCATTGTGTTTATTTCATTTTGTCCCAATTTTGCGCATGTTTCCACAAGTTATGCAAGTTGCGAGACTTCAAAGAAAGATTTTAGGAAAACACTGTTCTAGTTATCAACTTCGAAGTCTTGCAGCTCTTGTTCTTGCGGAGACAGAGTAATAAGGTTGGTCTTATTGGAGTCCCTGAATCATGCGGAGGCCATTGATACCTGGTTTAGCAAAATCTCGGGAATTGATTTTTCCCACACTTTTCTGGGAATTAAGTAAAGGAAGCTTGCATAAAATTAGAACAAAATGAAATAAACAAAAGAATTTACCCCATACTCGAAATTAAATACCTAAAGATAAATATATATCTAAGTTCTGGCACAATAAGTTCGAAAAATAAAGGTAAAAAAAGCTTTTTTGGTCTGAAATCTAACTTTCTTTTTAGGAAATGTGGTGTCTAAAAAGCAACCGATGGCACCGAATGACATTTTCTGGAGCTATCAACAGTGATGAGGAAGCTTGCGACAATGGTTGACGCGCTCTTCACACAGTCTCAAATGTAATAAATTTTCTTGCCCATATGAACAAGTAACCATTTCACTCTCTGTTACCACAAAAAACTAATTAGTGGGATATCAATATAATCACATTTAAAATTTCTTAAAGGGAAGCTGAAAGCTTTTCCAGAAAAAATGAGTGAAGAGCAGTACGCCGTGGTTTTCAACCCTCTGAATTCGAATATCACATCGAAATTGAGCGAAAGAAAGCGCAAGCATATTTTATTTCGACGAAAAGTGCAGCAGCAGACACGCCCAGCTCCCACGCCTCGTTTCCGCCTGTGATTGGTTGGGCGCCTCGTGACGTCAACAATGGTGTTCGTCTGGACCGACTGCTGCCGCTACACACGAAGCACTGTGCAAAGTAGTTTGGTGGTGTTTCGCTGAGACGGTCATGGAAATTTTCGAGAGCTTGCGTTTCTCTGAGGAGTTCGGTGTTAAGTCCAAACTCTACGAGAACGATATTGCGCGCGACGGTGACGGGCGACGGCTTCGAGCGACAAAACGGGCCATCGCTTGAACAAATCGCTCGGTGTTGTCGCTCGATCGCTCGTTTCTAGAAATCTGGAACTCGTCGTTCGTTGCCCGGAAATGCTATGAGCGACTCGCCAATTGTGCGAAGCCGAAACTGGATGTACATAACTCAAATACTACTGTTTGTCGCACGGAACGAGCAAACTATGGAATTTTACACGTGCAAGAATAAGAACCTAGTGCAAGACCTTCAGAAATATTTTATGCTCCTTCTTTGGTAAAATACATCAACATAAATTGATAAAGCGTGCGTCACGCTAGTTTTGGCACGTATATTGCTGCCCTCATACCGGGAAGTCGTCGCTCAAAGCAGTCGCTCGCATGAAGTTCGACTTGCAGACGACGAGTGAACGCGACAGCCATCGCCTCGCTTGTAGTGCTGTCGCTGTTGCATGCAAGATCACTTGTAAGGGGTTTATACTTGTTCATA
Organism: Dermacentor variabilis; assembly: GCF_050947875.1. NCBI lineage: Eukaryota > Metazoa > Arthropoda > Arachnida > Ixodida > Ixodidae > Dermacentor > Dermacentor variabilis. Next base: position 210,630,722 of record NC_134569.1, on the reverse strand, counting down.
CTACACGTACGTACATACTTGTAAATACTACATGTACAAGCAGATTGCGAAGAGCCGGCCTCTCCAAGAAGCAAAAAATGCTGGTGCAAGCACTGCTTTCCACGCGAACGAAGGCGAAGTGTTAGCATCTCCTTGTGTTGGAAATGTTCTTTGGCGAGTGTTTTTTGCTAAGCTGCATTCAGCGTTCCAGTGAGTACATTTCCGGGCAAACAACTGTAGTGTTATGTTCCTGCATGCCTCCTCGTAGAACGTAAGCGGTGATGCGATCTTCAGCATTTGTGCGCTGCCCCAAAGCTGTCGGCAATCTACACAGACGGTTTAAACGCGGGAAAAGTTTACCGGCTGTTGTAGCACGTGTAGTATAGAACGTTCATCAGCGCGCCATCCGCACACTACTCGTAACCGGCGAATTCCGTCGGCTACGTGAGATGGTCGGTTTCTTATGTGTGCGAGAGAAGGGGGAGCGCAGCATCTTGGCGTAAGCAGGCTTTCCAACACATGCAAACTTTACGCTTGCACTGCATTATGGTAGCTGCATGCAGGCTGTTTCACAACACACGTGCGAATAGAAAATTCGCGGCGCTTGGTGATGAAACCTGCATCAAGGGTGGGCGAAAAACATGCACCTTCCGTTCAGCATGCTATTTTTTTTTAAGGAGAACCCAAAGCACGCATTATTAATAAACTCCGGTAGTAATCGTCATGGAAGTGGTTAGAGCACAACACTGTTGTTCTTGAGCGCTTGAAGTTGTTTCGTTTCACAGCAGCCTCCCACTTAGCTGAAAGCTTCTGGTCTTGCAGGAACTAACGGAACATCGGAACATCGTCGCGGTCGCAAGTGTTCGTGCAAGCATAGGCTGCACAGAACGCCCACATGATCGGCCTACAAGTTCAATTGATGCTGCGCACGTCAACTACAGTAAAACCTCGTTAAACCGTACCCGCTTAAACAGTAGTTTCGTTTTAAAAGTAGTAAAGTCAAATCCCCGACTAAGCGACCATTGAACATAATGTGTTTCGTATCCGCATAAACCGTACCAGCTTACTGCGTATGCATCGGTTAAAACGTAGCGTTTGAACTTTTCGTCGCGCAAACACGGCGCTGCGCCGTCTCCATCGGGCGGTCCAGCAGAGCAACACGCCTCAGAGATCGGAACAACGGCCTCGAAGCGTCCTGTGCGTTTGCGCGTGAAGCCACATCAACATCAACATCATTTCGACGCGGTGCCAGAGAGCGTTATGGCGTGTGCAAGCGAGGACTCGCATCGTTCCGAAGCTTGGATAAAAAAAACGCCGGGTGCTTAGCATAGAAGAAAAATTAGACATCGTCCGTGCTATCGAACGTGACTCAAAGAAGTCGGTGCTGACACGCAACAGGGATCTGCTGTTGACTACAGTGTGTGGCATTTAAAATGCGAAGAAGTTGCTCGGCAGCGCTGCTGCGACCGCGAAGATTTGTCGGCTACGAGGTTCGGCTTTTCGCCATCGTTGCCTCTGTTGCTGCCAAAGTGTCGACTAGCGACAGTGACGAGGACGACACAGAAAGCGATAGCACGGGCGATTCAGGCCCGACAGTGGCATAAGCTGCGCGTTGCGTCAGCCTCATGAATGCAATCGTCGCGACGACAATAGGGGCGCGATAACATAACTCTATTCCAAATGAAAATTATTCCAAACTCCGGCACCCGTAATGAAAAAGGCGCCCCCGGGACTTCTGCAGCACTCTTGCGCACGTGCACGGTGAATATGTAACTCCAACGAGGAATCTGCCATGCGAGTGTTTGCCGAGAAGAGGGGACTGGCTGAAAAGCTGGCACGCAGCTTCAGTAAGTTTGAGGCCGCTGTCGTCGGCGTGCTAGGCCGCCGCGGCATCAAACGAAAATAACGCTTTTGTCGCGCGAAGTGAATAAATACTGCATGTTTTTTCCCCTTTCATCGCACTCTCTCTGAGTTCCGTTTTTGACAGGCAAGTGGGCGATCTCATGCTATTCGGTTAAACAGTACTACCATTTAGTACGTACCTTTCCCGAGCTCCGGCCAACTACGGTTTAACGAGGTTTCACTGTACCACTCCTATATACACACAAATAAAGGAATGTAGGGTTGAGCGAAGCAGATTAGGACGGCATGCACGCAGAAATAGGAAGCCCGGTCAGGCACAGTCGCGGAGACTGCGAAAGAGCGGAAGACCAGTGTTGATGTCACTAAGCCGCGGTTTCCGGTCTCCGCACGCATCGTCAGCGTCAGTAGCAGCGCGCGGCGCTCGACGGGGGGCGCAGCTACAGCGCAATTTTAACCGACGATTGCGTCGCTCCTAAGTGAAAAATCCCCCCCAAAATTTTACCTTCATGGTTTATAAGCTTCCCGCATCCGTATATGAGCGTCTTATTGAATTCGACAGACTCTTCAGCTTCCCTTTAAAGTATGAAAATTGCAGTGTATGTTACAACTGAAGGCATTGCACTTTTCAGTTCTCTCCGTGAAAGTCTGGTGTACATTATAATGAAATACAGGTTATACAACACTTTGTGGTTTGCACAAATTCTTCGCTTTTTCCATTTCATAGTACGTAGTGGGATTCAATATTCTGAGCCATATAGGTGTACATCACCCCTTTCTCAGTAATGTCTGTAACTAGTTGAGTGATCAAGTGCTGTGGCCAAGGCCGTAGCTGTGAGTTTGGGGGCTAGCTAACACTCCCAGGGCACAATTTAATACGCATACACATATGCCCAAGGAAGGGGATGGAGAAACAACACCACAATTGGCAAGAACATCACACGTGATGCAAAGGCATGGATTCATATCCCACCTGCGGCCAGCCGTTTTTTTCATCCACCTTGATTTACCTTTATGTATTTATCGTTTGTAAATTTCAATTAAATCAAGTAATTCACCTTATGCTTTCCTTGCTGTTATTGTCTTGTTTTTATATGCTTGTGACTTACAAAAATCAAGCCCTGCTGTTCCCCTTCTTCTTATGCCTAATAAGTGTTATGTTAAGCACAAATGAACAGTGTAATCAGTCAGTTGCATTAGAACGACAGAAAGCTGAGCTAGTTGGTAAGGTTCATTATGCAAAAAAGAAGCGAGGCGTGCAGACAGGACACAAGAGTAGAGAAGTCGACAACACGAACGCCGGCGTTCGTGTTGTCCACTTCTCTACTCTTGTGTCCTGTCTGCACGCCTCACTTCTTTATTGCATAATGAGTTGCATTAGATGTTAACATTCTTGGAAATGCACTTCAGGATGATGGAACTGTTCGTGCTGCCCTTCCGATGCCAGAAGAGCTGCAGTTTCACCTGGACCATACTCTGGTGTCGGAGATGGAGCGCGTGAAGTCGGAGTACTATGCCTTGGTGAGGCCATGAACTGTGAATGTTCAACTTTTTCTTCAGATACTGTCAACTCCCGTTAATTCAAGCTTCACTGACTTGACTTCTCACTTAATTTGGACGCACTGAGAAGTTGCGGTGAGAAACCATATATTGCTATAGAAGGAGAACTCGTCGAGGTCGATCGCCAAAGCATGCTAGTTTGGACACTTTGAGCCCACCAATGTGCGCAGCATTACCAAAGGTTGAAAAGTAAAGGAATTAAGCAGATGGTGCTACTTCCTTAGGTGTGAATGTGTTTACCTCTTGGGGGCTGACACTTCTGTCCATAAAGCCAATGATTCCTGCTTGTTTTGTGTCATGTCACACCCAATATTCAAGTCTATCAGTGCTGTTTGCCACATGCTGGCTGTGTAGCACTTCAAGAGCAAAAACGAAAGAGTCGTTATGTTTAGATTGCTTGAAGCAAAAAAAAAAAAGAAAGTAGTGAATCTGCCGCCATTTCTCAATTAAAACTTGGGCAATTCGACCACATCTGTCGGTCTCGCAAGGGTCAAGTTAACAGGCATCGACTGTATACAGTACAACCTAGTTGATATGAACCCTTTTCGTACAATTTCCTGGTGATCGAGAATGCAAAAAATATTCCATTGCAGTTACGCTTTCTTAACGCGACAGCGTTAAGGAGCTTGTGTCGCAGAAAAGTCGGCGTCAGCGGCGCTGGCCGTGAGTGATAAATCCCAGAAGGCACTTCATAAATAAAAAACATCTTGCAAGATGGGTTGGTGGGAATCGAACCAGGGTCTCCGGAGTGTGAGACGGAGGCGCTACCACTCAGCCACGTATTCGTTCGTTCAAAGTGGGACAAAATCGCCTCTAGTGAATGCGGTGTTGCCTTAGAAATGTGCTGCAGAAAGTTATACTGCGGTGTATATCGGTAATTATGACCATGTAACTTACAGAAGTCGCAGTTTCACGAGTAGCGAAGTATGTTTCCGCTACATTTCTTCTGCGCTCTGCGCACACGCAGAGCCATCTTGCGGCAAATACAGAAGACCCCCTCCTCGCGATGTACGCCGCTTCCCCGACACGTGGCGCGCCACTCACCCCATGATCGCGTCCGCCTTCATGGCGCGTCACGGCCCAGCTGTCCGTGCTGATCGCGACGTTTGGCTGATGTAGATCGTTTGAGTAGGCGGTGCCAACAGGGTGCGATAATCCTATCGCGTTCCACTCTTGAAGGCGAAGCCTAAGCGTCCTCCAATTTTATTTTATTGCTTAATGTGCTCCTGGAAAACACAATATTGTGGCACCAACGTTCAATATATCATCAAATTGCGATTGTATGATGCGCTTTCTGGCTGCTAGGCCCTGTGCAAACAAGAAAAGGTGCGAGGCACGTGCGAGCGAGAGCAGTAGGAGCCCACCACTGCACCTTCCCTGCAGTACTCACCCCCGCTTGTCACATGCAAATGCCACCATGCATTTTGTTCCCTATTCTGGTACCAGCAAATCCTCGTAGGTCGTCGCAGGTCGCCATTCACAGCTATTACCGCCAACCCATAGCGATAAACATGTCCACCTATCCGTCTCACAGCGCGTGTGGCATAGTGCTATTGGAAGCACAGTGCATGCTTTTCATAGGTAATAACCCAAACGCGCTGCTGTTCTCCACTGCAGGTGGTACAAAGTCAGCACCTTGTTTTGCTCTGATAGCATCAGATTGCAGCATTGCCCACCAGGTCGATTTTGTTTGTTTCCCATCCCCGCCTTAAAAAGACAGTGCGCTTCTCGAGTCGCTTGGGCCCCACGAGCTTAACGGGCATCCGCCCGCGTCTTGCGCCACAACAGTTGTCACCAAGTGGGCACATCAATGTTTCCCGATGGAATGCTCCCCCCAAAGGAGCTGATGACTCAGGTTGAAATTTTTCTTGTATTTTTCCCCCAATACGTATGAACAAGGTTCTACTGTATACTGCTGCCACTATCGGCAAGGGTACCAGTGAGCACTGTAAAAATTGATTGCCCTATTTTGGGTTGCTTATTTATTGTGAAGGGCATAAATAACTGTTCTCATTTTGGGGCAGGTGCTCTTCATAAACCATTCTCCAGCATCTTGCATATTTTGCTACATCATCAATGTCTGCTCATGCATCAGCACCAAATGAGTCCATGCCAAAACCATAGCTCTTATCCTTTGCAATACGGACTCAGCTCGAAAATGGGCCTCTGGTTTTCTTCAATGCTTTCTTGGTACTAGCCTTGCTGATAGCACTGGTGGTTATCAGCAGACAATGCGGACTGTACTGTTGGCCCTGACTGCCATTACTCATTGCTTTGGTTGCTGAGTGTCTTCCTAAAGTGCTTCATGTTCAATTCTTGCCTGTGTAGCTTATGCATTAAGAGGTTTTAAATGCAAATGCTATTTATTGACTGTGTTGCGGAATTTTTTACTAGTATTTAGTCTGAAAATTCAAACAAATGTAAGAACTTTTGCTAATTGCTGATTTTAACTGGGATGATCACTGTTCCTTGGGCAGCATGGCCTCTCTGTCAGGGATCATTGTCTCTTGGAGACACCTCATAATCAACATCGAAGTCCTCTGAATCGAAATCTGTAGGAAGTTCTTAAATTTCTGCATTTTTCAAAAAATGCATAGAATCGGTGTCGTTTGGCCATGTCTGAACACTAGAAATGGGAGCAACACTGACATCCGGTAAGCTTTTTCATGCCATCTGCTGTAGAAAAACAAAACAGCATTAGAGGGTTAAGAAATCTTAACTCTGTACTTTTTCTGACACATTGCCCTTGCGTTGCATTTTCTTTTTTTTTTTTTTTTTTTTTTTTTTTCGCGCAGTGTGACAACTTGGATGTGGTGTGCGATGTCTTCACCGGCTACGGCAAGGGCTTTATGAAGCCAGTGCGAATCCATCCAGAGGCGTTCCTGCAGGTTGCAATCCAGCTAGGCTACTACAAACTGCATAGAAAGTGAGAGCATAATGTTTCTGTATTCTTTCTTTTGTTCAAAGACAACCACTGTATAACAGAGCTACCCGCCGTGGTTGCTCAGTGGCTATGGTGTTGGGCTGCTGAGCACGAGGTCGCGGGATCGAATCCCGGCCACGGCGGCCGCATTTCGATGGGGGCAAAATGCGAAAACACCCGTGTGCTTAGATTTAGGTGCACGTTAAAGAACCCCGGGTGGTCAAAATTTCCGGAGTCCTCCACTACGGCGTGCCTCATAATCAGAAAGTGGTTTTGGCACGTAAAACCCCAAATATTATTATTATATGTATAACAGAGCTTTCTTTTGCCTGAAATATCTCAAAACACACTGACCAGTTAATAATCGTGGTATTCGCAACATTGGAAAGGTTGTCCGCACACTTAACACTATAAAGCATGCTTTTTATTCAAAACACAAAAATAGCATTAGGAGCATCTAAGCAGTTTGTTTGCAAAATCTGGGCTCTTCAAAGAATAAGTGGTCATGCATTACCTTATCGTAGAACATTAACAAAGGCATGCAGTATTTATTCACTTTGCGCAACAAAAGTGTTATTTTTGTTTGATGCCGCAGCGGCCTAGCACGACCACAGTGGCCTCCAACTTACTGAAGCTGCGAGCCAGCTTTCCAGCCAGCCCCCTCTTCTTGGCAAACACTCGTATGGCAGATTCCTCGTTGGCGTTACGTATTCTCCGTGCATGCGCGCAGTAGTGCTGCAGAAGTCCTGGGGCGCCTTTGTCATTGCCGGGTGCCGGAGTTCGGAATACTTTTCGTTTGGAATAGTTACATTATCGCGCCCCTGTTTTCGTCGTGACGATTGCATTCATGAGGCTGACGTAACGCGCAGCTTCTGCCACTGTCAGGCCTGAATCACACGTGCTGTCGCTTTCCGTGTCATCCTCATCACTGTCGTTAGTTGACACTTCGGCAACAACAGAGGCAACGATGGCGAAAAGTCGAACCTCGTAGCCGACATCTCTTCGCGGTCACAGCAGCGCTGCTGAGCAACTTCGCATTCCAAATGCCACACACTGTAGTCAACGGCAGATCCCCGTCACATGCCAGCGCAGACTTCTATTTCACGTTCAATAGCACGGACGATGACAAATTTTTCTTCTGTGCTGAGCACCCGGCGTCTTTTTTATCCGAGCTTCCGCATGACACTAGTACTCGCACGCACGATGACGCCGCAACGCTCTCTGGCACGGTGTCGAAATGATGTTGACGTTGATGTGGCTTCACGCCCAAACGCACAGGGCGCTTGGAGGCCGTTGTTCCGATCTCTGAGGCTTGTTGTTCTGCCGGGCCGCCTGATGGAGACGACGCACCGCAGTGTTTGCGCGACGAAAAGTGGAAACGCTACGCTTTAACCGATGCGTACGCACTAAGCTGGTACGGTTTTTGCGGAATACAAAACACATTATGTTCAATGGCCGCTGAGTCAGGGATTTGACTTTACTACTTTTAAAAGGAAACTACTGTTTAAGCGGGTACCGTTTAACGAGGTTTTACTGTACAGTAGAACCCCGCTGTTACGTTCCTCACTGCTGCGTTTTCCCGGCTGCTACGTCGTTTTCATCCGGTCCCGGCATAGCTTCCATAGGATTCAATGTATAAGGAACCCCGCTGTTACGTCGTAGCTGTGAAAACGTTCCCGCATGATACGTCGCAACTTAGCACCCCGAACCCGCCTGGGCTGAAGTAGGCAACGCGCCCCAACCGCCATTTTGGCTTTTGACGAGTTTTGGCTGGGCTTGGCCGGGCTTGGCTATGGAACTGGCTGCAAAAAGCCGCACGCCAGTTCGAGAGGCCGCACTAAGTGGCCATTCGTGAAAAATGCTCTCACTATCATCACTGTGATTAGAGTCACCGCATGGTTGTTGGACGGGTCGACTCACGGAGGAAGGAAACTCGGGAGAGGCCCTCACGTCACTCTTTGTGAATCAAAAGTGAAACCGGAACTTGGCGTTGCTCGTGGCGTTGCTCCGCCTAACGGGACAGCTCTCCTCTCTTGTTTACATTTCTCCCACGCCGCGCCGCGCGCAACCGGGCTGCTCGGACGCGCGCGCTCCGCAGCAATACTAAACAGTCGTTAGCAGGTTAGCATGATTACGCCAAAGAGGGCAAAATTTCCCGCGGATATTCCTTCGTCCGTTGCCATTCCCGTGGCGCGGTGACGACGAGGAGCACGAGCCGCATGATGCCGGGCAGTGGCCAAATCCTAGCTTTGGAGAAGCCGTCGCGGCTCTAGACCTCCTCTGCCGGTACGTCGCACCTCACAGCGACGCTGACAGCAATGCGGCCTTCCAGGCTATTGAGAAACGTGTGGCGATTTATACCGAGCGAAAGAAACGGCAAGCCATCATTCTAGGCTTTTTTAAGTCCTAAGCGCACTCTGTGGAAATAAACTGTCTATAGTTGAAGCTGCCCTTTTTTTTCATTCATTTTCGGAGCTTTCCTCACTGTTGCGTTTTCCCGGCTGTTACGTTTTTTTCCCCCGGTCCGGTGAAAAACGTATGAACGGGGTTCCACTGTAATCACTTTTGGTAACAGTTTCGCTTTCACAAGACTTCGCCCGTTTTGGCACCAAACCCCTTGAAGTATATGGCCGGCAGCGCTCTCTGCACAACACCAGTAAGAGTTCTCGGGGATGCTTTTGGTGCCGAGTTGCACAAAATGTCATGAAAGTGAAACTATCTGCCAAAGTGATCGCCCGAGAATACCGCCCTAAGAAATCTCACGTCTCCTTCTCAGATGGCGATAAGTGGAGACAACTCAAATTGATTTCTTGAATAAAGGTACCAGTTCTCTTTCCGTTAATCTCGCATTACATTCGCGGTTTTCTCTTCTTTTTTTTTCATTTGGCTGACTGAAAAGTCGACCGTTGCGTTACGATTGCGATCGCATTACATTCGAGTAAATACGGTATGTTCAGTTTGCAGACCGGGTCAAATATGACAATATTCAATTCATTATTCAAAAGTTCCGAATATTCGCAGATTCCAAAATACTTGTAAGTCAGCAGTCCATGTAGTGCACTGTGATAAACACCTTCAAGACATATAGGCCGAAATCAAAGCTGTTCTCAGATATGCCGTACATATTCAATGCATTGGCACAATGCTAACAAGCCTTTTTCCTCTTTATTCCCTGTCTTGTGCATGCATCTTGAAGACCAGGTGCAACGTACGTGACAGCATCAACGCGAGGCTTCTATCATGGCCGAACAGAGACGTGCCGTGCTTGCACACCTGAGTTGGTGGAATTTGTCAAGGCTGCTACAGATGGCAAAACCTCGGTACGTACTCTATCTTCACAGCATTAGTAAGTTGTCATACCTGTTTGTTCAAAAGTGGCACAGAAAATGAGAAGCTTGTTAAGGGAACTAAGCTGTGGAAGAGGCGAACAGTCGCTGATGTCGAGAAGTGTGACCAGTGATAAGACCAGAGGAAGTCCTTTCCCGACTTAAAACCAAGGAATTTGGCGCTCTTTGGCCACTTCTGGCCCTTGTGCCAATCACCACCACCAACCATCACCATCATTAAAACCAAGGAGCGATGCCACTAGTACCAGAGTGCAAGAGATGAGACAAGCCTGGGGTAGACAGCATTAACAAGCAGTTCTACAGCGAATGGCATTGTATTTATCTATTTATCAATTTACTTGCCGGTTTACCAACTCGTCGTCTTGTCATACATTTGGAGATCACTGGTCAGCAAGAAATAAAAATTTTTTTTAATACAGCTCCTCTATATAAAATTGCTTCATATCGCACTTAGTCTAAGTACATGCACGTAGGCTGTACTGTTTGATTTCAGCTGCCATGTCCAGGCCCTAACAGTAAAGTTTTTCTGCGGCATCATTCACTTCCAAACTACTGCTCACAGCCGTACCTCTATCTTAGCACGTGGGCTGCCTTTTTACTGCAAGTGCTTATGTCCTGGAATATGTAAGGAAGAGTTCTGTTTAAAAGGCCCCTAACCAGGCTCCATTGCAAGTTTCGATTATACACTGAAAGCTGTAAAAGGCCGTCTAGGAAGTGTACTGCTACAAGGATTCTTCAAATCGATTTGTTATTAGAGCAGATAGGAGAAATTGAAATGTCATGTTAGCATGCCACCAGAACGCGAGCTTCGCTGCCTACATATACATTCTCTCCCTTTGCCTCAATTGACATCTGTGAGTGGCATTTCCTTCCTGCCTTCTCCCATACTTGAGCCGAAAGACTGCTTCAAGTTTGTCACAAGCCCCGCCTTTCTTTCTTTTATCTTGCATTTTGTTTCGCAGCGCACTTTCAGTAGCAGTTTTGTGCATTCCAGCAATGTATGATGTACCGAAGTCGTGTGCCATACCTTGTAGGCAGTGTGTTTGATGTAGGGGCCTATGACCTTCATTCTCCAGCAAAATGTGGGGCACCCTTTGAGAGGATGGGTGCACAAACGTTTCGTTTGAAATTTCACCTGCTCTTTGCCGTGCAGCTGTTTGATACTTTGCAGACACTATCGTCAACACAATTTCTGTGCCCCATGCTTGTTTGTTTGCGGTCCGAGCCTTATGAGCTTTGGACGCTGCAAAAGAAATATGGCGCTCTAAGTTCCTTTCCTCCAAATAAACTGGTGTTTGCTGTACTGTAAAATTTGTGTTTGGAGTAAAAGGAAATTGGAGGAAAGTGTGAGTTAACAAATAAAATGCAGTAGAACCACTCTCCTGCAGTCATTTTTTTTTTCTTTCTTTATGGCACAGCTAGGTCTACTCTCAGACAGCACAAAGAAATCAAGAAAAAGAGGAAAAAGTGCAGCGGAGTGCTTAATAGATAAAAGGCACACCTCCTAACAGTTGTAAATGGATTCCCCTGTGTTGTTCAGTCTATCCTCATCTTTGCTGAGCTGCAACTCTCAATCTATCTACCTATATATAAATAGTCTATCCATCACCAACTTTTCTTCAGTGTCATCATTGCACTGCATTGTACAACTTCATTCACTTTTCATGCGTGGAAAAGTGCTTTCAAGTCGTTCAATGAACACGTGTCAGGTTGGCTTTTTGCATAGCTCATATAATTGGAGGTATAGGTCAGTATACAGGGCAAGAATATTGCGCCTAAACGTAACTTAAATGCCGCTTTAACAGTGGTACCTGTCCCTTGTTTGGCTTTTGCAACCGCCTATTTTTGTGACTTGGTACCTTGTCTGGCACCTTTAAATTTAGCGTAATTAATGCTATGAAAGGGTACTTTAAAAACATACCATTTCACTATTCTTCACTCCGAGTCATGCAGTGCCAGGCCGCACACTGTTCATGCGTACTGATGATGCTTGCGTATACAGCAGTCCCTGTACAGTCAAGCTTAGATACAACAAACACCTTTGTTACACACAATTTGTTCACTGTGTTAATAGTTTGTTAGTCTACTCAAAACCCTCAGAACTACCGACAAAAAACTAAGCAAGATGCAGAAGAGTTGCTGTGTTACCAGAAATGATGCACACGCCACTCACTGGCAGAAATCGGTAAGTTATGTAAGTTTTGGTAGTGTAAACAACAACACTGGCACTACCGAAGCTCGTCAAGCTGTGGACGTGGTCGTAAGAGGTGCCCCTAACCATTGGGAAGCACTGTTGGAGGCATGCTAGTTTCATGGTCATCCTCGCTGCTGGAGGCATCCTCTTTTGGAAGTTGTCACGTCTCTTCAGCAATTGCTTCATTAGAAGCACTCTCCAAAACATCTGTGCTATCATAAGCCCAAAACTGAGCTGAGAACTTCTGTACAGGAAAGAAAAGAGATTGGTCCCTTCTCTTCAGAACTATCCACTGTCCAAGAACATTAACACTGTAAAAAGAGAAAGGAAAGAAGTGTGCAAAAACTCCACTGGAGTTGTCTGAGTATGCATACGCATACTCCCAAATTTCAAGGTGGCCCAACCCAAAACTTCAGTTGGGTCACCCCCAAATTTAAGTTGACCTGCCCCCAAATTCTAAGTTGGCGCACGCCTCAATTTCAAGTTGGCCCACCCCCAAATTTCAATTGGCCCACCCCTACTATAGGCTTCCCCATGCACTTTCTATGGAACCCTATGTATCCTTATGTGTGTGCAGAAATCTGATATGGGTATTCTCTCTGATGAATGTTTGTATGATGATCGCTTATGAAGCTATCAATCATACGCATTTACACTGTTATAACGATTAATTGTCTGAACTTCGCAAATTAAGCATTTTTGTACAGATACACTTTTCGCGTATCGGACAGATTTTGCTCGGGTACTCCCCAAAGAATGCTGATGTATTAAAAAAAGTGACGCATCTCACGGTAGAGATTGTCAAAGCAGCCTTCTCCCCTTCCTTGGCTCGTTGGGATGCTGCCACTCTACAGTCCATAGCATCAATGCAGTGCAAACGACCTAAGTGTGGAAAGATAATTACATGTGATTGACGAAAAGAAGCCCGCTACCAACTGAATTTTATTTGTCAAAGAATGCATAAATAAATTTAGAATGTGAGCAGATTATTGAACATGGTGTCACAGACTCATGGCAATTTCGGCAGCTCCATGAACTAGCAGCTACATTTTCAAAGCATGTGTGCTGAATTCTTTTAACACACCCCCCCTCCACATGCAGTTTGTTCTGTGCATTGTAACCAAAGCAAACAAGCTAGTTGATTGCAGTAAGTGGATACCTCCCTCATGAGCTCCTTACAAAACTCTGTGGGGGTTGAGAAAGTGTTCATGTCACCAAAAGTTTGCTGTAAAGAGATCGTTGTAAGTGGGCTCAACTGTAAAACCAACTTTCTTACAAGCACACCTTCCGTCTGCAAGTGAAGTGATGATGTTCTTTCTTTCTTATTTTGCAGGTAACAAGAGTTGTCACGCTCTTAAAAGAAGCCGTGCAGAAATTCGAAACCCTGATGGTAGAATGCTGCAAGAACTACGGTGAGTGACACTTTGTCAACAAAATCACTTCTATAAGTGCATAGAAGTGATTTTTGTGATAGAAGTGATATCGCAGTATCAAACAGCTTAATTTAGTTACCATAATATCCCACATAATTTCCAAGTTTTGCAGTTAGCTGTGCTAAATGGTGCACTGTTAGGTTGCTGTGCAAATCTCCATTTTTAGTCCGGCATCACTGCAGAGCATACATTAATTCTTATTTATCCTGGGTGCAACAAGACTGGTACTGTATCCGAACATAGTGTTAAACATAGTGTGCCTTGAAGTGCGACCACTGCAAGAAGTGCACTACCGTGAGGCTCTCTGCTTTACTAACAGTTCTAGAATGTGTAAACTGTGTATTCTGTTTACTCCTGAAGTTGACTTGTCACACTAGTTTCTAGCCGTCTAAGTGTAATGTGCCAATTACTTTATTCTTTTTACTTGTTATCGTTGTTTACAAACTAGGACCATTACCTACTCTTCACTTTGCCAACTTGTATTGTATTGCTTTTTTACGCATACATGTATCGTTTTGATTATTTTTGCAATAATGAATAATATTGTTCAGTGCCCATCCCTTAGCAAAACCCTGTTTATAAAGTTAGTTGACATACGCTAAATAAAAGGTTGTAAAAATTGGACCACAAAGAAGCCGCCAAAGTCAAAAAGACCAATTTATGCCTGGCTCGTTTATCTGTGTGACATTTGGTATAATCTTTTGAATTGTCTACTACATTGTTTCAAAACATGTGCCTGTTACGGCATGCATACTAGATGTATGATGTATAGCTGGTTAGCTGCTTAGAAGCAATACACAGCTTGGTGAGTAGGTAAACTTTCTGGTGTTTGATTCTTGCAGGGTGTGACCGTCATTTGATGGGTCTTGCACTCACTGCCCTGGAAGATGGCACGCCCATGCCTGACCTCTTCCTGGACCCTGTATTTGTCAAAAGGTCAGTTCATTCGCCTTTTGTGTTAATGCGATAAGCAATCTTTGGGAACTTCACACTTTTCAGAACCTCTAACCTAGCCTCTTTCACGCCAACTGGGGCCAATGAGTATGTGCCACTGAGTCGTAACTTCCGTCACTATAATCATCATAGCGTATAAAACATGTCACACCCATCATAAGAAATATTGCTGATTGCATTAATATTGCCACTCATCTCCAAAGGATGGATGCGCCACCAACTTTTTATCAATGAAGTGGTGTCAATCTCCACGACCAGTTGGCATTAGCACCTTATCAGTCATAGAATTCACTCGTATATACCGTTGACCATTACATCAGTAATATACAGGCTAGCAATGCAGCCAATCAAATTAAAGCTTCTAGCATGGGCAGAGAATAATGGCATTTTGGGAGAACTTCAGAATGGCTTCAGAATAGGTAGGCATTTAGATGGTAACTTATTTGTTCTTACTCAGTGAATTGAAATATCAAAAGTAGAAAGCAGACTGTTATGTGTGGCCTTTTTAGACATTACAAGAGCCTACGACAACGTAGACCACAGCATTTTGTGGGATATCCTGGAAGGGGAAGGCTTAGGCGACGATTGTCTACAGCTTTTGAGAGAGATTTACCTAGAAAATACCATTTGCATGGAATGGGAAGGGATGAGGAGCGAGGAGAAAGTTCATATCAACAAGGGACTGAGGCAGGGGTGCCCTTTATCCCCACTGCTGTTTATGATGTACATATATGGTGAGGATGGAGAGGGCACTAGAAGGAAGTAATATAGACTTTACAGAGCAGCAGCTCCGAGGTTTATTTTATGCGGATGACATTGTGTTGCTAGCTAACAAGCAAAGTGATTTGCCACGTCTGGTTAATATCTTTGGACAAGAAGGCAACAATTTAGGTTTGAAATTTACTGTTAGAAAATCAGGTGTTATGCTATTCAATGAAAACAGTGAACTGACAGTGGAGATACAGGGCCAGGAAATACCTCGGGTAACAGAATATAAATACCTTGGTATATGATAAACAAAGGCAATAGCTATATGAAAACACAGGAAAAAACAATAACAGTGAAAGAGAAATGCAGCCATAATGAAGCACAGAGCACTATGAGGATACAATAGGTATGAGGTCCTCCAAGGTATGTGGAAAGGTGTGATGGTTCCAGGACTTTTGGAAATGTGGTTGTTTGCTTTAAATCAGGGGTACAATCAGTACTCGATGGGAACCAAAGGTCGGTGGGTCGCTTCGCATTGGGCGCTCACGGGAAGACTACAAATGAAGCTGTGCGGGGTGATATGGGCTGGACTAGTTTTGCAGTGAGGGAAGCTCGCAGTAAAATTGAGTATGAAGAACGGCTGAGGAATGTGGAAGAAAGTAAATGGGCTGGAAGAGTGTTCAGGTATCTGTACAGGAAAAACATTGATTCACAGTGGAGGAAAAGAACTAGGAAGCTTACCAGCAAGTATGCAGCCTGTAGGGTGGGCAACACAGCAACAAAGAAGGTCAAGAGGAAATTCAGAGAGGCTGAAATAATCTCATTGGTGGCGGCAATGGAAAAGAAACCTGCCATGAGTAACTACTTAAGAGGAAAAAATGAAATCGGGAAAAACAATTTATGATAACTCAAAGGGAAGCTCATTGCTTTTCGAGGCGAGATCGGGATGCCTTAGAACACGCACCTATAAAGCGAGATATAAGACGGGAGAAGAAGCATGTGCTTGCTGCGGTAAAGCTAGGGAAACGACGGAGCATGTTTTATTACAATGTGAAGACGCCTACCCAACGGTTGATTTAGGCGCCACTGGCCTCCTTGAAGCCCTTGGGTTGAGCAAGAGCAGTGGAAAAGTAAACAGGCCCGCAATAGGCATTAGTAAGAGGCGATTAGAGGATTGGTGGAAGAAAAGTAGGGAAACGGCAAAGGACGGAGACATACAAAAGCACAGTTCGAAATAGGGCATCAGAAAATTTTGGTGGGGTAGTTCATAGCGTTTTTTTTTTTCTTTTCACTGTTTCATTTTTTAACCTAGGTAGGACATTGGGCAGTATAATAGCAAGAGCTTGGTGGCACAACCCACCGCCCCGTTCCAAAGGGGACGCTCATAACATCCATCCATCCATCATGCGGTTTCTTCATGCATGGATCTGCCAGATGCACTACTTAATTACTGATGTGTTAAGAAATCTGGTCACCGACCATTGCCTTTCTAAGTGCTTAAGAACGTTCATTAAAAGTGGGCAGGGATTCAAAAAGCTAAAGGAAATGAGCAGGCGGTCTTTTGCACAAAACCATAGGCTCCCTGTTACAAGTACAGGAATAATATTTGGCTGAAGCATTCAGTGACTAAGCAAGCTTATTTACCATGTGCAAGAAGTGCTATTAATGTCTGGTCTCATTTGTGTCGCAATATCTTATAATGGTTGGTATGTAGTCTCCATATTTGCCTTATACACGAGGAGTGACCCAAAAGTAATCAGAATTTTTTATGCGCAAGCATAAGAAATCTGTGAAATCGACAAAAGTATGTTTGTCGCCGCAAGGGAAGCGAGCGCCGTAGAAGGAAGGTGCCTGGAGGTGGAGAAAAGAATTGCCGCATCGGCACCATTTCCGTTTCTGCTTTGACGCCGTGGTGCTCGCTGTACATGTTTGCGGCGCCTCGTCTTTGCACGTGTAGCAATATGCACTTTCCCTGTGGCACACCAGGCATTGCACCGTTGAGATCAATGTAGCTTCTACGACCGCATTCTCGCCCTTTCCGTTTGTGCTTCAACGCCGCGGTGCTCATTGTGCGTGTTTGCGCCGTCCATACACTTGCACGTTACCCGCGTTCACGAAGTGAAATGTCACCAACTTTTTACTTAGGCAGAGGGTCAGGGGAGTTTTGGAAACGGAAAAAAAAAATAGATTTTTCATTTCTGTTTTTAATTTACATATCATGGTGCACCTGCTCGCAAAAGACCAGCACTCTAAACGACATGTTGGAGAAAAAAAGTACTGTATTTATACTTAAATATGCTGTTTCACCGATGAAAGTACTGAAAAGGACCCATTTCCTGCCATTTGCCATTGCAAAACTGCTTATTGGAGCCAGGCTATCTTGGCCTTAGTTGAAAGAGCATCTTTCTGGCTTGCTTTCCTGTCAAAAACACTCCTTCAATGCAGTTTCAGAAGAAAGCTACCTTGTTTTGTAGCTCGAAAGGTATATTTTTGCACTCTCCTAATTTGTTGTTCGTCTCAAAAACTAATTTTTGCAAGTTGCAAGGTTTGGGAGTGGCACTTTCTCTCTGCTATTCATTCAATTATGAATTTCTTTTCTGGATGCTGGTGAGCCTTGGAGTACGTAATCACTGGTGCAGAACCAGTGTTTTAGGACCTGGCAACATTTTGAAATCTTGTAAAGGTCACCAACAAAATTCACACCTGCAATATTGCGACTTTAGGATTTCAATTGTTCATCTAAAATATAGGTCGTCATCATCAGCCTATTTTTATGTCCACGGCAGGACAAAGACCTCTCCCAGCAATCTCCAATTACCCCTGTCTTGTCCCAGCATATTCTAACTTGCGCCTGCAAATTTCTTAATTTCATCATCCCGCCTGACTTTCTGCCAAACTAATGGTCTATCGATTATCCCCCTATGCATTACATAGCCTGCCCAGCTCCATTTTATGTATCCTAATATCAACCAGAATATCGACTATCCCCGTTCTCTCTCCCTGTTTATTAATGTTAGGCCTAACGTTTCTTTATGCCTAACGGTCTGCAACTTGTTCTCAAGCTTATTTGTTAACCTTGCAAGTTTCTGCCCCATATGTTAGCACCAGTAAAATGCAATTATAGTACACTTTTATTTTCAACAATAGTGATCAGCTCCCAGTCAGGATTTGGTAATGCCTGCGTATGCGCTCCAACCCATTTTAGTTCTTCTGCGAATTTCCTTCTCATTATCAGGGTCCCCTCTGAGTAATTGGCCTAGATAACTGCTCCTGCACAGACTGCAGGGGTTGAGTGGCCATTATAAATGCTTGTTCCCTTACCAGGCTATTTAACATTACCTTTCTCATTTGCATATCAATTTTCAACCCCACTCTTACTCAATCAAGTGTTGCAATTCATCCCCAGTGTTGCTGAACAGGACAGTGTCATCTGCAAACCGAAGGTTGTTGAGATATTTGCCATTGATCCTCGCTGCTAAGCCTCCCCGCTCTAATAGCTTGAATACTTCTTCCTAGCACGCAGTGAATAGCATTAGAAAGATTCAAAGATCCTCAGGCAGAGGCCTGACCCCTTTCTTGATAGGTAAAGTGCAGATACCAACATTAAAATACCAAGTTGCATTCTGTGGACATTGAGAAACATACCTGCTTAATTTTAGCTCCCTTGCTGCAATATTTCAACTCACTTGCCAAATTTATAACTCAATTTATTTTTTTACTTCTTAAAGGACTGACTTAAGAAAAGCAAATTTCATATTTGCAATCAGCACATAATGGTGAATATATTCTAAAAATTCTAAGTGTCTAAAATAAATAACAAAAATGCTTTTCCCGGAACCCATGTCTCCCCTTACGGGGTAAGGTGGGGATCAGAGCTAACTTTTTTGTTCTTTGACCTAGAGCAATGAAATTCGGCAGCCATACTCGAAAGTGTCTTACATAACGAAATGTGCAGTTTCATTACGATACCTTGATTAGTTTTCAAGTTACAAAAAGTGAATGTGTTCTGCTTGTGGAAAATCTGGCACTTTAACAAAACATGCCAGGGAGCTGCCTGTAGTTATAATCTTTGCTCAAAAGAGCACTACAGGGTACAACAGTTTTAGCTTTTTTAACCGCTTTTTTTTTACGCAGAACATCATGTTCACCTTCACTAATTGTACCAGAACTTGTTGTTCGCAAATTAGCATGCAGAAGAAAAACTAAGCCCTCGGCAAGATATTGAAGACGACTCATACCCTCAAGCACACTACAGGGAATACATAAAAACAAACAGGACCAAATTGGTCCAGGCATTCCCATGCTACCCTTTCCACAGACAACGCAGAATGCCGAAAACATACGACGTTTGAGAAAACGTCTCTAAGTTTTTGGAGCAGTTCACATCACTCAAAATGCACCAGGATTGTAGTTTTTGCTGTCTTTGCTTACAGGTGGTTTTTTTGGGCCTCTGCCCTTTGATTTTGTGCACACGAGACTATTTTCTGGCACACTGACGGCCGATGCTCGATGTGCTTAGTCGCGCAGTTCGAGGTGCTGATGCGCGAAGTACCTAGCTGCGCACTCGGAGGTGCCGACGCACAATATGCTTCGGCGAAGGTCCGAGATGTCCACGCGCGATGCGCTTGATCGCCGAGTCAGAGACTCTTATGCGCGAAATGCTTAGCCACAGGTCCGAGCATTGCGTGTGCGATGTGCTTAGTCACAAATTTCGAAACTGCAAAATTTCACACAGGCTTAGCCGCGTGTTCGAGGATTCTGAGCACGAATCTTGGTCACGATGTCTGCGTTGCCGATGCTCGGTGTGCTTAGCAGCGGTTCTGAGGTGTCCACAAACGTAGGGATCAGCCACGCTACTGCAATGTCCGCATAGCGCCCGTTTTGACACGTCGAGATTACAGCAGGTGGAAACTTCCAGACTTGCGAGGTGCAAAAAGCTGAGCAGACGACGCGAGCACCGGACCAATGGCGAACCGCGCTGGAATCACGTGGCGGGTGGGGCCAATCGCAGACTCTGGCACGACCTTCAATCATTTGCTTTTTGTGTGATTGTTTCTGTATGGAGGAGGTAGCTGAAGTGGTAAATTTGAAGACTGAGAGATGCACTTTCCAACGAGACCAAGATGGCAGCGCTCGGTTGCGCCATTCTGGAGTTATTGTTGCTTGAAAAATACTGTTCTTCCTTGATTTCCACGAAATTTTTCACCACCTTGGCTGATAACAAAAATTTTCTAGAGCACTTCTACGCGGTTTACAGTGATCATATTTCGGAATCAGATATAAAAGGAGTTACAGAAGCTGAAAATTTGATTTTCAAAAAATTGATTTTTTTGCCCATTTTTCGCAATGTGAAAGCCGCGCCCCCCCTTAACACCCATGCATACAACTAGGCACATATACTACACTGTCATCCCCTTCAGTTGACCAAATAGATCACCCATGGTAATGATTGTGTGAAGTTTTGTTTGCTGGCTCAATTGGCTTTCTTTTGAGCCTCTGTCGGCATGTGCATCATTTTGTGATGGCAGACGTCAAAGCTAGCATTTTTATCTCGACGTGCCCTAGAGGTTGTGCAATAGAGTTAGAAAAAATTATACTTTAGAAAGTTTTAGCATGTCCAGTATTCCAGCAATGACGAGCAATTTCGATGAATTGCCAGGTGAGTGGAGGTGTAAACATAAGTGGCTGGAATGGGGACGACAGCTGGTGGTGCAAAGATCAACCACACAAATACAGAGTTAATAGTGCAGTTACTAAGTAAAGTCTGCTTTGCTGTTGGTAAAATAGAACATTTAAAAAAAGGCAACATTTTTGAGATTGCACCACTGCCGGAAATTTGCACCAACAGCAAAGTAGAATGCACTTAGTAACTGCAATAATAGCTTTCTGTTTGTCTGGTTGAACTCTGTGCCTTTTAGATGGCATCACCATTACGGCCGCTCATGTTTGTGCCTCCACTTAGCCGGCAATTCACCCAAACTGCCTGCGCTTGCCAGAATATTGGACATGCTAAAACTCTGTAATCCTTGTAACTCAAACAAATGGCTTGTGCATCACAATGCTCACGTCCACACCGCACTGAGTATGCAGCACTTCCTAGCAAAAATAAGATGTTAAGAATACCTTAACTCGCCTCTGCTCCTTGTATCTTGCCCTTTGCGACTCCTTATTTCCAAGATTGAAACACGTGCCTAAGGTTGAGCATTGTCAAGGTGGTGGAGGAGATAAAGAAGAACATGCTGGAAGCACTGAGGATCATCAGTTTGCAAGAGTTGGAACAGTTGTGAGCAATGAATAAAGCTGTGGGACACATACATTGTGTCTCAGAGAGAGTATATTACTTTGAAGGTAAATAATTTTTAGGACTGTTCAATGCATAATCAATTTATTTTTAACCCCTTCAGGGTCGATAGCACCGCTGTTCTCGTTTGCTTGCACACTGTCCAGTCCTCCTCACAGCAATCCTGCGCTATTTCTCGTCACAGCGGTGGCAACGGGAACTTCACGTTATCAACCAGCTGCAACGGCTACACGCCACTGATCGGCTGCGTGGCTCCAATGTGTACAGATGGCTATGGCGTCTTCTACAGCATTGAAGAGAACAAGTGAGAAGCGGCACATTGCCTAGCTGTTTCATTTTTATTGCCTAGTGCAGCACACTTTCGTTAATGCTACTGGTTCGTTTTATCTTGTCCGAAGATCATGGCTGATGCCCATACATTTCTGTGGACCAAAACTGATGTTACTGTGATTTTGACATTGGCCCTCACGGAATAAATTGCACTCGACTGGTCAGCACGAACATGCCTGACCCAAACAGTGGCCCCAGTCATAATTCACAATCGTAATTCAGACACGGTAAATTCACCCACTGTAGTTGTCAAGTGGCTATTATGACACTGCGCTACTAAGCTCGGTCGCGAGTTGGATCCCGGCTGCGATGACCACTTTCTGATCAGGGCGGCATGCAAGAACGCTCGTGTAATTGGGCTTATGCGTGCGTTAAAGTGCCCCTTATTGTCAAAATTAATGCAGAGTCCCACAACACGGGTGTGCCCCACAATCGGATCAGTTTTGGCATGTAACAACTCAGGATATAATTAGTATTCTTTTGCATTCAGAATTTTAACCTCGCTTTGTTTCAACGTTTTTCTTGTTTATTCTTTTCTTTCATTTTCTGCACTGCAGGGTCATCTTTGCCTTGTCTGCCTTCAAGGAAAGTGATGAGACTGACGCACGGACGTTGTATCAGCACATCGTGCATGCGCTGTTTGATTTGCAGGGTATGCTGCTCTCGGCCAAGCTGTGACACGTGACAGCCAAGGCCATGCTTGCGTGTTTTAACTCTTGTGGAGACGCCGCGCGTGCTGCCCAATGTAGATCAGCCGAAGACCAAGGGCAGCGCTGGGCGTGTTCATAACACTGTGATTGTAACTTGCATTTTATTTTTCTGGCGGTTTTCGATTTAGCCATATTTCTTTATTAGGTAGGTGTTTGTATTATTTTTGGTTTTTTTTACCACGATGATGTATATTTTGCGACCCTATTTTTTACGAACAATGCACGGCAATTGTATTCAGGTATGCTGTTTATATACACAAGGTATTTACGAGCAAGGAGGTGTACAGCTGCAGCTTTTCTGCACAAGATTCTCGTTTTTTGTTTATTTCTTCAACTGTGCTTTTTTCACAGACTTGCGGAAAAAACATTTGCGCTATAACACGGGCATAGAAGTAGTATTCTTATGTGCGTAAGTTTTATAGAGCCCCCAAATTTAAGACTGCGAATGGTATTCATTGCCCTTATCATTATGTTATGTGAACCTTCAAGTACTTAAGCTGGGCAACGGAATATATTTCGTTTGCGGGGATGTGCGAACATTTGGGTCTTAGGGCGTGGATCGGACAGCACCTGATGAAGTAATTTAGGTTAATGTTTGCACACTTAATGTTTGAGTCATGAATAATTCGAACTACGATGGCAAATCACAGTCCTTGCCCCCATCTTTTATTAGCCAAAGTAAGGTACATACAGGTAATTAGAAATATACATACTATTCTACGTACCCTACACTATTCTTTTCCATAGTCCCCACACCAGTTCAGACATTTGTCCCATCGCACTCTAAATTTGCGCTACCCTTGTGGTAGAATTCGTCTGGCTGACTGTGGATTGTCATGTAGCCTTTTGCCAACTCGCAACACCACTACCTCACACTTCGCAAAGCGAGACACCTTTCCCCATACGTGGGCTGCATTCCCCTGTAGATTTCGATGGGCGTCCGTTTCTTGCTCCATAGAAAACTAATCGAAAACGTTCATTGCTCGTACGCCTTGAACATGTGAAGCACAACTGCCATCTTCATCAACTGAGAGCAGTGCTGTGCCATGGAGGTTACCGGAAGATAAGGCCAGCCCAGTCCAATAAAGATCCACCGCTAGGAATGGATATGTTGACTTCACATTTACAGCCATAATTTGGGGAAAAAAATAGGGGCAAGGACTCCGATTTTCCCTCGTACCAAAGTTGTAGCTCTGCTCAAATGTGAATGCAGATCTGATACATAGTAAAATTACAGAAGGCCGCTTAGGTTGCTTGCCTAAGTCATGCCAATCTTATTTCTTTTGAGCACCAAAATTGGGTCACGCTAAATTCATTGGTTAGCGTTCTCACACAAGTGCATCACTGTTGCCAAGAAGATGGCTTTTGTATGAGAGATAATGACGTAAATAAATCAGGGGTGTAATCACCTCTTGGAGATGCGAAACCTGCTCCCACTGTTGTACATCACTACCGGTAAGGTGTTGTCAACCATTCATAACAAAAAGCCTATCGAATAAAATGTGAGAATTAAAGAAAATGCAACTGTGCCAGTTTAATATGGTTTTTCGTCATGGGAACCCACTTATTTTCGAAACACCTAGGTAGCCCTCGACAACTCTGCAAGAACAACAGCTGCAAGCTTTGCTTTGCAGCTTGACTGGTCTTTTCGAATGCTATGCAACATGAGCTGAGCACGCTCGGGACAGCCTCTCGATTTCTCGCGAGCTCAGATCTCTAAAATTAGTAGTAAAGTTCAATTCACAGCACCTAGCTGTTTTCTTACAACGCAGGGCAACAGCAACGTTCATCATGATGTCTTTGATAATCGTAATTTCATCAGACCTGCGGCACAGCTGCTGGGGGTTTCTATCATCTTATTTTGCTACAGCATTGTTCCTTGGAGACCATCTCTTCATTAACTGTGGCACCCTCTGACTTCCCAAGAGTGTGGACTCTGGGTTGGTATGTTATGCCGATGGTTTCAGACGGCCATGATTTTAGGAAGGCACGTAATTTATGTACTTCGCAACAATGAAGCATGCAGACTAGCGATCCTGTGTTTGCGGCTGTTTTGACTTGCAGGAATGCTACTCATTCACCACATTCGTGGCTGTAGTACTTGTAGAAATATGCTGTATTTATCTCTCGGCACAGAAAATGCACCCACAAATTTATCAGTCTAGGTAGACATGCGACGACGTGAGAAATTCTCTGTTCAGAGCCTCCTTCAAGCTAAAAAAATGCTGCCTTCATTATTTTATTCATCGGTAATATACCTTGCAAGGCCCCTGCATGGGGAATTGAGTAAGGAGGCCATAGAATCAAGTAGGCACATACAATCTCATAGTAATATGAATGTAGAGCAAGAAACACCAGCCAAGTGCACAGCTTAGAAATTGGAGAAACAACCTTTGCTACTACTACTCGCCTTTCAGCTCGGAAAATATGTCCGCAAATTTAACGGTTCAGCAGGACTCGATGATTACACTTACTGCCTTATTACCTGAAAATTTGTGGCTGGAACTGTTTTGCAAATTTGCGTCAGTGTTGCATGCCATTGCGTCCAGAAGGGAGGAGTACGACGGCAAAACTTGTCTGAGATGTTCACAACAGCCTATGCTATCCGCGGACTATGTTACTTCACCAAGCCCGAGGGATGGTTCAGTGCCCTTTGAGACGACCGTTTTCAAGGTAGCGCCTGCAGCAGCGAGCGAATGCACTTTGGTGCTGTCTCTCGCTTCAACGCCAACGAAGTGGGGAGAACGCGGCCCTCACGGAACTCTCGGCACGCCGCATTCGGCCACTTTTGGTGAACGCTTTCAAGGTACGGTCCGCGCAGCGGTGCCTCCGGCCGAGTACGTTTGGTCGCGATTTATAACTGTTCGACGTAGATGGATAAGGTACTAAAGAGCAATAACGATTATAATGATCCGAACGTCATAAATGCACCTGGCGCCGCTACCTGCAGTAGTTTGCTTTTGGCACCATATGCACCAGTTCGTGTCGCCGCAGCGCTGTCATTGGTACTTGCCGTATCAAGTTTGCTAACACCGGGCTCTAAGGAGATGAGCAAGTGGCACAGTGCTTAGGCATACTTAGACAACTCCCAGAGGAGTTTCTGTGTGCATTTTCCTTCTTTTTTTTAGGTTGTGTGCGAGTACCTGGATGCCTTTACTCGGCCGAGTTAGTGCACGTTTTCATTTTCGCCAGCCACACTCGCATACGACGTTTTGAATCATAGTTACTGATGCATCTTCTAGGAGGATAAGCCAGTTTTAATATTGTGTGCACGTAACACTGATTGCAGCATGTTTACGTACTGTCATCATCCCTGCCAGACGATATATTCCCGTGGTAGTGGATGTAGTATCAAGTGTTAAAATAAGTTGTGTGGCTTAATGCAAAGGCCTAACACTGCTTCTAGCCGCCCAGTCACAGGATTGTTTGTAAGGAGCGTAGACTAAAGTAAAGGCATTTACCTACAAAGATCCACCTGTACAGACACCAGAGGAAGCTGAAGAATGCGTAGAATACATTTTGAAAATGGGGGCTTAGCTAACTTGAGACGGTGTATCTGGGATTTGGCCATCTTGTAACCACTTCAAGAAATAAAATGGTTAAATGACTCATAGATATCGTATGAATGAACATGTAACAAATGATACCTCTTCATGCCGAGAACACGTAGCAATAGTCGGAAGCTAAGAATATTATCAATAAGGGGTATAGTTGGCCGTAAGCATGTTGGGATGTGCGTGCCTTTGTCATTGTCACCCTCTGCTTTGGGTGACAACTGTAACGTGTCAAGTGCTATTTAACTGAGCCGCCGCGTTCCGCCAGCTAATGCTAAGTGGTCGAGTTCGGGCACTTCGCACCATCTTTCACCCAGCGAAACCCGTAGGTAACGCCCACCTTTCATAAACATAAGGATTCAAAGCGGATAGAAGCATTAAACGGTCAGCAGTAGAAAGGAGTAATAGACATTTAGAGTATTGGTGAAAAAGAGACAGTTTCGCCGGGAAGGCGAAGCATCGATTGCGATAGCAGACAGCCATACGAACTAACGATAATACTTTTATCGGCCGTATCAACTTGTAAACATTCGCTTGATAACTAAATTAACAAGCATGGTGTCGGCGCGCAGCAAACATGAACACATCACACTCGACCGCGGACACTCGCTGTCAAAACGCTGGCGTGAAGAAACGCGGCAGCAGCAGCGAGCGAAGTGATATTCGTGCTTTCTATCGCTTCAACCCAAAATGAGCACCGTGAGCACGCAGCACTCGCAAAGCTACGAGCCACCGACGCACATAGACTGCCCTCAACGCAGATCGCTCAAGATGCGGCCGCGCGCAGCCGCCACATGCGCAGTTGCAGCCGGAGTAGAACGCCAACCCCTCCCTCACCTCGACCGGTGCCTCGCACGCGACGGGAGTTGGCGCGATTCCTCTCCACTTTCGTGGCTGCGAGGAGTTACGGAGTCGCCATCTATCGGAAGCGCCTCGCTGGCGTAGTATGAGGGATCACGCGGCGCGCTCCTCATAGGTTTTGCTGTCAGCGCTCACTGAAAACACCACGCGTGTGCTCTCCCGGACATTTCTGTAAGTACTTTTGAAACGAGAGAAGTTTTTTACTGTCTAAATAATAATCTTGGGCAAACTGGAAGCACAGAATTGTTTACAGACGCTATCTCTTTACCGAATACGTACAGTGAACGCCACTGCGCGCGGTCGCCGCGACGGAGTCTTTTTGCTTGAAAGGTAGGTAAACGCTGAGAGCTATGTGAAATATGTCTTATAGTGTTTGTATAACTAAATTAAGCGTAATAGAATGAAGCCTCAATGCAGCGATCGCACAGATTCACAGCGACCGACTGCGCGTCTGCATGCTTATCCGCGCAGTTTCGCTTTCGCCGCGTGCGCGTTTTCGCACCGTGCCATAAGCTTTGGGCCGCAGAATATGAGCATTTGACAGTATACAAGCGACCATTGCTGCGTGGGCGCTATCAGAGCGGTTAAAAAATAATTTCAACGTAGAGACTTCGACGCCTACGGGGACTATGATGTGCCGTCGCAACGATTCAATCTTTTTTTCTTCTAAATTCCTGGACGTTTCCATATTATTTCTCGAGTTGCGTCGCACTGTATGTTTATCGGTGTTCTCAGCGTGCGATTCCCGCTGCTGCTTTTTTGTAATCCAGTGCATTAATTCATAACACTTACAAACATGACCATGCATATGCCATGCCTATTTTTTTTTTAATGTGCGTCTTACCGCTCCCTTTCCATACCAGTGAACTTGCCAGTATCTATAGCATCGACAAGTTCATAGACCAAACCGTCATGACCAGTGGCGTAGCAACAGGGGGGGCCGTGGGCCCCGGGTGCAAGGGGGCCAGTGGGGGGGGGGGTGTCATATACGTCTGAAGACACCCCTTTTTCCGCCAGCTACACCGGTTGGGGGGGGGGGGAGGGTGACAAAGAAGACCTACGGGCCCCGGGTGCCAGACGACCTAGCTACGCCACTGGTCATGACATTAGTCGGACAGCGGAATCGGGCGAGTGTCTCAATGCGCGTTTTCCGAACATCGCAGACCCGGCGCCGTAGCAGAAATATTCCTCGCGTCTGTGCTTGCTGCATACCCGAGTTGTAGCCGATGACTGTTTGCCGGTTTTATGTTTCGCAAGCCAAGCTTCACGCAGCTTCTTTTCCTGCGGCTACGTGTGAATGAGGCTGACACCGGGCTCCATTGCGTACGTCCGGCACTGCGGCACCGAGCAGTAGCCTACCATGTTGCGCGCCTTCAAAGGCAGCCACTACCTATTCTAGTGCTTTCAAATGTTGTAAAGGAGACACTCGAAGCAGGAAAATCTCGCCACTAAATGAGGACCGCAGCGTACGAGGGAATTTAAAACTCTCGTTTTCAGCTCGCTTCGGCGCTCCCGAAGCAGCCGACGCGGCCGCTATGTCCAGGTGATCCCTGATAGCACGTCACGCCGACGGTGGCGTCAGCTTTTCCAGTGGTGCAGACCGTTTCATCGGGCGAGGAGGATAGGGCGCGCGGAGAGCCTTTCCTCCTCTTTGGCTTGGGCGATCCGGCGCGGCGCTGCTTGAAAGTATTGCTGTCGCGTGCGGCGGAACGATTTCGAGATGTTTTAGATGGTACTTTGGGAAATTTACGCCATGTCCGTTCATATAAGGTCGTCGGGGAAGCCTTTCGGTGCATCGGTAACTAAAGTAGGCGGAAATATCTCTTGGGGGCTCAAAAATGTGACGCGTTTTATCAGACGCGGCGTACGTACATTATCAGTCACGGTGTGTGTATGTGTTGTGAACTATTTTGCTTATATCGGTTTTAATTCAACAAAGAAAACCGGTGTCTCTGTATTAGCAGCATGAAATGGTAAATCTGCTCACTATCGAATCGCTTGGCGTAGGGAGTAGAACATAAAGCATAAGAGCGCTTGCTCGTGCACGGCCAACCTAAGGCAACCACGAAACACCTAAGCGGCAGGCGCTATCAAATATTTGTGATGCACTGGCATCGTTCTCGCGCATTTCAAGTCTAGTAGGCTTCAAATTACCATATGTCTACGCTAACCTTCCTGCATGAGGCCGATGGCGCTGCTCAACACAGCGATCACTGCGGTTGCTGCACCAGCACGATACATATGTAAGCTGTGCGCTTCGACATTGCCTTTTTGGCCTGCATACAGCCATAATATATGAGACGGATCGCATAAAAAGAATGCGATGCCTATTTTTTAGGACAAAATTTCCGTAATACGTGTGAGTGCGTCGTAGAAAACGGAACGAGCACAACCGAAAAAAAAAATCTATTATCATCTTTCTCGAAAAAGCAAGAGAAAACGGACTAACGCCGCAATAGGACCTCGCATAGTCACGCCGCACAACGCTTACAGATATATAACCGCTGATGCCGTTTGCTTGGACCATGCGGTATATAGAACAAAGATATATGTAATCCAGCACCTACCACTGCTTAGGACGCTCGCGCAGTTCGTAAACAGTCCCTTTGCTGGACAAGCTTAATTCAGACTAAGGTATGCTGCTATCACTTGCCAAAACTATTTTATTCAGGGGCGGAAACCTCATCCATCGAACCAAGTAGTCACGCAATGTAACCTGCAGCGAACAGTTTGAACGCTTGTCAAGGTATAACATCACAGCTCCTATTGTAGCAGAACGGTACCCACGCTGTTACGATCGTCGCGTATGTTTCAAGACTCCTAAACCGCAGCTTGGAAATAGAGGATAATACTGCAATAAGGTCACATTAATGATTGGAACATTCAGAAATATACAATTGATCTCCGAGGCTGATTGTAGGCTCAAATATGCGCGCACACATCGCGCTGCGTGTTCCGTCCACCTCAACGTCAACAGAAATTCCGGCCATGACGCCTTAAACCACTTCAGCACGTCTCACAGAACCGTTTACCACGTAGAATGCGCGCGTCATACTAAACAGACCGCACGACCGCGAAAACAAACGCCAGAACCTACCGCCGAGCGTATACGTGCCATGCAAAAGACCGCTTTCACCCAAGCCAGTATGGCGCTGCTCATAGGCGGCGCCACGAGCATATCGAAATTGGATTTCACCGCTCTTTCTGCGCACGCGCGAGGAGCAGCAGTTGCGAGAGAGAAATGTGGGGACTTTTAGTGCTCAAAATTTCCCTACGCCTAGGTACTACAGGGAAGAAAGTTGTTAGCTCTGTTTGTCCCTAGCCGAGCTTGCAGCACAGAATGGCAGATGCGTGGTTGACAAGACGAAAAAGCCGCGTCCGAGGTGACTTTGTTGCTATTTTGTTGCGACGGTAGCATATTAAATTTTGTAGTCGCAGGGGATACGTTTGGAAGTGAGGTGTCTTCTCGGATGACTTTAGTGGCAAAGTATTACGTCGTGCCGATGCATTGTTCATTAGTGTCGTTGATCAAGGTCAGCATACCACACACTTAGGGGAATCGCGGGAACGGAAACAGTTTACGAATTCAACTGCCGTGCCGATGCATCAGTTCTTAATGTAACTGAGCATACAACACATCAGGAGTTTCGCGGGAATGAAAATTTTGTACTCTGTATGTGTAAGTACTAAAACTTCCGTCGCTATGCAATCTTAGCCGCAGATCGTTGTGAGAGCTGTACAGCCACACTGGCAAAACACTACGCCCTGCGGATGAATACGCAACAAATTTATGCTAAAGAAAAGTGGCCGTCATGCAATTTCATAGCAGTAGACCGTTGTGAAAGCTGTACAGTAACACTGATATTGGTTACGTGGTGCAGATTTGTAGCGTTTCTGAGGTGCTTGTGCGCAAGGGTAATTAATAATCCCGGCTGTTACGATGTCTAGCTCATATACGGGGCGCTCTATGTGGGCGAAACAAGGGCTCAGATCGCTACAACCGCGTGCGAAATAGCTCTGAAGGCCTGCCAGTACACTTGTTCGGCGTCTCCGTACTTGTACTGCGACAGGAGACGTGGCGGAAGGTGCGCACGTATCCTCTGACTGGCCGCTTTCCACTCTTGGTTCACCTCGCCGCAATACACTGCGCATGCTTGATTGCGCGACACTGGTGCCTTGCGGCGAAGTTGACTTTAAGTAAACGGCATTATGCAAGGCTCGAGCCATCTTGTCCGTCACTGCGGATAGAAAACGCATACACGTTCAAGCTATTTGAGCTGCATCATTTTGTCGATGTTTACCCCTCTTTACTAAATGAAGAGGATAACGTACGCCTGTGTGGGTGACTTAAAAGATTAATAAAAAGCCTGGTAACATATGTGCAGTCAGTGAAAAAACACTATTAATGCAGGCCTCCACGCTCCTGTAAAAAAAAAAAACAAAGAAAGAAAAAAGATGCAATTCAGTGGTGACCCTCTGGAGGTGGATCCGCTTCTATGTAAGCACAGCCGGCTCATTAGTCACAAAGTAGGAGCTGAAGAGAACTTTTTAATGCTCATTACACGACATTGACAGCAATTAATTTGTGGTCAGCCAGTGACAAACACATTGCACCAAAGAGTGGGACTTCGTCTTAATCCGCAATGCTTACGTGGCGAACAGGAGAGCAAAAGGTGAAAGAATGTTTTCATACAAGGCAAGTCATCCATGTAGTGGAATTGCATTTATCGTTGGTGTAGTGTTGATTCACTTTCTGAAGTCTAACCTTTAATGCAGCTTAGTTTCCGTTGGTGCAAGTGCTTCTACTGGAAACATCCAAAATATGATATATCAAATCAGGTTGCCGTCTTGTAATTTTTGAAATTTTCCTCTGGTCTTAAGTCTTTTCTTAATCTGGAAAAGCTGGCTGATTGTACATTTAATCTCGAGATAGTTCACACACTTCCAGCAGCACAGGTTACCACACTTTGTTGAGTGCAGATGAGCACTGCAAATTCTATCATTTTGATGAGGCACCGATCTAATGCCGCTCACTCTTGCCACAATGCTTTCTGAACTTGTACTTGTTTCTTCCACCTTCCATGTTATTGCTGTTGTGCTAAGGCACAACAGCAATAACATTTCTAGCAGAAAATGCTTGCTCCTTGGCATCTGATCTCCCCATTCATTTGCTACTTACTTCAAATTTTTTTTTATGTGATGCTCCTGCCTTCACATACTGTCAGGCTGTTCTCCTTCATGCGTTTCCTTGTACTCTTTCTCTCCGCTTCTTGCTCGACATACCGTGCATGCCTTCAGTCATGTCCAATTGATCGATGCAGTCTTGTCCTTTTCTCTTTCTCCTCCAGAACCTGCAACTTTCGAAAACCTAGCATTATTTTGCTCCTTTTTGTCATAGTGCCTGGCTATCTGTTGCTGATGCCACACATTCACTTTGCAATGGTTTATTAGACCACATACATAAATTAATAGCTGTATAAAACCTTGACCCTCCAGCACTTCCACAACATTCATGCAGAAGTGGAAACAAAGATTACACTTAATTCCTCACCACATGTTACTATGTCTGCATCAAAGGTTGATATTAGCAACATGTGTGCAGTGTCGTTGCCCATGCTTCCTGGATAGGAAAGCCAGTTATTCCAGTTCACAAGGCTAGAACAACTGCGAAGTGATTTAGCTATCTGCTTGTACTGCAGAAACCACATCTTTTTGCCTGCTGCATTCCTTTGTGATGCATTGAACGTGTCTGCTTCCGTTTCCCCTGCTATTTTTACAGCGAAGCTGTATATGGCTAGGTTCTGACCATGACTAATAGTGCATACATCGACAGGGTGTGTAGAAAAAAGTTGCGTCTACAAAATTGAATCCACAGTAGCCTGCTGTGTGCCAGCAGTGCTCAGTGGCTCCGGAGTGGATGGCAGAATAATAAAACGTCATTGTGTACCCACCAATGTCTATGCCTCGTTTTCTTGTGAAGTCGACATCGCTCTAGCGACGTTATCAGCAGTTTTACTTTGGTCCTGCTATGGCCAGGACGCGTCTAGTCTGTACTGAAGAAGAACAATGTGCATGTTTAGAGCACCGGTGTGAGCAACAGTGTGAAGGCAATGGGCAGCTGCTATAGCCAGACCCGTCTTGTCTGCAGATCGGTAATGTCGGATAGCTGCTCTGTGACCCATGAAGAACAGTGTGCCCGTGAGGATCACCTTTGCAAACAGAAGCGGGAGTGGGCACGAAAGCATCGGCGACCAATTGCAGTATATCACAGTGACCACAAAGCAATGGTTACCATGGTGACAAAGTAAATAGAAAATCAAAGATTACGAAGTTGCGTGTATGTTTCTTTATTTAATCAATATAGCAATTAACCATATATAACTCAATATACTTGTCAACAAGTACAGCTTCAGCTGGTCTTCCATCTTCACATAATGGAAGGGCTTTGAATTGTATTTTTTTGATCATTTGTCATCAAACTTGTGCATTTTCTTTTTGTAATGCTACAGCCTGTTTCTTCCATTACTGTTTTCTCTGCTTTCGCCTATTCTGCAGCAGTTGCTGGTATTGTCTCTTGCCTAGGTGTTGGTCTGCATTACATGCTAGAGATGCCACAGACAGTTTAATCACAGGGTGTTCAATGTAAGAGAAGGTCAAAATTACTGGTGTTTCTCATTTTTTAAGCAGACTTTTTTGAACTCTTGTGTGATAAAATCTCGCTTTGTTGATAAACAAGTGATTATCTTTGACAAGTTGTTTCCAATGACAAAATTTTTTCTGCGTCGAAAGTTCACACATTTGCCAACAAGGTGCACACATGACTCAAAGAATTTTGAAACTTTATAGGTCTTGCTTCATGCTTTGCCACTTGGTTTGACATTTTATTCCCATTTTTGATCTCATTAACCTGGCTGCTGTGCGGGAATACCGAACTTGCTACTTAGTACTCAGCCCGAAACAATGCTTTAACACCACTGTGTTGTCTACTTGCCTCACCATGCCACTGTGTGGTTTTGATCAGAATTTTCCATCATAAGTACACTGTTACAAACTTGAACATGACAAGTACGTTACCCTGTATGCAAGCAATGCACTGTTTAAAGCCGAGCTAAATACTTCACCAGAAGAACTGCTTTCACCTCCAGTCCATTCTTTTTAGTCTGTTGTCTAAACATCCTGCCAAATACTGTCATTGCTATTGTGTCCTGCCGCAAATGTTCATTGTCAGTAGACCTTAATTGTTTTGTCTGCTAGCGCAAGTAATATGCCTGAAAAAGTACTATGGTGGTGTCCTGTCCTATTAAGGATGACCAATTTTCCTGGAAACCATAGTAGCCAGAAGAATGGCATTTAAAATGTGCATCACCAAGGTCCTGCAGAAGAGCAGAGCTCAGTGTTTGAGCCTTGACATCACTCCATAGAATACCTGCACATTATTTGTGCTCAATTAACCTTGCTGCAAGACTTTTTCCAAGGGCAAGGCCTAGAATGTTGGTCAATTTTTTATGCTTGGACCTAGTTTGATGTGATTTTCTGTGACATTTTTCTCTATTCCTTTCTTGATTATTTTGGATAGTGGCCTTCTTAGGAGCTATTGCTTCATTAGACGTTTCCTAGGAAAGAAAATCTTGGATGCCTTTATACCACACTAGTGCGCATCATCTGTATGGACACAAAGCGCTCCATGAGCAGAGGTCTGTCTGCGGCAGCTGCTGTGAATTGCGCCCACGCATCACCCATGTGCTGCTCTTGTGGTCTTCCAATTAGTAATGCAGTCGTGCCACACTTCGCTTTGTTTGCGAAAGTGCCACACGAGACAGATTGTCCATGCTAGTCAATATATTGCGAAATGGAAACATGTATAGAGCTGCACTCAAATTTCACATTAGGCAGTAGGCGAAATATTTTGTAAAAATACCAATTATATAAATACCATCCAATGAAACCAATCAATATGTACTGAACCAAACTTGTCGCCTAATCGCACTGCAGGGAACCCCTGATCATTCTAAGTTACACCAAAGGCTTGTCATATTTAAATTGTCTCTTGTGCACGCAGTGCATGAATGGGATATCATTGAAAAATATGTGAATGCCTAAGGGAGTGTAATCAGGACTGGCACTTTTTTTCACTTTAACTGTCAGTTCCCTATATGTTGCTTCGATATAGGGAGGTTATGATCTAATAGAAACAGTTGGAAGACTGTTCTGTCCACATTGTCACTTCCATATATATTTTGTTTTGCACTGTGCATTCGTTTAAGACCCATCAACTAGCCCAAATTAATTTACATATCTCATAAAAGCCAGTGCACTGCAGTTGGAGCTTTGGAAATAGGCCTGTGTTTAAAACAGATTCGAGTGGTCGACACATGAAGTGGGCTCATTCATGTGAGTATCCATGTATGGCAGAAGATTTGTGATTTCGAGCTTCTCAATTAGTTTAGAGTGTCAAACAAGCTCAAATGCTTTTCTGTCTGCAATACAGGAATATAACATCAATCTGGCCAGGTTTATCAAGAATGCTAGCAAATGCTTGCATGTATAAACCCGTGATCCAACTTCCAATAAATCGTTGAAAGTACCAGTTGTGTGTGTCTCTTCTCTCGTCTGTCTTGTCTTGTCTGCGCTAAGCACTAAAAAAATGTTGTACCAACAATGTTAAAAGTCCACCCTTGCAATGTAAAGTTTCTTTCTTTTTTCAAAAATACTCCACACTTCTCTGAAATGTGAACATATTTGTTATTCAATAATCAATAGGTCAGTTTCGTCAAATATCCATATTTAATTCTATCCAGAAATATCAGAATATGAAAACCCCTACTACATATGGGCCTTGAGTGGAGCAGTATGGCCTTAAATGCGTGTAACCAATGCTACTTACAGGGAACACAAGAGGTGAGTCTGGGGTTTTATGTGCAAAACCACGACATGATTATGAGACACACCATAGTGGGGGACTCCGGATTAATTTTGACCACCTGGAATTCTTCAATGTGCACTCAATGCATGGTAAACAGGTGTTCTTGCATTTCTTCCCCGTGGAAATGCAGCTGCTGCAGTCGGAATTTGATTCCGCGCCCTTGCGATTAGCAGCACACAATGCCAAAGGCATTATGGCGGGTTTTAAAACTCGAGAGGTGGAAGAGAAACCGCGGAAAGCTTTAGAAGAGATGTTTTTTAGATTGTTTGACACATGTAATGCCAGTCAAACCAGGCTTCTAGCCAACTGATAAGTTAGTAAATGAGAGTGACTGAAAGGTGATAGTATCTGCCGCACCAAGATGACATCAGGAACACGTTCACATTGTCCAAATGATAATTTTTACAGCCTCAATTAAGAAAACAAATCCGTTGGCTGCCTAAAGGCGAGGCATCCTTACTGCGCGACTAGAAATTACTAAGCAAAGCAAAAAAGCACCTGCTGTATATGTCTGCTCAGGAACTGCAGTTCCCTTTGAGAATGGTCACCACATGCACCTGACTTTCTCCCTAAAGATTCCAGTATGTGTAATTATTGACAGAAAGGAAGATTTGATCACTTCTAATTGCGTGTTCTCCAATTGAATACAAGTCAAATGGTCAACAACTATTTGATTTACATTTGACATTTTGAACATTTGCACAGCACAAATATGCACTCCAGCCATACTCGAGAAGAACGCCATCAGTGCAGATTGTGAGACACCTGACGAGTAGGGAAAAAAAAGCTTCCGTTTCCAGGGCTCCGAAATTATTTTGAGTTTTGTGCAAGTGCACCGTCAGTAGCACACCTACTGGTGATGATCAAGGGTTCAGCATTTAATATATCTTCTCTTACCAACACTAACAATACGAGATATTCCTCTAAGAATTCTTTCCTTCCTCAAATAAACACTAATTGTCAATGTTTACTGCTCTTTTATGGCGATTAAACACTAAATTAAACCACCCCATATTAAAGCCTGCCGCACAACATTAACATTCAAGAGAGATATGAAGAAATATTTACTATCGACACTACTGGCTACAGACTCATTACTATGAACATATATACAAATTTATTTTACCACTTCCAGTGCTTCTGTATTTGCCTAATGTATCGCTTTTATTCTCCATATCCCATTGTCTTTATTTTTTCCTTCCTTACTTTTAGAAATTTTAAGTTTTTTGTCGCACAGTATATATTTCACTTGTACTTTGCATATTGTAAGCATATTTTTGTTTCTAATTATCTCGTACATTAACCTTGTGTTCTTTGATATGTGTCATCCCTATGTTTCCATAACGTGCTAATTACTACATTTTTATTTATTTATACGCAGCATCTATTTCATTTGCTTGTATTTGTAAGCACCTTCCTTGTATTTGATTACTTGCTTCATTAACTTCGTGTATTCTGATGTGTATCACTGCTATGTTGCCATAATGTATTAATTAATATATTGTTAAACTACTAATAGGTCCCACTGACAGTTTTTGTAACTTCGGGGCCTCCTTCTGTACTAATGATGAATGATGAAATAAAATTTAGGTATTCTGCATAAATTGTGTAATTATTAGGTATTAAACATCACCATTGCTAGATGTCACAGAGGCACCACTCCCGAGGTTTTTAGCCACCTCTAGTAGAACGAACAAGTGATCTTTTTTCATGAAGTGGATTGGCTTCCCACATGACATCATTAAGAATACACAAAGCAAGCCTCCTCATTAACCCATTAGGGACCGGTTTCTTTTTTTTTCTTGCTATGTTGAAATAAATCTAATATATTAACTTACCTTTGTACTAATAATTCACTTGCAAAAAATTATTACTCTTGCCTAATTAGATTTTGAAATATAGCCCGTGACCATATGGTCACACTGGGCCCTTACGCTACAGCAAAATACGCGAATTGAAAAACATTTATTTCAAGCTATGAAACATCACAAAAAACATACGTTGTGAATAGTTGAGCACTTATTTAGTGCGATATGGTTTAAATCATGGAATACACATGCGTCGTCATACTTTGTGCATTACTTGTGAACACGAGAGTACCTGTCTGCAGATGACATTGGTTCTACGCCATGAATGGTGCTTACGATCGTTACTACAGAATTACCCATCCAGAGGTCAGCAATTATCCAATTGTTGCTCAGCACGGGCTCTTCGTGCCCGCGAGGTTGGCGCTTGACGAATTGTGGTCGAGCGATAGGACACTCTCTGGGAACACGGTTCTGCTTCACTGTGCCCGGTGCCTTCGTAGCCCTGTGCCTTGAGATGCCTGAGTAGTGGCATGCCTGTGAATAAATTATCCAAATAGAAAAAGAAAGGAAGGTCGTGCGTCTCTGCTGCGAGTTCATTCACCACTTGAAGAAGTGGCGCCGCTGCTTTTCCGAAGTTCTTTTCATATTTTTCAGATGTTCCGGGATCCCCTGCTTGCCTTGATACACTTTGAAGTGTACAAGGTATCCGTTCTTGGCATTTAGGCACCATACTTTATGCCCGAAGCGGATAGGCTTTCCGCGTATAAACTGTTTACAGCCATGACGACCATAATACTCAATCATACTTTCGTCATAGCTCATGTGACGCACAGGTTGAAAGTGCTCCAGAAACCTTGCTTTCAATAGTGCCATCAATAGTGCCATCGCATTATCTGTACGAAACGATTTCTTCGCATAGCTTTGTAGGCCACCGTGTTGCTCATATCCAAGCCGCTGTCCCAGTGGCACTTTTTCCCTGGCAAGCGGTTTTAGCCGGACAAAACGAGCACTCCAAGAAAACCTAATTCTTCTTTGGTAACCTCCGGATCGGGCATACTTAAAAATAACGCATACTTTCTTGTTTGTTCGTCTAGCAGCTCCACGACGGCTTCGTCAAAAAAGATTTCGAACAACTCAACAGGTGAAAAGTCCCTGTAAGCAGCAAAGTTTGGGTAGGGAAATATGCCAAGGCTTTTCTGGAGATCACCGTTCGTCCACTTAGAAGCAGTGACTAATTTCGCAGGAATGGCCGCATCAACTACAGCAGAAGAAACTTCTCATGTTCCGTCACCTAGCCCGCCTGGGTCGTCATCGTCCGAGTTGGATCCACCAATGCGGCGTCCTTCAGAGAAAACAGTTTCAGCGCCGGCTCATAGCTGCCGCCCGATTAGATTGTCAATGAGCCCGCCTGAGTCTTCCTCGGCCGACTCTTCATCCAAATAGGTGCTAGAGTCTCGCGGTCGATATAAATCACTGACGCGTCGTCTTTGAGTATCTTCGCTATTTATTCCAACATCAACCTATTCAGACAATAATATAAGAAATAACTACTGCGGGAACATGCCAGCAGCCGTGCAAGAGATGAGAATGCAGTTTTAAAAAAAATAGGAAGTTAGGTAGCCTAAAGGCCCAGCGTGACCATATGGCAACGCGCAAGATAACACGCTCGTTCATGGATAAATCAAACATTAATCTCTCACAAATGCTCATCGTAGCTCACATTTTCAAAGAGCAATATGGAGGTAAGGATATCCGACTATTGCTCAAACAAGTAGTAAAAAAAACATTATCCCTTGTAGTGATGCATGGCGACGCTACTCGCACAGCAACAGTTTTTCCCGCCCTTGCGAGGGGCTCCCACAAAACGACGGGCACCTGCTGCCACTTGGTATCCATAAAGGGAACCCTAATCTGTCAAACGGCATGTCAAACGCGATTTTGGTGCCGTTTTGCTAATCTTAATTAATTGAAATCCACTGTGCAGACTAACGTGGCCATATGGTCACACTGGTCTTTAATGGGTTACGGTTATTTTTAGTAGGATATGAAGGCATAGTAATTGATGTACCTGTAAAAGTAAACACACTAATGTAAGACATGTAGATGTTTCTTGAGTCCAGTGGTAGGCTTGCCTGAGATAGCAGATTGCCTGCCACTGTTGTCTACACACATACTATCGACTAAAAAAGTTTACGGACCACGGGATCTCAGAAAACGCTAAATATCCGAGCAGCCTTTAAAAGTAGCCAGTAAAACCGTACATCACAATGTTCGCATATACTAGTAGAGGCTGGAAATGGGAATACCAGGCTTCGTTTTGAGGCTGCGGAGATATTCAGCTTTTTGTGAGATCCCTTCATTCGTTAACTTTTTGGGTCGATAGTACATTTGTATGTGTGTGGCAGGGAAGGTATGAATTAGAGAGTTTCTCCAAAAAAACAGGGCTTTGCTATAGATGTGCCAGGCTGTAGATGTGCAAGCAAAGAGCGAAAAAGAATGCAATAATGTTTAACAATAGCACAGTTACGACAGCAACCAAAGCAAAGCAGCAGAGGGGTACATATGGTGGCAGAAACTTGCACTGTACCTATTGCACTTATATTCTTGTACTGCAGGTGAGTGCAGAGAGTAAGTTACCGCGACTGCACACTGTACAAAACATGTAACAAAACAGCTCTATGTAAACTTCGTTTTGAGGCCATCATCACCACAATAACAAAAAAAAAAGCTGCATCTCTAAGTGACACAGGGACACACTAGGTTCAAGTAAACTGCAAGTAGCCAACACTACTTTCACTGTACAATGTCGTGTCCAATGAGGCAGGACATAGCCAAGGCCACATAGAATAAAAGTGACATTGGAGAGGAAAGGCTTTAGAGGAGGGTAATTTTTAACCACTTGCAGCTCTTTATATAGCATGGTGACATGAAGCTTTTTTGAGTAACCATTCGAGAAGAGATACTGTGTACGTGTAGGTAACACACAACTAAAATAGTTTCAGGGACCCTTTGGGTGATAAGGTTAACATTTAGTCTTTTTTTCTTTATGCACCGACAAGTTATACCGACATGTTACACATGTACAGTTTTTCCGTGAACATTTTTTTCCCTTATCAATTTGGGTTGTACCTGTTTTTTCACCAATAAACTTCCAGTTGTGAATAGGTGCTCATGTGTGTTCCTTACTTTCCTTGTATGATTTTGTTCTGTTTTCTTTAACTTCAGTCTTTCCTCAGCGGCAATGCTGATGTCATTGTTATTGATTTCTAGTGCTTTAAGCTAATATGGCCAGTCCTACACAATAGAGAAAGAGTGAAATAAATGCACAAGATATGCATGCTGTGATGTGAAGTGATTGCTTACGATGGGGCAGGGTGGACACCTTAGGGAATGATGGCTGGAACAATGTAATAATTATTTCCTTTTTCACACTTTCTCATTGGTCTCAGCAGCATTCTGCTTACATTATCATCAGCAGGTCTACCAGTAAATGATAAACAAATTCTGACATTATACCAGCTAATAACTGCCTTGCTCAAGATGGACAACTGAGCTATTTCATGATAGGTGTGTTTGAAAACTTGCATCAATACTGACTGAACGAAATGCTATTTTGCTTCAGCTACCTAGAAAGAACTAGCATTAGTGGGGTTGATCTCTTGATATGTCTTATGCTAAACGAATGGAGGTGCATTTGCCCATTTAGAATGAGAATAGTGGAAATTAATGGGACATTGAAAAGACACTTCAACATTCCGACAGTTGTTACAATTATGAAGGGCATGACAGTTCCCGTAGCATTACTGTTCTGCTTACCATTTAAAGGTTACCAGCTTACTGCTGTGGTTTGGACATTAAACTCTACATTCGACCTCACATTGTGTGTTCTTGTACCTGCCTTGAACCTCATCCTTTCCGTGCATACGAGGTGTGTTGAAAAAGAAACCGAACTTTTGCTATAACAGCTTTGCTGCTTATGGTACAACATCTTAAGTGCTGTCCCCTTCAAAGTAGTCCCCTCTACTGACAATGCACTCTTCCCATCTTTTCTTCCATTTTTGGAAAGCCTCCTGGAATGCAATTTCTGGAATGGCATGCAGGTCTGTTCTCGCATTGTCCTGGATCTCCTCTACGATTTGGAAAGGGTCTAGGTCCGGAGAATATGGTGGGTGGGGCACAAAAGGAGTGTGGTGTTTCGCTAAGTAGCTGCGAACAAGGAGCGACATGTGAGCCAGGGCATTGTCATGATGCAACATTCAAGCCTGATTTTCCCACAATTCAGGCCTCTTACTGCACACAAAATCTCTCAAACATGCTAGGGTTCCCTGGCAAACTTCTTTGTTTACCATCTAACCATGTGGCACAAATTCCTGATGGGCAATGCCTTTGCAGTCAAAAAACACAACCAACATCACCTTCATTTTTGACCGACTCATGCGTGCTTTTTTTGGATGAGGAGAACCTTTGGCCACCCACTGCGACGACTGCACTTTCGTTTCAACATTGTAGGCATAAGCCCATGTCTCATCGCCTCTTATGATGTTCTTAAGAAAGTTTTCATCGTCATTGGCAGCGGCAAGCATTTCCTGGCTGCTTTCAACATGGGTCTGCTTCTGTGCACCAGACAACAAACGTGGCACAAATTTTGCACTGACACTACGCATCCCAAGTTTGTCACTCAAAATTTCATGACATGATCCTATGCTGATACCCACTTCGTCAGCGACTTCTCGAACAGTCAAACAACCATTTCCATGAATCACAGTTCGAACTCTCTCGATGTGGTCATCATCTGTGGATGTGGAAGGTTGTCCAGGCTTGGGATCGTCACCG
Source organism: Dermacentor variabilis (assembly GCF_050947875.1). Lineage (NCBI taxonomy): Eukaryota > Metazoa > Arthropoda > Arachnida > Ixodida > Ixodidae > Dermacentor > Dermacentor variabilis. The sequence continues at coordinate 210,588,444 of NC_134569.1, read as the reverse complement.
ACCAACATTCTTCCCTCTTCAAAATGCTTGAACCAATCATAGCACTGCGTGCGACTCATATAGTCCTCCCCGTATGCTTGGCTAAGCAACTGAAATGTCTCTGTGAAAGTTTTCCCAAGTTTGTAGCAGAACTTCACACACACACACTGTTCTTCCAATTCCTTCATTGTCACTTTGGCACCAATCCGAAGAGCAGCTTGTTCATGTGCTCACTTCAGCGGCTGTAGCTCGCCAACTAACGGTCAGAGCGACATGCGGCAAATGGCAGTTTGTTGTCTAAACCTGCCGCTACATGCGCTCAGTAGCCGCAGCGCGCTCCCTCTGCTGATTGGCATGCTATTTCAAAAGTTTGGTTTCTTTTTGAACCCACCTCGTATATATTACTGCACACACACACGAAAACCTTGAGTCATAAGTGAGCACTGTCTGTCCCCTTTCCTTTTCCAATCAGTTGACGCTGTTTTCGTTCTAAATACCTCCTAGGAACTAGGCCATCAAGAAACTGTCTTGCAAGTGCCCTATATTATCTGTGTTGTACAGTCCAGTTTGTCAGTACACCTAAATTTAGCATTGTTTATAAATTCTGCTTAAGTGCTTCAAGATTTTATGTATTTTATTCTGTACACTTCTACAGGTCAACACCACCACATATTTCATGTAAGTAAAAGTTACTATGCAGAAAATGCTCGTTTTATTTGAAGACCAAGCAGTTTAAGTGATAATGCATGTCCTGACTAGGTAAAGTTAGTGAAAAGTGACCAAACATATTTTTCAAAGAAAGGCTATGTATATGTACTACAGGCAATACAAACCTCTATTTGCATGCCGCTGCTATAGGTCCCATGACCAGTGTGACTTGCTTTCTGTAAGCAGTACAGGCTGTACAGAGCTGTCAAGTCAGCTAGTCTTTAGTCTATCTAGCTTGCTTTCCTGGTGCTTTCATGTATACAAACCAGAAGGCCGCCTTCTACAGTATTATGCTGAATATTATGAACGGTTGTCTGACACTGTGCCTTGCAATGTTCACAGGCATTCTGCTTACCAGGAGACATCATTTGTGTTGGCAACAGTAGGTGAGAGGTAAATAAAAAATAAAGTACACATTAATTTAAAAGCCTTCATCTTCACTACATTGTGTAACATGAGGATGCCTTTCCAAAGGAATGTAGCCAGTGCCATCTGAGAGCACATTGCTCACCAGCTGCAGTGGCTTCATATCGACACAGGTGACACGCAACGACATCATTGTGCTTGAAGTGAGGTGCATGTAAAGCATCACAATCCAATAAAACTGCTCATCTTTTATACATGTACTGCGTTTTTGCTTCCACTTTGAGGTTGACATGATGAGCCTGAATGCCATCAACCATCCCATACAAAAACTGTCCCAACTTTCATTCAAATGACTCAACCTAACTGTGATAGGCTAGCAATTTTCTTGCTTGGATATGCTGTTCAGTTGGTGCATATTATAGTGCAGGCATACCACCAATTGAGTTAAGCATTGTGAAAATCAAGTACACTACATTGCCTACTTAGGCACATGAACATTTAAGTAACAAAATCTTTTTCTGCTCATGCAGTGACCTACAGCTACAAAGGAAGACACAAAGACAGTGCAGACGTGTAGGTAATATCAAGCTTTGATGCAGACATAGTAAGCTGTGGTGAGGAATGAAGTGTAATCTGTGTTTCCACTTCTGCATGAATTTTGTGGAAGTGCTGGAGGGTCGAGGTTTTATACAGCTACTAATTTATGTATGTGGTCTAATAAACCATTGCAAAGTGAATGTGTGGCATCAGCAACAGATAGCCAGGCACTATCACAAAAAGAAGCAAAATAATGCTGGGGAGTGGTCGAAAGCTGCAGGTCTGGAGGAGAGAGACAAAAGGACAAGACTGCATCGATCAATTGGACATGACTGAAGGCATGCACGGTATGTCGAGCAAGAAGCAGACAGAAGGAGTATTAAGGAAACGCATGAAGGAGAAGTCTGACAGTGTGTGAAGGCAAGAGCATCACATAAAAAGAAAAATTTGAAGAAAGTAGCAAATGAATGGGGAGATCAGATGCCAAGGAGCAAGCATTTTCCACTAGAAATGTTTTTGCTGTTGTGCCTTAGCCCTGGTGCTGTAAATGGAAGGTGGGAGAAACAAGTACAGTACAAGTTGAAAAAGTGTTGTGGCAAGCGTGAGCGGCATTAGATCGGTGCCTCATCAAAATGATTGAATTTGCAGTGCTCATCTGCACTCAACAAAGTGTGGTAACCTGTGCTGCTGGAAGTGTGTGAACTATCTCGAGATTAAATGTACAATCAGCCAGCTTTTCCAGATTCAGAAAAGACTTAAGACCAGAGGAAAATTTCAAAAATTACAAGATGGCAACCTGATTTGATAAATCATATTTTGGATGTTTCCAGTAGAAGCACTTGCACCAACGGAAACTAAGCTGCATTAAAGGTTAGACTTCAGAAAGTGCATCAACACTACACCAACGATAAATACAATTCCACTACATGGATGACTTGCCTTGTATGAAAACATTGTTTTCACCTTTTGCTCTCCCGTTCGCCACATAAGCATTGCAGATTAAACGAAGTCTCACTGTTTCGTGCGATGCGTTTGTCACTGGCTGACCACAAATGAATCGCTGTCAATGTCGTGTAATGAGCATTAAAAATTTCTCTTCAGCTCCTACTTTGTGACTGATGAGCCGGCTGTGCTTATATAGGTGCGGATCCACCTCCAGAGGGTCATCACTGAATTGCACTTTTTTTGACTGACTGCACATATGTTACCAGGCTTTTTATCAATGTTTTAAATCACCCACACAGGCGTACGTTATCCTCTTCATTTAGTACAGAGGGTTAAACATCGACAAAATGATGCAGCTCAAATAGCTTGAACGTGTATGCGTTTTCTATCCGCAGTGACAGACAACATGGCTCGAGCGTTGCATAATGCCGTTTGCCTAAAGCCAGCTTCGCTGCAGGGCACCAGTGTCGCGCAAAGAAGCATGCCCACTGTATTGCGGCAAAGTTTACCAATAGTGGAAAGCAGCCACTGTGATATACGTGCCCACTTGCCGTCACGTCTCCTGTCGCAGTACAAGCACGGAGACGCCGAACAAGTGTACTGGCAGGCATTCAGAGCTATTTCGCATGCGGTTGTAGCGACCTGAGCCCTTGTTTCGCCCACATAGAGCGCCCCTTATATGAGCTAGACATTGTAACAGCCGGGATTATTAACTAGCTAATATCAGTGTTACTGTACAGCTTTCACAAAGGTCTACTGCTATGAACTTTCATGACGACCATTTTTCTTTAGCATACATTTCTTCCGTATTCATCCGCAGGGGTAGTGTTTTGCCAGTGTGGCTGTACAGCTCTCACAACGAACTACGACTCAGATTGCATGGCGACACAAGTTTTAGTACTTACACATACAGAGTACAAGATTCCATTCCCACGAACCTCCAAGTGTGCTGTATTCTCAGTTACATTAAGAACTAATGCATCGGCACGGCAGTTAATTCATAAACTGTTTCCGTTCCCGCGATTCCCCTGAAGTGTGTGGTATGCTGACCTTGATCAACGACACTAATGAACAATGCATCGGCACGACGTAATGCTTTGCCACTAAAGTCATCCGAGAAGACACCTCACTTCCAAACGTATCCCCTTGCGACTATAAAATTTAATATGCTACCGTCTCAACAAAATAGCAACAAACTCACCTCGGACGCGGCTTTTGCGCCTTGCCGGCCGCGCATCCTGTGGATTCTGTGCTGCAAGCTCGGCTAGGGACAAACGGAGGAAACGGTTTTCTTCCCCATAGTACCCAAACGACGAGAAATTTTGAGCACCTAAAGTCCTCACATTTCTCTCTCGCAACCACTGCTCCTCGCGCGTGCGCAGAAAGAGCGGTGAAATCCAATTTCGATGTGCTCGTGGCGGCGCCTACGAAAAAACGGTCTGACAAGAACGGCACCGCGCGCGGCGCTGCTTCGCCGGCGTCGAGAGCGCCGCATGCGGGGCAAAATTTAACTAGCGGGTGGTACGCCTCTCCCATCTCTCATTTGCACCCCCTTGTTTGCCTCTTGCACCGCGGGTGTTTGGGCACGTTTCGTACCGCGCGCGGTGTGTGCCTACGTGTGCTTGCGTGGACGTTTCATTCGAAAGACGATGTACAGACTGTTGCACGCTTAGTGGAAAACTCGGAGCACATTGCATCGCGATGCGGCGAGCGCTTGAGTCAGGCGCGGCAGCAGCTCGCGCAGGTGCTCGAGGGGCGGGGTCTTGAACGGCGGCGCGCGCTGGCCGCATTGTCGGGAAGCGTTCTGTCAGCTGCAGTGCGCCGATCTCATCGTTACTGCGTCAAATGAGCCGGTATTCTGTACTAAGCGTTTTGCGACGCCCACTGATACGCCTAGACGGTAAGTTCATCGCTGAAAGGTGCAGGGCAGTCACAGACGACGTACTGATTCCCTACGTTCTTGACGGCCCGTTCCTGGAAGGCGACTATATATTCTAACACGATATGCCGCCGATCCACACTGCTCGTGTTGTGCAAGAGCTGCTGGAAGAGCGCGCCGTCACTCTCTTGGAGTGGCCGCCTCAATCCCCGGGCGCCATCATTTAAAATGTCTGGGGCTCGTAAGTATCGCTGGCGCACGATCCCCTCTATCAGTCGCCTGAGGATAGGCTTCGATCCAACATAATCAGCGACTGAGACGTGCTGCGAATGAAGTGACTCTGCACTTCACTGCCTTCCAGGATGAGCACTGTCATCGCTGCCGCTGGGGACATGACGAGATACTAACTGAAGTTCGGAGCGTGACGTGTCCGATTCCCCGCCGGCGGGCAGGGTCTGTCTGGTGTAGTGAATGATTGTCGAGAAAAATCACTTCGAGCTCATTGTCTTAACCTAAAACATTCCTTTAATCGTATCCGTTTGTTTCATCGTGTTCGACCCCCATAGTGATCATTGTTGAGTGCTTTTGTTTTCCTTTCGAGTCAAATAAAGACTGAGCACGTTGTCCGCACATCTTGGTGCGTCTTGTCGCTGCTTATTACGGTAGCACACACAGTGAAGAAATATGCGTGCACGCGCTCAGTACCCCGGCCTTTTGAAAGAACAAACGAAGCATGCTGGCAAAAGAAGTTTGTGGAACTCTATTATCGCCAGTGAAGGCTCAGAGTTTGGCGTCGCACAACGTTTAGTAAATAAGTCATTTTTGCAGTTTCTCACAAAATGTTTGACACAAATCCGTGTTGTCTCTGATGGCGACAACGGACTTCCATCGACACTGTGCGGAAATAAACAAAATATATCGCTGCATAGCACAAGTACGACCATGCGCACACAACTTTACTAGTACGTCCCCTACAATATAGAATAGAGGCAGCAATGTAAGTAGCTTGGCCATTTTTTAACAGTGCTCAAGAGACGGAAGTTGAGAGTATTAGTAATCATTTCTGCTTCAGGAATGCCGGCGCGGCCAAGACGCAGGCTTGTATCGTCCGGTAACTCGATCGATCGGTGCAGTGGTGAAGCGGGAATGAACTCCGGTCATGTTCAATGCATCGTGCACATATTCAATTTCTCGGCACGCGTGAACTTCGGCCACTGCTAGCGCATACAACGGAAGTGGTTTCCATTCTTGGGCAGCGCACGCACAAAAGAAACACGAGAAGGAAGACAGGGCAAGCGCTGGTCGAACAGCTGAAAGTTTTTGTATGAATAAAAGGATTATATACCGAGTAATTATTAAATTCATGTGGGTTACATATAAAAACCGTCATACACTCAGGAGTCATCAATGAACGAGCTCGCTTCGTTTGCCACTTGTTTACTTCGTTCGGCGCACCGCAATATTCCATGTCTGTCGTCTGCTTTTTCGTACCATTTTGTTGTGAATCGGCAGAATTTCACTGGTGGCATCAACCCTGTCGTGTTTACATTGCTGTCGTGACAGTCAACAACACAATAATAATTTCCGGTCATGCGAAGAGGCGCCGTCGCAAACAAAAGACGTTTCGCGCGCAGCGCGAACTGAACGCCGGCGCCATCGTGAAGGGAAGCGGCGGCGGAAACCTACACCCGTTGGAGGTGAAATCGTTCCGCCAGGGGAGAAACGAGCGCTGGCGTCTAGGATTAAACTTGGCGTGCGGACGTCCATACGGAACCTGACGGCGACGCCGACGGCAGGAATGCGCTTGGAGTGTCCATTTAAATTCTGTCGCAATATGGTTGAACTCGCCTCACAATGACTGTCGATGGTTATGGGAATAGCACTCAAGTAATGTAGCGACAGGCCATATTCCTGAATTCAGGTTTATTTCACACATGTGGTGGTAATTCTGAGACTCGTTGCTTCGGCTGTATGCCGCGTACTCCAATATCGTCCCACTTTGCTATGGCACTTCGTTGCCGTCGTCCATGATCATGGAGGCATGACAATGGCTGTATGAGGCTGACGTACTGACGATGGAATTATATCTGTCGAACGACAAAGGCTTATAACACGGCGGCATGGCTTCAATGACATGCCAATTTTGAAATTACATAATGCGCACATAATTCCACATGTTTGGTGACGACCAACCAATTAATGACATTCTTTAGTCGGCTTGCTAGGTTTTTTTTCTCTTGAAGATTTTGTAATCGCAATCAGTGATATAGGCATAAATGTATAACACGGGGAAGGCGGAGTGTGGAAATTCAAGACGATGAGCAAAACGGGAACAAGGTGGAAGCAGGAGCCAACGTTTTCGACAAGTGGACTTGCCTTTTTCAAGACGACATATACTCCCCTCGGCACAGTATATATTGTCACGTGGTGGTGACTTAGAAGAACACAGTAGCAATACTGTGAACGACAAAACTAACTTTTATAGGGCGAACCTGTGCCCGCAAGACAGGCTACACTTATAGCACAACGATAGCGGCGAACACGGTCGGCGATCGTCGAAAATCTGATCAGCGGGTCAAGCGCGTCGGCTTTTATACATCAATCGTCGAATGTTCCAGACTAATCGCTCGGACCCGCGCGCCTTCCACAAAGTTCTACATTATTCGTGTCGCGCACACATGCAATCAGATTACACAAGTTTCGGTCACAGTCGGTGGATGGAACCATCGATAACATTCCAGAAACTTCCCACACATGCAAGCGCGTCCTGCGCTGTGCCATAACATTTGTTAGGCGGTGAAACGTGTCGCCCGATAAAGGCAAGTACACGTGCCAATACCCCCCTCTTAGAAAGCATCGAGCCGATGCTGCAAACAAACGAAATAATAAACAAAAACACTAGTAGCAAAGAAAACAACAAATAGGAAGTTCGTCAACGTCCGTAAAAGGGTTTAAGGTTCACGACGTGCTCGGCGATGGCGTTGGGAAACTTTTTGTGTCCGTTAACCGGACGTTCATTGATTGTCCCGTTTCACCGATATATTGTTTCTTAGAAAAGGAACGAGAAGAACGGGTATCTAGTAGTCGTTTCTGTTCGAATGTAACCCGTAACAGCACATTGAATTGATCGAGAGCGATTGACCGATGCAAGTGAGGACTTCCGAACGATTATGCTGATGGCGAGTCGCAGCTGCTGCGCAGAGGCGCACCAGTTCCTGAGCAAACTAACGCACGGGGGTTGAAAACTTCTATTTAACACGTCCTTAGCTGTCAATCAATATTAATGCCTCGTTTCGGGGCAGCCTGTAAATCTGTGAACTCAATTCGGGCAAGGAAATTTTTTTTTGACAGCATCACCATGATTTCATCCCATTGAAACTTGAGTAGTTGATGTTGTAGCACACTTGTCTCCTTCAACGAACAAAGGAAATATTCATGTATCTCTACGTGTATGTGAGGCATGCCGTTCTTTTAACTGCTTCATTATCATCATCATCATCATCATCAGCCTGGTTACGCCCACTGCAGGGCAAAGGCCTCTCCCATATTTCTCCAACAGCGCCGGTCATGTACTAATTGTGGCCATGCCGTCCCTGCAAACTTCTTAATCTCATCCGCCCACCTAACTTTCTGCCGCCCCCTGCTACGCTTCCCTTCCCTTGGAATCCAGTCCGTAACCCTTAATGACCAACGGTTATCTTCCCTCCTCATTACATGTCCTGCCCATGCCCATTTCTTTTTGTTGATTTCAACTAAGATGTCATTAACTCGCGTTTGTTACCTCACCCAATCTGCTCTTTTCTTATCCCTTAACGTTACACCTATCATTCTTCTTTCCATAGCTCGTTGCGTCGTCCTCAATTTGAGTAGAACCCTTTTCGTAAGCCTCCAGGTTTCTGCCCCGTAGGCGAGTACCGGTAAGACACAGCTGTTATATACTTTTCTCTTGAGAGATAATGGCAACCTGCTGTTCATGATCTGAGAATGCCTGCCAAACGCAGCCCAGCCCATTCTTATTCTTCTGATTATTTCCGTCTCATGATCCGGATCCGCAGTCACTGCCTGCCCTAAGTAGATGTATTCCCTTACGACTTCCAGTGCCTCGCTGCCTATTGTAAATTGCTGTTCTCTTCCGAGACTGTTAAACATTACTTTAGTTTTCTGCGGATTAATTTTTAGACCCACTCTTCTGCTTTGCCTCTCCAGGTCAGTGAGCATGCATTGCAGTTGGTCCCCTGAGTTACTAAGCAAGGCAATATCATCAGCGAATCGCAAGTTACTTAGGTATTCGCCATTAACTTTTATCCCCATTTCTTCCCAATCCAGGTCTCTGAATACCTCCTGTAAACACGCTGTGAATAGCATTGGAGAGATCGTATCTCCCTGCCTGACGCCTTTCTTTATAGGGATTTTGTTGCTTTCTTTATGGAGGACTATGGTGGCTGTGGAGCCGCTATAGATATCTTTCAGTATTTTTACATAGGGCTCGTCTACACCCTGATTCCGTAATGCCTCCATGACTTCTGAGGTTTCGACAGAATCAAATGCTTTCTCGTAATCAATGAAAGCTATATATAAGGGTTGGTTATATTCCGCACATTTCTCTATCACCTGATTGATAGTGTGAATATGATCTATTGTTGAGTAGCCTTTACGGAATCCTGCCTGGTCCTTTGCTTGGCAGAAGTCTAAGGTGTTCCTGATTCTATTTGCGATTACCTTAGTAAATAGTTTGTAGGCAACGGACAGTAAGCTGATCGGTCTATAATTTTTCAAGTCTTTGGCATCCCCTTTCTTATGGATTAGGATTATGTTAGCGTTTTTCCAAGATTCCGGTACGCTCGACGTCATGAGGCATTGCGTATACAGGGTGGCCAGTTTCTCTACAACAATCTGCCCACCATCCTTCAACAAATCTGCTGTTACCTGATCCTCCCCAGCTGCCTTCCCCCTTAGCACATCTCCCAAGGCTTTCTTTACTTCTTCCGGCGTTACCTGTGGGATTTCGAATTCCTCTAGACTATTTTCTCTTCCATTATCGTCGTGGGTGCCACTGGTACTGTATAAATCTCTATAGAACTCCTCAGCCACTTGAACTATCTCATCCATATTAGTAATGATATTGCCGGCTTTGTCTCTTAACGCATACATCTGATTCTTGCCAATTCCTAGTTTCTTCTTCACTGTTTTTAGGCTTCCTCCATTCCTGAGAGCATGTTCAATTCTATCCATATTATACTTCCTTATGTCTGCTGTCTTACGCCTGTTGATTAACTTCGAAAGTTCTGCCAGTTCTATTCTAGCTGTAGGGTTAGAGGCTTTCATACATTGGCGTTTCTTGATCAGATCTTTCGTCTGCTGCGATAGTTTACTGGTGTCCTGCCTAACGGAGTTACCACCGACTTCCATTGCACACTCCTTAATGATGCCCACAAGATTGTCATTCATTGCTTCAACACTAAGGTCCTCTTCCTGAGTTAAGGCCGAATACCTGTTCTGTAGCTTGATCTGGAATTCCTCTATTTTCCCTCTTACCGCTAACTCATTGATCGGCTTCTTATGTACCAGTTTCTTCCGTTCCCTTCTCAGGTCTAGGCTAATTCGAGTTCTTACCATCCTATGGTCACTGCAGCGCACCTTGCAGAGCACGTCCACATCTTGTATGATGCCAGGGTTAGCGCAGAGTATGAAATCTATTTCATCTTTAGTCTCGCCGTTCGGGCTCCTCCATGTCCACTTTCGGCTATCCCGCTTGCGGAAGAAGGCATTCATTATCCTCATATTCTGTCCCGCAAACTCTACTAATAACTCTCCCCTGATATTCCTAGTGCCCATGCCATATTCCCCCACTGCCTTGTCTCCAGCCTGCTTCTTGCCTACCTTGGCATTAAAGTCCCCCATTAGTATAGTGTATTTAGTTTTCACTCTACCCATCGCCGATTCCACGTCTTCATAGAATCTTTCGACTTCCTGGTCATCATGACTGGATGTAGGGGCGTAGACCTGTACAATCTTCACTTTGTACCTCTTATTAAGTTTCATAACAAGACCTGCCACCCTCTCGTTAATGCTATAGAATTCTTGTATGTTACCAGCTATGTTCTTATTAATCAGGAATCCGACGCCTAGTTCTCTTCTCTCCGCTAAGCCCCGGTAGCACAGGACGTGCCCGCTTTTTAGCACTGTATATGCCTCTTTTGGCCTCCTAACTTCACTGAGCCCTATTATATCCCATTTACTGCCCTCTAATTCCTCCAATAGCACTGCTAGACTCGCCTCACTAGATAACGTTCTAGCGTTAAACGTTGCCAGGTTCATATTCCAATGGCGGCCTGTCCGGAGCCAGTGATTCTTAGCACCTTCTGCTGCGTCGCAGGCCTGACCGCCGCCGTGGTCAGTTGCTTCACAGCTGCTGGGGACTGAGGGCCGGGGTTTGATTGTGTTGTTCATATAGGAGGTTGTGGCCAAGTACTGCACCAGGGTGGCCAATCCTGCTCTGGCGAGGGAGTGCGTTACCGGTTCTGGTCACCGGGATTAGGCCACACTCCAGGCCTGTTTATGCAATTTTATCAACACGCGGACTTTTTCTTTTTTTTTAATCCGGTGGAAAATTGCCGGCACCGGGATTCGAACCACGGACCTCTTGCGCGCGAGGCGGGTGTTCTACCTCTACGCCACCGCTGCTATTCATTATGCTCGTTATGATATAGTACACCGCGGATACCTGAAAACAGCCGTTTTATGTATACAAGCTGCTCAGTCGAGCTGGCGTACAGTTGGGAACGGCACTACTTGCAGGTTTGAAATATAAGAACGGCACAACCTGTTTTTCTGGAAAATCGGGCTCGAGAATAATTTCATTTTGTTTACTCCTTAGAAAAGCGCCGAACGACACAGCTACTTCGTTTAAACAAAAATAAATTCTGGGGTTTCGCGTGGCAAAACTACGATGTATAATTACGAGGCATCCGCGGCATTTGAGTTTTGACCACGTAGGGTTCTTTAATTTGCACCTAAATATAAGTACACGAGCGTTTTTCCATTTCGCCCCCATCGAATTCCGCGGCCTGCATGGATTGAACCCGTGATCTCTAATTTAGAAGCCGAACGCCATAGCCACCATTGCCACTAATTAAACTACCGCGCCGGCTTCTTTGATATTTTTGTTTCAAAGCATGGACTGGAAAAAAATGAACCGGGCTTACGGGCCAAAGATTGGTACATCGAATAATTAAATAGAAACTGTTTTGGGCATCCGAGGGGAGGCCCGAGCCAATAGAAGACCACTTAGCCTAATTAGTCCGCGTTCTGTTTCGTCACGAAGACGCAAACACGAACGGAATGTTGCGCAGCATTTTTTTTTATATTTACTTCACGTAACACGACAAGACCCGCCGTGGTGGCGTAGTGGCTTCGGTGTTTCGCGACTAAGCCTGAGGTTGCGGTATCGAATCCCGGCCGCGGCGGCCGGATTTCGGTGGGGGTGAAATGTGAAAACGCCCGCTTACCGCGCATTAAAGAACCCCAGTCCCTCAATACGGCGTGCCTGATAATAGAATCGTCGTTCTGGCATGTAAAACCCCAGAATTTTATTTTAATTACGTCTGGGAACAGGGCGCTGGATGGGGCACATATGCTTGAATTGTTAACGCGGCGGGCACCAAGCGTAAAGTTTTTTTTTTTTTGTCTGCGCTTCGCATGACCTACTGATGAAAACATATATGTGCAAGAATGCACGCGACGCATGCTGCTTGCAGAACAAGCAAGATATTTGTTCTCCAAGGCAGCGTCAATAACAGCAGAACGAAAGCCAGCACTGTGGCCGCAATGCACGCGCAATAATTTCGCAGCATGCATATGTAGAATAAACGACAGGACTTTATTCTTAAGACATAAATGCACGTCATATGTAATTAGGAACACCACTTGAGCGGTCTGATCGCCAATAGCAGCGCGCGAAGCAGGGCGAACGCCCCCACTGAGCAGAATCGCCAGCTGTTTCCAACGGCGCGACCTTGAGGCGATCCACTCCACTTCGGTTGCAGCGCCGCCACGGTACTTTTCGTCGTCGGGCGCTTCACTGCAAAACACGCACTGCTCCGGCTGCTCGTCGCAATCAACCTTATTCTGGTACCCGCTGCTTGGGCCTTATACGGAACATGACGACGACGGCGGAAATGCGCCTCGAGTGTCCATATATAATTGCTATCGCAGCGAAACGAAATCTCAATGGTCGATGCTAAAATTGCATATTGTATGGCTAGCGACCTCACTGCCGCCAATTGTGTCGAATGTCCCTTGTACAGCCATTCAACTTCGCTCTGTTCGGCACCAGAGTGTAGAAGGGGACCCCGTTTCGACCACGCCAGGGTAATTTCAGATCCGCACACGTTTCCGCTATAACATTTAGGTCGACATACGTATATAATTTACATTATTCCAGTTCGTTTTATTACACTTATTTACATGTCACACAGGATGCACAGCACCATTTCGGTCACGTATACGAGCTATGCTCGAACGCAGAGTAACCGTCGGTATTTAAAAGCCTTAGTGGAATTGCATCCAAAACGCCTGCGGCTGCCAGGTGTGAAGTTTATGTCGCAGGTGCACCGCCTCTGGAACCGGCAATGTAGAGCACGAAATATCAAGACCGCTGTGCGTCGTGTCCGCACAGGAGTTCGCGGTGTACAGTTAGTTGCCAGGCGTCATCCTTGACGACGCTCGACCAAGTGTGTACACTCTGCGCAGCCAACCCTCTTCTAGGTATAGCAAGGAACGTCGAAAGCGTCACTTGTGCCTCAAGAAAGCATCCTACGGTGTTACGGAACTTATCACCACCTAAGAAGCCCGCGCAAGCGCACACTGGATTTTTGCAGTCCACCAGCCTGTCGCAATGTCCACAACGGGAGCGCCGTTCTTAGGGTGTGTGCGTGTGTCAGTGCGTGTGTGTGTCAATGTTTCTTTAATCAGTCTCACTCTTTCTACCCTCATTCCTCCACGCCAGCTCTTCCGTTTAAGCAATGGCTTTTTTCCAACTCTATCTTTCCCTCTCTCTTTCACTCAAGCGTCGTCGGCTCTGTCCAATCATTGTCAGTCCAGGCAGTTCATGACTATGTCAGCTTGCCAGGTTTCGTGCCCGGCCACAGATATGTAACCTTGCGCAGTCGTCAGTTGTAGACGGTGTGAAGCGTGGTAGGCGTCATCTGCCTTCCCGGTGTCGAAGCACCTGCCAGGAGCCTAGGCAACCCAAGGCTAGCTGCACTTGCCAGCTGTCAAGTCCCCCCAGAGATTCCGCGTCTCGGCTGCCGTCAGCTCGTGCTGCGCTAGGACGTTTCCGTACAACGAGCACAACGTCTTCGTCGCGGTGCCTCCACGTTTCTTCTTCCGGTGGTTCTTGAACCTGGGAGCGCCCTCCAGTGCAATCGCGTCGCTGCCCGCTACAACGGGCGCCCTCTCGCGACACATGCCCGTCACGTACACGTCCTCGAATGGGAACATGTGCGTCAGCCGAGCGGCCGCGTACAGAGGGCCGACGGCGTCGTGAGTCACAGCGTACGCGAATCCGCTCACGAAGTCCGGCAGTCGCGCCTTGGCGAACAGCTGCGGCGAGGTGAACCACTTGCTGGCCCGGTTCCGGTTGGGTCGGAACCCCTTCATCAGGTAGCCGATGATGGCCCTCCGGCGCCGCCGGGACCCAGCGGCCAAGTACTCTCGCAGCGCGGCTAGGTTCACGAACGCATCGTCATCGGCCTTCACGAGGTACCTGCGCAGGAAGGTGAACACTGTCAGTCGAAGCGCAAGCGGCGAATGCATGCGAACAGATAAAACCAAGGGATGCATAGGGGAAATTATCCGTGTTATAATTGAAAAGTAAAAATGATAAAGGGAAATAAAAGCGTACGAAAGAAACTCGCAGTTTCGCCAGATAGGCGAACAATCGATTGCGATAGAAAATTAGCAGACAGTTATACACTCTAAAACAATATTACACCGTGTGGATTGTATCTTGCCACACAACAATAAGCGTCATCTGTCTTGTCCGCATTTCCTTTCTTTAACGCTGCGGGCCCTGTACTTTCCAGTAACGAACGGCACGCACGTTATCAGCATGACATAGCATTCCCGACAGGAAAGTAGCGGGCGCGGCGTTTTCAAAAAAGGAAACGCAAGCAAGACAGATGACTATTATTGCTGTGTGGCAGATATACACCCCAAAGGGTGTACCTTTGTCTGAGAGTGTACGAAGTAAGGACAGTAAACTTCGCTTACCACGTAAATTAACAAGCATGGCGCTCAAGCAAGCTTGAACTCATCTCACTCGTTGATCGCGCACAACCGCTGTCAAAACTCTGGAGTGAGAAAGCGCGGCAGCAGCAGCGCGCGAATTGACCTTCGTGCTGCCTCTCGATTCGACGCGATCTAAGTGGCGAGAACACAACGCACACGAAGCTATCAGCATCGGTGCACTCCGTCCCCATCGCAGATCGCTTTCAAGGTAGGGCGCGCGCGGCCGCCGCCGGAGTAGAAGGCCCGCTCCCTTCCTCCTACCGGTGCTTTGCACGCGACGGAGACTGCGCGCTTCCTGCCCGCTTTCCTTTCTCGCGCGCGCGAGATTGGGCGACCATCGCCGGCTCACACTGGCACACTTGCACTCGCACATATAGCATACGGCGCACGGCGACGATGTAATCGCACTTGGACTTTATGTGGAACATCACGGCGACGCCGACGACAGAAATGCGGCTGAAGTGTTCATATAATTGTCACCGCAATAAAAAGAAAGAACTTGCTGCCGGTTGGAGCCGAACCCACATCCGCATTGCGCATGAGATGTTCAACCAGTTGAGCTACGGCGGCGGCTTCTCTCATTCCCACTTTCTTCGGAGTTTGTGTATGCATGCGTACGAGGTCTGACCATGGACAGTGTCGTCGGTGCATGTGAGGTTAGACATGTTGGGTTTCACTGTATGGTACAAAAGGTGGCTGGCCATTCAGTGCGGGTAGAGGCAGCAAGCTCGAAGGGAGGAGCAGAGTGCATTGCCGCGCATATATCCAGTGTTGAGCGACGCCTGTTTTCACGCCCTCGCAAAAGCTGGAGGCAATGGTGTAAAATTACTGCAGCGCAAAGCACTGAATTGCGAAAAAAAAGGAACAAAAACGGACGAAGAAAGAATGATTGCAAGAGGACAGCGCTCGTGTTGTCCTCTTGCAATCCTTCTTGTTTAGTCCGTTTGTGTCCCTTTTTTTTTTTTCGCACTTTAGTGCTTTGCGCTGCAGAAATTTTACACCATGGGCTTAAATCAGCTCGCTCACATCGCTATTCTTGTTCTTGGGGGAATTCTCGGGTGAGATTGCAAGAGTACCTTATTATAATCCGTAGCAAATCCAGAACGGAGCAGGGACTCTTCCTTGAAAAGCGCAACGCGTCTGCCATTTGTCCATTCGCATTTCAGTGAATATTCCCCTGACAAATGCCACCGGCACGGCGCCACGGTGCCGTGACAGACCGAACGGCTGCCGTTGCCGGCGTCAGGATAGCATGGGTGCTTCTGCACATTGCCGAGTCCCATCGAGGGTGCAGCGTGGACGCACGGAGCCCCGTGTTTGTTGAGGCCGTCTACGCGAGCAGCGGCCACTCGGTCTCGACTGCATGGGTAGGCGCATTACGAGAGCACGCGACAACACATCTGGCTCACCTCGCAGTCACCGCAATTTGAACTGTGTTTCTGTTTAATACTTTTAATAAGGTGTGAAGCCTCACACCGTCTTACCCTGAAGGCAATATGGTCACTTTTCCCTCAAATGCTGGGCTGCGTGAATCTCCTGTGTCACACTCTCTGCTGTGTCAGAGTGCCGATTCACACACACACACGGCGTCATGAATTGGCCTTATTTCGGCGTAGAACTGAAATTATTGAAGTACCGCATTTTCCGTATATATATACAAATATAAGCGCCTGCGGTGCTCCTCCTGAGGAATAAATCCCGAAAGAACAGTTATACGAGTGTGTCTAAGCTCTCTCGTTTTTCTTGATAGTCAAATTTAGGTGCCCTAGTCGATTTGTTGTCAAAGTTTCAAGGAATGAATGGAGCTTTATACACAGGCTGCAATAGAACGGAACAATATGTAATGGGATATCGATCTGCCATGGAGCGGCGGCGCATAGGGATATTTGAAGTAGCAGCATGAGTCCCTGCAGTAGGTTGATTATTCTAAGACCTCACAGGCTCTGAGGCGAGGAATCGCGTCGGAGGCGGTAAAAATTACGTTAGAAACCATTCTCGATGATTACCTAAATCAGTGGGAAGCAATTCTCCTCTGCAGGCGTGGCGCAAAGCCCGAACGAAGTCACGTCCTCCCTGGGAAACGCTCACTCGAGGACATGCGCTGGCCGCGACACGTTGCCGACGTGCGATGGGAAGCAGAGGCGGTCATTGACAGTACACGCTGGACCAAATTCGTTTTCGGCTAAGTGCCTCGCTGCTTCTGTACGCACTGCATGCCTGTGTAGTCTATGCAGTGTCTTAGCACTCGGACTTGATACTTTCCTGGCGTCCTGTTTATCTGCAAGTCGAGGCCTCACGCGCAACATAGCGCAACTATGGCGCAACCGAGTCACGCGTAGGTGCTGACGGGGTGGAGTTTTGAACGCCCTGTGCCACAACCTGGTCCATGGTGAACAATGAAGTTGGCTGAGTAGTACAAAACATGGAAGGTCTGTGGTAGTAGCTTTAGATACGACGACGCCAAGGAGTGACGCGATTCTCGCTTGTTTTGTGTGGTTTCGAGCTTTCTGCGTATAGTTTCTCCGACTCAAAAAGTGCTTGTAACGTACACACGGCGACTACAGCAGCAGTGCGTGGTTCCGAAGTGTCGTAACTGCCGTTATTGTCACGTGGTGAATTGCCATGAACAAGGTCATAATCCCGATCTACCGATTCCCCTTGAAGCCGCGCAAAGTGGAGCGGCGGAAGTGCTGTGCTGTTAAAAGTTGCAAAGTGAGTACATAGTAAAAATTGACTCGCCTTCCCGTCCTTGCGAAAGTGGATGTGCACCAAAGCTTCTGAAAACCTCCACTACAACTTCTGACGGCAGTATGCAATGCTTTATTGCTTTAGATTAATGATAGTAATTGTAATTTAGAGTAACTAGAATAATGGTAATTTTGGAAGCACGCAAGAAAGCTTGATATTGTGGCTAAAGCTATGACACACAAATACTGATCTTCTACCAACCTCCCAAAGTGTCATCTTCATAGGCTGGATCCATCCTCAAAGCTACAAGTGCCATAAAGAATTTCCCGCTCTGAGGCGACAGTATTGTGCCGCCTCTGGCTCGGGGTGCATTTACAAAGCCCTACTCGTTCCGCATTGGAATGGGGGATACGCCCATGTGCGACTCTTGTGGAACCACAGAAACGATCGACTACATCGTATGCATCTGTCCCCAATAAGATGTCGAGCGCGAAGTTCTCCGGACAGCACTGAACCAGCTAGACTCTAGACCATTTTCGGCAATGACGATCCTTGGACGCTGGCCGTACGCGGCGATGGCACAGAAAGCCACGAAAGCGCTCTTGAAATACTTAACGTCGACAGGTCTTGGGCACCGTGTGTAGACTCGGTGTGAACCTTCCACTGTGCGGGAAACTGCTCTATCTCTTCATCCCTATACCCTTCCGCCAGTGCAGGGTAGCAAACCGGACGTGCGTATGGTTAACCTCCTGCCTTTCCTGTCTTCTATTTCTCTCTCCCTCTCTTGGAAGCACGCCGCCGCTGGTCATCTTGTCGTTTTTTTCCCCTTGCCACTCCTCGTATTCACGCTGCCTCTTGGGAGTCCTAACCATGCGTTGCCTACCCATAGCGATGCTGCAACAATGAAATCAGTTACTAGGCTGGTTCTTTTACAGGTGAAAGGCTGGTGACGTCACTCCCACGTTGCAAGGTGCCGTCGCCGCGGCAGCTTGCGCATCAGTAATATTTACCGAGAAACGTATGCGGGGAGTGCTAAGTGCTTCGCATTGTTATCAAGAGCGCCTTATCATCAATGATGCGTTCTGGATGCTTGTTTTGTGCCTGTTCTTTATTTGAAACGAACGCTGTGCTGTATGCGTGATACCAAAGAATCTATGCACTTTTCGTTTCAATCGCTGGAGTTTTTTTTAATGGCTAAAGGTTTTATTTTCTTTTTCCCGTGAGGACCTAGTTTAGATAAGATAAGTATATCTGGTTGCGAAGCTTCCATAGGAGCCGATATGTTCAAAACATGGCGGTTCATATAATAATAATAATAATATAATATTTGGAGTTTTACGTGCCAAAACCACTTTCTGATTATGAGGCACGCCGTAGTGGAGGACTCCGGAAATTTTGACCACCTGGGGTTCTTTAACGTGCACCTAAATCTAAGCACACGGGTGTTTTCGCATTTCGCCCACATCGAAATGCGGCCGCCGTAGCCGGGATTATGGCGGTTCATCGGCGGTTCATGAGGCTTAGCGCCATATGTATGTGGAGGGAACACTTCCGTCGAAAGAAAAAATAATGTGGCCCTATATCCGTTAAAAACAGGAGTGACGTCATTTTGTTTTCGAAAGCGCGAAATTAGTTTTGTCGGCCTGCCTTTAGAGCTATATATTTATATGCCCCGCGATTCGACTTGGTGGGTGTTTCGAGCTTTCAGCGCGGAAAGCGATGCAGGAAAAAGTCAGCCGCACGGTTGTCGGAATCGCACCCCTGCACAGAAGGTACTTTCTTTGGAGGCTGACGAAAACTTTAGGTGCAGTGCTGGTCCTATCGCTGGACGCCATGCCCGTCAGTCAGCGTAGTCGCACGAAAACAACAATTATCTGCTGGTCATAACTCACTACTTTTGACTGAACAGGTTATGAAGCGATGAAGCTACCCACGTCACAAAATTCAGACAAACGTCGACAAGTAAGAACGTTAATGGGGGCGTATTTCAACAGGTGAACTTTACGAGAGCGCCTTTCTTGCACATTTCAAGAGCGGCACTGCATTGCGAGTGACAGCGGCGTCAACACCCTCTGTAACGGCAGGCGCTCAAAAGAAATGTACTTATTCATAATATTAAAATGAAATAAACTTGTGTTTTCTTAACTCGTCACGAATATATAAAATTGACCAGGAATTTTATTTTCGTTGAATGAATCTGCGTCTCGCTTGAACTAAAGAACGCTTTCTTTCTTTCCCGATGTTTGTTCTCTCCAAACATAGTCGCGCTTCAATCACTGCTCCCATGATCGCCCTTGTTGATGTCGGTGACAATTTGTACTGAACCGCTTTTTACTCGAAGCTTCGCGACCTATTTGGATCGACCTTGGTTTAGACGCTAACAGCTTCGCTGAAGGACTCTGTCGCCAGCAGGCGCCGAAATGTATTCGAGCATCGGAAGCATCGGAGGTGCTGTGGGATCGCAGCCCTCACAGCGGGCAGCCACTGTAAACAGTCACGGAGAATGCTTTTCCTGTGCCGCTGCACCTAGCAACATGCAGCTGCGGCAGCTTCTCGCTTACTAGTGGTTGCTCTCGACTTACCTCAGAAGAAGTGTTGTGAACAAAGCGTTGTGTCCAAACCGCATCGAGGCCAGGGAACACCTTGACCAACGCACTATCACGGCGCAGACAACACAGGGCAACACAACAAAAGATCGAGGTAATCGCGTGCCCTTTCATAACCATGTCGTCTGCTCGCAAAATTGCGAACTGCTGTGGCACACTCATACGATTTAATTATAAAAGACAAATGCGGAATATTACACGCAACTGTCGCGCATGCTCCAGAAGTATTTGTGCGATTTATTTGTGTTGTAACCGCCAAGACACGGGGGACCCAAAGCGGCCCTATCGACTGCGGCCAGCCGTCATCATTCGACCTTTGATCCTTAAAATCGTTTATTGGAGATCACTTAAACATTTTGGCTCTCTCAAGAGCAAGCGGTCAGTGCATTCATTATCGATAATTACGCGAGCATGTTTCACAGAACTTCCCTCGATCTCAGCGCCGTATGATACTCGTTGCAATTTCGAGTTGCAAAGTGCTCAGACGATCCCTTCGACATTTTGCACGTCGTTGGCGTTGGCGTCGTTGGCACACTTGACGTTGCAGAGCTTCTTTCCTCTCTGGAGAATGCCTGGCCTGGGGGAGTTTGCAGCGTCCAAAATTTGCCGGAATCCATAAAGCAGAAAAAAATTGGCAGTGGCTTAGCTCGGCTGTGCCAGGATATACGTAGCGAAAGCTAAGGCATAGCATGGTTAGCCTTAGTTAATCTTGATTGCAAGTCCATGTTAGTCTGGTTGTCTAGCTATGTTGCGGCGTTTAGCCAGTCGTTCGGCGCGCTGTTCGTCTGTTTCCTGGGCGATTCGTTTCCTCTTCATCTCATTCCGATGTCGATTCCAGGCCTCCTCCTGCTTAGCAGAATTGTCGCCGTCCATACTGCCGCATCCAGTGTGGTTGCGGCGCACGCGAGCTCTCCTTTTCAATCCTCCGACATGTTATCAGGCATGCGACGCAGCTGGCGAAGCGAGCGGAGGTGAACGCAACGACGAGCAACGCGGTGTGAAGTCATACCAAACGGCGGCGGCGGAAAGGCGCGGCGCTGCGCAGCGGCGGAACACCTATGGCTCGGTGCTACTAGTGGCGCATGCGCAGTAGTAACTAGGGAGCGAGAGAGAGAGAGAGAGAGAAAAATATGCACAGCGAGGCGCGCGTTGTGACGTCATGTGGCTCCTCGGAGCACCGCCAAAGCGAAATTGCAAGTTCGCGGCCAGTAAAGCTTTCGCTTTAAAAGGAAGAATGGTGGCTCCAGTGTGCTCCTGTGCTCTTGGCAGCAGACGTACACCTATGGATTGCGTAAACATGATTAAAGGTCCTGCAGAAGACACGTCAGGGCGCATTGGGCGTCTCCCCTTTGTACACCTTTGTTCTCTTCTTTTAAGGCCGAGAGAGAGAGAGTTGTGGTAACCTGTGCGAAACTGGACACGCATATGTAGTGCACACTTTGTCTAACGTCTTCGAAACAACGGTAACATCACACTTGCGGCAGCACAGTGGCCACAAGCCGACGCGCGGGGAAGGTTGAGGCGGCATGTTTGATTGTAGCACAGCCGTAAGGGTTGGGGTCATTTCGGTCTCTCCCATCCCATGATGTACTGCCTCCTCCTCCACTCACGTAATCGAGCTGATGAGTCGCCAAACGCGGAGTCAAGGGCATCGATCACGGAACGACGACGTC
Organism: Dermacentor variabilis; assembly: GCF_050947875.1. Taxonomy (NCBI): domain Eukaryota; kingdom Metazoa; phylum Arthropoda; class Arachnida; order Ixodida; family Ixodidae; genus Dermacentor; species Dermacentor variabilis. The sequence goes on along the minus strand of NC_134569.1, from coordinate 210,566,773 downwards.
CCGTGCCAGACCATGCATCTTGTCTTCCCTTCTTTTCACGCGCGTTGCGAGGCGCGGCAGAAAAGCGCTCACGTCACCGAGGCATCTGTCACCTCATCAACGTCCGGCACCAAGGTGAAAAGATCTTAAAACGAATGCAAAGAGTCGCGGTCTTATGACGCCCGGTTCACGTGGTGACTCGGTCGGCAGAATTGATTCGTAGTGCAGTTTTGCTTTTTGTTTTTGTTTCGTGTGTGACGTAGCTTGATTCGCACGAGATTTCGCCGCTATTGAGGAAGGCTTTACCTCGAATTTACAAGTGCTTTGCGTGGAAATTAAACGAGTTGCAGTCAGCACTTTGTGGTGTCTACTCTGTCGGCCCCTGTGAATTGTTTATTCGCGGTGATAAAATAGACTGATTAAATGGTTTTTGCGGCCTGATTGCCTAATGAAAATTTGAAACGTGCTCTTTCATATTCTAGCATGCTGATACGTACAACGCAACATTACGTCGAAAGTTCGTGATAGCCTTCGCATACATTAAGCGGATTCCTAATTTGGTCAACACTGGAGAACTCGCGATACCATCGCATTTAGCCTTCCGGCCTTCGTCTTAAAGGGTCGAATGCGAAGGCTCAATGAATTTGTAAAGCGTGCACGATGCTTCTGTAATACCTAAACATGAAAGGCATAGAGACATCGCTAACTTTTTAATTTTGAAGAATTGCCTGCTGGTGGGTGGGCAACGATACTGATATTACAAATTGTGCAGTCGCGGACATCCGAGCCGTTACTCGCAAAATTTGTGTTTGAACTCTTCACAATTCGCCGGTACTCGGGGGCTTTCACTTGTGATAGTGAGCGGTGTGTTATAACATGACAACTGGCCAATCGCAGATTCCATTTACGCCATTTACGCGGTGCTCCGGAGGAGACCATTGCTGGTTCAAAAGTTAACGCACTTCTTAAATACAACTGTTTAGTGTGTCGCCGTTTCGGCCGGAGAACGACCTTTTCAGTCTTGAGAAAGTGATAATGAGTATGGGGGGGTACCGATGAGAAGATGAAGCGTATGATAAATACTCACACTAATTTCCCTGTGCGCGCAAGCGACCAGCCAGAACGCGACTTAGCCAGAAAAGAAACGCAGAAGAAATCGTTTGCGGCGCGAAACGTGAACGATTTCTGAACCACGGTAACGGCGGTCCGAAGAAACTTCAACGGAAGTAACACGATTGTTTACTGGGGATATTTTTTTTCACAGCGAAGCTATTTATGGCTAGCCGATTCGTCCATCGGTACGTCGGGCGGTCGCCTGTACGCCGAAAGCTACTCTGGCGCAACCCTATGCGCATGCGCGAAAAAGAGAAGAAAAGAATAAAGAAAGACGCGCGCGATTCGCCGACGCCACCTAGGCAGCGCAAGGCCTGTTTAGTCGCATCCATGACGTCACCCTACCTGGCCCGAAATTTCCATTGACGAGGCTCGCGTGATGAAAGCAGTGACGTCAAAATCATTGTTGCCTACTCGGGGGCATCCCCATCAGATTCAGTGCAGTCGCGCCAGGTAACATGACATCATGGATCGGAGTGGAAAGGCCTTGTGCTATCTCGGATTATCTGCGCCAGTAGTGACGCCGTTGCTCTCCGTCGCAGCCGAGCACGCTCGCAGGAGTTGCTCTCCGGCTCCGATATGGGTAAACCGCGCGTGATACGTACTCCTGAAGACCACGCAGTTTTCGATCACCAATGCCGCGAGCAGAACAGGGAACGAGCTCGCCTACGCCGTGCCGGTGCTGCAGCCCAGGCACAAGAGCAGGCTCGTGCACTCGAGCGTTAGCAGCACCTGCGTACTGTTTGGATCGCACCGCTGGTACGAGTTGTTGTGGTCGCACCGCTGGTGCGATCGGTTGGGAACTCGGCGCTGACGCCCGTGGTTGTACCTGGGTCGCAAGCCCCAAGGGTAGCGTTGGCCTGGCGGCCTGGGGTACAACTGGAAGCATCCGAAGGTCCCGGCAAAGCATGAGTCGACTGGTAACAACAAAACAACTTGTTTATTTTAACATCGCAAAGAGTTGGCGGTCAGGTTGACCGAAGTAGAGAGACGGGAGAGCACTTTACTCAACAGAAGAAATCGGAGCCCTCCTCTTTTTGGCGTCCGGGGGCAGCTGTTTTTATACTCTCGCAGTTGAGGGCAAGAAGGAACCCCTCAATAGACGAGCACGTGATTGTACAATGGGCTAAGGTGACGCACACTGTCGTAGCGCCGCCGGTCGGGCACAAAGACTGGGAGGAGAAGGTAACTTCGGCTCTCGTAGCGCCTCTGGTCGGGCACAATGACTGGAAGGAGAAGGTAACCTCGGCTCTCGTAGCGCCTCTGGTCGGGCACAATGACTGGGAGGAGAAGGTGACCCCCTGCTGTCGCATCGCCGCCGGTCGGGCACAATGGCACATACACTCATACACGCACATGAAGACACGTGGCATCGGAACATGCCTGGAAACGCCTGGAAACGCCTGGAAACGCCTGGAAACGCCTGGAAACGCCTGGCGGGGAGCGTAGCGGCGACGCCGAACGGGCCAAAATGTCTGCCGCTTTGTTGCAATCGCGCCGGCTAAACCGCGCGTCGTAGGCGAAACGTAACAGTACCGAGGATCCGGCAGCCTACTAAGCCGTCGTTTAATGAACCGTCGTGATTAACCCAGTGATAAACACCGGAGCTGGATGTTTCAGCTTCGCTTGTTAACAATCTGTACGGAGTGCTTGGGCGTTAATTTTCCAGTAATATGTAGGGTCCATGGAAGTGCATGTGATTCAAGCTTCTCATACAATCCGGGTGTATGAAAGGGCGTCCGGAGTAGCACTTCCTCTCCACGACGAAAGGAGACGTCTCAACGAGAGATGTCGTAACGTTGCTTGCGATCTAGCTGACTGACTTCTGTGTAGAGGCGAGTACGTTGACGACATACGTCAAGTCTCGACAAGAACTGTTCGGGTATACTGGTCGAGATGTTAGTTGGGGCACTTAAGAAAGCGACGTCGATGGTGAATGTCGGCGAACGGCCGTAAAGAGGTAGAAAGGTGAGTACCTCGTAGTTCGTTGGATAGCGGTGTTGTGAGCAAAAGTCACAAACGATAAAAGATTGTCCTAGTTGTTGTGGTTTGGCCCGATATACGTTGATATCCTAAGTGTGCGATGAAATTGCTCTGTGAAGCTATTTATTTGAGTGTGGTACGCGGATGTCATCTTATGAACTGCGCCACAAGCTCTGAGTAGTTCTTCGATCATTTTTGACATGGCAAGACGGAGCACAATGGCGTCCAGAAAGAATGCGGCAACGTCTGAGGCCTAACTAGAGCGTAAATGAGCGTTCTCCGCTTACCGTGTGAGATGGTCGACAGCTGTCACGATCTATCGATGACCTGCTGGTGTTATGAGCAGAGCTCCAACCAGGTCTGTCCCAACGATGTCAAAACGTGTCTCGGGACAAGGAATGGGACGTAAAGGGCCAGCAGGAGGCGAAGTCGGTCGTTTCCGCCGTTGGCACTGAACGCAAGGAGCGACGTACTTCGCCACAAAGGTAGACATGCCTGGTCGAAGAGAGAGAGAGAAAAAAACATTTATTCGGATCATCGAGGTGGTTGCTCTTGAGGTCGAGTGGGTGGTGTCCTCATACCAGGACTCCACTGGCCATGGCTGCTCGGGTGCATTGATGAGACGATTGGTCTTGCCCCGCTCGGTTGATTAGCGCTCGAGCTAGGGCGTTCGCCCTTTCGTTCCCCTGCAGACCCGCGTGACCCGGCGTCCACGTGATTTGATGGTATTCTTGCAGCCTCGGGCCTAGAATCTGACCGCCAGCAGCGGTGTTCGTCCGTTCGTAAAGTAACGGCTCCAAACGCAGCTGTATACATGTTGTGGAAACCCAAGTGGCCAGCAGATAAGTCTTCGTAGAAGGCTTCAAGGACTTGTGTGCGCAGCGAACGTGGTAGAACAGGTACCCAGCGGTGTTCGTCGGTGTTGTAAAAGTAGAGGTGCAGCACATCTTTTTCGAGCTTAGTCGCAGTTGTCGACGTATTCTGGCATTCGGTGCAGGAGAAGTTCCGTACAGGTGGTGGATAATGCGGCTGCAGTATGGATCAGAACGTTCACACGAGGCGAATTGAGTGCCACGATTGGAATATAGCGTGTGAGTAACTGCTAGCGTTGATAACCTAAGTGGATACATTGTTTCCTCATCAAGTGGCGAGCAATGGAGGGACGCGCTCGAAGATAATAGTGGCAAGGGGCAGTGAGACAGAGCATCGGCATCCTGACGTTATTTTCCCCAGACTTGTACGTAACTTTAAAATCGTACCTTTCCAATCGGAGCACCCAGCGACTAAGGCGTCCAGACAAAATTTTCTGTGACGATAACCAGCATAAGGCGTGATGGTTGGTTATGACAGTGAAACGGCATTCATACAGATATGGCCGAAATTTTTATATGGCCCAAACTACTACGAGGCATTCCTGCTCTCTTATCGAGTAGTTCTGTTCGGCAGTCGTTAATGAGCGACTGGCATATGCAGCAACTAACTCTCTGTCGCGTGGTGGTATCACCCTGCAGAAGGACAGTGCCGATCCCATGGCCACTAGCGTCGGTGTGCAAAAAAGTTGGTGCTTTCCCATCGAAGTGACAGAGGACGGGGAGGGATTTTAAGAAAGTTCGCAGTCGTCTGTCCAAGCGAAAGTAATGCCCATCGTCAGCAACTTGTGCAGTGGACTCATGAAACGGCGGAAGTAGGATGCCAGGCCCAAGAAACTTCTTAATTGTTTTTGATTTTCAGGGTGAAGAAATCGAATCACGGCAGTAACCTCGTCAGGATCTGGTTGCACACCATCTTTACTGATAAGGTGACCCAACACTTTGGTGTTCCTTCTGGCAAAATGACATTTTTTTGTGCAGACATGGAGGCCAGCGTTGGAGATGCATGTCAAAACTTCGCCCAAATGCTCAAGGTGTCGATGAAAAGTTGCAGAAAAATAACGATGTCTTCTGAATAACACAAAGTGGCCTTCCACTTAAAGCCGCGTAAAACTGTGTCTATCATGCGTTAAAATGTTGCAGGAGCATTACATAAACTGAAGGGCATTACGTTGAACTAGTAAAGTCCGTCTGGTGTTGCAAAGGCCGTCTTGTACTTGTCCGCCTCGCGCATAGGTATTTGCCAATACCCGGATCGGAGGTCTAGGCTTGAGAAATATTCAGCACCCTGGAGGGATTCAATGGCATCATACATTGTAGGCATCGTATATACGTCTTTGCGCGTCATCTTATTAAGTTCTCGATAATCGACGCAAAATCGTACAAAGCTGCCTTTATTCCGGACCAGCACAACAGGAGATGACCAAGGACCGGACGACGGCCGAATGATGTTTCTTTTGAGTATGTCATCAACGTTTTCCGCAATGAATTTCCGTTCAGCGGAAGACACGCGGAATGGGCGGTGGTGCACAATCGAACTGCATGCCTTCGGTTTTGATGCGATGTACGGCGACGGAAGTACGCTCCAGAAGCTTGGAGTGAACGTCAAATAAAGCGCTGTGTTTTTGCAGTAGGGCCGAAAGGTCTTCTTTCTGCGCTACAGTCAAATCTGGATTTGCCGAGATCGTTAAAGGGGCGTTCGCAGCATGATCACCAGTCGTGGTAGAAAAACCTCAGTTCCACTCTGTGGAGAATGATGACCAGCGAAGCTGTGTATGTGGCCCCATTAATGGCGAACTGCACCTCCGCCCCGGGTCGGCTCGGCATTGCACTGTCTTCGGGATCGACCCACGTATGGGGAGTGCTTAACGCCTGCTTCTCCTCCGCCGCGGGTTGGCCCGGCATTGCACTACCTTGGGGATCGGCCCACGTATGGGGAGTGCTTAACGCCTGCTTCACCTCCGCCGCGGCTCGGGCTGGTATTGCACTAACTTCGGTATCGGCCCACGTATGGGGAGTGCTTAACACCTGCTTCACCTCCGCCGCGGGTCGGGCCGGTATTGCACCTTCTTCGGGTTCGGCCCACGTTGGGGAGTGCTTAACGCCTGCTTCACCTCCGCCGCGGGTCGGCCCGGCATAGCACTATCTTCGGGATCGGCCAACGTATGGGGAGTGCTTAACCAATGCTTCACCTCCGCCGCCGATCGGGCCGGTATTGCCTTCGGGATCGGCCCACGTATAGGGAGTGCGTAACGCCTGGTTCACCTCCGCCGCGGCTCTGGCCGGTATTGTACTATATTCGGGATCAGCCCGCGTATGGGGAGCGCTTAACGCTTGTTTTACGTCCGCCGTGGGTCGGCCCGGCATAGCACTATGTTCGGCATCGGCCCACGTATCGGTAATGCTTAACGCCTGTTTCAGCTTCGCCGCGGGTCGGCCCGGCATTGCACTATCTACGGAATCGGCCCACGTATATATGTGGAGTTTTTTGCTTGCCACGCCAACGACACGAAAATTTCCTTGGACGGTAGAGGTACACAGATTCGATGTAAAAAGGTGATGATTCGGCGTGAAGCGGTACTAGCGACATAGGTTCAGTGTCATTAAAGCAAGTCACAGTGGTGCCTTGAGAGAGCACAAATGGCGAAGGAGTAGGGTTAAGTACAGCGATCAACATTCTACCGCCGTGAAACCGCACCAGGATAGGAGGAATGCTAAGCTCACCAGATATGCAGCGACCGCTCGGCGCAAGGAACACATCACTATTTACAATGGTGTCGCAAGTCTGTGCTAGGATATGCTTATTGCCCGGTGGAATGGAACAGTCGGTAAACGTGACGAAATGAAGGCTGTGAACACCGACATCGGATGAAGATTGAATGTCCGTCATATGAATAATTCACTGACTGCAAGATATTAAAGCTGACGTTGAGGACAGGAAGTCTCATCCCAAAATCGTTGCGTAGGTGCACAAAGACAGCACGACAAATTGAATCCGCAGATAGATGCCATAAATGAAAACACGCCCCGTGCAAACACCAGAGGGCTGAATAAAAACAGCATTAGCACAATAAAAGGGAGGGCCATTATATTGACACGTGTACTTATCTTTATCGGGCGACCACGTTTCGCCGCCTAACAAACGTAATCGCACAGCGCGGGACGCACCTGCATGTATCTGAAGTTTCTGGAAAGTTATCGATGCTTCTACCCGGCTTTCTGTTGTCGCCGAACCTTGTGTTATCTGATTTCATCGCGTGACGCGAATGTTGTAGAACTTTGTGAAAGGCACGCGGGTCCGAACGATTAGTCTGGAACATTCGACGACGGATGTATAAAAGCCGACGCGTTTGACCTGCTGATCAGATTTTCGACGATCGCCGACCGTGTTCGCCGCTATCATTGTGCTGTAAGTGTAGCCTCTTTTGTGGCCACATGTTTGCCCAATAAAAGTTAATTTTCTCGTTCACAGTATTGCTACAGTGTTCTTCAACGTCACCACCACGTGACATCTGGTGGAGGTGCTTTTCGTTCATGTACCGGACGCCCCCGACAAGCCGTGATCCAAGCCCGGACCGCAAAGAGAACACCAACGTAGTTCCGGAGCATCGAGCAAGCCGCCGTCTTCAACAGCTACCCCCGGAGCACGGACTTCTACCTGAGAAGACCAAGAAGATTGTGGCCAAGGCAACCCCAGTGGCAGCCCCAGCGTTCCCCATCGTGCTGCAGCAGCCCAGGGAACCTCCGACGTTCCGCGGATCAACATGCGAGGACCCGGAAACCTGGCTCGAGACGTATGAGAGGGTCGCTGCATTTAACAGCTGGACCAGCGACGACAAACTGCGACATGTCTTCTTCGCATTGGAAGACGCTGCCAGGACCTGGTTCGAGAATCGAGAAGCCACCTCAACGACCTGGGACCTGTTCCGAAGCGGCTTCTTGCAAACATTCACAAGCGTGGTGCGAAAAGAGCGAGCCCAAGCTCTACTAGAAACCAGAGCGCAGCTGCCAAATGAGACGATCGCGATCTTCACGGAGGCGATGGCCCATCTTTTCCGGTACGCCGGCCCGGAAATGTCGGAGGAGAAAAAAGTCCGCTTCCTGATGCGGGGCGTCAAGCAAGAACTTTTCGCCGGACTTATTCGTAACCCACCGAAGACTGTGGCTGAGATTTCTGCGGAGGCATCGATGATCGAGAAAACTTTGAAGATGCGCACCCGGCAATATAACCGCCAGGGGCTCACGCCGCAGTACGCCATCCAAGGACTGGGTTCGGACGACCTTCAAGAGACCATCAGGGCCATTGTGCGCGAAGAACTGCGCAAGGTCCTGCCTTCGTCGCAGCCTCAAGTGGCCTCGATCGCCGACATCGTGAAAGATGAGGTTCAGCGATAGCTTGGGGTTCCTGAGGTGAAACCTCAATTACCGCAGCCCCAGCCAGAAGCGATGACCTACGCCGCCGTCGCACGCCGTCAAGGCCCCCCTTCGCGACCGCGCCAGGGTTCTGTAACGCCGCAATTCCGTCGTCCGCCGCCGCCGCCGCCAGCACGCCCACCCGTCGCCCAACGCACCTACGCGAGCAAGACGGACATTTGGCGAGCCCCCGACTACCGCCCGCTCTGTTATCACTGCGGAGAAGCCGGCCATGTGTACCGCCGATGCCCATACCGCGACATGGGACTGAGAGGGTTCGCCATCAACGCGCCGCGTCCACAGCTTGGGGAGCGCCCACGTGAAATCGCCGATTACCTAGCCGCCACTCAGTGCAACTCTCGACGACCGTCCCGTTCGCCGTCACCAGGCCGCTACCTGTCGCCGCAGCGCCGTCCATACACTGGCCCAGCCCGGGGCCGGTCAGCGAGCCCATATCCGGAAAACTAAAAGCAGAAACCGATGGAGGTGAGGTTGCTGTTCGTCGAACTGACGAAGATCCTCCGCCGCCGACGAAGACGCCGAAGAAACTACCTCGACGACATAACGACGCGCCGCCATCCCGACGAAGTGTGCAAGCAAAGAATACGACGACGAAAGCAGACCTGACGACGTCCCATACCAGCCACAGGTCAATGCGACACAGCCGTGATCCGACGCCAAGACCTAACTGTAACGCAAGGCAAAGAACCACCGACCTCGACGTGCTTCTCGACGGCCACGCACTCACCGCCTTAGTCGACACAGGGGCCGATTACTCCGTCATGAGTGGACACATCGCCGCCCAGTTGAAGAAGGTTAAGACTGCATGGGAAGGCCCTCAAATTCGGACCGCTGGAGGACACCTGATTACGCCGACTGGAATCTGCACGGCAAGAATTACCGTTCATGACCGGACTTACCCTGCCACCTTCGTTATCCTCCAACAATGTTCACGCGACGTCATTCTCGGCATGGACTTCCTAAACCAACACGGCGCAGTCATCGACCTGAAGTCGAAGTCGATAACCCTGTCTGAAGATCAAGCGATACCGCCGGAGAGCTCTCGTAGTCAGCATGCCTTAAGCGTGCTCGAAAGTCAAGTCAGCATCCCACCTCGCTCCAGCATTGTCATTCCCGTCGGCATCAAAACACCTGCCGACGTAGAAGGAGTCATCGAGGGTGACCAACGCCTACTGCTAGACCGTGAAATTTGCGTCGCAAGAGGGATCGCTCGACTCCACGGAGGGAAAACGGAAGTGATGCTAACCAACTTCAGCAAAGAGTTCAAGCACATCAGCAAGGGCACGACAATCGCGTACATCGAGGAAATTGTGGAAACGAGTAATGCCTTTGTCCTCTCAGATTCTGCAGCATCTACCCCGCCGACCATAGTTCCCGAACCAGACTTCGACATAACTTCCAAGTCTCCCCATGAGCAAGCAGCAAAAGCTCAGAAGTCTTCTCCGACGATACAAGGACTGCTTTTCGACTTCATCGAAGATTCGGCAAACACCAGTTGCAAAGCATCGCATAATAACCGAAGAGTGCGCTCAACCACTCCGCCAGAGCCCTTACCGAGTTTCGACGCGAGAACGTGAAGCTATTAGGCAACAAGTCGACGAAATGCTCCGCGACGACATCATCCAGCCGTCGAAAAGCCCGTGGGCATCTCCTGTTGTCCTGGTGAAGAAAAAGGACGGAACCCTAAGTTTCTGCATCGATTATCGTCGTCTGAACAAGATCACGAACAAGGACGTATACCCCCTCCCACGAATAGACGACGCATTGGATCGCCTCTGCAACGCTAAATACTTCTCGTCGATGGACCTCAAGTCTGGTTACTGGCAAATAGAAGTCGACGAAAGAGATCGCGAAAAGACCGCCTTCATCACCCCAGACGGCCTGTACGAGTTCAAGGTTATGCCATTCGGACTGTGCTGTGCGCCTGCAACGTTCCAGCGCTGTCATGGACACGGTTTTAGCAGGATTGAAGTGGCAGACCTGTCTCGTGTACTTGGATGACGTCGTCGTCTTCGCCGTAAATTTCGACGATCACCTTAGGCGGCTTGCAACAGTACTAGAGGCCATCAAATCATCAGGGCTCACTCTGAAGCCAGAAAAGTGCCGCTTCGCTTACGATGAGCTGCTGTTTCTAGGCCACGTAATCAGCAAATCTGCACTCCGCCCCGATTCGCAGAAGACAGCTGCCATCTCTATGTTCCCGCAGCCCATCGACAAGAAGGCAGTGCGTAGATTCCTTGGCATGTGTGCCTACTACAGGCGCCTTGTCAAGGACTTTTCACGCATCGCTGAGCCGCTGACGCATCTAACCAAATCTGATGTCGAGTTCAAATGGCAAACGCCGCAGGCCGACGCATTTCAAGAACCAAAACGACGCATGCAGTCACCGCCGGTACTGGCACATTTCGACGAAGACGCCGATACGGAAATCCACACTGACGCCAGTAGCCTAGGCCTCGGTGCCGTCCTAGTCCAGAAGAAAGACGGACATGAACGGGTGATATCTTATGCTAGCAGGTCGCTGTCAAAAGCGGAAGACAATTATTCTACGACTGAAAAGGAATGCCTCGCCATCATTTGGGCTACATCAAAATTCCGCCCTTACCTCTATGGCAGGCCATTCAAAGTCGTCAGCGACCATCACGCATTGTGTTGGCTAGCTAACTTAAAGGACCCTTCAGGACAGCTGGCGAGGTGGAGCATCAGACTACAAGAATATGACGTCACGGTAATCTACAAGTGCGGACGAAAACACTCAGACGCCGACTGCCTATCACGCGCCCCCATCGATCCCCCGCCGGAAGACGACGAGGATGACGACGCCTTCCTCGGGATAATAAGCGCAGAAGACTTCACTAAACAGCAACGAGCAGACCCGGAGCTAAAAGGTCTCGTCGAGTATTTGGAAGGGAACACCGACGTAGTACCTGGGGCATTTAAGCGGGGATTGTCTTCGTTCACATTTGTTGCAAATCGGTCGCAAGCCCCAAGGGTAGCGTTGGCCTGGCGGCCTGGGGCACAGCTGGAAGCATCCGAAGGTCCTGGCAAAGGATGAGTCGACTGCTAACAGAACAACTTGTTTATTTTAGCATCGCAAAAGAGCGGCCGGTCAGGTCGACCGAAGTGGAGAAGCGGGAGACCACGTTACTCGACGGAAGAAATCGAAGCCTCTCTCGGCGTCCGGGGGCAGCTGCTTTTATACTCTCGGAGTCGAGGGCAAGAAGGAACGGCTTGAAAGAGGCGCACGTGACGGCGGCGCCCGGACACGTTGTGACAAGAAGTGACGTATCCGCCGGGCCGGCGTCGGTCAGACCTCCTCGCTTCACAGTTGGGGAGCTCCTCTCCCCGGCTGCCGCGTTTTGACAAGCGTGGGCACCAACATGCACACACACACACACACGCACACACAAAGACACGTGGCATTGAAACATGCCTGGACGTGCTTGGAGGAGGCGTTGGGACAGCACTGAACTGGCCAAAATGTCCGCCGCTGTGAACGAAGCCCCGGCGTCCGTTGCATCCGCGCCGGCTATACCGCACGTCGGAGGCGAAACGTAACACATTACAAAACAACCTACACGTAAAGAAGAACTACTCACGAGTCCGCGCCAGCTACCTTCTTGTTGTTCCGTCGGCGCTGTGTCCAGAAATACTGTACGCCCTGCATGACGATCCAACCGCTGGGCACCTCGGATTCTCCCGAACGCTGTCGAGGATACAGGAAAGGTATTACTGGCCGCGCCTAACCGCCGATGTTGCCCGTTAGGTCAAGACGTGTCGAGACTGTCAGCGACGCAAGACACCACCGACAAGGCCAGCGGGATTACTACAGCCGATCAAGCCTCCTTACCGACCTTTTCAGCAGATCGGGATGGACTTGCTGGGACGGTTTCCGACATAACCGTCCGGAAATAAGTCGATCGTCGTGGCGACGGACTATCTTACCCGCTTCGCTGAAACTAAAGCTCTACCGAAAGGCAGCGCAGCCGTAGTGGCGAAATTTTTCGTCCAGAACATTCAGCTGCGACATGGTGCCCCAGAAGTCCTCATCACCGACAGAGGAACAGCATTTACAGCAGAGCTCACCCAAGCCATTCTGCAGTACAGCCATACAAGCCACAGGAGGACAACGGCCTACCACCCACAGACGAATGGTGTTACCGAGCGGCTGAATAAGACGCTCGCCGACATGCTAGCAATGTACGTCGACGTCGAACACAAGACCTGGGATGCCGTCCTGCCGTACGTAACATTCGCTTACAACACGGCGGTGCAAAAAACAACACAGATCACGCCGTTCAAGCTAGTATACGGCAGGAACCCGACGACGACGCTAGACGCCATGCTGCCGCACGTCACTGACGAGGAGAATCTTGACATCGCTACATATCTCCAGCGCGCCGAAGAACCCCGACAGCTCGCCAGCCTGCGGATCAAGAACCAACAGAGGACCGACAGCCGACGCTACAACCTCCGGCGACGCTTCGTAGAGTACCAGCCCGGCGACCGTGTTTGGGTATGGACCCCGATACGCCGACGAGGACTGAGTGAGAAACTATTGCGCCGCTATTTCGGACCCTACATGGTCATTCAACGTATTGGCGCACTAGACTATGATGTCGTGCCAGACGGTATTTTGCATTCACAGCGGCGCCGCGCACGATCTGAAGTGGTCCACGTGGTGCGTCTGAAACCCTTTTACGGACGCTGACGAACTTCCTTATTTTGTTGTTTTCTTTGCTACGGGTGTTTTTTATTACTTTTGTTTGTATGCAGCATCGGGTCGATGCTTTTTAAGAGGGGGGTATTGACACGTGTACTTATCTTTATCGGGCGACCACGTTTCGCTGCCTAACAAATGTAATCGCACAGCGCGGGACGCACCTGCATGTATCTGAAGTTTCTGGAAAGTTATCGATGCTTCTACCCGGCTGTCTGTCTTCGCCGAACCTTGTGTTATCTGATTTCATCGCGTGACACGAATGTTGTAGAACTTTGTGGAAGGCACGCGGGTCCGAACGATTAGTCTGGAACGTTCGACGACTGCTCTATAAAAGCCGACGCGCTTGACCCGCTGATCAGATTTCCGACGATCGCCGACCGTGTTCGCCGCTATCCTTGTGCTATGAGTGTAGCCTGTTTTTGTGGGCACAGGTTCGCCCAATAAAAGTTAATTTTCTCGTTCACAGTATTGCTACTGTGTTCTTCAACGTCACCACCACGTGACAATATGGTGTCTTCCCCTTTTGCAAGCGAGAACACAAGTCAATACTAATAACGGAAAGCGATGCATCCGTGTCAACCAAGGCTTCAGTGCGCACACCTTCAACACACGAAAAGTACATTTGACGGGCGCTCTGAAGAAGTTTCGTGTTGTCCGAAGGATGCAGCCTTCCCTCCGGAAGCTGAACTATTTAGTATTTCGGGCGGTGATCGGAGGTTGAAGTAGCCGGTTTAATGAGGGAAGGGGAGCGCCGCATTGGTAGTGTAGTGCGGCGATGCGGAGAACGCAATGAACCGGCAGTGTTGAATTCCTGCGGAGATGGGGAACTTCGTGGATAATTGAAGTAGGAGCGCCGAGGTTGTGGTACAGGGGCAGAAAACTCATCCCCTTTCAAATCCGGCATAGCGACGTCGTTCATCTTGTTGACGGCGTCGGCAATACAGCCTTGAAATATGGCCACGAACGCCGCAGTAGTAACGAACAGGTCGAAGTGGGCTTCAGGCGTTGTAAGACGGAAGCGGCGGTAGTCTTGCTGTGAGAGGATTCAGGGAACCGTTCATTACAGGTGCTTGCTCTCGTGGCAGCTGCGAGGGTGGCGCTATAGAGGCAACCTTAGTAAAATGGCGTATGTATGGGATGTAGGCACGGGACTTGCGGGCTCGTTTCGGCAGGTATTTCTTCCCTCACGACATGGCATAGGCAGCCACCAGGAGGCGTCACATGGACCTCAGGAGGGATTGACGAAGCTTATGCGTGCAGTTCCTCTCGGATAATAGAGCGGATCAGTGCACGTAGCTCGCCGTCGTTGGACAACCTGAAATCAGATGTGTCGGGGTGTAAGCTGATCATATTGTCACGATTCACAAGCAGCAGGAACTGGAAAAACAGGACAGGACACTTTTATTATAGGCAGACTGGAAACGATTAGGCAGGGACATCGTCTTCACTTTTGCAATGCGCGAGAGCTTCGTGTTTCTCTACGTGCCGCGCATTGGATGTAGCAATATGAATCTGATCGATGCGCTGACACGTACTGATGATGTCCGCGACGGTAGTGGGGTTCTGCGCTACAACAGCATTGAATGCCTCAGTCCCAATATCCTTGAGCAGGTGGCGTACGCGGTCATTCTCTGCCACTGAGGTATTCACACGGCGGCAGAGGGCGAGGACATCCTCCATGTACTAAGTGTATAGATTCTCCTGTTTGCTGAACCCGCTCAGCAAGTTTCTTGGCGTTACCTGAGCGGACAGAAAAGTTTGCGAAAATCTAGCGTAGGAGCTGTTTAAACGTGATTCAGTTTACGAAATCGAGTTCATGTTTATAAAACTAAGTTTTTGTGACGTTGGTTAGATAGAATGTGACGTGCGCAAGTTTTGCAGATTCGTCTCAGTGGTTAAAGGAACTCATGCGCTCGTACTGTTCTAACCAGTTTTCAACATCGTCACCACAATGTCCAGCAAACACCGGTGGATCCTTCGGAGCGGTGGCGACCGTCCGAGAATGGGTTCCCGCCGGAGAAGACAAGGTGAATGTAGCGGCATTGGCCTGCTGGTCTTGCGGTATGGCCGAGTGCAGTTGGTAGAGGCGGCGTCCCGAGTGGAGCTACAGGGATGTAGTGTAGTTGAAGCTGGAGAGACACCGGGAGCGAGAGGACTGACGAACAGGACAGCACCCTCCACCACTTGTGAAACAACGTTTAGGCCATCAGACTCTTCTTCATTCACTCGAGCGAGCCCCACGACACAGGCCCAAACGGGGATGATGACTATGTGCAGATGAGATAATGAAGCGTATGAATAATGCTCACAATATATGTAATCCACTAGCGCGTGGCTGCCTTCTCACACTTCACGCACATGCACCTTTTCTCCACTTTGACGCGCCTTATGCTAACGCATTAAATATAAAGCACTTAACTGTGTAATTTCTGTTGGGTCGTTTGAAGTTTCCCGATTCTTGCAATAAGCCCGATACGCCTCTTTCGTAAACCTATCTTCGGCGCGTAACATTTAAATTTATATACTTACGCGTATCTCTTGCAGTTCTCTTGCGCCCAGCGTAGCCCCGTCACCGTGGACAGGGACAGGTTGTAGTAAGAGTCCACGAAGTTGGACTGCACCAGGTCACCGTGACGGCTCGCCTCGTCGCGGAGCCTGTACTCCAGCACGGGGTCCGGACTCGTGCCCAGCACGAAGCCCAGGCGGCACAGGGCCGCGCCTCCAGCCGCGGAGTCGTTGCGCCGGCACACCGACCCCCAGGTGTCCCTGACGAGCGCGCGTCGCTCGACGTTTTTGACCGCCGATTGGACGAGCACGAGAAAGAGGACGCTGCCGTTGCCGGAGCACAGCTCCGGACTGAGCATGAAGCGGTACTTGGAAGGGTCGTACGGCGGCAGCCACGTCGGCTTCGGTCTGGACGCCTTCTTGCTTCTCTTGGAGGCGGCTGCGGCGGCGACTCTGTCCAGTCTCTTCAGGCTCTCCTCCAAGAGGACCGCACCCCGCCTGTTCTGCTCCGCCTTCTGAGCGATGAGGCGGAAGGCGGCGGGTCTAGCTCCCCGTTTCTGCACCTCGATCTTCTTGTTCATCACGTCCGCTGCCTCGCTAGCAGCGGGACGGCGACTTCGAGGCGCATAAGCTGCACTGGGAGCGACGAGTGTTCGCAGCGGTTGCTGGCTGCGAAACACGGGCGCGCCGACCAGGGTCTCAGTAACGGAGTGTCGGTTGGCGTGCTCCAGGTACAGGCGGTACGTGGAGCGCAGCAGATCCGGGAACTGAACAAACGCGGCGAACGCTGCCAGCGAGAGGGCCAGGCCGAAGCAGGACTTGGTGGCGTAGCGAAGCCGCACCTGTTCGAACCGGCGGAAGAAAGGAACGAAGCGGTTCAGAAACGAAATAGTTTCGGCAGGCATTAGTTTGTTCTCACAATGTCTAAAATACGGTTTAAGATGCCCTGTAACGCCGAAGCAAGCAAGCGTACAAGTTTGGATGACTCAGTAACGGTTGCTTTCGTTGGTCTTCACAGCGCATGCACGCGTGGCTTAAAGATATCAAGGACGGGCAACAGCGCTCTTTCACTGCCCACCTGCTCCTTATTTCTTATGTCTGTGTGCGTTCTGAACACCGCCCAAATAAACCGGAACAAAATTGGAAATCTAAATGACATAATTTACCGTTGTCGCAGGTCGTCTAAAGTACGCAAGAAACTAAGTTGCCCGGCCTATAGACGTGCCAGCAGTTCATGATCCACAATTTTACGAAACTGACGTGACCAAGCTAACAACTTCACGTGAAAGCCAATTTAGCAGGCTAATTTGTCTGTTTTAAATACTCGCTCCGGTTGCAGAAGCACAAACTCTACAAGCGTTGCATCCACGTTTTCCATGTGCATTAGGTTCTGTGGGAATTTCCAGGCATCTTTAACCCATGTGTTTGGCAGTCTGCACATTTTCATGCGCTTGGAGTGCATGCGTTACTGTTGACCAGCAAAGTGTCAGCGTTTCGATGTTCGTGCCGTTCGTTAATGATCCTCCTTGTCCAGTTGTAGAAACTAATCTGCAACGCGGGAAGGGAAGGTGAAGGCGACGCGCTGGCGCAGTTCACGCTCGTGATTAAACAAAAAACAAAGAAAAAAAAACCCCGTTTTCTGCTAAGCTGATGGCTGTTCTCTCTTGTTACTAAACCGATATTGAAGCAGCAAAAAAAGTGAGCTTTCCGAGTGAAATCATGTATAACGCAGCCCGATATCATTTTTTTTTTAGATAGCGCCACGACCGAATGCGTTATATTCGCCCCTATCTCAGCATCACCTAGCCATCCCTCGAATTGCGCAATAATGTTTTCTTTCACCTATAAAGGAATCGAAGGTACAGCAAGTTGGTCAATTAAAGCTGGATTAGATTATTGGGCTTTACGTGCCAAAAGCAGTATGTGATTATGAGGAACGCCGGAGTGGGGGGGATTCCGGAAATTCGGACCACCTGGTGTTCTTTAACATGGACCTAAGTACCACGGGTGTTTTCGCATTTCGCCTCCATCAAAATGCGGCCGCCTGGGCCGGGATTCCATCCCGCGACCTCGTGCTTTGCAGCCCAACACCATAGCTACTAAACAAGTACGGTGGGTGGTCAATTAAAGCTATACTGCAGGACTGTTGCCGCAGCTAGCAGCGTATAGGTTGCAGCATAGGCGACGGTTCGAAAATGCAGTTCTCAGAAATCACCTTATATTTATCCTTCAACGCTCGGCTCCAGAGAAAAAGAGGAGAAACGAGAGGCAGAGAGAGAGAGAGAGACGACCAAACAAAAGAAAGTGCGCTTGCGGCCGTGTGTCTGCGGCGTTTCAAAGCACTCGACCTCATTGCAGCGTCCGTCTTCCCGCCGCCTAATGACAGGTGAAGCTAAGCCCGCGCACATTCGATGTCCGGTGCGACGTTCCCGCCGCGCTCGTGTATACGCACGATTTCGCAAGAGTGCATACGGCGCGGACAGACGGGCGCGCTGCCGGGTATTTTGCCGCGAAGCCGGACCTGAAGGGTAGAGGCGGTCCGGGACAGGCAATCGTCGCGGCCGTTTACGATCGCCGAAGCGGGGGACGGCACTCGCACGGCGCTTGCATCCGCGTGGTCGAGGCTGGCGCTGCCTTCACGTCTGCGCGTGCGCTTATTTCGCTTGCTGCAGACGCTGGGGAGATGGTCGAGAGCCGCTTAAAGAAGCGCACGCGTCGCTGTGGCGCACAACGGAGAATGCCAAGATCGGGGCAACACAAAAAAATAACCACCTATCATGCCCGCGGTTAAGGCGTAAACCCGATTGTGCGCAGCTTTGGATCTTTGGAAGCAGTAGAAATAATGAACGGAGAAAACCAGTATCAAATCATTGTAACACCCAGCAGGAAGCGCAAAACTATTTGATACAAAGTGCACACGTGTCGTTTCGGCCGGCAGAAGCTCCCATCCCTACAATCAAGACATACCATTCTAACCACCTCCACCACTCTCTTCATTCCGCAAGTTGCGTGGAGACGGGTTCGGGGCAATATCACCTTAGTTAGATGAGATCAATATCAACACAAAGTCAATAAGAAGGTACCTTTCCTGAGCTTGCATGAAACGGGGGAACTTTCAGATTTCTACCCCTATTCAGAGGGCAATTAATAGGAAGCCTTAATTAGATCAGAGCCGACTCAGATTTTCCTATTCGAACACAACTGAAAGCCAGGTGCACACTGATTACACAAGCATTCAACTCATCTTAATGATATGTGTTGCGTTTGAAAAAGAACGCTAAGTTCTATTGACTCTTGGAAGCATAACGTTGACTTCATTTAGAAAAATAAAACTTGAAGCATTGCCGAACACAGATAAATAAAAGAAACGTCGCGAACTAAGGTCTGAAAAGCAGATAACTTAAATTTCAACATTACTATTTTTTTCAAATGCTTTATTCAAAAGTTATTTGCTTTGGTTCAGATCCTTGCATAAATGTTAATTTTGCCCGCTCTAGATGTCCCAACAGAGGAAGTTTACACCTACAATAATTGCCATATTGTCACGTTGTATAGTGACCGTTGAAGGAAAACGTAGTGCCCGAACTGCGAGTAACGAAGTTAATTGCGTATTGTGCCAATTTGTGCCTGCGGAGAAACAAGTGACACTCCATGCACAACATTAGCAGCGAGCACAGTCGTAGATCGTCGAAAACCTTGATCTACGGGTCAAACGCATCGCCTATTTATACATGATTCGTCTTAGATTGTAACATAATCGCTGGTGCTCGTACACGCTCTATAGAATGTACATCACCATTCGCATGGCGTATGCATGTGACTACAGACAGGATTCCTTCGCTATAGAATCGTCGATAACCTACAACAATGCTGCGATAAAGCTCTTGCACTAAGCGATAACTTTGTAAGTCCATTTGGTTCTGATTCATAGTGAGCGAATAACAGGCCGAATTGACGAGAACGAGTAAGCGACACACACATGGCTCTATGTGTGTCGCCTACTCGTCTCGTCGTTGTTATTCGCTCACTATGAACTTTGTAACATGCGTTAGCCGGTGAAGCACACTCACCGGAGAAAATATTAATAAGTGCGCGTGTCAATATTCTTTTTTTTTTGCATTGCTGAGTTATGCAGCTGCAAAGTTAAGGCTTCTTTTGTCAGCAATATTCATAAAAGGATTCATAGCGTCAATAAAATCATTCCACTCTGTGAAGATGGAATGGCAGCGAAAGCTGACCACAATCAAAGCCTTCAAACGAAAGACAAAGTGCTTTCGCTGCCATTCCATCTTGACAGAAAGAAATGGTTGTCATTTTTTGCGTTGCGAGTCTGGCGTCGTTGCTCGTTCGGAGGAGCCCGGGCTTGCGATGGTCGCTTTCGTTCAGCATCGCGGGAACGTTCTTCGTCGGTGGTCGTTCAGCGGCGTGCCGTTTACGTTCTTGTTGCTCTTCACTCCGGCGCTCCTCGTACGCATGTTGTTCTTCGGGTGTACAAACTATACATGTCCGCCCCGTCGATAACGCAGTTGTTGAATGGCTCATACCCGCGTTGGCGTGGCCTCCTAATTACGACGACAGAAGAGAATTCTACGCTGGAATGATGAGTGGCAACGGAGCCAGCTGTGGAAGACGACGACGCTCGTGCCATTGCTGATGATGATAGTTTTTTGCACAACGGAGCCAGCTGTGAAAGAATACGACGACGACGAACGCGCCAGCAGTGGTACTAGAGCGTTTGCATGGTTGGCGCCGATAATTTGAAGTCCTTTTTGAAAAATTTGTACCGAACATTTTTTTTTGCAAAAACATCTGTTCTTACCCGCGTGCCTGGGACCTCTTTGGGTCCCACGTGTGACAGGAATAGTTCAAGGGCGCGTTACAGGTTCCCGAGCCCGCAGAGTTAATTGTGCCATTGAACTTGGACTCTTTCTGCACTATCACCAGGATCGGCCTACACGATGATCTTTCTGCGGCCGGACGCCGAAAAAAACTACGCAAATATGTTCATCATCATCATCATCATCATCATCATCATCATCATCATCATCATCAGCCTGGTTACGCCCACTGCAGGGCAAAGGCCTCTCCCATATTTCTCCAACAGCCCCGGTCATGTACTAATTGTGGCCATGCCGTCCCTGCAAACTTCTTAATCTCATCCGCCCACCTAACTTTCTGCCGCCCCCTGCTACGCTTCGCTTCCCTTGGAATACAGTCCGTAACCCTTAATGACCAACGGTTATCTTCCCTCCTCATTACATGTCCTGCCCATGCCCATTTCTTTTTGTTGATTTCAACTAAGATGTCATTAACTCGCGTTTGTTCCCTCACCCAATCTGCTCTTTTCTTATCCCTTAACGTTACACCTATCATTCTTCTTTCCATAGCTCGTTGCGTCGTCCTCAATTTGAGTAGAACCTTTTTCGTAAGCCTCCAGGTTTCTGCCCCGTAGGTGAGTACCGGTAAGACACAGCTGTTATATACTTTTCTCTTGAGGGATAATGGCAACCTGCTGTTCATGATCTGAGAATGCCTGCCAAACGCAGCCCAGCCCATTCTTATTCTTCTGATTATTTCCGTCTCATGATCCGGATCCGCAGTCACTACCTGCCCTAAGTAGATGTATTCCCTTACGACTTCCAGTGCCTCGCTGCCTATTGTAAATTGCTGTTCTCTTCCGAGACTGTTAAACATTACTTTAGTTTTCTGCAGATTAATTTTTAGACCCACTCTTCTGCTTTGCCTCTCCAGGTCAGTGAGCATGCATTGCTGTTGGTCCCCTGAGTTACTAAGCAAGGCAATATCATCAGCGAATCGCAAGTTATTAAGGTATTCTCCATTAACTTTTATCCCCATTTCTTCCCAATCCAGGTCTCTCAATACCTCCTGTAAACACGCTGTGAATAGAATTGGAGAGATCGTATCTCCCTGCCTGACGCCTTTCTTTATTGGGATTTGGTTGCTTTCTTTTGCAAATATGTTAGTCATATACAGCTTTCACTGTAAAAAAATATTGTCCCTACACTATTTGAAGCTCAAGATATTTTTTTTCTTTTATAGTGCAGCATAAGTCAACGTTATTTCATTGGTTGTCAAACGAAACGATTTAGCCGTCAATAATTTCTCTGTAAGTGCATTTGGCGCTCGTGTACGTACTATATCTTCATAAACAAAAGATTGCTCGTGTCACGATAAAGGTTCAACGTTCGCATTCTGCATACCGTCTACAAGAGAACAGATCATGTTGACATTATCAGACCACTACATTTACGACAGCAGAACTTTAAGCCATAACGTCTGCCTTGACCTTGTTCACAACAACGCCCACTCAAATGGGTCATACTAAGCGACTCTCAAACGTCTCTATTGAGCGTTAACTTCCCAAACATGACAGGAATGATCACGGTCTAGTACGTGAAGCACAACAGATATGTACAAAGGCGATTGACCTTAATCGTGAAATATTGTTTTAGTGGATTCCTAGTCCCCGCGGCATTCCATGCAACGGATATCGTCGACAATGAGGTATGCAATACCGCTGTCACAAAAGGAATGCATGCACCGGTTTGCGTCAAATGTCTGCGAATGTCGAATGATAGTTGGTATGAAAGCGGTTGTCGAAATTCCGTTCTGTTTCGGATCCAAAAATAGAAATAAATATTTTAGTAATTGTCAGCCCTTCTGTCGATACAGTAATACACAGATTACTTTTAGGCATTGCGTACACAATGTGTTGTTTACACAGGTTAGGCCGAGGCAAAGCTGCAGTGTGGTCGGAATCGCAAGATATTTGGTACCTCTCATTGCACTGCAGTATTTATGTTTGGCACCGAAAAAAAGGTGAAGAGATAAATTTCGTGTTCTGGACAAAAAGCTGCTCTGGTGTGAAATAAAAAATATCTAACGACTGAACAGCAAAAGGGCCCCGTTAGGACCTCAAAATAACTTTTGAAAGCGTCAAGAAAACTGCGGGTAATAAGTGGAGCGCTGTAAAATTTTCTGCATGTTTTGCTTAAATGTCCCCGTGCTCAGTTTAAGGTTTCTTTGAAGTGTCCGTTGATGTTGGTCTTGTTGCAGCCTGTGGTGTAACCTTTTATGCAGTGTAGACGGTGCTTCCTTGAAATACGAGTAAACTGCAAGTGACCGCTGCATAATCTTAATTGACATTTCTTGCTGTGCCAACTCTGTGTGTTGTTTGAGTGTGCTAATTTGAACTTTATGCGTTAGCGCGTTCAGACTTTTATATGCACCTTATTTTACCACTTTGCTGCTTGTTTGCTTGTGTGTTTGTTGAGCGCGCCTATATTTTCTATATAATGTTTTTGTCTTGTTTGCTCGTTTTTCTGCCGGTATACCTTTTCTATATGCTGTTGGCCTAACTGAGAAGGATTGAGACGCATCACCCGTGATGCCAACCTCTCCTACACACATATTTAACAAACAAACAAACAAACAAACAAACAAATTAGCGCATTTAGTACAAACCGCAGGCAAGTAAACCTTGCTTCCCAGCAAGAGACGCCTTCCATTGCGCTGCCGGGAGTGTCCTTGAGGAGGCGTGTGTGATGAGTGACTCGCGTTGGCGCCGCGCATTTTCCGGCGTGTCGTCTGTCACACTCGGCCCTGGCTGGGAGGTAAACACGCCTCCAAGGGGTTGCGAACTTTTTTTAGCCGTGATCACCGCTGAATGAAAGGTGAGGAATGGGCTTCGAGACGAAGCCATTCGTACACGCTGTTTACCTTCAGCTTCAACTTCGGACGTGTCGTTGGAAATAGCTATGTTTTCACTCACTCAAGCACAGCTCACGCATGCAGATTTTGCGAGACGTCGGGACAAATATTTCACAAAAAATTGTGTAAAACAACAAGACACCTTGTATATCGAGCACTTACCTATATTCTGTCGCTTAGTTCGACATGCTTCAAATAGTAAATGTTCTGCGTGCCGTCCGTCCGTCCGTCCGTCCGTCCGTCCGTCCGTCCGTCCGTCCGTCTGTCCGTCTGTCTGCCTGTCTGCCTGTCTGCCTGTCTGTCCGTCCGTCCGTCCGTCCGTCCGTCCGTCCGTGCGTCCGTCCGTCCGTCTGTCCGTCTGTCTGCCTGTCTGCCTGTCTGCCTGTCTGCCTGTCTGTCCGTCCGTCCGTCCGTCCGTCCGTCCGTCCGTCCGTCCGTCCGTCCGTCCGTCCGTCCGTCTGTCCGTCTGCCTGTCTGCCTGTCTGCCTGTCTGCCTGTCTGTCCGTCCGTCCGTCCGTCCGTCCGTCCGTCCGTCCGTCCGTCCGTCCGTCCGTCCATCCGTCCGTCCGTCCGTCCGTCTGTCTGTCTGTCTGTCTGTCTGTCTGTCTGTCTGTCTGTCTGTCTGTCTGTCTGTCTTTTCTTTTTTTCCTTCTTATACCTCAAATGCTCCGTTCTGGGGTACTGCATGATAAGGGGTGAGCTTTTACAAAAAGTGTGCGGTGTCTTCGGTGTATTTCTTGAAGTGATCAGGTATGTAGTGCTTCACAGCTTCGGTGAGCTGATGGTTCCAGTCGTTCGCTGTTCAGACAAAGAACGAGTGTGCGTGCGCATCATTGTGCGCAGGTGTACTCTGCGGAATATCGGCGGGATTCCAGTGCCACGTGCTGTACGCGCCATAACGGATAAGAATTCTAATTGCGAAAGTAAATGAGTTAGTCTCACTTGTGAATGTGGTTTCTGAGGAGGCGTATGCATAGTCGCATGGCAAAGTCATAAAACCGACAAACGATTATGCACAGCCATATATATATATATATATATATATATATATATATATATATATATATATATATATATATGGCTGTGCATAATCGTTTGTCGGTTTTATATATATATATATATATATATATATATATATGCTTTACAACTGAACGCATATGTGCGTTGGAAGGAATGAAAAGCGATAACGCGAGTGCTCTACTTCCACCGATTTAGAATTAATAGCTTGCTCATACATTCCAAGGAGACTACATTGCGATGTTACGGGATATCCTTTTGTCAATGTGGAATATAGGGGCAGATTATTTGAAAACTATTTTCGTGCCACACAAGGCAAATTATACATGTGCACCATCATCATCATGATCGCGTCCACAGCAGTACGAAGGCCTCTTCCTGCCATCTTCAAATTACCCCTGTCTTGCGACAGCTGAGTCCAACTTGCGCCTGCAATATATATGTGCATTAGGCAGAGAACGCCAAAATAAAGCGCGCACATAACCTTGGTGTAATGCGACGCAAGTGATACTTCACGGAGAGCCATATTTAAATGCAGCACAAAGGGCTGATTTGCAAGATTTGTCACATTCTTTAATTAGCAGTGATGACACTCCGAGTTCTGAAAATAGAGTTTTTTTTTTTTCGATGGCGACTATTTCTTGTAAAAACATTGACTGCTACTGGAATCATTGGATCAGAAAGGATTCATGACAAATAATCTAAACCTTCATAGATAAAAAGAAAGAAAGAAAAAAGAAGAGCTGTTATTGTAGCAGTCACGCTACGGTGCTGCGGAGCACAGATAGGTACGTGACTCATACATGAATACATGACATAGACGCTATATCACTATGATATAAAGCTCATGGTATAAGCTCATATATGGCTCGTAATACAGTCATATAAATGATACATCGCTCATAGAGCGAAATAAGCCTCATGGAAGGCAGAAAGCTCGGTTTTTCAGATAACCGCCTCTAACAAGAAACAAAGCCTTGACGTTCCGACATATGACGTCAGTATAATAGGCGGGTACGTTGCCCTACGGCAAGCAGCGATATGTTTCTTTGCGTTCACGTTTTGGGAAACTGTGCACGTTGTAAGGGAGTCAAAAGTTGAATTAGGTGGTTCGCTTACTGGCTTAGGCGTTCTGCGTCATCTAGATATCCGATGAAGTTGTGCAAATGTGTATACGCGCCGTTCTGCATCATCGAAGCAGCACCTGTAATATAGATATGAATCTCTGAACGAATGTGTCGCACAACACGGCTTAAAACAAACTGAATACAATAAAATGCATTGAGGGCTATTGCGTTATAGACCCCTTTGATGACCACCTAAGGAACCTGTTTGATTTTATCTCCATATATTCGCCAAGCAAGCTGAAGTATTGCGATGAGTGTCTTGATCACTTCTGAATTCGAAGCAGATATTTCTTTTTTTTTGTTTTTGCCCCCAGATGAAGCATTTTGGAGATGCTCACTGTTCAAGAAGCACAAATACGGAGCAATCTGCCAGATATATCATGCAGCCGGAAACCTTCCGCATTGTTCCGTGCAAAAGCGATGGCTGGCCTGTGCCTGCCCAGCGCAGCCTTTTAATAGAAGGGCATTCGACGCCATGTTCGATTCAGAAGAGTTGTGTTCCTTCGTAACGTTTTTTTTTTTGCGTTATCTGACAGCTTTGTGTTATACGTAAGAGCAGCTGAACATAGTTGTGCGTTCCGTTGCTTACAATGGCTAGTAAATAGCTCAGCATTCGGAGGCTCCGAGCACGATTGTCGCATAGACACCACATCATCTCGCACACAAACAAAAGAGAAAACTGCACGTGCACGTTGTGTATTCAGCGTGTAACTGGAGATGCATGCGGCAAATACACCTGCGCTATAGCTTGCGCGAATTCACCGAAACCAACTTGAAGAAAGGAACCGCCGAACACAGATGAGCGGCAGCTGTTGTCAGCGTGCGTCTCGCGGTCGCCTTGTTCGAGCTGCTTGCAGCAAATGAAACCGCTTCACGGTTCAGGACATTTTGCACATCTAAATTTCGAAGCAGGGCCTCGCTAGCTTCGCATAACCGACAGCCGCATTTACGGCTAAGGTCGCAGGAACGTGCTCGGGCAAACAATGCCTGCTGTGCTGGTTACGACGTTCTCGCCCATAAGCGGCGTCACTTATTGTGTAGGTGCGCATCGGCAGGAACAGCTACGTCTATCAGGGCCACAGGCACCTCTCGCGATGCGCTCCAGTACGCCTGCCACGACCATCAGATACAACGGTTGCCCCGATGCACAATACCGTCTGCGCTGCCAATCTTGATGAAGCATATTGTCTGAGGGGAAAAGAAGGAAAAAACAAAGCCTAAAACAGGCGCATACAAAACGCACAACCATTTCTCTCAGTGTAGAGGCACTTCCTGACATGGGTGCCGTGGAAAAGTGGTTCTTTAGAGTGTACCCAGTGCACGGTACCTGAGCGCTTCTGCATTCCGGCTTCATCGGAATGCGGTCGCCGCGGCCGGTGTCGAACGCACGACCTTAGCCACGCAACGCCACAGCCGCTGGGCTATCGAGGCCGGTGTAAAGGGCAATTGTGAGTGATGTCACCCGCTGCCAACTTAGTTGAAAGCCCAGCGTGCTCCACTGACTGGCAGACGGAAGTGTAAGAGTAAGTTTTAGTCTTCACGTACACAGAAGCGCTACGTACTACGTTGATCTTTCTGAGCGTGAACACGGAACCATGTGTATTTCATATTATACGAGCGCAGCCTAGTGGCACAGCAGAATCGCTGTGCTCGTGTGTGGCGAGAATGGCATCCGTTCGCGCGCATCACGTCATCGGAGGGCTCGCCTGTCGTCTGCTTGGTGCTTCTTTCCAGCGAAAGTTGTATATGGATAGCCGATTCGTCCGTCCGTCTGTCGGTCGCTTGTACGCCGAAAACTCCTCCGTTGCAACCCCATGTGCATGCGCAAAAAAAAAAAAGAGAAAAAGAGGCGTGCGATTAGCCACCACCACCTAGATAGCATAAGGCCTGTGTACTCCGATCCATGACGTCACGCTACCTGGCCCAAAATTTCCATTGACGAGACTCGCGGTATGAAAGCGGTGACGTCAACATCACTGTTGCCTACTCAGGAGCATCCTCATCAGATTCTATGGCAGTCGAGTCAGGTAACATGACGTCATGGATCGGAGTGAAAAGGCCTTGTGTTATCTAGGTGGTGTCGGATTAGCTGCGCCGGAGGTGATGCCGTTGCTCACCGTCGCAGCCGAGCACATGTGCAGCAGTTTCTCTCTAGCTCCGAAAGAGGTAGGCCACGCGTCATAGGTACTCGTTAGGAGAAGGCAGCTTTCGATAAGCAACGCCGCGAGCAGAACCGGGAACGAGCTCGTCTACGCCATGCCGATGTTACAGCACGGGTACAAGAACATGCTCGTGCAGCCGAGCGCAAGCAGCAACTGCGTACCGAGGATCCGGCAGCCTACAAAGCCGTCGTTCAATGAACCGTCGGGATTAACCCAGGGATAAACACCGGGGCCGTACGTTTCAGCTTTGCTTGTTAATCATCTGTAAGGAGTGCTTGGGTGGCGATCTCTGCATTCAGTGCGGGTCAAAGGTAGATAAACTACACTAGGCATCTCAAATGGTGTGCCCCTGAAATGTTGTGTCTTGCCTGAGTACCAAGGAGTATCATTCATCGCCTTCACTTCTGCGCCCAAAAATATTCACGCTTCAAATAAAAGAAATGAATAAAAAAAAGAAAAACGCTACGCGAAGGAAGCTGTATACAGACCATTTTCTTCATTTAATTCATGCTCGACCAAACATTACCCGACGCGGTTGCTCAGTGGCTATGGTGTTAGGCTGCTGAGCACGAGGTCGCTGGATCGAATCCGGGGCCCGGCGGCCGCATTTCGACGAAGGCGAAATGCGAAAACACCCGTGTACTCAGGTTTAGGTGCACGTTAAAAAAAAACCCAGGCGGTCGAGATTTCCGGAGTCCTCCATACGGCGTGCCTCATAATCAGAAAGTGGTTTTGGCACGTAAAACCCCATAATTCTTTTTGGACCAAACATTTTAGGCACAATTAGAAACCTACTAGTTGTGGTTAACCACGGCTTGCATCGGGATACTTGGAGAGACATCCTTCAGCGGGAACCATTGCTGCCATTATACACAGAAGTAAATGGTAAAAAACAAGCACGAAGTCTGCTCTCACATTTCACCGCGCTTCGAAAACGTGTTCATCATTAGTATGTAGTGGTAGAACCAATTTACGTTTCACTACGGCCCATTTCATGTGCCCTGACATATATATTTTCCATAGCTCCGTTTGTAGGCTGGGACACCTCAGCGTATAGGACTTGCCATTTGTAGGGCGTGTTGGTAAACTGACTTGGAAAGCATATTTAGCGCCAGCAAACAAGGACAGAATTGTGGTGTCGTCTCCCTTCTGTCCTTGTTTGCTGGCGCTAAATATGATTTCCAAGTATAGCAGACGTCGAGCGCGATGACGTGATGCCATGCGCTCGGAGTAATAATTCCTTTGCGCTACACCTACTGAGCATGCGCGAAACCTTTCGGCGCCATCAGTAGACTGCGCTGATAGCACTTAATTCCACGGGCTCCCGTGTTCACGCTCAAAAAGAGCCAACGTAGTGCGTGAAGGTGATGCGGGATTGAAATGCGCATGTAAAGAGGATCCCGTCGCGTCCCGCGTCCGCACGTGAAATCTGGGCCCTTGTGTTGCGCGCTCCACGTGCGTGACGGGCTCTGTCAGCTACCAGGCGAAGAACGCAGCACAAGCTATAGCAGGGACGCGCAGTTCGCGTGGTTCTACATATAGCGAGGTGCGTTAATCGCGCGTCGGCTTCGCGATGCCGGCTCGTCTCGAAAGAGCTTGGCTGGAGTAGTGTTCACGTCTGCCGGAAGATGGTGCCAGTAGACATGCGAAAGTCGTGTTCCCGTATATGCTCCCGCAGGTAGCAGAGTTGCGCATAGGCCCGGTTTATGATCCAGCTCTGCAGTGGAGCCAGTCCTCGCGCGCGCAGGAGGCAAATGCCGTGCGATGTTCCATGCTTTTTTGTCTGCTGGTCGCGAGCCACATGCGGCAACTGTACGCAAGCACTGAGCAAGATGACACGCTTTAATGCAGGCTAAGCTCGAACCATTGGCGTAGACGGAGAGGTGCCAACCCCCCGAAATCTTTAGTTTGCGTGTACATATATACACGCACATATACAAACACCCGCACGAATGTACATGTAAAGAATACGACCCCTTTCGATCCCTCGAAATAAAATCGTGACTACGCCCGTGGCTTGAACAGCTCAAAAGTTCGCTTGCAAACGCGCATTACCTTGCAATAAAAAGCAGTGCAATGTTTTTCAGCATGCATATGAAGTTTTCTCGCGGAGGCGGAAGGAAAGAAATGTTTTAAAGAGTGTTTAAAGAGAACTTCACACACGTGCGGTAGACAATTATGTGAGCACGTTTTGGCTGCCGAGACGAGACGAATAACGAATGTCGCCAACAGAACTATCGTGGCTGCAATATTATGTCAGTGACCGTTGACCGTCATTCATCACTAAACGTCGTTCACAGTAGCTGCACGTTTTCGATATATGCCGTGCAGACACGTAAATTTAAAAGCATTTCAAATGTTCACATGCGCACATCTTATGCAAAGTTTATTTTTACGATTCATACCGCAAACTTAACAGCTGCTTCGTAGCAGCAAATCGGCAAGTGGAAAAAGATTCAAGATGCACGATCTTCTAGATCAAATTTATTTCGTACAAGGGAATGGATGAGCAATGGCTGGTGGCAGCAGGGGATAAGTGCTGGTTCTTGGAGCCTTGGGGGATAGAATTCAAAGCCACTGGAAAGGCAACAAGTTATTAAGAGTAACAACAGGTTATTGTTATTTGACTAATCACATAAGATGACAAACTGGCAAAGTAATTATTCACACATTGGAGACTGTAATATAAATAGACAGCACATTTTTTCTTTATCTCTTCATACTGCTCAAGTTAGTTTACTATAACGCAGCGCTTATTAAACGTACAAAAATAATTTCACATTCCTCATGTCGACTAAGGCTGATCGAACGAGCAACATATTGCGGGCGGTAAAAGCTGACGCTATCGCAGCTGTCTCATAAGCGGGAGCGCATGGTGTTTTCGCTTACTACGAAACAATGAACACCAGCACATCAATCGACTTTACATAAAAAATCAGAACGCTGACAAAAAAAATTTAAGAAGAACGGAGCAGAGAAGTGTATTTCGCTAGAATAGCAGCTTGGGCTTGTTGGTTTTCCATCCTGCTAGTAACTAGCAGGAGCAGAGAAAAGCCAGGGTGCAGCGGGCAAATTGTACCTGCAAGTATTTACTCTGTTCTGAGCACCCTTTTCTGAAGCCGCATAGTCAGAACAATCGTACAAGCAACAAAGCGAATTGGGCTAGTTGGTGAGTTAACATTGTTGGTGTATACGTGCAGCGCGACACAGACGTGTCGTCCATTCTTTGTCCCGCGTCTGTGTTGCGCTGCACATATACTCCGAAAATTGCACAAGTGAACAACCTCTCATGCCAGACGTACGCATTTCAGCGTGTACAGGAGTGTTACTCGAGATAAATGCTGCTTTTGTGTAAACAAGTCGAACTCACCTCTGTCAACAAGGCGAACGCATCTCGCATATCCTGGTGCCCTTCGGAGCCGGCCGGTCTCGTCCGTTTGCACGGCACCGCGTAAAAAGCTTGGCCACCTTCCGTGCGATTTGCGCAGTTTGGTGCGCCGCAACCCGTGATGCTGGAATGCAAGTGTCAAAATGATATGCTTCGTAGCACTTCACCAAAGTCATTAAGTTAATACCCTCGAATACCGTACATGCAACCCGGAACCGATCGTTGCTACGCACGCTCGACGGTCCGCTGATTGCAATTTCGATGGCGCTGACAGAAACGAGTCGGTGCCGTTTCCGTAAAGTTGGCTTCGGAGCGCGCAGTTGATCATTTGACGTCATTTTGCACCACGTGATCGCGCCCGGCGAATAGCGGTGCGAGCGGCGCCGGAAGATTTATGCGCGACTCTGCTCCTTGCGCGAGCATATACAGGAACACTATGCGAAAGAAATGAGCTAAACGACTGCATAACCTCCACCCACAGACGTGCGTACGCGAAACTGTAGACCCTTTTCAGGGCGATCCCGTGGGCACCGCCATTTCTGATCACGTGGTGATGCCTCCATTGCTCGCCTCATCTGCCTCCTTGTTTACAAACAATGTGCATGACGTCGGTGCGACTCAGCAAACATCTGTCTCGGCAGATTTCGTAGACGGCGACTGGGTAGACGACACGAGGCTTTGGCAACAGCCTCAGGACATGTAAGCACTTTGGGAACTCATTAGGCCTTGTCCATAAGGCGCGAACAGCGCGTACTGTGCTTGTACTGAAAGCAGGACTAGAAATATTTTCCAGCCAGTCTGAACTTTCCGCTTATTAATTAAATCAGAATCAGTGTTTTGTTCTTCCTTCTTTATTAATGCGAAAGCAATATATGTCCCATGAGGCAAAAAATCTGGCGTTATCAAGCGATGATCGGGAAAAAAGAAAGTGGCCACATGCTCGGATTTACGTCAAAGTTCTCATGAAGGTTTCTCTAAACAAAGTAAATTAATGGCTTTGAAAGAAGAATTTGATACATTTCGTTCTTGGTGAATTGGGCCGGGGCTTCCTGGGTGCGAGATGAGCACGCTTCCCCGACGCCACGGCTACTCCACGCTTCTGGCTGACTAAAGGTGTGGCCTAGTGCGTGCGTCATTGCACAGATCACGTCGCAGACATCTGGCTGTGACGTTAGAGTGGATGAAGGTGGATTACGGTTGGTACAAATTAGAGCAAGGTGAATTAAGGTTGATACAAATTAAAGCGCGGTGGATTAAGGTAGAGTATAGTGAAGGACACGTGACAATGCATGACATGTATCATGGACTTTACCAATTAATTAGACAAGTCATAATGCTTTCGCATTAAATCACGTAAGGTTACTTAAGTGACCGTCATTTTTTGCTTAGTACGTTGAAGCAGCGGCTTGTCACATTTCTGACTCGGTAAGGTTCCTCGGTGTTGTCATTATCTGATTGTTTATTTGCTGCCCAATCGTTTGAGGGTGTGTTGAGTTGCGATAGATTTGTTTTTTGCTGCGCACAAGGTCTGGAAGGTAGATATGTTCTGTACTTTGCAATAACGCGTAGCTAATACATCTTATCGCTAGTCACTCGCTTACGTTGTCGACCGTCACAAAACGTTCAGCATCGAGCAATCATGTGTTGTCGGTGTAGTCGCCTTCCCTCATACTTTAGCGCATTGCCTCAAGTGCGCGCCAATTTACTTATTTTTATTACGTTTGGAATACCTGTGAGCTGGGGGGGGGGTGGATATCGTGCGAGAAACTTAGTATGCCAGGAAGCGGCGTTACTTCTTTCGTCGCTGCGTAACGTGCAATATACTCTTAGCACGGTCACGTTTAATAGAGGGGCATATTCTCACAATATTGTTCACCTATAAATATAAGTTACATAGTAATTTTAATTAAGTAAGCTTTAATAAAGGGGCATATTCTCACAAATTTGCGCACCTATATATTAGAAACGAAATTGTTACCTCTACTCAAGTAACGTTTAATAAATAGGCACATTCGCACAGTTTTGTGCACCTATAAATTAAAAGGTATATATAGTAATCTTCAGCGTAGGTACACATAGTCTTTTAGTATTTTAACCTTTCGTGTAGGCTTAGTCTTGCAAGGGTTCAACCGCGCGTCCTTCTCCGCATGCCCATGAATTTCGTATATTGCTTATTCGGCCATCGATCAAACTTCACCGCAATGCACTAGCATAAGTCACTGAGCAACACTTTATAAAAATTATATTTCAATACATCGGCTGAATTTCAACAAATTTCAGTTACCAACATCAGGAGGGTACCCTCTTATGAATATATAGACATTCAGGACACTTAATTGCTACTTCCCTGCTGCGTTATAGCAGCGTTGTGGTCAAGGTTAAAACGTTGCTGTAAAGCGGCAGGGAACTTGCGACCAAGTGCCGTAAAAGCATATGTTATCAGAAAAGAAGTATCCTTTAGACGTAGGTAACGTAATGTTGTTGAACTTCGGCCGATCCTCTGAAATGCCATTTTTTGAAAGAGCTGCTCAATGAGTTAGGCTAGTGAACTGCAGTGAAGTTCAATGGATGGCCGAAGGAGCAATGTACGAAATTCATGGGCATGCGCAGAAGGATGCGCGGGCGATGACTTGCAAGGCTGCGTGCTTATACGAAAGATTACAAAAGGAAAGGTTCATAAAGATCGCCAGAGGGGCTACCCCAAAATTCTTGGACATGTCTCATTGTCTAAAATTAATAAATATTTGAGACTTAAGACAATATGACATTTTGTTGCCGTGAAAGCTTCATAACGGCGACAGACATCTGAATTTGTGCGATAGTCAATACAATTATTTAGGGACAACATTTAACGAATTAGCGTTTTTTTTATTTCTTTAGGGGACATGTCATTGCATATTGAAGGAAGCCAGTACTGAAACCATACCAATTTCCTATAAAGTGTGCTTGGCACCAGTTTCGAGAAATTGGAAGTCAGAATCTGCAATGAAGTACGTTGCTGTTTCAGTTATTTCTGCACGCCCTGCAGCAAAATTCTTTAAGTAAGTATCCCAACTGGAACAGCAATGCATTTTATGGCACGTTTTCAGCATGTGTTTTTGAGACTATTCTGCGGCTGAAAGCTTCCAGCAACCGGTTATGGAATGCTGATTCACCAGCACTGCCATTAACCGCAATTAGTTATTTGGATGCTAATAAAAAATTGGTAATATTCGTACTAATGATTACTACGCAAATTTTGTTGCGATTGCTAGACTACTTTTTCAGCAGAAATCAACATTTCGTCTCAACTTCTCTATTTTTAATATTCAAGTGCAGCCTCGGATCACAGCGTGTAAAGCGCCTTTGCGGCCTTGGTATATTACAGTGCAGGTCATTTACACAAGGCAGATTGCAGCAATTAGTACAGAATTCACGGTGCACAAAAAAAAGTTGTACCTTATGAAATAAGCTGACACGTGCTTGGTAATTTAGTATTAAATGCGGAATGCACAAAATAATTGATGAAATATACAGTATGCTACTTTTGTAAAAGTGAATGCATTGTATACAGCTTCGACCGGCAACATAGTTTTTTGCTGTAGACCATGCTGAAAGAGAGTTTTCTGCAAACAGTAACATGTAGTCATCACATTATAGTGAGATTTTTAGTAATTACATTTTGTACAAGTAGAAAGCACAGCATCAGAAAAAGTGGCACATTTCAGAATCACTACGCATTTCTGCATGCAACGTTGCGCGTATCGAAAAGAATTTTATGGAGGTATGAGGCGGCAGCACCCACTATATGGAAACGATGGGAGTAGCAGGTGTGAGAACAAAAGCTGACCCAAAACATTTAGTGAAAATGTCACTGTTACTTTATTTGCATATACAGAACAATGTAATTAAAAGTTTTTGATTCACAAGCAAAAATATATTTTGCCTTGCTGTGTTTAACAAACTTAACACCATTTTTTCCTTCACGGCCACGAAGAACTAATGAAAAGACCTTTGAGTACAGCGCTGCGTGGCAGCACAAATTGCTACAGGAGCACCAGGAATAGTGCAAATAGACAGAAATGTCGAAATTTCGTGTAAAATATGTTTAGATACAAACACACACAAGTTTTACACTATCACAAGGAAGACGATCTCATCCCTCTTGCGAGCACAGTCATGTATGTTTGGTGTCAGTATGTCATTTTCTAATTCACCGATCTCCTTGCTGGGGGGGTAGAGCGTAGAAGGACAGAATAGTGATCTTACAAACTTATAAGTATTTGCTAGTGTCGCATTTCGAACATCTATTAACACGTAATAAAGGAGGTATAAATAAACCACAAAGAGATAAAAAAACACTGCCACGGAACAAACAATCAAACACGCAAAGCTTGATTATGCTCTCCGGTCTAGGAAATTTCGGTAACAATAAAAATTTACGAATAAAGAAATGAACGGAAATTAATTCCCAAGTCAATTCGTACTCCCCTCCCATACAAAAGACAACGCCGCAAAAGATGTGGCAGTTTAACACTAAAAAAGCAATATCAAGTGATTAGAAATGGATTTACTGATATTAGTATTCTTCAAGTACATATAGTCTAATTAAATATAATTCTGGGGTTTTACGTGCCAAAACCACCATATGATTATGAGGAACGCCTTAGTTGGGGACTCGGGAAATTTCGACCACCTGGGGATCTTTAACGTGCCCCCAATGCACGGGACACGGGTGTTTTTGCAGAAAGATAGTTTACAATTTACTTGATTCTAGGACACTTTTTTTTCACCTGATTTCTTTCATCCCAAGCGGTAGATTAAGGTAGGAAGTTCATACCTTGGCTGCATCTAACATCACGCATCGTCGCCCGGAAGCTTCTAGACGACCTGATCGGGAGCGTTGACAGTGTGCCTGCTCTATAGTGTCTTCAGTGAACAATTAACAATTTGAATACGATCCACTGAATAGCGCTTTCTCCTTCCGAGCCGCGCATTAATTTCAATGCTATCGTTACGCACGCCCATTGTTATGCGTGCTTAAGCGACCGTGCTGACACGGATTGCCTGCAACCCCGCAAGGCTTGCAGGGGCGCATAACGTCTACGACACTGCGAGCATCCGCTATTTATTCGGTATACCTGGCGTCTCATCACAAAGAACTTGCCGCAAAGGCGGAAAGACAAACAAGCGCAGTGAGAGGCTTTAACGCACAATGCCTATTTGGCTGCATTGCCGAAGCGACGACCCAGGAAAACTTTCCTCGCCTCTGTTATAGCGTTGGTTGTGTACGCGCGCTAACCTCGCAGCGCTGTTGTTCGCTGTCGTGACGTCAAGGCAGACGGGGGGCGCCAGCGACCCTTCGCGACGCTTCACCGCCAGTCAGTGCTTGCCTAGGCTCCGGCATCCGTTTCAATGACACCCTGCCGGTGATAACAAAAGCGAAAGCACCGGGTAAGCCCGACGAGACCGCTATGTTTTTTTCTGTGCGCCGTCACAGGAGAGCGCGGTCTGGGCACGCGCGGTCAGGCGACACTTTCAGTGCGACCGCGCGATGTTACGTCGGGGAACGCTACAGTGCGTGGGATGAAAAAGAAAAAAAAAGGTACCCGATGAAAGGAACAAAGTACAATCAAAAAGTTCCGCTGCCTGAGCCGCCCTCTCTGTTTTTGTTGACATTATTAAATAAGAGAACCGGACGTGGTGCACCAACTACTGTCATTGTCCCATGAGGAAAATAGAAATGTATCAAAAGTCACACAACAATCAGAAAGGCATCACGAAATAAATAAGAAAAAATAAACATTCAAACCCACAATAGCGAAAGAAACACATTTTAGAATTTTGCGTAAATTACACACACAATGTTTCTAGGGAGAAAACAAACGTGTAAATTCTGTTGCCAACAAGAAAATGAAATAGAACATACGTAAAGTGACTTTATCGAAACGCTATGTTCACTTCCAATCCCAGCCGTTGACTGGCCTCTGTTACAATCTCGACCGGGTGAACCGCAAGAACCAGGAAACGACGACGGAACGGTCATCATGATGATGACAAAAGTAGGAAAGATTGTATTTACTTCATTGCTACTTGGACGTGACTCTCATCTGAGTCTCGAGCGGTTCTTTTAAACACGAGGGACAGCGCTGCCTTAAATAACCCCTGGCGGTCCTGTGGTCGTCGCCGTCTTCTTCCGAAGCCTTTCTTCTTCTATCCCTTGGTGTCAGTTCGTGGAGAACGGGTGACGTCGTCTTGATCTTGTGGCCTGTCTTTTCCTCTTCTATCCTTTGGTGTCAGCTCGTAGAGAACGGGTGACGTCGTCTTGATCTTGTGGCCTGTCTTTTCCTCTTCTATCCTTTGGTGTCAGCTCGTGGAAAACGGGTGACGTCGTCTTGACCTTGTGGCCTGTCTTTTCCTCTTCTATCCTTTGGTGTCAGCTCGTAGAGAACGGGTGACGTCGTCTTGACCTCGTAGCCTGTCTTTTCCTCTTCTATCCTTTGGTGTCAGCTCGTGGAAAACGGGTGACGTCGTCTTGACCGTGTGGCCTGTCTTTTCCTCTTCTATCCTTTGGTGTCAGCTCGTAGAGAACGGGTGACGTCGTCTTGACCTCGTAGCCTGTCTTTCCCTTTACCTATTCTTTCGTGTCAGCTCGGGGAAAGGCGTGACGACGTTTCGGAGAAGAGTACCATTTGTTGACATGGGGAAGCCTATTTGAATGCTTCTCACACCTGACAGGACGATCATAACAACTGGAAGAGCTCTTTGAGAGCAACCAGCGCACGTTTTCTAATTACTTTTTACATTTATCTCAACCTCGCGTGGTAGTAACCGTATTGTTGTCTTAATGTCAATGCGTGTTTGGCCGCATGTTCGATTAGAGCTTCAACCTATCTGTGAGTTGCCGGGAGTACGGCTTGAAGACACACCTATTCACACTCTTGCACAAAATCCTCCACTGATACCTGTGCCGGCCTCTGGAGCAAGGAAAAAGACCAAAAGAAGTGTCACGTTATAATTTTAAAGGTATAGTCATCAAAAAATTTAGGAAACACTTATCGGAAATAGGCTTTCGTCACGTGATGGACAAGAGTTTATTTCAAGCAGCGACTAAAGAGAGAATCGAGGCACAAGCAAATAAAAGGAAAGATTGGGCACCAATATGTATTCAATCTACATAATGCATACGCTTTCAGGTTTTGTGCAGGTATACAAGTCTATTTTTCTATACCACAGTCTAAAATGCCTGCAGTGGTAGCGGGGCCTCTCCACCATATCGGATCGCATTCATAATTTATGCCACAACATCGTTCGTCACTATATTCTCCGATGTATGCTCATTGTTTCATGAACTTGGAAAAGGGGGTGCCGGCGAAGCACAAAGGACGCGCACACAAGGAAAAGGCGTTAGACACGGACAGACGAACGCGTTTTCCTCGTGTGCGCGTCCTTTGCGTTTCGCTGGTACCCCCTTTTTCAAGTTCATCATGCACCAACTGGCCCAAGAGCTTGCGCTAATGCACTTCATTGTTTCTGTGACTTGTTCCTAAGATTATAATGACACGTATGTAGTATAGATCACTGACCAATGAATTGATGTTGTCTCACTTGAGCATGCGCTCATGCAAGATTTATACATTTTGACATTGTGTAACCAAAGATTCCGACTGGTTCCTAGGAAATTGTAATTTACTCCAGCCTGCCTC
The DNA here is from genome assembly GCF_050947875.1 of Dermacentor variabilis. NCBI lineage: Eukaryota > Metazoa > Arthropoda > Arachnida > Ixodida > Ixodidae > Dermacentor > Dermacentor variabilis. The sequence goes on along the minus strand of NC_134569.1, from coordinate 210,528,057 downwards.
AGTCCCCAGGCCGCACACCATATCGTACTGGTTAGTCCCGGGTGAAAAGACCACATGAGGATAGGAATACGACACAATAACGAGTAAACTTCCAAGCTTTACAATAGGTCACCTGAGCCACGAGTTACAACTCTTTTTTATAGTTCGCATTTACTGATTCAATCAGTTTACAATCAGAAATGTATTTGGGGGGGGGGGGGGAGAGGTATTCTGCGCCGGCAACTGCCACTCCTTTCCTTCCTTCTTCTCTCTCTCTCTTTCTCTCTCGGTCTATATATATATATATATATATATCCTTTGCGTGTTGTACAATCTCCACCCACCAACATATGCACACTCATGTATATATATATATATATATATATATATATATATATATATATATATATATATATATATATATATATATATATATATATATATATGTATATATATATGAGTGTGCGTATGTTGGTGGGTGGAGACTGTACAACACGCAAAGGCAAACTCCTAACACTCCCTGCGCAAGAACGCTTTAACAACGACGACGCATGTTTTTGCGCTGCAGAAATAACACTTTGCTTAACCTCTGACAAAAATTTTTCACTGCTAAGGCGTGCAGCCACTTCGCACCAAATTTCGCTTTCATCCTCATGCTATATTTAAAAGTTATGATATTAAATGAAAGCAAAATTTCGTTCACTTATATACAGTATGTCGATGACCAAGCTTATGACTTGTAAAAACCAACAGCACTAAAAGCAGGGCCAAACAAAAACAAGACAGCGCACTATAGCGTGTCTTCTCGATTGCAGACCAGACTTGTTACAGGCCAGATAACAGGGGAGATAGCCATTGTATTCCAGCCAGATCTACTGAATGGTACGGTCATGGCTACGTACGGAAGAGGGCAGGCGATATTTTGCAAGTCGCCTGTCACTCAATCGCGCTCTTGACTTTGTGGGCGTGCCATATATTATTCTAGATTTAAAGATACACGAACGAAGCTTTGCGCTAGAACTTCGATAGTATCATCATATGATGCAAGTTTCACTCACTTTCGGTGACCTGCTGCCTGACTTGTTTGAAGAGGTGTTCGGAAGTAACCTGCTATCATGCTGTTGTAGTCATCACGCAACGCATATTGTTACTTGATCACACTCAGGAATTGAGGCAGGCAGTCAGAAGCAGGGCTGGTTACTGTGTAGAAGTCTTTATGAAAATAGGACATCCGTAGTCTGCAGCAAAGTAAAGGCCAGCAGTTTTGAGAAATATGAAAGTCGTGGTCTCCTGACACCCGTCTATTTTGAAAATTGCCGAAACGTTTAGTTGGGATGGGTTCTCCGCAGCAAGCAGCACGCGTTGCGGCGGGGTAGGTGAGCCTCAGCTAGGCGATTGGTCACGGCCGTCTGGCGTCGAGCGATGGGGCAGTGAGGAGACGCACTCCCTATGTCCATAAGTATCCGACAACTTCGATCTTAAAGCCATTTATGCGCGCACCCCCTCCCGCTCCTCGTATCTATCACCGCGTTCCCTTTCTAAAAATTATTTTCCGTTGGTCACTGTCGCACTCTTCAACATCCACCGGGTTCTTGAACGGCGCGGCGGCCCCTAGCTTTCCTATACAGTTTACGCTCTTTACAACGGGCCCGCGTACAAGAGACTTTCGGATATAACGGACCATATTTCAACCTTAGTTTGCTCTACCTATTTTATTAATGCAACGAAGTTCGCTTTTAACGAAACGCGCTACAATGGACTATCGGTTACAGCGGACGAAATTAGCAATTATTTTTTTTAGATCGGTCGTCCAAAACGGACTTCTGCCGTGTCGACACGGGCTGACAATTGATTTGGCGAGGGTCAGCCGAGGATCGCGGCTCAATATCGCGCGCACGAAGGAGGAAGGCGGTGCGGAAGCTCGCCGTCTTTTTCCGCGCGCGAGGCACGGTGGGAGGTGAGAGAGAAGGGGGAGATCTACTCCGGCGGCTGCTACTTACGGCGCGGCCGCGCGTGCGCCATGTCTTGAAAGCGATCTGCGATGTGGACAAAGTGCGCCCAGTGGCGGTAGCTTCGCATGCGCTGTGCTCTCGACGTTTAGTTCGCGTTGAAGCGAGAGACAGAACGAAGGACAATAGTCTCATGGGGATACAGTGTGTACAAATAAAAAAAAAATAAAATAAATAATGGCAGAGGAGCTTAGGTTAGCGGCATCTAGCTAACCTCCCTCCCACCCGGCTCCTTCCAAGTGGGAGGGAGGTTAAGGTAGATGCCGGTAGGTAGTTTCATTCAACTTTGGGGGTACCACGCTCGCAGCGCGCTCGCGCGCCTTGTATACGTCGCCACGTCAGCCGCGTGGGTTCAGGTGACGACGCACCAGGCCCTGATCGCGGGCGGGGAACACCGAGAAAGTACGGCACGGCGGAAGAGGCTGGACCAGCTCGAATTGCCGCTCGTCATAACCGACGTCGGGAGGAAGCGGCTGTGGATGAAGCTGCGGCAGCGGCCCGATGCGACGCAGGCGTTCTGGGAATGTAGAATTTAGAACGTGAAAAAAAACGCAAAGTTCAACGGCAGATCAACAGAAGGTCCTAACTAGGCTTTCGCCTTCGCGTTCCTTTATTTTTTTCATCGGGTACCTCTTTCTTTTTCATCCCATGCACTGTAGCGTACCCCGACGTAACGTCGCGTGGTCCGACTGAAGTGTCGCCTGAATGCGTGTGCCCAGACACCGATCTCCTGTTACGGCGCATAGAAAAAACATAGCGGTCTCGTCGAGCTCACCCGGTGCTTTCGCTGTTGTTATTACCGGCAGGGTGTCATTGAAAGGGAAGCCGGAGCCCAGACGGGCACTGACCGGCGGGGAAGCGTCGCGAAAGCTCGCTGGCGCCCCCCGTCTGCCTTGACGTCACGACAGCGAACAGCGCTACGAGGTTCTCGAGCGTACACAGCCGACGGTATTGGCGGCGAGGAGTTACGGAGTCGCCATCTATCGGAAGCGGCTCGCTGGCGTTGTATGAGGGATCACGTGGCGCGCTCCTCATAGGTTTTGCTGTCAGCGCTCACTGAAAACACCACGCGCGAGCTCTTCCGGACATTTCTGTAAGTACTTTCGAAACGAGAGAAGCTTTTTACTGTCTAAATAATAATCTTGGGCAAACTGAAAGAGCACAATCGTTTACAGACGCTATCTCTTTACCGAATACGTACAGTGAACGCCACTGCGCGCGGTCGCCGCGATGGAGTCTCCTGAACCGGCTTCTTGCGTTAAAGGTAGGTAAACGCTGAGAGCAAACTACGTGAAATATGTTCTTATAGTGTTTGTATAACTAAATGGAGTGTAATAGAATGAAGCCTCAATGCAGCGATCGCACAGATTCGCAGCGACCGACTGCGCGTCTGCATGCTTGTCCGCGCACTGTTTCGCTTTCGCCGCGTGCCCGTTTTCGCACTGTGCCATGAGCTTTAGGCCGCAGAATATGAGCGTTTGACAGTATACAAGCAACCATTGTTGCGTGGGCGCTATCAGAGCTGTTCAAAAAATAATTTCATTGTAGAGACTTCGACGCCTACGGGGACTGTGATGTACGTGCCGTCGCGACGATTCAATCTTTTTTTTAATTCTAAATTCTTTTACCTTTCAATATTATTTCTAGAGTTGCGTCACACTGTATGCTTATCGGTGTTCTCAGCGTGCGATTTCCCGCCGCTCCTTTTTTGTAATCCAGTGCACTAATTCATAACACAAACATGACCATATGCCATGCTTTCTTTTTAATGTGCTTCTTACCGCTCCCTTTCCACTCCACTGAACTTGTCAGTATCTATAGCATCGACAAGTTCATAGACCAAACCGTCGTGACATTACTCGGGCAACGGACTCGGGCGAGCGTCGACCTCAGTGCGCGTTTTCCGAACATCACAGACACGGCGCCGTAGCAGAAATCTTCCTCGCGTCTGTGCTTGCTGGATACTCGAGTTGTGGCCGATGACTGTTTGCCGGTTTTATGGTTCGCGAGCCAAGCTTCACGCGGCTTCTTGTCCTGCGCCTACGTGTGAAGAAGGCTGACATCGGCCTCCGTTACGTACGTCCGGCACTGCGGCACCGAGCAGTAGCCTACCATGTTGCGCGCCTTCAAAGGCAGCCACTACCTATTGTAGTGCTTTGAAGCGTTGTAAAGGAGACACTCGAAGCGGGGAAATCTCGCCACTAAATGAAGACCGCAGCCTACGAGGGAATTTAAACTCTCGTTTTCAGCTCGCTTCGGCGCTCCCGAAGCAGCCGACGCTGCCGCTATGTCCACGTGATCCCTCCTAGCACGTCACGCCGACGGTGGCGCCAGCTTTTCCAGTGGTGGAGCTCGAGGCCAATAGAGGCGAAGCAAGTTTTTCTGGGTCGTCGCTTCGGCTACGCAGCTAAATAGAAATTATGCGTAAGCCTAGGTCTCACTGCGCTTGTTTGTTTTTGCGCCTTTTGTGGCGAGTTCTTTGTGACGAGACGCCAGGTATACTGAATAAATAGCGGATACTCGCGGTATCGTAGACGTGATGCGCCCCTGCAAGCCTATAGCGGGTTGCAGGTGATCCGCGTCAGCGCGGTCGCTTCGGGCACGCATAACAATGGGCGCGCGTAACGGTGGCATTGAAATTAATGCGCGGTTCTGGAAGGGGGAAATAATGAGTTGTTGCATATACGGGGGTTGCAGAGTGGAGGGAAGACCCCAAGTGCGGACACCGCAACTGCGTCTATCGAGGCGGGTATCTCAAGTTTGACGCCGCAGATGAGAGGCCACCAGCGGTCGGCGCCTACGGCTGGTCTATATACCGCCCAAGAACTGACCGAACACAGTGCTCCTTACCTCTGCATCACTATCTGGATTGGTCTGTGCATTGGAACATGAACACGCCTCCATATCTTTTACCCGCCGTGGTTGCTCAGTGGCTATGGTGTTGGGCTGCTGAGCACGAGGTCGCGGGATCGAATCCCGGCCACGGCGGCCGCATTTCGATGGGGGCGAAATGCGAAAACACCCGTGTGCTTAGATTTAGGTGCATGTTAAAGAACCCCAGGTGGTCAAAATTTCCGGAGTCCTCCACTACGGCGTGCCTCATAATCAGAAAGTGGTTTTGGCACGTAAAACCCCAAATATTATTATTATTATTATCCATATCTTTCTGCACTTCTGGTGCCCAATTTTAGACACCAAGGTAAAGTTTAAGGGGTTTGTAACTGCCTTTAAAAAACCAGAGAAATGAAAAGTCACTAATTTTGTTCTATTCGATGCTCTGATATTTAAGTGGGTCACTACAGACGACTGATATCACAGACCGACGCAGTTTGAAGACTAGTGGACATTGTAGTCCAAAGCCTGCGTATCCCCAAGGCGCTGGAACAGAATTCACGCCGAATGTTTTGCACTGCGGCTACGTCTAAGAGTCTTCAAGAAGATACTAAGTCTGGTCAATAGCGCTACTTTGACTCCACTCTAAACGCTGCTGCACCCCTCGCCCTCTCATCCCCTGTTGTAGCAGCAGTCTATTACGTAGGTTCGTCAGGCAGCAAAGAAGCCACATCGTTGAAGACTTCGACGCTGTCATTCTTGCTGTCAAATCAGTGCGGGAACAGGGCTTAAGAGGGAGCTTTAACTCGGGAGCTCATACCTAAATGCAAGAGAATGGAGAAATCGTTTTCCTCAAAGTTTTTTCTTCGAAGCTATAGCTCCGGGCCAACTCCAATTTTCCTGTTCAAATACATATAAAACGCAGAAATGCTTTTGATGAGGCGAATGATCAACCAATTTGAATGACTTTTTTTGGTTGCGTTTGAGAGAAAAAAGTTTAATTTTAGTGCATGTGTATAAAAAGCAGGTTTTTTATTTAGAGCCTGCAACGTAAGACAAGTAAGTTTAAAAATTACTAAACACAGAATTTATAAATCTACACCTCAGCACCAAAAATAGCTGTCGCAGTTTTGTAAACTGTGTCCGTTAGCGCATCTGAAGGGGACAAAAATGTGACATATTTATTTGAAGCTTATGTAAAATTGTTACAGTGTTTACGAGTGCTTTACAAAAGTCACACTCACAATATATTTGTATATATTTTAGGGGTGTGCAACATTGTGTATCTTTGCTTCTTCAGATGTATTGTTAGGTGCAGTTGACAGAATTGTGATAACATCTTTTATTGCCGAGTTGCAGAGCTGTAAGCTTGATACTCGAGCTTCCTTAATTTTGAGACATTCAAATACTCTTTTTATAAACACTCAAGGCTTAAATGAAAATTCGCTTCTTACAGTCACTAGATTTCAACTTTTTCATTTAAATGCAACAAACCTAATCAAATTCGGTGCCGACGTCAACAAGAAAAATGACTTGCCTGTTCGCAAGTATTTAGATAGGAGCCCCCGCCCGAGCTAAATAGTTGTCTTATTGCGACGGGTCTGGAAAACACGGTCATGTAGCTCTCTAGGCCGAGAACATTCGAGAATGTGAGACAATACCAATTGGTAGTTAAATATCAATGATGAAGCAATTGAATGCTGGCGAAAGACAAAGCTCGAACAGTAGTAGTGAGAGCATCGACGCAGGAATAAGTCAGGGCCGCTATCTTGTACACGTTCGAAAAGCCGCGGTTCGATTTCGCCTCACGCGATTGGACTAGATTGGCCTAGGCCGCGATATTGGCGGTGCCTGGACAAGAGTGATTCGCTGGATGACAGGAAAACAGCAAAAATGAAGTAAACAAACCGAATTATAGCACTGGTTCATGTTAATTAAAACACTTTTAAAGAGAACGGGGTCACCAGCGTCCACTACTGACGCAGGTAGGCTATTCCATTTGAGAGAGGCTTTGGGTCGAAGGTTTACGCGCATGCGTGTCTCCACGTGCACGAATACGACGCTGAATATTTCGTGCACACGTGCATGATCAGGAATGAGACAGGTTGTCACTTTTGGAGTCCACGTCACTCAGCCGCAGCTAGCCTACCTTCAAAGGCTGCGTTCTCTTAAAAACCGAAAGGAGGTTTCGGATGCCACGTTTATTCACCATCTTGCTACCGGAGCATTGCGATATTATTGGCAAAGAGCGTCCCGACAAAGCTGTCCATGAGGCACGTGGAAGAAGGTGAAGCACCTCGATTCCGTTTTTGATAACGGATGCAGCGCGGCAGATCGGTGGTCTTGCCGATACCACTCCTTCAAAGAAATGGAAGCCGCCGGAGGTCAGTAACCCGTGCCTGCACGACATGGACCCACATATGAAATTAGAACTTTTACACGGTTTCAGTGGCGTAGACAGAAATGTTTTTCGAAAGGGGAGGGGGAAGCGCAGAGCATGTGCCCGGTGTGCCAGTTGGCACACCGGGCCGGTTTAACTCGACGTGAAGAAAAAAGACGGAAGGAAAGGAAGTATAAGAAAGTATAATATGGATAGAATTGAACAAGCTCTCAGGAACGGAGGAAGCCTAAAAGCAGTGAAGAAGAAACTAGGAATTGGCAAGAACCAGATGTATGTGCTAAAAGACAAAGCCGGCAATATCATTACTAATGTGGATGAGATAGTTCAAGTGGCTGAGGAGTTCTATAGAGATTTATACAGTACCAGTAGCACCCACGACGATAATGTGAGTGAGAATAGTCTAGAGGAATTTGAAATCCCACAAGTAACGCCGGAAGAAGTAAAGAACGCCTTGGGAGCTATGCAAAGGGGAAGGCAGCGGGGGAGGATCAGGTAACAGCAGATTTTTTGAAGGATGGTGGGAACATTGTTCTAAGAAAAACTAGCCACTCTGTATACACAATGCCTCATGACCTCGAGCATACCGGAGTCTTGGAAGAATGCTAACATAATCCTAATCCACAAGAAAGGGGACGCCAAAGACTTGAAAAATTATAAACCGATCAGCTTACTGTCCGTTGCCTATAAACTATTTACTAAGGTAATCGCAAATAGAATCAGGAACACCTTAGATTTCTGTCAAGCAAAGGACCAGGCAGGATTCCGTAAAGGCTACTCAACAATAGACCATATTCACACTATAAATCAGGTGATAGAGAAATGTGCGGAATATAACCAACCCTTATATATAGCTTTCATTGATTACGAGAAAGCGTTTGATTCTGTCGAAACCTCAGCTGTCATGGAGTCATTACAGAATCAGGGTGTAGACGAGCCGTATCTAAAGATACTGGAAGATATCTATACCGGCCCCACAGCCACCGTAGTCCTCCATAAAGAAAGCAACAAAATCCCAATAAAGAAAGGCGTCAGGCAGGGAGATACCATCTCTCCGATGCTATTCACAGCGTGCTTACAGGAGGTATTCAGAGACCTGGATTGGGAAGAATTGGGGATAACAATAAATGGAGAATACCTTAGTAACTTGCGCTTCGCTGATGATATTGCTTTGCTTAGTAACTCAGGGGACCAATTGCAATGCATGCTCACTGACCTGGCGAGGCAAAGCAGAAGGGTGGGTCTAAAAATTAATCTGCAGAAAACTAAAGTAATGTTTAACAGTCTCGGAAGAGAACAGCAGTTTACGATAGGTAGCGAAGCACTGGAAGTGGTAATGGAATACATCTACTTAGGGCAGGTAGTGACCACGGATCCGGATCATGAGACTGAAATAACCAGAAGAATAAGAATGGGCTGGGGTGCGTTTGGGAGGCATTCTCAAATCATGAACAGCAGGTTGCCACTATCCCTCAAAAGGAAAGTGTATAACAGCTGTGTGTTACCAGTACTCACATATGGGGCAGAAACCTGGAGGCTTACGAAAAGGGTTCTGCTGAAATTGAGGACGACGCAATGAGCTATGGAAAGAAGAATGATGGGTGTAACGTTAAGGGATAAGAAAAGAGCAGATTGGGTGAGGCAACAAACGCGAGTTAATGACATCTTAGTTGAAATCAAGAAAAAGAAATGGGCATGGGCAGGACATGTAATGAGGAGGGAAGATAACCTATGGTCGTTAAGGGTTGCGGACTGGATTCCAAGGGAAGGGAAGCGTAGCAGAGGGCGGCAGAAAGTTAGGTGGGCGGATGAGATTAAGAAGTTTGCAGCGACGACATGGCCACAATTAGTACATGACCGGGGTTGTTGGAGAACTATGGGAGATGCCTTTGCCCTGCAGTGGGCGTCACCAGGCTGATGATGATGCTGCTGCTGATGATGATGAAGAAACCTTACTATGGCACCTGGGAGTACGCGGTTATTTACGAACGACTATTCACTCCTAATTGGACTGGCGGAGACTACCAATGGCAACACTTGTGGCTCAGAAGAAGCCTTAAAATTCCTCCTGTTTTAATGACGATCGCACGAAGACGAGAGGCTTGCCCTTCGGACACCTTTAGGGCAATTAGATGCGAGAACTTTTACAGAAGAGAAGACCCGGGAACCGTGGCTTCGTGCATCTGCGATGTACAAAGCCACAAAAGCACTTCTGCGTTCTTCGAGACGCACCAGCCTGTAAGAGAGCGTGCGGGAACTGAGCAATGAAGGCGCCATTGCGTGCGTGCATAACTTCTCCCTCATCTTTGCGCGTCCTTTTCCCCAGTACAAGGTAACCAACCGAGCTCAGCTTATCACTCTCTCTCTCTCTCTTGCACTTCCGCCTCGGGCATGCAAAGTCTATCAGCTCCGGACGATGCTGGGAGTTACTACGTAATAATGCGAAAGGTGTGACCATGCGTTAGGCAAAACTAAAATGCCGTGCACTTCGGTATAGACATCGCTGGACGTATTTTGTTCGCAGCAGTAGTGAGCGCAGAAACGCGACTTCAGTGAACTCTATTTCCTGATCACGATGGTCGGAGGTAGCTGGCAAATGGTCATTGCTTGCAGCTTCATGGCCCTAATTTGTCGAGGCGCAATTGTCTCGCCGCTACCGGTGACACCCGAAGCGCACGCACTGCGTCATCATCGTGCCACAACGACATGACGAAAGACACTGGCGTGGAAAAGCTTCAACTATGCAGCATGACTGCACGCAGTGGCCCGGGACGCGTTGAATAATTTAGCCGTAATGAATTCTGGGGTTTTACGTGTTAAAACCACGATTCCGTTGTCAGGCACGCCGTGGTGAGGGACGCCGGATTAATTTTCACTACCACTGGTTCTTTAACGTGTCCCCAATGCACGGGTCACGGGTGTTATTTGCATTTCGCCCCCACCCCCCTCCTCCCCACCGAAATGCGGCCGCCGCGGCCGGGATTTGACCTCGCGACCTTGCGCTTGGCCGCGCAACACCACAGCCGCGAAGCCACCGCTGCGGGTCAATAATTGAGCTTAACCATATCAATACAGCTTGAGTAATGCTGCCCGTATGTAGGCGGCTTATTGATAATGCGATACGGTGCATTTCGCGCATTAACAAGTCGTGACGCCAACGCGGAACACGCGACTAACACCACATATCTGCCAGCGGCCCACGTCTATACGGGCGAGCAAACACGCTTATCGATTCAGTCGTCGGTTCCGGTTAGGCTAATTTAGCCACAAGCTTAGAGGCAGAGCGAAACGTAGTTCGAGCTCATCGGCCGGACGCTAGCAGTATAAGAGAGCCAGTACGATGCACTATAATCTGGCACAGACTGGGGAAGGATAACATACGACAGAAGAAAGGAGCAGCCGTCTCTAACATCTCTTCATCGGCGGATTACGTGGATAGTCGGTGTGCCTTTACGTGAACGCGTGACAGAGCACAACAAATACACGTGAGGTCATGACTCCGCTATACCTCCTCGCTCATTGCCAGGCAATTGCATCAACTGCTATGCACTGCTCTCGAATTGAAAGTATAACGAAGCAAGTACCTCAGGTATACGAGGACAGGAAATCAAGAATACACGTATCGCCGAGGAAAAAACAAAACCGACAAACACAGGCACCCGAATGCAATGACACTATCATCTGCATGTGCTTTACTTCAGATAATGCTTTTGGCGCGTAAAACCCCATAATTTATTTTTTAATTCAATCTGTGCTTCACTGGAATAATAATTGATGTCCGTTAAAACGGGTTCAAGTTTATTTTACGGAAGGGCGCTACAGTATGCCGCCATTCGATGTTTATTTACGCTCGTGTGGTCTGGCTCTGTGCCTTCCGTGTTATATTTGCAAGTTACCTGAATCTACTGAGCATGCTTTTCTGCCCTGGCACCAATCTTCAAGACATAAAAAATTTATAGAAGTTTCATGCTGTCAATTTAAGCTATGACAATTTTCACGAGCCATTCTTTCTCTTTGGGGCGTGTTCTGTTGTGTGCAGCCCCAGGGACGGTTTTATTGAAATATACAACTTTAGTGGGGCACAGAACGACTACCTTATTAAATTTCCAAAGTTATCTATTGTTTCTTGACTTCGTTCATCGATTTTAAGTTATTGTACATCAATATACATTATAACATTTTTCTCATTTCTGCTTTTCGTTTCGTTTTATCCCACACTCTAATATTCTAAGTTTGGATTTAGTATTAAAAACATTTGTAAGAACGCCTACTTCTTGGCCAATTCCACGTAGTGGGTAGTTGTCTTTGTTGGAAAAAAAGAATAAAAAAGAAATACGCCACGTTCTTGGCATTGTATATCTTCGTTATTTTTGTGCCGTAAGTTACAGAGCGCCGCGCGAATTAAAAAAAATATCATGGGGTTTTACGTGCCATAACCACGATCTAATTGTGAGGCACGCCATAGCGGGGGACTCCGAAAATTTGGACTTCCTTTAAATCCCGCCGTGGCGGAGATTCGATCCCGCGACCTCGTGCTTAGCAGCCTAGCACCATATGGACTAAGCAACTGCGGCGGGTGGTATACGCGGGTGTTTTAAGTGCCGTTCACCAGACGGCTACGCTCGATACTTCTACCACAAATTTACATGCACGAGTTGTATCTGAATCCGTCTGTTCTCTGTCAAACGCGACTGCAATAGGCGGAACATCGTGGGAAATTTATTTCGCCAGCTGAGTATTGGACACCAGCAGCGAGCCGCGTTAGGCTAGTTTGCATCTCATGCATTCGAAGTAGGAAACAGCGCCTCAAGACGAGGACTGAGAGAGCGCAGACAACACAAGCTCTGACTAGCATCTGCGTTGTTTCCCCACTTCAAAATAATTGTAGAAGTGTGGGAGAGGGACGATTAAGTAGCGTTTCCGGTGATCCTTTTCCTCGGGACACCAACTTTTGGCGGTGGTATCGGCCCAGAGACGGCGGCAAACGAACAGTTTTTTTTTATTGTAGGGAAAAAAATGGGAGATGTGCTATTGCGTTCTGTATTTTAGTGATCAGAGGGCAGGACGAGGCAGCAGTAAGCCAAGCGACAGGAGGCCGGCGCTCGCCAATCGACGTAGTGTATTCACAGATATATGGCGTATATCTCAAGAGGTACAATTTTATGCCTGTCACCGGTATACGCAGGACATTATATTATCCATGGATAGATATAAAAGAGCTATAATGCCAGCTGGGTTATATTTTAGCTGCGAAAAAATTTACTTCGTAGAAAGCATGTGACCATTGGGTGCACAATTTTCGTGTCTGCCGAATTGAGCCTTATGGGCATCTGAATTCCTACAAGTTTGTAACTAAGCCATCTAGTATACTACAAGGTTGATAAGCAGGCAACTACGACTGCTTAGTGCTAAATTCTGTGTTTTATTATAGAATAATTCGATGTCTCTGTCGCACCTGAATTAGTGCCGCACATTAGGCTTGAACAACCACTGGCATCAAATCGCAAAAGAAAAGTTATACATGTTCCAGAAACGAGCAGCACGCTATTTGTTATGAAAATATATTAGCACACCAGAGAAGTTGTTCGCGAAGTGCAATCTTACAAACAGTTTTGAAATTTGCCGCTTCAAGTTTATTTATAGTTAGTTTCAGCAGGGACATAAAATGTAATGTCAAGAACCTGCGCACGCAAGCAACTGACCGCGACTGCGTGTGTGGGCCGCCTCGTCCTTCGGCGCATCCTCTCGTTTACACTGCAAATATTGGTTTCATTCGCGCGCATAGTTATCGAACGCGGATAGAGAACGCATTTCTTTCTCCGGCTAAGACGGCAGTTAAGCACGGACTTTGCCGTTTCGTGTAACGCGACGGTGTACGAAATATGCACGAAGTGGCGAGAGTTCCGCTCTCGTTTTGAGCATACTAAAGCGCAAAAAAAAGAAGCTTTCGTTAAACTCTGGTCATGAAGGCACGACATCTGCTCTCAAGGCAACCTCGCGAAGTGTGCTCGACTTTACGCGCGCGTAACTAACTTTCCGACCGCTCCACAAAGCGCCCGCATGGCCCCCGCTCGTGAGGTGGCGCCGTAAATCGTGCGCTGGTTCAAATTAGCGCCGCTGTCGTCCCGCACCTGTTTCCGCGTCACGCCGTCACGTGCTCTCTCAGGCTCCTTCTGGCCGCATAGGTTGATGCAGTAAACCGTGCAGCATAGCAGCCGGTAGATGAACGTGAGAACGACACCAGCTGAGGTCTAAATCTTGCGGTGTAAGCGCCGTGCGGCTTGTGCGCCTGCAGGCGTTCGTATTTGTGCTTTCTTGCGTGAGCGCGCGCCAGTGTGTGCATGCGTGTGGGCGTGTGTGTATGTGCGCCCGTATTAAGGTGCTCTTGCACATCCATGTGAACCAAGTTGGGCTATTTCGGATACTCCAAACCGAGCAACGAACAGGACCCATGTCGGAAAGCGGGTTAAACAGGTTATGTCGTTTACGCGGTGGTGCAGCGGTGGCGTAGAGGTAGAGTATCCGCCTCGCGTGGACCGTGGTTCGAATCCCGGTGCTGCGCAATTTTCCGCCGGATTAAAAAAAAAAATCCGCGTGTTGATAAAATTGCATAAACAGGCCTGGAGTACGTGCGGCCTGATCCCGGTGACCAGAACCGGTAACGCGCACTCCCTCACCAGAGCAGATTGGCCACCTTGATGCAGTAATTAGCCACAACCTCCTAGATGAGTACAACAATTAAGAAGTCTGCAGGGCCAACATGGCAACAATTAGTACATGACCGGCGTAGTTGGAGAAGTATGGGAGAGGTCTTTGCCCTGCAGTGGGCGTAACCAGGCTGATGATGTCGTTTACGCTGTCAGTAAAATGCTGTCTCTGTGCGTGTGATGATGAGAACATCCTGTTGCGATAGCAAATATTAAGGGACACTCCAGGCGTATTTTTTCCAGCATTGTAACCGTGACGTTTCGCATAAAGTCCGAGAGCGATAGCACCGTCGCCGCGTGCCGTATGTGCGAGTGAAAGCGTACAAAGGGAGCCGATGGCCGCGGCTGCATACCAAAAACGCCTTGCTTTTCATCGCTTAAGTGTTAGCCTTCGGCAGCACTGCAAGTGATAACTCGCGCTCCTTGCATCTCGCGTTTGGCAAAGGGGTCAGAAATCTGTGCTGTTTTAGATTCAGTTCCGTGTTGTTTTTTTCGCTTCACTCTAGCATACGCTGAAGAGGATGAAAGCGAAAGCCTGCGCGCTCACGGGACACCCATTAAATTACTTTGACATTCTCATTCGAATGCATTGTTACTTTCTATGGCTTGCTTTCTCTTTATTTCTTTTTCTCTTTACTTGTTCTCTTTCTCTCGGGCCTGTTTATGCGTGGTTAATGGCGCTGGAACGCTCGTGGCAGGTATATGAAGACCATTAGGACACATACGCAGGTTTAGCCTGAAGCTTCAGCCTCTTGGCTTCAGCTTCGCGTTGACTTAGGTCGGCATACAATTCACGCCGCCGTCGCATTAGCTCGGCCTGCTTACTTGCGGATGGCTTCGGAGCCATTTGTTTCTTTGGATGAGCGCTGGGCTGACGACGTTTGGTTCTTTTGACTGCGTTCTTCGCCTCTTTCGCCTCGGCAGCCGCGGTGCACTTCCGTGGACGATCGACGCTTTTCGTTGTACGTTTGCGTAGTTCATCCTCCGAAGACGTACTTTGTATCACGCGACATAGCGCTTTCAGTAGGGCATATTCACGCCGTCGCATTTCAGCATTCTCCTGACGCTCCTCCTTCTTTGCCTCGGCTTCACGCTTTCTTATAAAGAAATTCAGGCCTTACTGGTGCTTGCGCTTCAATTTTGGTGCCATTAAGACGGACGGTGAATTTTTCCATCTGTTAACCAATCAACTGTGACTTAATTAACTTCGTCTTAATTAACACCAAATGTAGTAGGTTCGACTTTCGAACTTCACGAAGTCAATTGGAATCCAACTTGGAGATATCGCTGGTTCCCCCATATCTCCAAGTTGGTTCGTTTGAATTTTGGTGCCATAACGCCAGACATTAGATTTTTCGACCCATGAGTCATCTAACGCTTTCGTCTTGATAACTAAGTGCAAGTCTCAAATACGAAGCACATAGGAACAATTTGAAATTTTTGATGACAGGAGCATTTTGACGCCTTTTGAACAGCGGAATTAAACAAGAAGTGAGGATAGGCTGTTACATGACTCCCTCAAATTTTGCTAAGCGCTCGTCTCGCAATTTATATATATATATATATATATATATATATATATATATATATATATATATATATATATATATATATATATATATATATATATATATATATATATATATATACATGGTCCAATGCGCAAAAACTACGATCTGATTATGAGGCATGCCGTAATGGGGGACTCCGGGTTAAATTTCACTCTTTACGAGCGCCCAAATGTAAGTACACGGCTGGCCAAGACAACGAAAGCGCCTCAAGAGAAAACAAAAAGCTGAACTAACTTTCGCGATGCAGGTATGCGTGAACAATTAACTGGAGTCCAACTGGAGCGAAAAGGGGGCATTACGTCATAAAAACTGTTGATCCTTCTATCACAGGAACTGGGCGTAACACGAAATTGAAACGTCTATTCATAAATAAAAATGAGGAGTCATTCCACTCTGTGAAGGGGGATGACCAGCGAAGCTCTAGCACGTCACACAGGGCTAGCCGAGGGTACTTGTATTAATTTTTATAATTTAGTAATGTTAGTTCCGACAGCTTTGTGATTACTGTGACATGCACTGATTGGATCGGTTACAAGCTTGGACAGATTATTAGCCCCTGGTAAATCTATACACCAATGTTGAGTAGCTGAGTGAGTTGGATTGGTGTGGTACTTCAAACCAAACTCTTCTAGCACAAACTAAGTGAACCATTTCTTGTCTGGTTTTAAAATGTCCACATTGAAGTTTCCAACAATGTTTACAGGGGTGGTGTCATCACGGCTAACCCACGCAAAGTGCGTGGTCGTGAACTTCTCGATATCACAGTTGGGTGTGCTTAAATATATATATACAGAGGATATCACAATTCCGTCTTTCGTTTGTACGGCACAGACATCCCCACAGTCCGTGGCATTCTGTTCTTGCGAGTCAAGGGTGTATGGTTGTGCGTGCATTTTGTCCTTTGCATATGTCGCAATGCCTCCTACTCCTGAGTCCATGTGCCGTTCACAAACGATTCCGGTATAAGCATCGACTTGAAACAATGCATTTGAATTAGTTATTTCATTTATTATTATTATTATTATTATTACTATTATTATTATTATTATTATTATTATTATTATTATTATTATTATTATTATTATTATTATTATTATTATTGCGGAGTGTTTGAAACCTGCTTCACCTCTGGCGCGGGTCGGCCCAGTATTGCACAAGCTGTGAGACGTGCAGTCAGTGCGAAATGTGTTTGCGCAATAACTTTTTGTGACAAGATTATTTTTTGTATGGACAAGATTACTCTTACGTGTATTGCGTCTACAGTGCGCATCCGCATATTGGACAACGTGTATATAGTATCTCATTGTACCATAACATAATCACCCGCCACCTACCTTTCCGTGTATTTCCCACTTCCCCTTTCCCCAGTGAGGAGTAGCAGGCTAGAGACACGCTCTTCAGGCCGAGCTCTCCTCCTTTCTCTCCATTAAAATCTACTCCTCCTCCTCCTCCCGGGATCGGCCCACGCTCACTTTCTTTTTTTATTGTTGACACACAATTTAAACACAAGAAATACATGGAACCCTAGCCATATGCAACAGCGCTATAAATACTGTGGCAGCTTTGTTGCGCATCCACAAATATAAGTTCATTAAATGTGCACAATCCTTTGTTAGTGCTAGTTTCGCTCCAAGAGCGAATCAATGACAGCGATAGGAAGCACGCGAGGCCTCTGCTACTGCGCAGCGTAAAGAGCACCCCGGAGGCTACCAAGCGTCATCCGACGCGATGGAGAACGCGCATGTGGCGAAACTGCGTCGTCAACGCCAACCTACACCTAAGCTTGCCCTCGCGCTCGCGTCCGCGCACCGTAAGTTCGCCGCGCCTCTCGAGAAGTGGCTGGTTTGAACCTACAAGACGCACGCCACCGCGCTCCTGCCTAGCTGATTATTTTCGCCTTGGTAGACATCGTTTCGTATTTTTCTGAGTGTTACGGTTGGCGTCCAGCACCCCGTGCAACAAGGACTCTCGCCCACCATGACTCATCGAAACGAACTGTAACTCCCTAATTCGCCATGGTTGCGTCTAGTGTATGCCGGTTTGGCGGAAACCCCGCAGTGTTTACAGGCCGTTTTGTGTGTGTGCGACTTTAGAGGGACCCTTTGGTCGAACTGTCAAGCTCTACAGGGGAACTTCCGCGAACCAGCAACGCGCAAAACAGAAGGACAGGCGTCTACAATTCCCGGACCTGAGGCTTGGTATATACGGAGGCGGGACGCCCTTTTCCTTGCAGCAGGCTTGACTACGAGATCGTAGCCTCTTCGTACTGGTGACAACGTTCGGAAGGGAGATGTCTGGATTCATGACTGCATATGGCGAGTGCACGGCTTTTCTTCACTAAGATATCACTTGGCTTTACGTATTTCTTGGAAAGTACCGTGCAGTGATTTTTCTTTAACCGTTGACGGAAGTTTTGAGTACGTCAAGGTTGTTATAAAATGAAGAGTCAGCAGCACTAAGGGCAGCCATGAACTTGAAGGCACTAAAGAAGCCGGAATTATTGAGCTTGGCCGGCCAAAGAGTTGGGACTCCAAATTGCAGAATCAAAGAGAAAGCCGGAGATCATTGAGGCGATCGAAGCGATCGGGGCAGACGACGATTAACTGAAGAAATACCTAGAGAGCATTGCAGAGAAAGAGGAAGAGCGTAAGCGCCCAGAGGAAAAAGAAAAGCGCGAGCGGGCAGCACGTGAAGCCAAAAAAGAGCGCGACCGTGTTGCACGCGACGCACTCGAAATGAAGCGCCTAGGGATTGAGCTCCTGAAAGCTCAAAATACTGAAAGACCTAGCGCAGAGGCACGTGAAAGCGAGCGCAGGATGACAGACTTAATGGCACCCTACGCAGTAGGAGGGGAGATAGGTCTTTTTCTGCTACAGTTTGAGCGCACGTCTGAGAAGGCAAAATTCGCGAAAAACACGTGGCCGCAGCGCTTGCTTACGTTACTGCCACGTGAGGTAGCTGATATTATTGCCCGCATGGGGAACGAAGAAGCAGAGGACTTCGATGAAGTCAAAGCGAATCTCCTTGAAAAGTATAGATTATAAGCAGAAGCATTGAGGCAAAAATTCAGGGAAGTCGAGAAGACCAAAAGTGAGTCATATTCAGAATTTCCATACACCTTGGAGGTAAACCTGAAGGAATGGCTCAGAGAAGAGGGTGCACTCGGCGATGCCGAAAAGACAATGCAGTGCGTTGCTTTAGAACAATTCTATTGCCAGCTGCCAGTAAACATCAAGTATCGGGTTCAGGATAGACCAGGCGTAGATGCTATCACGAGAGCGGCAAATCTCGCTGAGGAGTACGTAACTCGCCGGGCGTTCGAAGGCAACGAAGCTCCTAAGAAGGAGGTGAATAGGTACAGACTCGAAAAGCCAGAGCAATGGTCGAAGTCGAATCAGTATAAATGAAAGGAAAGGTCAGATTCGGTGAAAATTAGTGACGAAAACAGCAAGGGAAGGGAGGAGTCACCCGAACAGAGGGCAGAAAGGCCAAAGAAAAAAGCTTTCGAAGCCAAGAAACCAATAGTTTGCTACAACTGCCAGCAAACAGGGCATATCTCCCTGGGATGCAAAAATCCCAAACTAGTATTGATGTCACTAAGTAGTACCGTAGAAAATCTGAACTTGCTAGAACCGTACATTCGAGACCTCGTGGTAAACGGCAAACCGTGTAGAGTGCTCCGGGACTCGGCAGTCACAATGGACGTGGTGCATCCGTCGTTCGTAGAGGAAGGTCAGTTCTCGGGAGAATGTGCTTGGATAAGGCAAGCCGTGGAAACCTCCAGTGTTTGTCTCCCTGTGGCCAAGATTCGTATCGAAGGCCCTTTTGGAGTACTGGACCCTGAAGCCGCCGTCTCGGCACATCTCCCACCTCAGTATTTATATTTGTTTTCTAACAAATCTGAGGATTTCCTACGACGCAGAGGAATCGGGTTTAGTGAGGGAATAGTGCAAGCCCTAACTCGTTCCAAGGCAATGGAGTTCGCGGCCAAGGCAACGTACGAATGTCCAGTGGAGAAGGAAACAGGTATGACGGAGGATTCAACCAGCACCAAAGAGGACAGCCCTATAGGATAATACGGAAATTGCACCAGCTAATGAAGAGGTCAGGCAAACGCTGGAGCCTGAAATATCTCGAGAGGCAGAATGCAAGTTATTGAACGTAAGCCCTGCCACAATGATTGCTGAGCAGGAAATGCGTAAGGCACAAAGCAACGCTAAGCATTACATTGAGAGTACGGCTCGGACGCGATGCTTTGAAGTTGGGGAAAAGGTAATGATCCTGAAACCCTCATTGAAAAACAAACTAGAGGTTCAATGGGAAGGACCGGTTGACATAATTCAGAAATTATCTGAAACAAACTAGGTAATTACGGTACCGGGAAAACGAAGGACACCAGTGTACCATAGCAATCTACTTAAACCCTACCGGCAGAGGGAGGCCATTGTGAACATATCCCTTAACCAACCTGAGGAAATGCCTGTCGAATTTCCGGAGTTAACAGCAGTGATGGAGGCAAAGACATTCACGAGACCATTGACAAGTTAGTAGAACAGGCGGAGTTGAATCCCAATCAAAGGACCGAACTGGGGGAACTCGTGTTCGAATTTAAAGACGTATTTTCAGACACACCGGGCAGGACCACTGCCATCGTTCACGACATCGAGTTAACGTTATCGGACCCAGTTCGTTCGAAAGCTTATTGCGTTTCACCTCGTCAACGTCAAGTCATGGCCGCTAAAATAAACAAGTTGTTAGAGCTAGGTGTAATCGAGCCAGGAAAGAGTGATTATACCTCACCTCCTAGTTGAAGTCTCAGGAAAGGAGCCGCGACCATGTATCGACTACCGCAGGCTCAATTTAATCACGAAGGACCAAACTTATCCAATATCGCATGTCGAGGAAAGGCTTGAGAAAGTGAGCAGTGCTAATTTCATCTCTACGCTCGATTTAGTCAGAGGGTATTGGCAGGTTCCATTGACCCAGAGGGCAAGCAGGCTTGTGGATTTTATTTCCCCGATGGGAACCTATCGGCCGAATGTCCTAATAATAATAATATTTGGGGTTTTACGTGCCAAAACCACTTTCTGATTATGAGGCACGCCGTAGTGGAGGACTCCGGAAATTTTGACCACCTGGGGTTCTTTAACGTGCACCTAAATCTAAGCACACGGGTGTTTTCGCATTTCGCCCCCATCGAAATGCGGCCGCCGTGGCCGGGATTCGATCCCGCGACCTCGTGCTCAGCAGCCTAACACCATAGCCACTGAGCAACCACGGCGGGTGGCCGAATGTCCTGAGTTTTGGATTGAAGAATGCGCCATATTGCTTCTCTAGCCTTATGGACCAGGTGCTACGAGGAATGGAGGACTTCGCAGTTCCGTATCTCGATGACATAGCAATCTTTTCTTCATCATGTCCGGACCATATGCAACACCTTCGAACCGTGTTGTGTCGTCTACGAGAGGCCAACTTAACTGTTAAGGCTCCCAAATGCCAATTAGGGCGCGCGGAGGTAGCTTATCTAGGTCACGTAATAGGGCAAGGCCATCGTTGGCCTTCCGAGGTTAAACTGACCACAATAGACAACTTCCCGCAACCAAGCGGGACATCAGGTCATTCCTTGGCTTGGCGGGTTATTATCAAAGTTATATCCCTCGTTATTCCGAGAATGCGAGTTTTTTAACGGATGCTCTCAGAAAAACCGAACCACAAACAGTAAAGTGGGATGACGCCAAAGAAAAGGCTTTTAGTATGCTCAAGAACGCACTAACGAGTCAGCCAGTGTTGAACGCGCCGGACTACTCTAAGCCATTCATTCTTTAGTGTGATGCCAGCGACAGGGGTATGGGGGTGGTGCTTTGTCAAAAGAGAAATGGCGAGAACGAACACCCTGTAGTGTACGCCAGCAGAAAGCTTTCAGTTCGCGAGGAAGCATACAGTGCATCAGAAAAGGAATGCGCCTGCGTAGTATCGGCGGTGCAGAAGCTAGCTTGCTATATCGCTGGTTTAACGTTCACCAAAGAGACTGACCACCCGCCCCTCACCTGGCTGCAGTCCCTGTCTACGAAAAACGGCCGTCTTCTACGCTGGAGCTTGGCTCTTCTACAGTACGCCTTCGATATTCGCTACAAGAACGGTAAGCTTAATGGCAATGCCGACGGTTTGAGTCGTTGCCCCTAGAGTAATGAAAGCCCCACGCTCACCGGGGTTTCCGTGGCATATTTACGTTTGTTCATACGTTTTTCTCTCTCGAAGTTGTAGTCGATTGTTAACGCTCTCAAGAAATGGCTGTGTTTAGTGTTCAGGGGGGGGGGGGGGAGAACGCGCGAAAGGAATAGGGAAATGAGTAGCGGGTTTTCTTTTTTTTAAAGCCTGGTGTGTCTTGGAGGAGGGTGGCCTTGTGCTCGCTGCTTTATGGTTGTGGGTGCGGCACTGTTCTGGGGTGATTGCTTGCCCACGGAGGAGACGAAAAGCTGCGAGACATGTTTGCAAGTCCGATTACACCGGACCGGACGAGGGAGAAAAGTGACAAGAGCGCCACGAGGACTGATGAACCAGCGCCACGAGATGATCTACCAGCTACGAACCAAGGGTTCGTCACCTCTGAGGGGAATTCTGCTACTGAAACGCCGATCCCTCGCACAGCGGCTTCTGGCCCCTACGCGTTGGGACCTTCCTTCCCCGCCGGAGATGCTGTTACGGTTGGCGTCCAGCACCCCATGCAGAAAGGACTCTCGTCCACCATGCCTCATCGAAGCGAAGTGCGACTTCCTAGTTCGCCATGGTTCTCTCGAGTGTGTGCCGGTCTGGCGGAAGCCCCGCAGTGTTTACAGGCCATTTTGTGTGTGTGCGACTTTAGAGGGCCCCTTTCCTCGAACTGTCAAGCTCTACAGGGGAACTTCCGCGAACCAGCAACGCGCAAAAGAGAAGGACAAGCGTCTACAATTCCCGGACCTGAGGCTTGGTATAACCGAAGGCGGGACGCCATTTTCATTGCAGCAGGCTTTGTATAACCGGAGGCGGGACGTCGTTTTCCTTGCAGCAGGCTTGGTATATCCGGAGGCGGGACAACCCTTTCCTCGCAGCAGGCTTGGTATAACCGGAGGCGGGACACCCTTTTCTTGCAGCAGACTTGGTATAAGCGGAGGCGGGACGCCCATCGACAAACGAGACTCTGTGCCTGTCACGTGACGTCGACAGTAGCAAGATCCCTCCAACAATTTTAGAGAGTCTATTTAAGGGGCTCCGAAATGTACTTTTGAATACTTCATTCTCTTCATCTTTCACCAACCTTTGAGTAAACACTGCACGTTTCGCACTAGAAATCGTCTCCTCCTTGCCCGGTCGCCATGTTCTACACGATGCCTGCAGCCCGCCGATAACGCCACGCTACCCAATAGTAACGTCGGTCGAGCTTCAATAAACAGGCGTCGCTACAACTCGCCAGCAATACGATACGCTACCCTGGAGTACGCAACATGAGACAGCTGATATTTGTCTCAAGAAGATATCCGTGCTCGCGCCGCGTTTCGACGCGCAAGATCTGTCTCGCACCATCTGCGCATGCGCGTGGGCACGAGCTTTCGATCGCACGCGCGCGCCCATACACATGTTCAAAGGCGAGCAGACGCGGGGGAAATGGCGTAGCCTCCGCTGCACTACCGAGCAGTGAGGGTCGTCGGGGATCATCCATAGAGAAAGAAATTCAACAAGAGGGGACACTCTTCAAACACTGGAAACACGTCACGCCTAGTTTCAACTCCATTAGTTGACGTGAGCATCAGAAAAAAAGAATGTGAAATAAACTTAGACAACGTTTTATTTTTTTTAATTCTTTCCCACTAAAACTAAAAAAGTTTTGCGTGTAAATCAACTTATACAATACGACTTATATTTCTTGCGTTGCCTAGGAACAAACTAGCGGCATACCTGACGTGCGTCATGCGCCAGACAAGCCGCAGGAGTGAGCGAGGCCGGCCGCGCATGTGAAGCTCGCGTGCTCGGCAACCCGTCTCTTTTGGATGTAGCCCGTTTTTCGGGCTCCCGGCGTTCATTTGTGTTCGGTCTGCATTTCGGCACGGCACCGCTGCACTACTGGACTAGAACAAGGTGAGGAATTTTGTTTGACGGTCTGCGACGCACTTCAAGCACATTTAGGCTTACTGCACAAAACTGAACCTATATAGTGACGCAGTTATCGAAAAACAGCTCCACCATCCAAGCTTAGTTAACATGAGTTAATTACTCGTAATGGGAGATGTTTGCGACGCTTTCTATGAGCCCAAGCATAATTATATCTTATTTCGGTAGTTTTTGGGCACGCTCGCCGCACCTGGCTTTGTGACGAAAAGTACCTTGGCCGTGTGACGCAGTTTCGCGTGTACTGAATCTTACCGGGACACGTTTTGGCGCTTTCTCTGACCCCAGATATCATTGGAACTAATTTCGCTACTTTTTGGGATACTTTGCAAGCACACTGGCCGCGCTCGGCGTAGTGGCGCAGTTAGCGGAAAGCAGCTCGGTTGTGTGCCGCAGTTAGTTTCGCGTCTACTGAATCTTACTGCATCGGACAAGTTCGTGACGCATTCTCTGACCCCAAGAAGTATTGTAATTCATTTAGTAACTTCTTGGGATACTTTTGAGGCATGCTCGCCGCGCCTGCGGTTGTGAAGCTGTCAGCAAAAAAGTAAGCAGGCCATAGTGAGTTAGTATTTGCATGTACTGAATTTTAATGGGACAAGTTTGTGACGCTTTTTATGGCCCTGCAACCACATATACCCTATTTCGGTACTCACGCTTGTCGAAAACGCGACGAGCGATTGCCGAGAGTGATAACCCGAGAGTGTTGCTTGCGCCGGCAGGACGCGTAAAAGATCACACGGAGGAGCTCAAGAACTTGACATTTGTGTATTCTGAGCGACTGAAAACAGGCTTGGCACCCAGGAATCTGTCTTGAGTGCGACTAGAAGGCATTCTGCGAGCGTGTAACATGGTCTGGCTGAGAGCCTGTGTTGTAGGCAGCTCTGTGTACTTGGCGTACCATCGCGTCGACTGAGGCCAAGTTGTTCTGGAAACGCGCAGTCACCCCTGTATTTGCGCTCTTAAAGTGAAGGAAATAATGCCCGGTAAGGGAGGGATGCTTGAAAATCGGATGTGTTCTTCAGATTTTATGGCATTGTTTGGAAGGAGTCTATCTGCTACGAAATGTAATTAAAAGTGAATTTATCTGTAATGCCGCTCATTCACCACTTACGCACGTTTCGGCTCTACACGCAATATTCCTGTTATGTCAATATATCAAAATGATGCATGCTTGAAATTTACTTTTTTTCAGCTGATGGCATCCGGTGGAGCTTCGTACGACAACGACTGCTGCTTACCTGGTGCCACAACTTTGGATGAATGCACAAGAAGCCCGGAACGAGCATTTATATAGAGCAAAATAAACATTTCATCATTGCAGAAGACGCCTTGCGTTTTCTTTATGAAATTGCACGCGACACATTCGGTCCAGGCTTGTAAAGATCGGTCGCGATCATTTTTACTAAATAATGAAACTATTCCACGCCAAGGCCACGCGTGGTTCAGCAGAAGGGGAAAAATGCCGCGCGGAGCCGGCGGGGCGTGTACCAACTGGTGTTCAAAACGCGCGCGCCCAAAACCGAAACCGGTAGGTGTTAATACCATCCGCTTGGTGCGCTACAGTCAATTCGGCCGCTGAGCACTATGGGAGCGTCCGCTCTTGTTGAAATTTCTTTCCAAGAGTGACGTCACTCGTAGATGTTTACTGGGTTAGACCGCAAAAGGCATTTTCAAGCACTACCATCTTTACTAGCCTTACATGTGCCCAGGCTACGTGCCTGGCTTTCTCCAGAATTACTCTGTGATAAAACAAATGATACAACAATGTTTTCACTGAAACAAATACAGACCATTAATGGCGCACATCCTTTAATAATAAATCTTTATATTCCGACTTTCCTAACCATTAAGCAGGCACAAAGTGTCAAAGTATCGGCATCAGGAATGCCAGAAAATTCGCGGGATGATGATGGCATGACGTACGTACATGGGTCAGATTTTTGCAGGTGCCCGGCAGAGAACACTTTCATGTTATAATAATGACGATCAAATGCAGGGTCCATGACTTCCTTGTTTGATTGGACATACTTTGCGGCAATTTCGGGGATTTCAGTCGCTTTTGAAGAGGAACGAAAGAGCTTCAGTAGACATATTTTATATGGTGCAATTGGCCAAAAAGAACATTCTCAGTTTCGGCCGAAGTGCAAAGCATTGAAAGCGATAGAAAAGTGCAGCCCTGCGCCGCAGTTCCTCGGACTGTGTTCGGCGATACGGAGATTGACTTACTGGCGCGAAGCAGCACGCGAGATAACTGCTGCTGCGAAGCAGGAACATCACCCTGGCAGCTGCCAGGCGTCTCGAAACGCTAGCCTGATGAGGAGCGTCGCACGTCGACAGAGCATTATATGAGACCCACGGGAAACCGCCGGCGTTTGTTGCCTGCAATTTGATGTCCGTTCCTCTCAGAGCACTGTGTGCTGTGCCACGGTGTGGTATCCACAGACCTGCTCTGCAGGAACGCGAGTGTTTGTGTGCAGACAATGCTCATACCAGTAGAGGAAGGCAGAACCAAGGAGGTTTAAAGAAAAAAGAAACACCAGTGGTGATTTAGCGGTAAATACGAGAGGCATGCCTCAGCATTGCGTCGCACCTCCTTGCGGTCCCGGCTCCATGATTTAAACCGCGTTCACCACAGTGCAACATGTTGTTCAAGAACCCTCTCGGCACCCTGTATGTATATATATATATATATATATATATATATACAGGGTGGAGACATTCCGTGAGTGCTGGCGATCACGGTGTACCTGGTGATACATGGTAATTAATCGCTCACAAAAAAATTACCTTTAGGCTTTCGGCTTCAACGGGCTCAACGTAATTGGTAAATTGAAGCGAGCTCCCCGTAGTAACTAGGTCAATTTTTGGATCTGAACAAATCTGTTTACCCGCGGAATTGTGGCATGACGAAGTTCGGCTATCAGGGCGCGCGAAACCGAAAGTGGGCGGCTGCAGCGAGCGCAGTGCCACGAGTCTATATAATGTAATTTATATAGCGCAAGCAGAGAGGCCGACCAGAGCTGACACGAGTGGATATACTAGTTGGTTCGACGTACTAAAGCTGCAACGCAGGGAATACAGGTACACGAGAAACGGGAAACTAACGCCACGAGCATGGACTAGCCCGCAACTTTTCACAGGGAAATGAAGAAAGAAGGAACACAATGGTAAAAGATGACAGTGAGGACAGGGGGCAAGGTATACATTAATCCCGCAAACTAGCAGTTCCCTCAAAACCGCGAGTCTAATTGATGTGCTGTAAAAAAAAAAATTGTGGAGGGTGCTTACGCTCCGCCTTTATGAGTGGAACGTGATAGCATTCAAAGATCCCTGACTGCTTCTTGCGCTTCCCGTCAACTGCAGCATATGCAACCGTAATGTTTACCGGGAAACACTCGCGGCGAAACCTGTGCACGAAGGCGGGCTTTCTGGTAGAAACGCCGCCTCTCGCATGGGTCGCAATGCGGCGGAGGCGAGCGCCATCTGGAAATGTTTCAATGAAGTGGGCGCTCCGTTCCGTGGACTCTGATATATTTACGCGCCGGCATGCGCAGATGGCGGACGCCGTCTCCGGTCTATGAATTGTAAAACGCTGGAAAAAAAGGTTTGAGTTTTCGCGCAACAGAATTATTTTTTTTTTGCGTATATTAAAATCTCGATCCGAGAGCTATCATGTCTGTAGGTTGTGTGTAAGTCGCAGGTTACGATTTTTCCACGTGTTTTAGCTTGAGAAATTCAATTAGTTCAGCCAATTCCTTGCGTCACATAGAGGGCTTGGGTATGCGTGGTCAGAAAATCCGACGCCGGGCCGCGGGACGCCGGCTTTTCTGCAACATGGGCTCCTTAACGCTGTAGCGTTAAAATCCAGTATGATCTTCGTACAGTCACCCTTGCAGCCCCAGAACAGCACCTTTGGATAAGGTTTCCCTTTCGACGCTCGCCAGCGCAGAGATGAGCGTCTGCTGCTCTCGTGCCTAGTCGACGCTTCCACGTGATTTTTGGCAAACTCACAACTGGAGATGTACGGCGCATACAATTTTCCATTATTAGTTTGCCCTAAACAGAGATGGCCGACCACCCGCGCTCACGGCAGCACAGCAGATAGTACAGGCTCTCAAACAACGGCGATGTAGTAAAAAAAAACATATAAATAAATGGTGGCATTAAACGGCACTAGCTCGTGCGCCCCTGCTTTATTTCTGCCTCTCGGACGACGTCTGCCATTAAGGTGTGGGCTCATTCGAGATGTGCGGCGAAGCACATTTGTGGAATTTTGAATATCTGCCGTTGAGGCTGGCTGCAGGGCGCATGCATGCTGAACGTCGTGTGAAGGCGACACCACGGTGATTTGGAGGAAGCACACTTGCGCGATTCCGCTTGTCTTTATGCGGAGGGAGAGAAGTCGTGCCAGTCTACTTCCCGCAGTCGCGCGTGGCAATGGTCTGTTTTCACTCACTGGGCTATCGCGAAGCTTCGCGAGAGCGTAATAAATTGACGAGTTCGCGTCCGTTTGCGAACACACGAGAGGGCTTCAGAAAAGGCGGCGATTGCTTCGATGTCGCCCAGCTGGCTGCCAGGTAAGCGGCACTCTGAAGGCATGCACATTGACGCAATGAAGTGAGAGAGACGAGAATTTAGGTTGGTTTATTACCTGGGCTGCTACTCCAGGGACTGGCTGAGAGTTCTAAAGAGACATGAAGGAAAAACTGGGAGTTTAAGCGAGCCCTGTTGGCTGCGCCTGACACGTGGGGAAGGGGAAAAGGGGGAACTAATTATAGTAAGGAGAGTCACTGTTGTGCACACACGCCACAATCGTTCATTCGCAGCCGCTCTACCGGGTGTTTCACGCAATTGAACAAACTTTAAAGGTCGAGTGGTACTCGGACAAGATCAACTACATATATTAGTCGCGGTCGTCTCGAGTTGCTAGGACTGTTTTTCGAAGTGCCAGTATGAAGTGAAATGAATTATGAAATGAAGTGGTTTAATTAAGAAAAATTTAAACTTTGGTTTTAAGGCATAGGTCTCATTTGATAAGTTGTACAGCGTCCTTAGAAAAACCTATTTAAGTTGTTTTTCTCTTGAATCTCTTTTCCTAGCTCTCGAGAAAGTCGATGGAATAATTTATATATATATATATATATATATATATATATATGACGACACTGCCGGTTTCCGCATTGCAGCGCTCTTCAAACGTGTTTTAAGGTGCGGTAGTTCTGAAGGCCGTTAATGTAGCGGCGGCACAAGCGATTATAGGTTGCACAGCACAGCATTACACGCTACTGGACGAATGCGGAAAAAGCCGCCTTGCCTTTCTCTCGCGTACAGCAGTAGCCAGATGCGGAGTGTTACAGTATAACGGTATAACTGTGAATCTAGCTGTTGCAACGAGCACGTACACAGCTGCACGTGAAACGCACGGGCACTCTACTGCGCTCTATAGTGCCCAATAACAGATGACAAATATGTTATGGCACTTGAACTTTCAGCCCTATCCAGCCCTCGTCATACCTTGAAGAAAGAAAGAAAGAAAGAAAGAAAGAAAGAAAGAAAGAAAGAAAGAAAGAAAGAAAGAAAAGAGAATTCTACATTCTAAGCGTGACAACCAGCGGGCGGCATACACGGACGCCCATATACTTTCAGCGAAAAAAAAAAAAAAATCGGCCGAGTTTGTCGAGCCACCGGAGTTGGGAGCCACGTACACTGGCTCCATCAGCTCGCATACTTCTCTGAAGTCGTTGCTATAAATCGAAGTTCCTCGCCATCGCAGCGCGCTCGACTTCTCGCGCAATCCGACCGCCGTATACATAGAGGCCAGACCGCGAACGTCCTATTATGTTGCATTCATCGACGCGCAGATTGAATGCGACGTCCCGACGTTGAGTAGCACATCGCGCGTGAGTTCAATGAGAGCGGTTTCGTACGAGTATGCATTCAGGCGCTAGCCACAATACCGAGAATAGTCATAACTGCCAGGCGAACAGGCGCCGTCGAAGGGAGCAATAATTTCGATCCTAGACATACAGGCTGGAACGCAGATGAAAAGCCTCTTGTTGCTTTTCTTTCGTTATATGTATATATATATTTTCTGGAAAGCAGCAGGGCGCGTGAAAAGACGCGTGTGTCTACGTACATAGTTGCGTATTGTGTGACGGATTTGTACGAAATACGAATGTGACAGCGATTGTAGAGGTCTCGTGGCGTAATGCGTACGTCTAACAGACTCTCGGAACCCGTATAAACGTGGCGATATTCTGGAAGACGGCACACATGTAACTTAATAGAAAACAAAAAAGTGACGAAAGTACACGCACAGTTTTGATGCTTTCGCTACTGAAGATATCAGCGTTAAGTTGAATATACGCTGCCATTTTGGAATATGGCGCACGCTCATGGCGCCTATATGCTTATGCATCTCGTTTGCTACATTATTAACTGTTTCGCCAGTGGCGATGGTGCAGGCATTAAGTGCATAAGTGGCCTCCCTTTCTTGGTAAAGGAAGAATACGAGACGTCGTAACTGCCATGTAATGTGCGAAACTGCGTAAAAAAGATTAGCCGTCACATCTCCGAGCCTGTCTCATTTGACATTTCCATTTCCACAAAGAAAACGAGTTCACATCATATGAAATATTTCTATGGAGCGTTTTGTGAAAACCCACGTGATCCCACCTATATATCGATATCCACATCCCGTATGACATGTGCACATTATACTGGAAACGATATTAACTTTTCATTACCAGTTTTAATAGTCCAAGCACGTTCTCAATTGCCGAAGTTTTAATTTTTCAAGGCCATTCCCCATCCGTGCGCATTGATAGAAACTGCATCATTCAGCTAAAGTCACGAAGCACAACGCACAGTATATTTGCCGTAATGTTCTATTTTTACATGCGTCTTGTGCAAGTGTTTATAAGTGTGTTCTATAACGGCATCCGAGAACAGAAATCAATAAAAATTCTTGAACGACCAAACCTCGATATTAGTGGGATAGAAGTAAGAAGCGATAACTGTTCAAACGAAACCCTGCCATCAGTATTTAGTGAAGGAAGAAACTCAGACTTATCAGCTGCACGACCGTAAACATGTTATATATATATATATATATATATATATATATATATATATATATATATATATATATATATATATATATATATATATATAATATGATGATGAAGAAAAAATGAGTACGACATACGTTGAATAAGCACAGTATATTGCACTGACGTTACGGCTGGTGGACCAGCCTTTCTCAAAGTGTATGAGAAACGCTGGTTGACTGAGGTGAGTATAATGAAGGCACAATTAATTAAGGTAAAGTTCATTAAGGCACTGGAACCCACGATCTTTGGTGGAAGAAAGCAAGTAACAGGAAGTAAACACGGATTCGAATAAGAATGTCAAGTGATTTAATGAATGTCTCGTGAGCGCGCAGGTTTTCGCCTTCATCCTCTCCAACCTCTTCATCCTCTTCATCCGCATTTTCTTTTACGTCGAAGAATGTTTCCGTACTAACTGGTGCAAGCTGGCAACGTAACGTCACATAAGAAAATTAATTTTAAATGCCTAACGATAACCTAATATAAGACCAAATTTTCAAGTTATTTTGCGGTCTTTATTATCTTAATTATTAACAAAGCCAAGCGACAATGTGGTTGCTTCTCCGAATTTAATATATTATCTGTCTCTTGTGCGTCATTACCGCAAGCATTAAAAACGCAAGCCACAAGATCAGGCTATACTAGTGGATTTTCTTTGTTAAACAATGTGTGTATTTAATGAAAATGCCCTCGCACTAAAAGTAAAAATGAAAACTAAACTTCACGAATTTTGCACTTGGACCGCGGCATCATTTATAATTTTCCATACGACACAGAATCGAACAGCTATGCTATATACAGGGAATCCACACATTTCGACGTCCAACTCGCGTATATACAAACGCTCAGCGTGTTCGTTTTTGTCTCTAGAGCATATGGGTGATCTTTTTTTTTAAGGGGGGGGGGGGCGTCAGCCCTCCTTAACAAGGCCACAGGCAGATCTCGCAGGCATTTCTTTATCTCGGAAGTATGGTACGAACTAATCATCGCCATTCATCATCACCATCATATATTGTCCCTTACAGGCCCCTGTCGGGGTACTACATAAGGGGGGAGCGTATACAGGGTAGATAATGAAAACAAACGTAATAAAAATATAACAATGCAACACAGGGACATAAAAAGAAGCAAAGAACGCGGTAGTTAAAACGGTGCTTGTCAATATTGCCTTTACGCCACAAGCGCCACACACGTCGGCGAATGGTTAGGGCAGCAGGGCGAGCACACAATGGTTACAGGGGAAGAAAAAAAAAAAGAAAACTCAATACAGGAAAAAGTACAAAATTTCGTATGAACACAAATCGGAGCAAAGAGAACATGTCAACCCAGATGATTTAACAACATCGCCTTAAACCTTGTCGCGCAGTGCTCATTAGTTAGCAGGTTCCATGGATTCTTCAACTGCGGTCGGGAAGAAGGACTTGTCGAAAGAATTAGTGGAGCCACGAAGACGTTGGACGCTATTTGAATTGAATAGGCGGTTACCAATGGGAGGAGATATAAGGGAACCACGCAGATAGGGGAAATTGAAATATAACTTATGGAATAAACACAGGCGCGCAACTTTTCGTCTCAGAGCTGAGGAAGTGAGGCCAAGTGATTCGGGGCGGAAGTCGGGGCGGAAGTCGTATGTCGGTGATATGAAGCGTGCTGCACGGTTCTGGACGGATTCAAGCATGTTAATTAGGTAGGACTGATGAGATCGCGGATGCATATATTCAGGCCTACTGCGGACAAAAGTTTCATATGCCAGTTTTCGTGTCTTAGCGGGCGAAGTTGGAAGTGATCTTCTGATAAAACCAAGTGTGCGTGAAGCGTCGGTCGTGATTTTTGTAATATGATCAAACCAAGTTAATTTGCTATTGATTGTGATGCCAAGGTAACGATAAGATTCTACCTGCAATAGGTCCTCAGAAAATAAAGAGTAAGGATAAGTTAATTAGAGCGCTTCATTCTGGTTAACCTCCCTGCATTTCCTTCCTCCATTCTCCTCTCTCTCTCTCTATAATCGCCATGACGTTGTCGAAAGAAAACGAAGGAAAGGAACAATGTAAACCATTAATTTTTGTTAAATGACATGGAATGATTATTTCTCGAGAAAAGAGTAAAGGAAAAGAAGTCCACAGGGGTGATATGTAAGTAAATAGAAGATAGCGACAACAATAGCAAAGTACAGAGTATTAATGGCAGATCCACATGAATGAAAGCAAGAATGAAACAAATAAATCGATTGAATATTCGAAACAACGGCTATCTGTGAAGGTGCTAGCTATCGGTTTCACAGCTCCCGGTTTTGAGCCAAACCTTACAGTTACCGGTCCGTGGCTCCTGGTAAGAGCCGGGATTAATCTAGTGCGAAGCACAGTAAAAAATAAATAAATAAATAAATAAATACCCTACATAGTCTGAGCATTCCTTACGGCACCGTTTCAGATGGCGGATAAATTCCAACTCGCAAACGCTTCTGTTACGCAGCATAATTCACCTAGCCATGGTACCACATCGTTAATTGTAGCAAGTAGATGCGTTTCACTTTTCGATGCGTGCGGTGAGGGACAAATGTGTTTCTCGCATGGCGCACTGTTTCTTTGTTAAAAGCAAGACTGTCCGTCCAAAATCGGTAGGGTTCGAGCGCTAAAGTGCACCTGCCGTGTGATGACATGGAATAGGTTTTTCTTTTTTCTTCGGGAAAGTGCACCGCTCCAAAGAAAGCGCGGCCGCTTCCTTAGGAGATGTAAAATGCCAGCAGACATTGCAGCTAACATTACGATTCTTAAGAGATCGCTGAGGCCTTCCACGCAAAACGGCTCTCACATTTCTCGCATCTAGAAAACAGGATGTACGTTTGAATCAAATGTTAAACGCTGCCTCATTGCGTGACTCAGGTGATGCATACGCTGAGAATAGATGCGCACGACTAAAACTGCCTGAAGCGGTCGTTGGTGCAATCACCAGCGCCACTGTAGTACGGCTCCAAAGGAACGAGAACCGCATTCCTGGTAGCTCACCATGGCTTTCGGATGCGTTGAAGCGCCTTCAAGGGCGGTGTTATCCGGAAGGAAGGCGAGGAACGGCAGAGGTCAGCATGATTCAGGTGTCACTTTTTCTGCCAGCTTGTCCGCTGGACGAGGCGCGCAAGTCCGCCGCCGCACCACGGTGTAAACGCGCGGAGAGGCGACTACGCCGGCGGAATAGCGGGAGCAACACTTGCACGGAGGAGGGGCCGGCTGATGGCTTCGAGTAAGAAGCGAAGGAGTGCGGGCAAGGCGGCGAGGGCTCGCTCTACCTAGACGGCGAGCGGCTGCGTCCACTTCGGCGCAGGAGGGACATCGCCGCAAGACGCGGTCGCGCGCATGACGAGGCCGGCGCGAAGTCGCCGGCAGACTCTCGCGAAAGGCGCGCGTATTACGCGCGTCGCAGCAGGGCGGCGGCGAGCGACGGTGTAGCAACATAGCGCATGAGCGCGCCGAGCGCGCCGCCGCGACCCTTTTTGTTGAGCGCTTCCTGCACACGACTCTGCCAGCAGCGCTGGCCGCGGAGTTGAGGCGAAGCGGGGCCTGGTGAGGGGGCGACAGTGGGATTGACGTGAGCGCCTCATCTGGGTTGCACGCGCGCACACTACCCTACTGCCTTGTTTCTCCGCATTTGTATACGCGACTTTCTTGCAGCTGCCGACGTTTGCGACTGCAGAGGCGGAGACAGACACAAAAGACATTTAAACGTGAAAGGCGCACGCGTCACGTCAACAAGGCTTCACAGGAGCACCTGGGAATTCTCGGAGTATCTGGTTGATGTCGCACAGCATCACTCGTTTCTGCGAAGAAAGATTCATCACAGCAACTGGTGTACTCCCTCCCTTATTGCCACCTAAGGCGAGCGGATACGCACAAAATGAACGCCTTAATACGTCTACCATACAGAACAGCCGTTGGGGCTAGCCCCCAAATACATAAATTCGGACAAACTATTCAGATTAAGAATACATAACACTATAGAACTGACCGAGGCGCACAAAACGGCGCAGATTTTTTCTCTGTCCGGTACACAGGCCGGCATGTACACTCTGAACAAGCTGGGCCTAAATCCCACAATCGCCTCTGTGGCACGAACCGCCTCGCCGCAAATAGCAAGGCGACAACTGATCATTAAACCTATTCAAAAACCATGCTCCCAGGAAGACACGACAGTCTTCGTACGGCCAGGGCAAGACAGTTGTGGGATAAGTATAAGGACGACCACTCTGTTGCCTATGTGGATGCGGCGGCGCAGGGTGTTACGTTTCGCCTACGACGCGCGGTTTAGCCGGCGCGACTGCAACAAAGCGGCAGACATTTTGGCCCGTTCGGCGTCGCCGCTACGCTCCCCGCCAAGCGCGTCCAGGCATGTTCCGATGCCACGTGTCTTCATGTGCGTGTGTGAGTGTATGTGTCATTGTGCCCGACCAGAGGCGCTACGAGAGCAGAAGTTACCTTCTCCTCCCAGTCATTGTGCCCGACCAGAGGCGCTACGAGAGCAGAAGTCACCTTCTCCTTCCAGTCATTGTGCCCGACCAGAGGCGCTACGAGAGCAGAAGTTACCTTCTCCTCCCAGTCTTTGTGCCCGACCAGCGGCGCTACGACAGTATGCGTCACCTTAACCCATTGTACAATCACGTGCTCGTCTATTGAGGGGTTCCTTCTTGCCCTCAACTGCGAGAGTATAAAAACAGCTGCCCCCGGACGCCAAAAGGAGGGCTCCGATTTCTTCTGTTGAGTAAAGTGCTCTCCCGTCTCTCTACTTCGGTCAACCTGACCACCAACTCTTTGCGATGTTAAAATAAACAAGTTGTTTTGTTGTTACCAGTCGACTCATGCTTTGCCGGGACCTTCGGATGCTTCCAGTTGTACCCCAGGCCGCCAGGCCAACGCTACCCTTGGGGCTTGCGACCCAGGTACAACCACGGGCGTCAGCGCCGAGTTCCCAACCGATCGCACCAGCGGTGCGACCACAACAACCGTTGCCATCGGTGGGATTCAAACAACTGTCTGCCAGCGGTGAGATCGCGACAACGGAGGCCAGCGGCAAAGAGATGCAGTTGACTGTATGCTGAGCAGCTCAACGACGATCCGGGAGCAGTGCAACGAGCCCTGTGTGATGACTGGTTGCCTGCAGCGGAACGACTGCGCGGAACTCTTGGCTGCGAGGTTTGGTGAGTGCGGGACTTTCTTCTTCTGAGCTTTGCCAGGCTTTTGTTAGTGTCAGAAACAGAGCTGGTAATTGTGGTTGTCGTTGCTGCCGGGTTAGATTGCGGCAAGACAATAGAAGGCAGTAGAGAAAGCAGCATTCAGAGCAGCCATGGATTTGAAGTCGTTGCGAAAACCGAAATTGTTGGAGCTTGCAAGAGAGTTGGGTCTGGATGTCTCGGACAAACTCAGAAAACCAGAACTGCTAAAGGCTATTCTTGAGTTAGAGGCTGAGGATGACGAGCTGTCGGAATGCCTTGAGACCATTGAAGAGAGGGAGACTGCAAAAAGACAGGAGCGCGAACTTAAAGAGCAAAAAGAAAGAGAAGAGCGCGAACTTAAAGAACAGAAAGAAAAAGAAGAGCGTGAACGTAAAGAACAGAAAGAAAAAGAAGAGCGTGAACGTAAAGAACAGAAAGAGCGAGAGCAACAAGAGCGTGACCGTCAACACGCTTTGGAAATGAAGCGTCTCGAGATAGAGATGGAACGCGCTCGTAATGGAAGTCAGGCACACGGTGCAGGAGAACGCGTATTGTTCAAAATGACTGACCTAATGCGGCCGTTTAAGCTTGGAGAGGACATTGGTTTGTTCCTGGTTAACTTTGAGCGAACGTGCGAGAAGCAGGGGTTCTCTCGGGAAACGTGGCCACAGCGCTTGCTCACTTTGTTACCCGGCGAGGCGGCCGACGTAGTCGCTCGCTTGGATAGAGAGGAGGCAGAGGATTTCGACAAAGTGAAATCGAGTCTGCTAAAAAAGTACCGGCTGTCTGCGGAGGCGTTCCGTCGGAAGTTTCGGGAAAATGAGAAAGGCAGAAGTGAGTCATACACAGAGTTTGCGTACAGGCTTATGTCAAACATGCAGGAGTGGCTCAAAGAAGAGAAAGCGTTCGGTGACCACGATAAAGTTCTGCAGTGTTTCGGGCTAGAACAGTTTTATAGTCGGTTACCGGAGAACGTGCGGTACTGGGTCTTGGATAGGCCAGACGTGAGTACGGTGGCTAGAGCCGCTGAGCTAGCCGAGGAGTTTGTGACGCGTCGAGCTCGCGGAGCTAAGGACGGTCAAAAGGGTGAATTTGGCTCGAAGTTTGAGAGGCCGAAGTTCACACCCATGAGAGCAAAGGGGAACACGCGTAGTGAGGATGCGAGTGAAAGCAGTCCGACCAAACGTAAAGAGACGGCGGCAGCCGAAGCCGAACGCAGAAAGCGGTTCGAGATGAGGCAAGCGCGCGTTTGTTATACGTGCCAGAAGCCGGGTCACTTTTCGGCGCAGTGTCCGGAAACAACACCAAAAGTTGTGTTTTTTTCAATAGGCAGCACTGACGAGAACATGAAGCTTCTCGAGCCTTACATGCGAGACCTCCTCGTGAACGGGAAAGAGTGCCGAGTGCTTCGCGATTCCGCAGCTACAATGGATGTAGTTCACCCGTCTTACGTAGAACCCCATATGTTCACGGGCGAGTGCGCATGGATCAAGCAAGCCGTGGAAGCTCATAGCGTGTGTCTGCCAGTAGCAAAGGTGCTTATTGAAGGACCTTTCGGAGCGCTTGAGACGGAGGCGGCAGTGTCATCTATGCTGCCCCCACAGTACCCGTACCTATTTTCAAACAGGTCCGATCACCTCCTGCGCGAGAAGGGGCTTTTGTTTGGTGAGGCTAGCGTTCAGGCCTTAACCAGGTCGAAGGTTCGGGAGCTCGCTGCAAAGGCGGTAGTTGCGGGGCCGACGTTATCAAACAACGAAAAAGGGTCAGAGGCGCAGCAAGCCGATATTCAGAGCACGCCCGAACTGAATAAACTTGAGTCTGTAACGTTGAAGGCGCCAGATACTGGAGAGGAAATGCCCGATAAGGGAAAGTTAGAAGAGCTATCTACTGATTTGCTCATCGCGCCTACGTCAGACGGACTTGATAGGTTGCTAAAAGTCAGCCGGTCGGCTTTGATAGCCGAGCAAAAGAAGGATGGTAGCCTAGAAAACATACGCTGCAATGTCAAGGAAGGTATCGCCAGGAAAAATGCGCGTTTTGTGGAAAGAGGTGGAGTCCTGTACCGGAAGTATCTAGACCGCAGAGGAGTGGAGTTCGATCAGCTGATCGTTCCTCAATGCTATCGTCAGGATCTGTTGCGCTTGTCACACGGGGGTTCGTGGTCCGGACACCTAGGAGTTAAGAAAACTAAGGACCGTCTCTTGCAAGATTACTATTGGCCAGGGTGTTTTCGGGACGCAGACCATTTCGTGAGGACATGTGACACTTGTCAGCGGGTGGGCAAACCAGGGGACAAATCAAGGGCGCCGTTGAAATTGGTACCTATCATTACGGAGCCTTTTAGACGGCTCGTTATTGATACAGTGGGACCTCTGCCGGTAACAGCCACGGGGTACAGACACATTTTGACTGTGATCTGCCCAGCGACAAAGTTCCCTGAAGCAGTGCCGCTTAAAGAACTCAGCTCAGTTGAGATAGTCAATGCACTACTGTCCATATTTGCGCGAGTTGGTTTTCCTGCAGAAATCCAATCAGATCAGGGCACAGTGTTTACTAGCGCTTTGACGACAACTTTTCTCGAAAGGTGTGGGGTAAAGCTGCTACACAGCTCAGTGTACCACCCACAGTCGAATTCCGTTGAGAAGCTCCACTCCGTCATGAAGCGCGTGTTGAGAGCATTGTGTTTTGAACATCGAACTGACTGGGAGCTGTGTCTGCCTGGGGTGATGTTTGCATTAAGGACCGCGCCGCATGCAGCTACGGGGTTTTCGCCAGCTGAACTGGTGTACGGTCGCTCGCTTCGATCTCCGCTTCGCATGCTTCGAGAATCGTGGGAAGGCAGGGGCGACGACCCAGTCGTGGTGGAGTACGTGCTTAAGCTCCTCGAACGCTTAAGAAGGGCACAGGAGTTGTCAGGTGAAGCAATGGCAAAGGCCCAGCAGAGGGCCAAGGTTTATTATGATCGGACCTCCAGGGCCCGTCGTTTTGAGGTGGGCGATGAGGTCATGATATTGCGCACATCGCTAAACAACAAACTAGACGTGCAGTGGGAGGGCCCAGCACGAATTGTTCAGAAACTGTCGGACGTAAACTACGTGGTAAGTCTGCCAGGAAAGCGGAAAGCACAGCAAGTTTACCACTGTAATCTGCTCAAACCCTATAAACAACGGGAAGCAGTGGTGTGCATGATGGTAAACGTTCCTGAAGAGCTTCCGGTCGAGCTTCCGGGACTAGGCTCAGTGACGAACAGGGAAGACACCGGTCAAGTCATTAGTGACCTTATCAGTAAAGCACCGCTGTCGCCTGAGCAGAAAACCGAACTACACCAGCTCTTACAAGAGTTTCAAGGTCTGTTCTCTGAGAGGCCTGGTAGGACTTCTGTCCTTACTCATGACATAGAACTTACCTCCCCAGAGCCAGTACGATCCAAGGCGTATCGGGTGTCACCCCGCCAGAGCGATATTATGGAGGCTGAGGTAAAGAAAATGCTACAGCTCGGTGTTATTTCATTTCATTTCATTTATAGGCAGGTGAGAGTGATTATGAGGCAGGCATTTATAGGCAGGCAGGTGAGAGTGATTATACCTCCCCTTTGATTTTAGTTGAGGTACCGGGCAAGGAACCTCGTCCTTGCGTCGACTACCGCAGGCTTAATTCCATCACTAAGGATCAAATTTATCCGATCCCTAACATCGAGGAGCGCCTTGAGAAAGTTAGTAGCGCTCAGTTTATTTCCACCCTAGATCTTGTCAGGGGTTATTGGCAGGTTCCACTTACAGAAGAGGCTAGTAGGTATGCGGCGTTCATTTCACCAATGGGAACATTCCGTCCTAAAGTGTTGAGTTTTGGTTTGAAGAACGCGCCATACTGTTTTTCAAGCCTCATGGATAAAGTGTCATGGATAAATTCGCTTTACCGTATCTAGACGACGTAGCGATATTCTCCGCATTCTGGTCTGAGCATATGGCACACTTGCGGGCAGTGCTAACCCGCCTGCGCGAAGCGGGCTTGACAGTAAAGGCTCCTAAGTGCCAGTTAGCACAGGCCGAGGTTGTCTACCTCGGTCACGTGATTGGTCAGGGTCGTCGCCGCCCCTCTGAAATAAAAGTGGCCGCTGTGCGAGACTTTCCGCAACCGCGCACGAAGACCGATATTCGGTCGTTCTTAGGTGTCGCCGGCTACTATCAGAGGTACATTCCCAGGTACTCTGATATCGCGGCTCCCCTGACGGATGCTCTAAGAAAGACAGAGCCTCAAACAGTCGTCTGGGACGAGACAAAGGAAAGAGCTTTTAGCGCCCTAAAGAGTGCCCTAACAAGCCAGCCTGTGCTACGATACAAAAGGGTTCATTGTTCAGTGCGATGCTAGTGAGCGAGGCATGGGCGTTGTACTGTGCCAACGGGAAAATTGAGAAGTAGAACACCCCGTCCTGTATGCTAGTGGTAAGCTGACCAGTCGTGAGCAGGCGTATAGCGCCACCGAGAAAGAGTGTGCATGTCTCGTGTGGGCCGTTCAAAAATTGTCATGCTATCTAGCCGGCTCGAGGTTTATCATTGAGACGGATCACTGCCCTCTCCAATGGCTGCAGACCATCTCTCCCAAAAATGGCCGCCTCCTGCGCTGGAGCCTCGCTTTGCAACAATATTCCTTTGAGGTGCGTTACAAAAAGGGGAGTCTCAACGGTAACGCCGATGGCTTAAGTCGAAGCCCCTAACGTAGGAATCAGCCTCAAAATTGTTTGTTACTGATGTTTTTCTTCCTGAGGCAGGATTTTTTTTAACATATTGCTTTTGTTTAGTGTTTCAAAGTGATGATATGCTTTTTAGTGCAATTTTCCAATTTGTGGACGTGTTCTGAGTGATGCTAGACTACTGTAAGGAACTAGGCAGTGGTAAAAAAGGGCAAAGAGCCTGGCAGGGCTTAGTGAGGGTTGTGCCGTGCTTGCTGACTGAGCGGTTGATTTTCAGCGTAGTTCTAACGCTTGCCGGGAACGAGAACAAAAATG
This sequence comes from Dermacentor variabilis, assembly GCF_050947875.1. Lineage (NCBI taxonomy): Eukaryota > Metazoa > Arthropoda > Arachnida > Ixodida > Ixodidae > Dermacentor > Dermacentor variabilis. Next base: position 210,487,099 of record NC_134569.1, on the reverse strand, counting down.
TGAACTCTCCCGAAGTCACTTTGCAGTGTCCCGTGCGAACCTGAACGAGAGAACGAGGCCTTCTCTGTGCGCTGCGCTCAAGAAACGTCGAGGGACGCCCGACTTCGGTTATGAGCGTCATCGAGCGACATCCCTCGGGACAGCGGATGCAGTCCCCTGTCCATCGGGATCTCCTTCCCCCGGCGGGGCGGTCTGTTACGTTTCGCCTACGACGCGCGGTTTAGCCGGCGCGACTGCAACAAAGCGGCAGACATTTTGGCCCGTTCGGCGTCGCCGCTACGCTCCCCGCCAAGCGCGTCCAGGCATGTTCCGATGCCACGTGTCTTCATGTGCGTGTGTGAGTGTATGTGTCATTGTGCCCGACCAGAGGCGCTACGAGAGCAGAAGTTACCTTCTCCTCCCAGTCATTGTGCCCGACCAGAGGCGCTACGAGAGCAGAAGTCACCTTCTCCTTCCAGTCATTGTGCCCGACCAGAGGCGCTACGAGAGCAGAAGTTACCTTCTCCTCCCAGTCTTTGTGCCCGACCAGCGGCGCTACGACAGTATGCGTCACCTTAACCCATTGTACAATCACGTGCTCGTCTATTGAGGGGTTCCTTCTTGCCCTCAACTGCGAGAGTATAAAAACAGCTGCCCCCGGACGCCAAAAGGAGGGCTCCGATTTCTTCTGTTGAGTAAAGTGCTCTCCCGTCTCTCTACTTCGGTCAACCTGACCACCAACTCTTTGCGATGTTAAAATAAACAAGTTGTTTTGTTGTTACCAGTCGACTCATGCTTTGCCGGGACCTTCGGATGCTTCCAGTTGTACCCCAGGCCGCCAGGCCAACGCTACCCTTGGGGCTTGCGACCCAGGTACAACCACGGGCGTCAGCGCCGAGTTCCCAACCGATCGCACCAGCGGTGCGACCACAACAACCGTTGCCATCGGTGGGATTCAAATAAGGGTAACCGCAAATACATTGTGAGCGCAGTGACCGAGAGCGGCCGCATTTTAAACGCGGTCACGATCGCCGCCTTCTCCGCCCTTGAGGCAGAGGAGGCATGCATGCCTGCACCAGCTTATATTTCCCGAGGGATCAGTTATAGCCCGCAAAGAAACTTCACGTCTCCTTATCGAATTCTTAAGAGAGAGTAGTTTGATGGACGTATGGTGAAACCCTTCAATCAGCGGTATTGTAAGAGACGCTCGGGCGGAGCAATTACCGGCCTTGATCGCCAGGCTAAACCCGCCTGTTGCTACAATTCACCACCACCACCACCACCACTGCGATCGCTCTAGCCATCACGAATGACCTCGTTCATACAATCAAGAGCGATTCAAAAAGTGCGATCTTAAATTACAGTAAAGGCACTGTTAACAAAACTACACAGCAAATCCTAGACAATTGTTACCACACCTTCTATGAAGAGGACACATCAATCTGTTATGGGTCTCCGCCCACTCCGGAAGTCCTGGGAACGAGGAGGTGCACCGCATCGCCCGAGGGTTAACAAGCCGAGAGGCGCGCCACTCCGGTTCAGATTCTCCGGGTGCGGCGGCGACCACACATAAAGAAATCACAAACTTGTATACAGAAATGAGGCGCACTTATCCGGCGCATCATCGGGACTTTGGCAGAGCGCAGGCCACCGTCTTTCGCCAGCTTCAGACAGACTCTTTTCTCAGCCCACATAGACGGGATTATCACCGATAGGGAATAAATACCATATGTCAAAATTGTAACCCTAAAAAACTGGCAACACAGGATCACATCCTCTGGGGATGTAGGGGTTCATCTAAACTTGTAGGGGCCTCTAAACTTACCTGGGAGGCCTTAGTCAGGACTGCCGCCGAGTTCGGGGAACAACTGAAAATCGTCAATTGGTCTGAGGGAGTTGCCGCCAACAGAGGTCGCCCTGAGATTCAACCATGATTTTCAATAAACATGTAACCACCACCATCACAGGACCTCACGTGGCTAATTAGAACGCTATAGGTATAACGGCAAGGTAGTTTGTGGTAAAAATTGAGTCGTGACGCATACTCAACGTCTACCTGGTCATCAAGAAACGCAATATAGGCTGCTGCCGGGGGTATAAGTGCATACAATTTTTGAAGTAATGAATCAATCCTTGGGCCACTAATATAACTTTTTGTATATTGTAGTTTTTAGTGAAAATGCATTATATTAATTTATTTTCAGCTTGTACTCGACTATATTGCGATTGCTATTCGAACATGTATATCGGCTGTTCACGGTTCTCCTAGATGCTTGATGTCGTCTACATAGCCGTGGTCTAGTAGGAGGCCAAATTCTCAAGATGAGTGCTTTCCACTGGGCGGACCTTCGAGGACGAAGCACGCGGACAATACTGTCACGTAGTAGTGACGGTGAAGAAAGCAGAAATAGTGGGAATGACTAAACTAGCATATTATTTGGCGAACTTGTGCCCTCAAAAACAGGCTACGCTCAAAGAATGGCGACAGCGGCGAACACAGTCGGCGATCGTCGAAAATCTGATCAGCGGGTCAAACGCGTCGGCTTTTATACATCACTCATCGAAGGTTCCAGAGTAATCGCTGGTGCCCGCGTATCTCCCAGAAAGTTCTACACCATTCGCGTCGCGCACACAGGGTTCGGTGACAACAGACAGCAAAAAGAACCATCGATAACATTAGAGAAACTCCCAATACGTGTGGACGCGTCCCGCACTGAGCCACACTTGTTAGACGATGAAAAACAGTCACACGAAAAAAACAAGTGCAATGCCCACCTCTCAAAAAGCATCGTCCCGATGCTGCAAACCGAACTAGAGAGCTAAAAACAAAAATGGCACTTATTAAAAAAAACTAAGAAGCGAAATTCTAAGTAACACAGTCCATAACAAGTCCAAAGTTCACCTATATAAATCCTGAAGTTCGTTAGTGCTGGTAGAACGGCTTAAGCCGCAGAACATGGACTATTTCAGGTCGCTTGCGGCGCCGCTGTGAGAGCGAAATGCCGTCTTGCACGACCTCATAGTCGAGTGCGCCAACGCGCCGGATGACCTTGTAGGGTCCGAAATAGCGTCGCAATAGTTTCTCACTGAGTCCTCGTCGACGTATTGTGGTCCGAACCCAAACACGGTCGCCAGGCTACTGGACGTAGCGTCGTCGGAGGTTGTAGTGTCGGCTGTCGGTGCGCTGCTGGTTCTTGATACGTAGGCGGGCGAGCTGTCGGGCTTCTTCGGCGCGCTGGAGATAGGTGGCGACGTCAAGATTCTCTTCGTCGGTGACGTGCGGCAGCATGGCGTGGAGAGTAGTCGTCGGGTTCCTGCCGTGAACCAGTTTGAACGGCGTGATCTGTGTTGTTTCTCGCACCGTCGTGTTGTAAGCGAAGGTTACGTACTCCAGGACGGCATCCTAGGTCCTGTGTTCGACGTCGACGTACACTGCCAACATGTCGGCGAGGGTCTTATTCAGGCGCTCCGTTAGACCTTTCGTCTGCGGGTGGTATGCAGTGGCCCTCCTGTGGCTTGTGTGGCTGTACTGCAGAATGGCTTGGGTGAGCTGCGCTCTAAAGGCCGTTCCTCTGTCGGTGATGAGGAGTTGTAGGGCGTCATGTCGCAGCAGGATGTTCTCGACGAAGAATTTCGCCACTTCGGCTGCGCAACCATTAGGCAGATCTTTCGTTTCAGCAAAGCGGGTGAGGTAGCCGGTCGCCATGACGATCCACTTATTTCCGGATGGTGACGTCGGAAAGGTTCCCAGCAAGTCCATCCCGATCTGGTGAAATGGTCGGCAAGGAGGCTCGATCGGCTGAAGACCCACTGGCCTCGTCGGTGGTGTTTTGCGTCGCTTTCAGTCTCGGCATGTCTTCACGTAACGGGCGACGTTCGCAGTCCGGCGCGGCCAGTAATACTTTTCCTGTATCCTCGACAGCGTCCGGGAAAATCCGAGGCGTCCAGCGGTCGCATTGTCACGTAGGGCGTGCAGTACTTTTGGACGGAGTGTTGAGGGAACAAAGACAAGAAGGTAGTTGGTGCGTACTGGGAGGTCTTCTTTACTAAAAGTTTGTTTTAAAGCGAAAACGAAGATAATCCTCGCTTAAATGCACTAAGAACAACACCGGTGTTGCCTTCCGAATACTCGACGAAGCCTTTCAGCTCCAGGTCTGCTCGTTACTGTCCAGCGAAGTCTTCCGCGCTTATTATTCCGAGGAAGCCGTCGTCACCCTCGTCGTCTTGCGGTGGTGGGTCAATGGGGGCGCGTGATAGTCAGTCAGCATCAGAGTGTTTTCGTCCCGGCTTGTAGGTTACAGTGATGTCATATTCTTGCAGTCTGAGGTTCCACCGCGCCAGCCATGCTGAAGGGTCCTTTAAGTTCGCTAGCCAACACAACGCGTGATGGTCGCTGACGACTTTGAATGGCGTGCCTATAGGTAAGGGCGGAATTTCGCTGTAGCCGAAATGATGGCGAAGCATTCCTTTTCGGTCGTCGAATAATTGTCTTCCGCTTTTGACAACGACCGGTTAGCATAAGATATCACCCGTTCAAGTCCGTCTTTCCTCTAGACATGGACGCCATCGAGGCCTAGGCTACTGGCGTCAGTGTGGATATCGGCATCGGCATGCTCGTCAAAGTGCGCAAGTACCGGAGGCGACTGCATGCATCGTTTGAGTTCTTGAAATGCGTCAGCCTGCGGCGTTTCCCACGTCAACTAGACATCACATTTAGTTGGATGTGTCAGCGGCTCAGCGATCCGTGAAACGTCCTTGACAAAGCGCCTGCAGTCGGTACACATGCAAACAGTGGCGTAGCAACAGGGGGGGGGGGGGGCCGGGGGGCCGTGGGCCCCGGGTGCACGGGGCCAGTAGGGGGGGGGGGGTGTCATATACGTCTGAAAACACCCGAAAATTGTCGATATCCTCGCCTTCCTCGACTACAACCGGGGGGGGGGGGGGTGACAGAAGAGCTAAGGGCCCCGGGTGCCAGACGACCTAGCTACGCCACTGCATGCAAATAAATATACGCACTGCCTTCTTGTCGATGGGCTGCGGGAACGTTGCGATAACAGCTGTCTTCTGCGGGTCGGGGCGGACTCCGTATTTGCTCATGACGTGGCCTAGGAACGGAAGCTCATCGTAAGCCAGGCGGCACTTTTCCGGCTTCAGAGTGAGCACTGATGACTTGGGGTGGGATCGGAGATCGTTATTTGGCGCGTTCGGTCGGTTACCGGCGCGCGCGATTGGCCTACTCCGCGCCGACGTCGCCAGCGGCGCGGCGCGGTCACGTTTTTGGTGACGTCAAAATGACGACACGCTCATGCCAATCATCATTCAACCGAGCACGTCGTCTGCTAGGCGCCGAGCCCGACGCGAGTTGGGAAGTTTGGAGCGATCATACGCTCATTACGAGACCGTCTACACATGGCGCGTCTGGTGGATTGGATTGGATACAACCGGCGGCTGCGGCAGCGGAATGGCACGTTCGGATCCAATACATAGTTTAATTCTAGAAAATGGCGCTTGCGTTGGGAACTTAGGTGGTTGCGCTGGCGTTGCTCGAGGATGGAGGAGAGCGGGTGCTGGTGCGAAACGCGTTTGAAGAAATGGCGGAAAGCGAATTCCGGTGTCACTTTCGTTTCTCCAAACAAGTAGTGCGTTGGTTGTACACCGAAATCAACCCCATCATCGGTGCCAGCGAGCCACTGGAATGTTGTTGCTGCCTCTTGAAATGTGCGCCACTGCTCCCGTCGTTTTTTTTTTTTTCGCTGTGCCCGCACCACGTAGGGACGACGCAGAGAAACTAATAAATTGTAGTAGTCACACGTACTACTGTTTGAAAACGTGTTTAAGCCGGAGAAGAAAAAAAATATTTTTTAGATAATGATTTCATTCATTGGAAGCGTTTTGTAGTATACTGTCGCCTGTAGTACAATGCCTGGAGGGGGTACACTTCCTTCTTCGTGATCTTGTTCAGTCGACGATAATCAACGCATAAACGTAAGGTTCCGTCCTTTTTCTTCACAAAGAATACAGGAAGTGCCCACGGGTTTTTCGATGGCTGGATGTTGTCGTCGTGCAGTATTTGGCCGACTTGTTGCTTAATATCTTCACGTTCTTGCGTCAAAACTCTATAAAGGCTCTGGCGGAGTGGTCGCGTGCACTCTTCGGTGCTTGCGATGCTTTGCGACTGGTGTTGTCGAATGCTCGATGACGTCAAAAAGCAGTCTTTGTATCGTCCGCGCAGACTTCTGAGCTGTTGCTGCTTAATCATGGGGAGACTTGGACTTATGTGGAAGTCTGGTTCGGGAACTATGGTTGTCGGGGTTGATGCGGCAGAATCCGAGAGGACAAACGCATTGCTGGTTTCCACAATTTCCTCAATGTACACGATCGTCGTGCCCTTGTTGATGTGCTGGAACTCCTGGTTGAAGTTTGTCAACATCACTTTCGCTTTCCCTCCAGGCAGTCGAGCGATCCCTCAAGCGACGCAAATTTCATGATTGTGCAATAGACGTTGGTCGCCCTCGATGACGCCTTCTACGTCTGCGGGTGTTTCGGTGCCGACGGAAATAATGCTGGAGCGAGGCGGGATGCTCACTTGATACTCCAGCACACTCAAGACGTGGTGACAACGTGAGCTCTCCGGTGGTATCGCTTGATCTCCCGACAGCGTTATTGATTTCGACTTAGGTCGATGATTGTGTCGTGTTGGTTCAGGAAATCCATACCGAGAATGACGTCTCGTGAACACTGTTGGAGGATAACGAAGGTGGCAGGGTAATTCCAGTCGTGAACGGTAATTCTTGCTGTGCAGATTCTAGTCAGCATTATGAGGTGTCATCAAGCGGTCCGAATTTGAGGGCTTTCCCATGCAGCGTTAACTTTCTTCAACTGGGCGGCGATGGGTACACTCATTACGGAGTAGTAGACTCCTGTGTCCACTAAGGTGGGAACTCCGTGGCGTTGGGAAGCACGTCGAGGTCGGTGGTTCTTTGTTATGCGTTGCAGTTAGGCCTTGGCGTCGCGTTAACTTGTGGCTGGTACGTGGCGTCGTCAGGTTGTCTTTCGTCGGCGTTGCTTCCAGGCTTCGTCGAGATGGCGGCGTCTCGTTGAGATGTCGTCGAGCCAAGATTTTCGACGTCTTCGTTGGCGGCGGTGTATCTTCGTCAGTGTAACGAACAGCAACCGCACCTCCATCGGTTGCTGCTTTTAGTTTTCCGGATATGGGCTCGCAGACCGGCCCCGCTCTGAGCCAGTGTATGGTTGGCATTGCGGCGACAGGTAGCGGCCTGGTGACGCCGAACGGGACGGTCGTCGAGAACTCCACTTAGTGGCGGCAAGGTACTCGGCGATGTCACGAGGGCGCTCTCCAAGCTGTGTATGTGGCACGTTGACGGCGAACCCTCTCAGTCCCAAGCAGCGGTATGGGTATCGGCGGTACACATGGCCGGCTTCTCCACAGTGATAGCAGAGCGGGCGGTGGTCGGAGACTCGCCAAATGTCCGTCTTCCTCGCGTAGGTGTGCTGGGCGACGGGTGGGGGTGCTACCGGCGGGGGTGGTGGACGACGGAATTGCGGTGTTACAGGGCTCTGGCGCGGGCGCATAGGGAGACCTTGACGGAGGGTGAGGGCGGCGTAGGTCATCACTTCCGGCACGGGAGGCGGCGATTCGTGCTGCACTTCGGAAACGCCCAGTGACCACCGAAGTTCGCCCTTGACCATGTCAGTGACTAAGGACACCTGAGTTTGCGACGAAGGCAACATTTTCAGCAACTCTTCGCCCGCAATAGCCCTGATGGTCTCTTGGAGGTCACTCGAGCCCATTACTAGGATGGCGCACTGCGGCGTGAGCACTTGGCCTTTATATTGCCTTGTGCGCATTTCTAGAGTTTTCTCAATCGTTGTTGCCCCTGTTAAGAACTTAGCCACGCTCTTCGGTGGGTTGCAGATCAATCCGACAAAAAGTTCGTACTTTACGCCTTGCATCAAGAAGCGGTCTTTTTTCTCTTCCGACATTTCCGGGTCGGTGTGCCGGAAAAGACGGGTCATCTCTTCCGTGAAGACGGCGATGGTCTCAATGGGTACTTGCCCTCGGGTTTATGGCAGAACTTCGGCCCTTTTTTGATAATGTTCGTAAAGGTCCTCAGGAAGCTACTGCGGAATAGGTCTCACGTTGTAAGAGAGGACTCCCGGTTCTCGAACCAAGTCGTCGCGGCATCTTCCAAGGAAAAGTACAAATGGCGTACCTATTCTCACAGGTCCAGTTGTTGAAGGTCGAGATCCTTTCGGAGGTTTCGAGCCAGGTTTCCGGATCCTCCGACGTAGCTCCACGGAAGGTAGGGAACTCTCTGGATTGCTCAAGCATGATGGGTGACGCTGGGGCTGCCATTGTGGTTGTTGAGCAGGGCACGGTCTTCCTGGTCGCGTCAGGTAGAGGTCCGTGCTCCGGGGGCAGTCCTTGCAGTCTGTGACTAGCTCAATGGTCTTGGGTGACGTTGGTGTTGTCCTCGTGCTTCGGGCTTGGATCGCGGCTTTGCGAGGGTGTTCGGTACATGAACGCACTACCAGCTCCACCACATATCACGTAGTAGTGACGGTGACGAAAGCAGCAAAACTGGGAATGAAAAAACTAGCGTTTTATTAGGCGAACTTCTGTCATCAAAAGCAGGTTACATTCAAAGATAGGCAACAGCCGCGAACACAGCCAGCGATCGTCGAAAACCTGATCAGCGGGTCAAGCGCGTCGGCTTTTATACGTGTCATAGAAGGTTCCAGAGTAATCGCTGGTGCCCGCGTGTCTTCCAGAAAGTTATTCACCACTCGCGTGGCGCATACATGAAGTCAGATTACACAAGGTCCGGTGAGAACAAACAGCAAAAAACCACCGATAACATTCGAGAAAATTTCAATACGTGCGGACGCGTCCAGCGCTGGGCGATAACATTTGTTAGACGATGAAAAGCGGACACACGAAAAAGACAAGCACGTACACGTGTTGTAATGTTTGAGGTCGGGCACGAAATAGATGTTAGCTGGCCCATGCCGTCGTGCAACTCATCCACGATGAGGACGTTTGTTGAAGGGAGAGACTTGTTTTCAACGAGAACAAGGAATATGGGATTTATTTACAGTATCTACATGAGAACGTTACACTTTATCAATCTAACATGACTGAAAGAGAATGCACACTCCGAAGCCGCGCCGCGGCTGCTTATAAACACTCTGTCCTCGCTAGATCCCTAGGTGAGGGAAAACGGCCGTTCGACTAAACGGAGCGTCCAAAGTCATCGTAGCCGACCCGCCTTTGAGGGTGAGGGTTTACGTACTCACTTCCGCACAGGTTGCACTGACCACACCAAGGTGGGAGGGTTCTCGCAGACAGAGGTCTTGACCCTAGCAGGCGCCTCTTTATCCCAGAGCTGACCATGTAGTCAGTGGCCGCCGCGTCTGTCCATTGACTGACGACTTTTAAGCTGCGTGATACGGCACCGGAACACATCTTCCCGGAGCTCCCCTGCGCTAAGCAGACCGTGACGGTGTCGGCGTACACAATAACAATACTTGCTCTGCCGACTGCGTCTAGCCATCTCGGCGCCATTCTGTTGGGGACGCGGTGCATTGTCCTCCTTAAAAAACGAGTCGCCGCCGCAGCCACGGCGTCGCCGATGTCCTGTTGACTCGGCGCATCGTTGTTTTCACAAAGTGAGTAGTCGCAGCAGACCTGCAGGCGCCATTCCGACGGTCGCTTCCCCGAAGATCGCCAGCTCCCGCCGGTCAAACGTAACAGTGTCAATATAAATCGCCAACATTGTTGGAGGTGCACAAAGACCGGATAACGGCACGCACCTCGAATTGGGTGGCCGCATGCAAGAGTGGTTTGAAGGGACTTGTTGCTGAGACAATGGGCTATGTAAAAGTAGGGGCCCTATAACGTACAACTAGTCGAATATGTTTTTATTCCAATCTCCTGACGTCAAATTTGCGTAACCACCGACGCAAGCATCGGGCGGTTATCCGCAGGGTTGTCTGAACAGACCAATCAAACGCTCTCCTCGTTCATAGGAGGTCACTTTTGTTTGTTTGAAAAACGAATAACATTGCCTACACTGAGCGGCTTGTCTTATATAATTGGCTGACAAGAGGCGAGGAGCACGCTCAAGTGGAGAGGGATTCGATGGGGCCGAGCCAGTGCACTGAAAATCGATAACCGGATGAAGAGGGTAGTGCCGGCGTCTGCGATTGGTCCGCTTTCCCTTACTTAGCTTGAGGTGGCTGGTCGAAAATCACGGCGGCATGCAACTGAAGGTTAGGAATGCCATTAAAACGCATCCTCAGCAATGAAGATTCGGCAGAGCGAGGTCGTAAACGTGCCGAAAGTGCTCGAAAACGTTAAACGGCCTCGCAAGAAGATATATTGCACACAAATAAACCCATGCTCTCCGGCAGGTGCGGGTAGCCAGTGACTGAGCGATCGGTGTCAGCCATATTTTATTCCTTTCGGAACGGGGCACCCTGCGGCTATCCAGAAAAAAATTCGGCTTTGTTTGGCATATTAATGCATCTTTAAGGCGTACACGTCACTTTGACGCAGTGAGTTTTCGTGGTTTGTGACGTCGCGTGGCAGGCAGGTGAAGTGGGTGCAGCCCGAAGACTTTTTACCAATAGCCGAGGGCTAATGGCGAAAAGGCGTCGAATCAGAAATAACTATTTTTTTTGTTCGGTCAAATCATGCATAATCAGCGTGTACACGCCATATAAGATGGGGAGCTAACGCGCTTTTCGTGACGTCGCGTGATAGACATGTGAAGTGGGTATGGTCCAAAAAAGTTTTTGACCACTCGCGGAGGGCCGATTGCAGAAATGGAATAGAAAAGTTTGGAATAGTTTTACGTTATAGCGCCCTAGGTGTTCAAAGCGCTTTAAAAGCGGGGTGTAATGGAAAGCACACAAAAATTAAAATATCAGAGCTGCAAAATGCAAAAGAATGCAAACAGAAATGCAGCGATAAGCTTATTGAATGCGGTCATCTTCTAATGGCAGAAGTACTATGTATAGCAGCCTCACCTGGTGCTCTATTATCTTGCGCATGCTTTGAGAAAGTAGTACTGGAAGTCGAGTTCTCCGTATCTCGGAAAAGTGCCCCTTCTACCGCAAATTTCAACCGACTGCCCTGTTTAGACAAGAGCCTACTGTGGATCTGCGGTTGTGCTTCTATACTCAAGCAAAAACCCCGGTCGCTTCTCCTTGGGTCTGTGAATCGTACTTTGTTGTCTTCACCGCGAACGGCTTAATATTAGAAGTTCTCAGCTTTGATAGGACATTCTGGCGAGCTATACGACAGAGAGCAACCGCTTTCCTTTCAACATATTGGTTGAGCTGCAGTCTTAAGGCCCAACCACACGCAGCCCGGGATACGCGTCTCGCTACGCGTACACGTAAGCGTACGCGTCTGCGTGCGCGTACGCGGGTGATGAAGGGAAGGGCGTCCAGCCACACGATACGCGCACACGTGCGCGCTTCGCTGCGCGTAGCACAGGGCTGACAGACCAGCTGCCCAGCGATGGCGGAAACGGTCGTCTTTGGCTTTGAGAAAAGATTATCTTTAATTTCTTTATAGCTAGCCATGTTTATTTAATTTATCAATGTTAGAGCTAGTACATTGTTTTTAAGTTGAGAAACGCACGCTGTTCGTATCTATACATCCTTATGGCAAGAAAAGCTACATCAATTATCAACATCACGCGCGATAGCGTCTGCTTGCTCACAACTGCAGCTGGCATCTGCGCGCGACCACGCACGACGTTGCTGCCGAGCCCTTGCTTAGCCGCTTGCTTCGCCGGCATCAGCGTTCTCTCCCCGTAATGTACCACATGAGAAAGAAGCTTTTGCTGCTGCTGCTCTTGCAACGGCGGCGGGAGCGCAGAAAGCGTCTGCGGCCTCTGCGGCGGCGACGTTGCTGGGTCCGGCCAGTCTTTCAACTGCGTAAAGAAGAAGGACTTTACGGCTGTGAGTAACTTCTTTCCTTTCGATGATCTACAGTGGTAGAACTAGGAGCCAGTGTTTGGACATGGAGACTTATCTTCGTTAGGACAGCAATTACTTATCAGCGTTTTTAAGTGCGCGCATAAGCGAAAGGGTTAAAGTAGTAATGCGGGGATCGTACTCGCAGAGCGCGAACGCCCAATTCGCAGAACAGCATCGCGTCGTCGGTGCAAGGTTCGTCCAGGTTGACAGCACCGATCGAAACGATAACGTGACGCACGCGAACAGGGGGAACGACAAGAGCAGGGTGTAGTGCGGAAAGCGCGAAAGCATAGGCGAAGATCGGGCTTATTAGCCGCCGGAAGCATACAGATAGTATATTGAATACGTGGTGACAACACCTCACGACGTTTCAACCGCCGTCTGTCTAACCCGTGTATGCCGTACGACATACGGTCATTAACTGTTCAGCGTCAGAGGGGAAGAAGCGCTTGATTCAACAGACAACCTGTAATACTAATTTGGGGCTCCCTTCATTATTAACAGTAGACCATACTGTTTACACAGAGCTTGTGTAGCAGCCTCTTTTCTTGCACAAAATTTGTAAGGATTAAGTTTTGTAATACATTTTCTGCTATTCGATATTTTATTTGATATCCAGATTATTTTTTCTTCATTCGATTCGATTCTAAATCTACTTTTCGGTATTAGCACACCCCTACAAAAAGCTAAGGACTGCTAGTTATATTTGTGCCATTAGTATAGCACATAGATTCAAGAACACCTTTTTACACGTGTTGGTTGTCTTATATGAAGCTTGTGGACGAGATACGATTTCCTATATTTTCTGTCTCTCAGAATTGTGACTGTAGAATATGAAGTGTAATGTAATTAAATTGTGACCTGGGGGGCAGGTTAAAATTCTGTGCGACTAATTTCGGAAGTTTCTTGGCAGTGGCCGCACGATTTTAATATACCGTTGACTGGCTCTCCTGTTTTGCCGAACCACTGTTTGTATTCAAGCACATAAACAAAGCAGGGGGTAAAATTAATGATGGCTAGTGGCTATACATGTGTGTCTGTGAAAAGTGTACAGCTCCTGATACCTGCGCGTGTATATGGGCAGGGCATGGTCTTGCTGCCAGGCAATAATGCACCATATTTTACAGATGCAACGGATACGTCAGGATGACCACGGATTTTTCTACAAGTTCTTTCGCAAGGCGCCGCAGCTCTTGGACAAGCTATTGAGCTTTTTAGCAGAGGCCCTCACACGGCAGCACCACATTCGAGAAACCCCTGGAGCCTGGAGAACGACTTGCTGTAGCATTGAGGTTGGTAAAGGACAGTTGCCCCTAGAGTAATAATGTGCGATTGCAGGAATACAGAACACCGTTTCTTTGTCATTTAATGTATCATTTATTTTATTTTATTTACATATTACTGCCCGCCGCCTTTTGGAAGCCAAATCAGGAAGGAGCCACAAAACATTGAAGCAAAACAAAAGAAAGAAGGAAACGACTGACAATGAGCGTGCATAAAAAATACTAATACATAATAATAATAATAATATATTAATAATCATCTTTATTTCTCTCTTTCCACAGAATACAGAATTATACACAACTAACTATTTATTAACTCATAAACACATAAAAAAATGGGACACGAAATGCTGATACAAAACGAGAAATAGTAATGATGGTACTGACAATGCGCGTGAAAAGAAATACAAGAAAAAAATGATCGCATGAGCACAGAGACTGAAAGTTTCCACTTACTGCATCACCAGTGTAACAGTTACGGCTAACTCTAAAATAAACTGCCATCGACTGGCATCGCAGAATAGCTACCTCAGTGCTTTTGACCTTGCGCAACCTGTAAAACATGCACTGAGGTATGCTTGCACATGTAGTATTAAACAAAGGTGGTAGCTAACTTACACAAATGAATTTTGATCGTATGTCACCTGAAAAGGGCCCCCCACAGCCATGTAGATTATTGTGAAGAAAAATCATGTCATCATAATTAGTATTCAAACAATTGAAACATGCGTACTAATTTTTTTTCAACTTGCATTCAAGCTACTTGGCATCCCGGTAAGACATAAAAGACGTTGCCTTGACTTACTGTGTGGGGATTGAGGCGGCTAGACTCTGCAGTGGTGTGTAAGTCATATAGTGGCGATCGTGCCTGCAAAGTATTAAACAACTGCAGAACAGCACGACAGCCACAGAAATTTCTTACATTTTTTTCAGCTTAAGAAATTTTTTAAAGCTCACATGCTGTTCACGGCTCCCGTCAGGTAGCCCTGCTTCCTGCCAGTGAAGCAGGGTCATACGTATAAATGTCTCATTTACACGCTGCCTTCAATGTCACTGATTACGTACAAAGACTTTGGCCAAACATCCAATGCAGAACATGCAAAACCAACTCTGGAACTGAGCCACGGAACACAAAGAAAAAAAAATGCAAGGAATGTGGCTTGTGGATGATAGTTGTGGGAGAGGTAGAGGTTGTCTATGTTGGCAGTGAACCTTGCCTCCTGGCTATGTGGTGGCAAGACTTTTGCCTTTCTGCTACCTCTTCTAATAATAATAAAACAATATGAAAAATGCTTGCGCTGCTAGAACGCCCCGACAGGCTTTACAACTTGCAGCATATAACCGAAATTTTCAGTGGGGTCTGGTTGAAGGTTCATTACATTTTTTTATTTACAGGCATGTACAGGCATCTCTACATGCATGCACAAACTCTTCATGCACAGGTGGTGAACTCAAAAAGGTTCATTGCTGCAAGACAGGCTGAATGAGTAAACACAGATGAAAGCGATAAACATCTGTCTTGCAACAACAAACCTTTAGTTGCAAGTCAGTGCTTCTTTATCGTAGGTGTGTTGCTAAAACATGTTCACACATCTCTACAGCAGCAATGGCCAGCCAACCAGGCCCACAGATATCAACTTTATGAAATTCTTGAATACCGCACAAAAATATGGATACAACACAATGTAAAATGAACAAAAAAGAAGAGCTGAGGGGCTTTGACATTACAACAACAGACAAGGAAACATATATAAAGCATAAAGGAAAATAACTCATTTTATTTGTAATGTCAACATCACAAGGAGAAGGGAAATGAAAGTGGTCAAAATATAACTTGCCACTGGTGGGAGCTAAAACCAAAACCAATTGAGCTGGAGGCTATTCCACCATCAATTTCATAGAATGTTTATGTGTACTAGATTAGGCTCTTGGAGTGTTCTTGCATGAGTAGCGTTGGCTAACACTACCAGGGTGAGATCCAGTACATGCACATTCAGGCCCAAGAAAGTTTGCAGAGGGATAGCCATTGCTGCAGCTCTACTGGTAAAGCAATGCAAGCATAATTCAAAGTTTGTGGGTTTGTCTCCCATTAGTGAGAAGCTACCTTCTTATATACTTTCATTTTCCTCCTTATTTTTCCATTTCGATATAAAGTCATTAAATTCATCAAGATTTCCTTTTGTTTCATTGTCTCTTGGCTTTATTATACAAAAAGTATACATTCAAAAACATTAATTTTGAATTACTCTCCTACTTGCATCAATGTAATTTTCATGTCGAAATGCGTATCCTCACTGACCTCTCTAATGTGTTTGAGCAGAGAGACGGCAAAAGTTCGAGGTCGTCCTGTGGTTTGCATCTTTTGATTGCACTTGAAACATTGCCTAATTCCTCCAATATTAACTGACTCTAATCTTTCTTTTTCCTTTTCCTCCCAGCCTACGACTGCCTGCTGAAGCCAGCGATGCTTCTGACTGCGGACTGCTGTGGTGTGCCTCAGAATCCTCAGGAACCAGAACTTCTTGAAACATCGGTGATTCAAGAGATTCTAAAATGCCCTGAGACTCCACAGACTCATGCGACGCCGAAGACAGAGTCGATGCTGGCGCTTGTGACTCTTCACTTGACGGTGATGGCGCTTCCAAGTGTTGCCAGATCGGAAAACTGGCACATTTTTTGTTAAGATGTCTGCAGCACTTCCCTCCTCACTCGATGGGGGCACTGATGGAAGGTTGGCGGACATCCTGCATGTGAGCGTAATAAGGGTTGCACATACTGTCAATGTGTAAATAATGTGCCAGTCTGGATGCAAAAATATATGAAGGCTCAAATCCGTCCACATTTGTTTTAGTGTGTGATTTTATTAGCGTACACTGAAGCTCTGAATCAGTTTTGTAGGGACAAAAGTGGCTTGCCTATACAACCAGAATGAACAGTTTCTGTATGCGCGTAAGTGTAGCTTTTGTATCTTTTTCTGTTTTTGCTTGTGATGCATTTAAGCAGTTCTTACGAGATCTGCATGCCTAAAGCCTAGTGATTACTTCTACTCAAAACAGTGCATGATATTTGGAATGTTTCAGTTTTGAAATAATTAGCAGGAAGCATTCCACTACATTTACTCAGTAAAACCACTTAATAAATTTCATGTTGAAAGACCTATGCTTGCACTCTCTAAACATAGAGTAGTAGTACTGTAAGGCTCTCTCCTGTTCTAGTTTTTCTACTGGAAACGTTCTTGGCTTGTAACTTTGTTTTCCTTTCACTTGTTTGTAAACTTCATCTCATTCTAAACTGTTTTTCTTAACTGAATGTACGTCTAAACACAGTGTGAAGCTGTGTACGTAGTAATCAGGGCATTTGTTGTTTGTATTTAGGAAGTTACATCTAATAATGTTTGCCTTCTTGCCATCTGCCTTGTAAAGGGTGTTTTGGCCCAGCAAAGCCGACCTTAGCGAGCAAACCCTTCCAGAAGGTTTCTTACAGCCAAGCTTTTTTTGCCTCTTCTCTGGACTTTCCTACCGCCACTCCTACTGTCTTGCCAAATAGCTCGCCTCATATTGATATTAATGTAGTCGTTGAACCATGGTCATCCCAGCTGACTACTGGCTACTGTGTTGCACGAGTGACAAGTACTGGACGTAATGCAAATACCAATTAAAATAATGTAACTAGATCGTGGTTTTAGCATGTAAAATTTCAATAATCATTTTTTGCACAGTGCGAATGTGTTAAACTGGATCATCTAGCCCTTCCTTGAAAATTTTGCTAAGCAGGAACAGCGTTCTCCACAAACATCGTGAAAGCTTCGCTTAAACGAGTAACCACACCACCTGGGATCTGCAGAATAACCGCAGGCTGATAATTAGGTAAGGACACTGCTGAGCAGACACAAAAAGAATTATCAATTACAGAGCTGACAATGTCGTCAGTACTATGGCGCATTTATTCCTACAGCATGATGACACTGAATGAATCCCTAAGCAAGCTAGGTAATATTTGAGGGTCTGTGATGAAGCACCGATTTGCACACTGCTGGCAAGCAACAAAATGCAAAATTAAAACTGTGCATTGAAGTGCCCAAGGTACACATGAATATTGCAACATTCAATACTCAGTTAAATACTGGCCATTGACTTGCACGCTGCCTTCTAGGATCAGTGCACAGAATAAAAAAAAAACTACTTGCATGTTTTGTGTTTTGTTTTTGTGTGTGCATCATGCAAGCCCTTTTCTTTTTATTCATCCTGCTAATTTGTATGTGATATTCTCTGTACTTCTGTCTTATGATTTACTGTTAGGTTTTTAAGTGCTATTTTACTTGTTATTTTGTACCTGTATTTCTGCTTTCTCTGCTCCCCACTGCAAAGCCAAACTGGCTTTGTGGGTACCTAAATAAACATACAAAGCTATTCTTGTACTGCTTGTATGTCCCCTCACCGGATCACATTTAACGAAATATGCGATAATCGGAGAGGCGATGCAGCACAAATATTTTATCGCCAATTAGACAAAGCTGAATATAATGCATACTGTGCGTCGACTTGCTTGTGTAAGCACAATATTGAGTCGATTCCCATAAGTGCGGTGCATTGCCAGCTATAACACAAACATACGGCATCGCCGGTTATCGTGGTAAAGGGAAAGCACTAAAATCCCGTGTTTCATTTTTAACACGCCGGCTAAGGTGGAAACTTCAAGATCACTTACGGTCTACTCTCCATTGTGTGGCGCAGAAACATCATCTGGTCGAAAAACAGCCAGATGACGTCGTCCTGAACGTCGTCTGGCACGGCGCGGCTCTTTTCTTTCTGAAACGTATTCACAGGCGCCGAAATTTATTCCCCGCGGACTTCCATCACTTCTGCAGCGCTGGGATAACGTCATCTGCACAGATGAAACGCGTTTTAGACATCTGCGAATCGGCTGATGAGAGAGTCAGCTTATACCAGTGCCACACAGCTAGGCTTTCGATGGCGATCGAGCGCGATCAAATTTCTCGATCACGATCGGTTCTACGCACATTGCGCGGTACAGGAAATCGTGATCACAAAATCCGACCCCGATCGGGCTCGATCGCGATTGAAACTGCTCCGCTGTGACGCCCGTATAAAATTCCGAGCACTCGCCTGTTCGGCAGCGTTGGGAATGACGATCCACGACCACCTCGTTAAGTGCTTGTTCTAGTGGCGCTTGTGTTTCGCCTGCTACCAAAGCGCAGGTCGAGCCTCAGCGCAGGCGATCAGCGCTTCGTTGTTGATCGCCTCCATAGCCTCTGTGCTCCATCGACACGAAACCAGCAGCGACTCCCGGCGTCTCCGCACGATTCTGAAACTTCAACAACCTTTGCGAACCGCCGGAAGTGTACATGCGGCCCACGTGACGTCGGTGCACAAGCTGCCACTTCCGTCGCGTACGCTCAAACAGACGCCCAAGATCAAGACCTCCTTGACGCGCGCGTTTCCTGCGCGTCTGCCCTCTCTAGACGCGTAGGACAGGCGCGTACGGCCTCGCAGACGCGTGACGCGCAGCCAGGCGCGCACGATTCACCGCGTGTGGTTGGGCCTTTAGCGATTGTTGAATGTGCAGTCAGCAATGAAGTTTTCCACCTGCACAGTGTAAAAGTCAAACTCCAAAATAATGGATGTGCACAAAGTGTAGAGGTGTCGTCGAGGACTGAAGCTCACTTTGACTAAAACAGCTGCTCGACTAGTCCCGACTACTGCTGCACACAAGTACTTATTGTTCGTGCTGCTTACAGATGTGACATGTAACTTGCACTCGTGGTATTTCTTGTCGTGTTTGTTTTTCACTAATATTTCATAACGGTATCTTGGAAATTATGGCAATGATATATTTAGGTACGATTAAACAAAATTAGGCTTTAAAGGTCACCTGGGATGCTGTGCCTAGTTTTAGCATCGATATTTAGGTCTGTGCACAAATCAGAATTAGCCCTTGAGTTCCCTTAATGTGAAAGTGAACAATAAAAGAGATTAGCACATCCATTTACAAGTCTATTTCTTAGCTTCGAAGCAGCTGGCGTACAACCCTAATCTATTTTAATTTGTACTATGGTAGCAGAAAAGTGGGCCCTAATAAGATGAATACCTTACGCCGATAGATGTTCTCTGGAAAGGCATTTCGCTAAACAGTTCATTGATACAATGAAAATATAATTTCCTAGCGCACCGGCAGACTGGTAATGAAATGTCTGATTTTGGCTTGCGCCTCAACCCAAGTATTCTTGGGCCAAGTGATCGGTGCGATCCAAAGAAAAGAGAGAGGGCGCGCACACTCTAATAGTGTCAAGGTCAATCAGGTTCACTACGGCTGAATGGTGCTTACATTTTTTGCAGTAGGCTGTCGATATGCAGTGTAGGAAAATTAGAAATAAGAATTCTAGACAAGGATACTGAAAATAATTTTGATTTAAGAAACAAGATTTATAGAAATGAAACTATGCACACGGTAGCACACACAATGGAAACAAAACATTCAAATCAAATTTATTGAACACCACAGAAGCGTCGACGAGCGCAGACAAAAGGTATATGGAAAGGCTCGTCTAGAGTCTAAAGGTCAGCACCTCCTGCAGAAAGGAGGCTTTAAAGACTGTGTGTGTGTGTGTGTGTGTGTGTGTGTGTGTGTGTGTGTGTGTGTGTGTGTGTGTGTGTGTGTGTGTGTGTGTGTGTGTGTGTGTGTGTGTGTGTGTGTGTGTGTGTGTGTGTGTGTGTGTGTCTCCAGTGGGCAGGACGTCGGGTCGGCTGCGGGAGGTGCGGGGTTCGTTCCCCACAGCCGGACACCCACTCGCTTATAAGACGCGTTCCAACCGCCCTACAGCCACACGCCCGAAATTCCAGGGGTGAGTGAGTGAGTGAAGAAACTTTGTTATGGATGCCTGCAGAACGGTTAGCCTTCCCCTGTTAGGGAGGCGTCACCGTGACGCGGCCATGACGTCTTCGCGGCGTGTGGCGCCTCTACTTCGGCCGCCGCCGCACTACTTCCTTTGGTCGACCGCGCCTGCCCCTCTTTTGGAGTGGCAGCCTCCCTCCGGTTTCGCTCAGTCGTTGCCTTTCGAGGGCCGCCGAGATCTGCTGGACGGCCTGGACTTGGACATCCTGATCATAGCACCTTGTTGCGGCCTCGAGCCGCCCTTACAAAAATTTTTATAGAAAGTCCATAGAAAGTATAGACATTTGTCTATGAAGTCTATAGACTGTCTATAGACACTTCTTTAGACTAGTCTATAGACAGTCTATAGACTTATGGCCATACACTTTTTATAGACTAGTCTATAAAAAGTCTGAGTCTATAGACTGTCTATAGACATTTCTTTAGACTAGTCTATAGACAGTCTATAGACTTATGGCCATACACTTTTTATAGACTAGTCTATAAAAAGTCTGAGTCTATAGACTGTCTATACACAGTCTATAGACTTATGGCCATACTTTTTATAGACTAGTCTATAAAAAGTCTGAGTCTATAGATTGTCTATAGACTGTCTATAGACTTATGGCCATACACTTTTTATAGACTAGTCTATAAGAAGTCTGAGTCTATAGACTGTCTATACACTGCCTATAGACAGTCTAGAGACTTACGGCCATACACTTTTTATATACTAGTCTAAAAGAAGTCTGAGTCTATAGACTGTCTATAGACTGTCTATGGACAAGTGTATAGGCTTACAGTTCTACTTTTGTAGACCGAAGTCTATAGAATGTCTACAGATGAGATTTGTCCGTAGACATTTTATACACTTCAGTCTACAAAAGTAGAACTATATATACAGTTCTACTTTTGTAGACTGAAGTCTATGGAATGTCTATATACAAATGTATATAGATAGTCTATAGACATTCTATAGACTTCAGTCTACAAAAACAGAACTTTATAGTCCGATACACTTTTTTTCTATGACATTCTGCAGACATTTGTTAACAAATATGAATTTTTTTTAAATCTATAGGCGCTCTATATACACAGACATCTTATAGACAAGTCTACAAAGAGTGTATAAGGCCATAACTCCATAGCGGCTATCTACAAGTTAGTTTACATTTTTGTTTACATGCGGTAGCAAAATGTTTTGAATGTATTTATGCATGTGCACCTGTTCGTTTTCATCTGCACTTATGCATTACCGTTATTACCGTTAGTAGATTAATAATGCTTCTGAACCAGCTGTACTTTCATATATGTTGCATCAACAGAAAGAATTTATATAGTGCTTAATCATGCAGTGCGAAAAATAAAACAAATGCACCAGCAATGCATTCACCGTTTTTATTGCTCGATATAATAGATGAATTCCTTAAATTCATGTCGTATGCTATTATGGAAACAGATTAAATATTTACACTACTCCTTGGCAAGCATGGTCGCCAGGCTGGCCTTGACCTTTGTGTCATTAGTCCCAAAGCTGCTGCAGGTGTATGCTGCAAATAAGTAGATGCAGCAATATGAGGCAAAAATAACAAGTGTATATTCTTTGTGTGTTCATTAAGCAGCTTAATATATTTGCTCAAACCATCTAAGTCAAGACTTAATGCGGTTTAACTATGACTAATGGCTGCTTGTCAATACAAATCAGCACCTTTATACAATGTTTTATTGCATGGTATGGTGAACAATTAAACAGTCACAACTGCTGCTGCAACAGTATGTTCCCTTTTATGACAAGTTCATATATGATGCATTATTGTACTTATCCCAAATGGTCTCTATATTTATTGCTGAAACGTTACCCAGTTGGGCTGTCTGTACATTTTTTTTTGGCTGGTAGTTAAGTATGCCCGTGCAGAGGGATACTTTCAGAAGACGTGACTGGAATATTCACAGTATCATGCCTAAGATTGTAATTTATTTTGCTTAATACACATTTAAATGTCTTTCTCATACTTTTAAATGAATGGGTGATTGGCCATAACTTCAACGGAAGGCGGATGGGCTGATTGTATCGATATGGTCACTTAATTTGTTACAGGTAATGAGGCCTCTTGGGCGTGCTAACAGGTTTCCAAGTTAGGTATACCACATGAGCACCCGAAATACCACACGAGCACTTTGTGTCATGGCACGACAGATATGCACCTCCTAGGAAACAGAACTGATAGTATAGTTCGAATGAATTCTATTACAGTAAATTATTTAAGGTGCTTTGAAAGATGAAATTTTTTTCTAGGCTATCGAGGTTCAGGACGTTTAGTTAACGCAAAAAAACACATATTGAGTAAGAAATGCCTTGTCAGTAAGCTTGACTTTTTTTTATTTTTCAATAAATGGAACCAATTTCCTTCAATTTTTATCAGGTGAAACGTTTTAAAAATATATTTAACTCAGAGATTCTCTAGAAACTTTGTATGACATATAACAAGACAGCATACCTATGCGGCCATTTTAAAGTTTCCCGATCTTTTTCCAAGCCTTCCCTGGCTGTTTGCATGAAAATTTTCTGGCAATCTATGACGCCTGCAGCTTAAGTGTAATAAAAAAAATATTGTGGTTTAATGCTTGCCAAGTACTGCCAGTCCATAATATTTAGATAAAACGAATAACACTTGACATGCAGTATTAGACTCAACTGACTTGAATCCCTTGATTAATAAAGCTGACAAGGGCTTCGGCAAGTTCGTAATTGATGGCCACACGAGTACAGCACGGAAGACACAGAGACACACGTAAAGCAAATGCAACAATGTGAGGGAAAACTATACAATGAGTTATACAATTAGTTATTTTTACGGTTCAATAGTAGTTATCAATATAATTTGCTCTCATCACTTATGCATCTAGTTAACTTTGTTTACCTCTGACTAAAGACTACATGGCAATACTAATCAGTACCATTATGATGTTTCGTTATACTACAGTATGATAAGCAGTTAGACAACCGTAATGGTCACCGGTGCCAGCAACGGTACGTTTCGTTTTAAGACAGGTTCATGTGACACACAGTGTACTTATAAAAATAAAAGAAATGCGAGAATCCCAAACGATTCCCATAATAATACTTGTTGAAACAAAGATACCCGGCTGGACTGTGCACATTTTTCAGATGTTAATGCAATATGCCCGTGCCGAACGAACATGCTCAGCATACTGACTGCAGTTTTGAACAATCACGTTAAGATTTGCAATTTATTTCCGCTTAGAACAGTCTGCAATGTCTCTTTTCTCATACTTCGAGATGAATACATTTGCCACACTTTCAGTAGAATGCACATGAATGGGGGCGTACTGATCAGGTTACTTATCAACTAAAACATGTTACGATCTCTTAGGTGTGTTGATAAGGGTAGAATAAATGCAATGCCCACTGAATTATTTGAATAACCTGTGCGTTATCTACTTAGAAAAGACCACCAAATTGATAATCTGGCTCTTTTTTCTTTTGTACAGCGCATATTGTATGCAGTCTGTCCAAGACGACGGCACTACATGCAACAGTAATGAAAACCGGAACACTTATTACGCACGACAATGGCTTCATACCATGCACGATTAGCACAATGCGAATCTGCGCCAGCAGCTGCCTTGTGATTAAGAGCACGTAAACTGCAGAACGCCGAAGCATCGGAAGCCGCTTAACGCTTTTCATATAGCTCGAAAGATAACTTCTGCTGCTAAATTGTTTAAAAAAGAGACAAAAAACAAATCTTCCAACTACCGTCAAACGCAACGCCTTCAGTTTGAAACGTGTAAAGGTGTTCCCGGAGCGACTAATTTATTGTTCTCTAATTTTTTCGGCTATGTTGCGAAGCTGCAAGTGACTGAGCTTATCGCAGGTTTCATGCTCCAAAAGCGTTTATGGTTGCATATAAATAGATTGGGTGAATCTAGAGATTTCTACTAGATATTTCTTCAAGTCTCGTGTTTTGCTTGCTGTAACTTCCCAAAATTATTTAGATTGGTTGCCAGGAACCTTAAAGATACTGCTACTATTAAACTATGCGAAAACGGCGGCGCACACACTGCTGATGCATGCCCCGCAAACACGGCCTTTCATCCGAGTACGCTAGCAGTTATTCAACTATGCCTGTCTGTTTGAAAATTCTTGATGCTAACACAATTTCGAGATATATACGTAAAGCGTGTCACGAGAATTTCACTACACATACGGTGCAGCATTCATCACGGCCGAATCAAGCGCCACTAAATGAGATCTACCACACTGGCTGCCCAACACACACAATCCGCTTAGTGGTAGCTCAGTATCAAGTTAAAACATGGTGTACTTCCTTTTTTACGCACCTAAGCTATAATGATAAAATCAACAAGCGCGAGCGATCGCTCGCCGTAAAACATTCCGCATAGTACAAGCGAGAACAAGAGCGCGTTATCAAACCATGTCAACGACAAACCGACACTATATCCGAGTCGCCTGCGCTACATGCAGCCGGTTCGCGCTACGAAATGCGCTCACATAATCATGAGGTATTTACGCAAAACGCCTTTGATAAAGCTTGTATACCATTCAGTGTAGTTGACGTGTGATGCCACAAAGAAGACACGCATACACAGACACCAACGTTCAGGGAGACGCCGCACACCAGCACAACCGTTTACGTGCCTGGCGCACTCGTTGAGACGGCGCACCGCCGCGCATGCGCAAGAGCTCCGAGCATGCGCAGGCGCTCCGCGCGCGAGGGCGTGCGCGCTCGGAGGAGTGTGAGCATGAGTGTGAGCGCCTTTTCCTCCTTCATTTTTTAGAGCGCAGCTCTTTGGCGTCCGTTCCTGGGTTTCGCGTCGTCGTCGGCGTCGTCGTCGGCCTCGTAACCAGCTCCGCCCCCCTTTCATCCCCCCAGCGCTAGCAGCGACAGACTGATACCGCTGGATGCCGCTGACGCCGCTAGAGAGTCAAGATAACGTGACTGCATAGAACACCGTCGCCGCCATGCAGAAAGAGTATCAGTCAAAGGCATCAGTCAGTCGCTGCTATCTCTTCCCTCCTCCCTTTATCGTGTTGTCCGCTTGCTGCGCGCGCTTCTGCCCCCATCGTTTGCCGCTGGGTGTACACGCCGCCCCCCTCCGCTTCCGCTTACTGCTGGTTGCTCTCGACGGCGGCGATGAGCCTCCGCTTCGGCGGCGCGAACTGCAGGGTCTTCTCGGCGGCGGCGATGAGCTTCTGCTTCAGCCTCGCGCTGGTTGCTCTCGACGGCGGCAATGAGCCTCCGCTTCGGCGGCGCGAACGGCAGGGTCTTCTCGGCGGCGGCGCTTAGCCTCTGCTTCCCCCACGGCTGTGACAACCTCGCGAGGCACTTGTATAGATCTCGTCTTTGAGAATCAAGCATTGGTGTACCAAGTCGAACATATATCAGTCTATTTCTCCGACCACAAAGCTTCCTTCATGACTGTCAAGAACTGTTAGTGGAGTCTTTGTTAAAGGAATACGTGTGAAAAATAAAAAAAAAAATTCTGTGATAGCGCATACATGTGTTGCTCGATTTCTTTGCCTCAATCTATCCAAAAGGTGAAACAGCTTATTTGCTGCGCTCAAATTTCGCATTAGGAAGTAACGTAATCGTCGGTAATTTTTTCTTTGTCTCTTTCTCTCTCTCTGCGCGCCATGCGCGCCGGAACGGGTGGCTTTTCTTTTCCGTTATGCATTTTTTTCGTGGACGAAGGATATGCGCTGGCAGGTTGTATGACAAACGCTGTGGGCTATCGTATGAGACTGGAACGCTAGCATGAATGCGCTGTTTGTAAAAGCCGTTACGGGGCCCTTCAGACGTTTTAGACGCATTATTGCCAGCGTCGATGAGTAATACAGCGTATTTGTAGCATATCTTCCAGCGTACCGCCAAATGTGATGCCCGCACGTACGTTAGTGCTAATTTTCTGTTCCGATGATAGGTCAAAGCAATCAGTACAGGATTGAGGTACTCATATGCGTGGTTGCGCAGGCATACCGCCGGCGAAATACTGGGTGGGCTCAGAGAATTTGGCACCTATTTTAAGTGAATGAGAAACTTTGATGAGTTTATAGTGCAGGATATTAGGCAACAAAAGTCGCCCGATGTTAGTGACGCAGCCGAAATATGAAGACAATGTGAAAAGTATCCGAGAATCGGACGACACACAACGCGAACACCACATGCGCGACATCGGTTCATGGCACATTCACAAAGTCCGCGTTGTCAGCTACAAACATTGCGAGTGTCTTTGCTGTTAGCTTGATGCCTGTTTCGAATCCACTTGTATCTGAAGCTGGAGTTCATAACATATATTTTAACAATTGGATCGGCGTTTTGCTTCCGTTATTCTACTGCCGCAAAAGTGATGCGACAACCGTGAAGACTGTCTTGGTATTGCGGAGAGCGACTACGTAGATCATATGTGGTCAACAAATGCGGAGGTATACACTATGTGTATACTAAAGTCTACAAATAGGCTCTACAGCAATCTCAGCAGTATACAACTTTAGTGGCTTATATCAAATGCAGCTATGTATTATCCACCGGTACCTGCGCTTGGTTACAGCTGTTGCGTTTCGCCTGCGACACGCGGTTTTGCCGGCGCGACTGCGGCGGGGCGGCAGACATTTTGGCCCGTGCGGCGTCGCCGCAACGCTCCCCGCCAGGCGTTTCCAGGCATGTTCCGATGCCACGTGTCTTCATGTGCGTGTGTGAGTGTATGTGCCATTGTGCCCGAACCAGGCGATGCGACAGCAGGGGTCATCCTCCCCTTCCAGTCATTGTGCCTGAACCAGGCGATGCGAAAGCAAGGGGTCACCCTCTCCTTCCAGTCTTTGTGCCCGACCGGCGGCAGTGTGCGTCACCTTAGCCCATTGTACACTCACGTGCTCGTCTATTGAGGGGTTCCTTCTTGCCCTCAACTGCGAGAGTATAAAAACAGCTGCCCCCGGACGCCAAAAGGAGGGCTCCGATTTCTTCTGTTGAGTAAAGTGCTCTCCCGTCTCTCTACTTCGGTCAACCTGACCGCCAACTCTTTGCGATGTTAAAATAAACAAGTTGTTTTGTTGTTACCAGTCGACTCATGCTTTGCCGGGACCTTCGGATGCTTCCAGTTGTACCCCAGGCCGCCAGGCCAACGCTACCCTTGGGGCTTGCGACCCAGGTACAACCACGGGCGTCAGCGCCGAGTTCCCAACAACCGATCGCACCAGCGGTGCGATCCAAACATCTGGTTGGCAGCGGTGAGATCGCCTCCGACTTCAAACAACTGTCTGCCAGCGGTGAGATCGCGACAACGGAGGCCAGCAGCGAAGAGATGCAGTTGACTGTATGCTGAGCAGCTCAACGACGATCCGGGAGCAGTGCAACGAGCCCTGTGTGACGACTGGTTGCCTGCAGCGGAACGACTGCGCGGAATTCCTGCCTGCGAGGTTTGGTGAGTGCGGGACTTTCTTCTTCTGAGCTTTGCCAGGCTTTTGTTAGTGTCAGAAACAGAGCTGGTAATTGTGGTTGTCGTTGCTGCCGGGTTAGTTTGCGGCAAGACAATAGTAAGCAGTAGAGAAAGCAGCATTCAGAGCAGCCATGGATTTGAAGTCGTTGCGCAAACCGAAATTGTTGGAGCTTGCAAGAGAGTTGGGTCTGGATGTCTCAGACAAACTAAGAAAACCTGAACTGCTAAAGGCTATTCTTGAGTTAGAGGCTGAGGATGACGAGCTGTCGGAATGCCTTGAGACCATTGAAGAGAGGGAGACTGCAAAAGAAAAAGAAGAGCGTGAACGTAAAGAACAGAAAGAGCGAGAGCAACAAGAGCGTGACCGTCAACACGCTTTGGAAATGAAGCGTCTTGAGGTAGAGATGGAACGCGCTCGTAATGGAAGTCAGGCACACGGTGCAGGAGAACGCGTATTGTTCAAAATGACTGACCTGATGCGGCCGTTTAAGCTTGGAGAGGACATTGGTTTGTTCCTGGTTAACTTTGAGCGAACGTGCGAGAAGCAGGGGTTCTCTCGGGAAACGTGGCCACAGCGCTTGCTCACTTTGTTACCCGGCGAGGCGGCCGACGTAGTCGCTCGCTTGGATAGAGAGGAGGCAGAGGATTTCGACACAGTGAAATCGAGTCTTCTAAAAAAGTACCGGCTGTCTGCGGAGGCGTTCCGTCGGAAGTTTCGGGAAAATGAGAAAGGCAGAAGTGAGTCATATACAGAGTTTGCGTATAGGCTTATGTCAAACATGCAGGAGTGGCTCAAAGAAGAGAAAGCGTTCGGTGACCACGATAAAGTTCTGCAGTGTTTCGGGCTAGAACAGTTTTATAGTCGGTTACCTGAGAACGTGAGGTACTGGGTCTTGGATAGGCCAGACGTTTGTACGGTGGCTAAAGCCGCTGAGCTAGCCGAGGAGTTTGTGACGCGTCGGGCTCGCGGAGCTAAGGACGGTCAAAAGGGTGAATTTGGCTCGAAGTTTGAGAGGCCGAAGTTCACACCCATGAGAGCAAAGGGGAACACGCGTAGTGCGGATGCGAGTGGAAGCAGTGCGACCGAACCTAAGGAGACGGCGGCAGCCGAAGCCGAACGCAGAAAGCGGTTCGAGATGAGGCAAGCGCGCGTTTGTTATACGTGCCAAAAGCCGGGTCACTTTTCGGCGCAGTGTCCGGAAACAACACCAAAAGTTGTGTTTTTTTCAATAGGCAGCACTGACGAGAACATGAAGCTTCTCGAGCCTTACATGCGAGACCTCCTCGTGAACGGGAAAGAGTGCCGAGTGCTTCGCGATTCCGCAGCTACGATGGATGTAGTTCACCCGTCTTATGTAGAACCCCATATGTTCACGGGCGAGTGCGCGTGGATCAAGCAAGCCGTGGAAGCTCATAGCGTGTGTCTGCCAGTAGCAAAGGTGCTTATTGAAGGACCTTTCGGAGCGCTTGAGACAGAGGCGGCAGTGTCATCTATGCTGCCACCCCAGTACCCGTACCTATTTTCAAACAGGTCCGATCACCTCCTGCGCGAGAAGGGGCTTTTGTTTGGTGAAGCTAGTGTTCAGGCCTTAACCAGATCGAAGGTTCGGGAGCTCGCTGCAAAGGCGGTAGTTGCGGGGCCGACGTTATCAAACAACGAAAAAGGGTCAGAGGCGCAGCAAGCTGATATTCAGAGCACGCCCGAACTGAATAAACTTGAGTCTGTAACGTTAAAGGCGCCAGATACTGGAGAGGAAACGCCCGACACGGGAAAGTTAGAAGAGCTATCTACTGATTTGCTCATCGCGCCTACGTCAGACGGACTGGATAGGTTGCTAAAAGTCAGCCGGTCGGCTTTGATAGCCGAGCAAAAGAAGGATGGTAGCCTAGAAAACATACGCTGCAATGTCAAAGAAGGTATCGCCAGGAAAAATGCGCGTTTTGTGGAAAGAGGTGGAGTCCTGTACCGGAAGTATCTAGACCGAAGAGGAGTGGAGTTCGATCAGCTGATCGTGCCTCAATGCTATCGTCAGGATCTGTTGCGCTTGTCACACGGGGGTTCGTGGTCCGGACACCTAGGAGTTAAGAAAACTAAGGACCGTCTCTTGCAAGATTACTATTGGCCAGGGTGTTTTCGGGACGCAGACCACTTCGTGAGGTCATGTGACACCTGTCAGCGGGTGGGCAAACCAGGGGACAAATCGATGGCGCCGTTGAAATTGGTACCTATCATTACGGAGCCTT
Organism: Dermacentor variabilis; assembly: GCF_050947875.1. NCBI lineage: Eukaryota > Metazoa > Arthropoda > Arachnida > Ixodida > Ixodidae > Dermacentor > Dermacentor variabilis. The sequence continues at coordinate 210,457,211 of NC_134569.1, read as the reverse complement.
TTAGACGGCTCGTTATTGATACAGTGGGACCTCTGCCGGTAACAGCCACGGGGTACAGACACATTTTGACTGTGATCTGCCCAGCGACAAAGTTCCCTGAAGCAATGCCGCTTAAAGAACTCAGCTCAGTTGAGATAGTCAATGCACTACTGTCCATATTTGCGCGAGTTGGTTTTCCTGCGGAAATCCAATCAGATCAGGGCACAGTGTTTACTAGCGCTTTGACGACAACTTTTCTCGAAAGGTGTGGGGTAAAGCTGTTACACAGCTCAGTGTACCACCCACAGTCGAATTCCGTTGAGAAGCTCCACTCCGTCATGAAGCGCGTGTTGAGAGCGTTGTGTTTTGAACATCGAACTGACTGGGAGCTGTGTCTGCCTGGGGTGATGTTTGCTTTAAGAACCGCGCCGCATGCGGCTACGGGGTTTTCGCCAGCTGAACTGGTGTACGGTCGCTCGCTTCGGTCTCCGCTTCGCATGCTTCGAGAATCGTGGGAAGGTAGGGGCGACGACCCAGTCGTGGTGGAGAACGTACTTAAGCTCCTCGAACGCTTAAGAAGGGCACAGGAGTTGTCAGGTGAAGCAATGACAAAGGCCCAGCAGAGGGCCAAGGTTTATTATGATCGGACAGCCAGGGCCCGTCGTTTTGAGGTGGGCGATGAGGTCATGATATTGCGCACATCGCTAAACAACAAACTAGACGTGCAGTGGGAGGGCCCAGCACGAATTGTTCAGAAACTGTCGGACGTTAACTACGTGGTAAGTCTGCCAGGAAAGCGGAAAGCACAGCAAGTTTACCACTGTAATCTGCTCAAACCTTATAGACAAAGGGAAGCAGTGGTGTGCATGATGGTAAACGTTCCTGAAGAGCTTCCGGTCGAGCTTCCGGGACTAGGCTCAGTGACGAACAGGGAAGACACCGGTCAAGTCATTAGTGACCTTATCAGTAAAGCACCGCTGTCGCCTGAGCAGAAAACCGAACTACACCAGCTATTACAAGAGTTTCAAGGTCTGTTCTCTGAGAGGCCTGGTAGGACTTCTGTCCTTACTCATGATATAGAACTTACCTCCCCAGAGCCAGTACGATCCAAGGCATACCGGGTGTCACCCCGCCAGAGCGATATTATGGAGGCTGAGGTAAAGAAAATGCTACAGCTCGGTGTTATTGAGGCAGGTGAGAGTGATTATACCTCCCCTTTGATTTTAGTTGAGGTACCGGGCAAGGAACCTCGTCCTTGCGTCGACTACCGCAGGCTTAATTCCATCACTAAAGATCAAATTTATCCGATCCCTAACATCGAGGAGCGCCTTGAGAAAGTTAGTAGCGCTCAGTTTATTTCCACCCTAGATCTTGTCAGGGGTTATTGGCAGGTTCCACTTACAGAAGAGGCTAGTAGGTATGCGGCGTTCATTTCACCAATGGGAACATTCCGTCCTAAAGTGTTGAGTTTTGGTTTGAAGAACGCGCCATACTGTTTTTCAAGCCTCATGGATAAAGTGTTGCGGGGACAGCAAGAATTCGCTTTACCGTATCTAGACGACGTAGCGATATTCTCCGCATCCTGGTCTGAGCATATGGCACACTTGCGGGCAGTGCTAACCCGCCTGCGCGAAGCGGGCTTGACAGTCAAGGCTCCTAAGTGCCAGTTAGCACAGGCCGAGGTTGTCTACCTCGGTCACGTGATTGGTCAGGGTCGTCGCCGCCCCTCTGAAATAAAAGTGGCCGCTGTGCGAGACTTTCCGCAACCGCGCACAAAGACCGATATTCGGTCGTTCTTAGGTGTCGCCGGCTACTATCAGAGGTACATCCCCAGGTACTCTGATATCGCGGCTCCCCTGACGGATGCTCTAAGAAAGTCAGAGCCTCAAACAGTCGTCTGGGACGAGACAAAGGAAAGAGCTTTTAGCGCCCTAAAGAGTGCCCTAACAAGCCAGCCTGTGCTACGATCGCCAGACTATACAAAAGGGTTCGTTGTTCAATGCGATGCTAGTGAGCGAGGCATGGGCGTTGTACTGTGCCAACGGGAAAATGGAGAAGTAGAACACCCCGTCCTGTATGCTAGTCGTAAGCTGACCAGTCGTGAGCAGGCGTATAGCGCCACCGAGAAAGAGTGTGCATGTCTCGTGTGGGCCGTTCAGAAATTGTCATGCTATCTAGCCGGCTCGAGGTTTATCATTGAGACGGATCACTGCCCTCTCCAATGGCTGCAGACCATCTCTCCCAAAAATGGCCGCCTCCTGCGCTGGAGCCTCGCTTTACAACAATATTCCTTTGAGGTGCGTTACAAAAAGGGGAGTCTCAACGGTAACGCCGATGGCTTAAGTCGAAGCCCCTAACGTAGGAATCAGCCTCAAAATTGTTTGTTACTGATGTTTTTTTTCCTGAGGCAGGATTTTTTTTAACATATTGCTTTTGTTTAGTGTTTCAAAGTGATGATATGCTTTCTAGTGCAATTTTTCAATTTATGGACGCGTTCTGAGTGATGCTAGACTACTGTAAGGAACTAGGCAGTGGTATAAAAAGGGGAAAGAGCCTGGCAGGGCTTAGTGAGGGTTGTGCCGTGCTTGCTGACTGAGCGGTTGAGTTTCAGCGTAGTTCTAACGCTTGCCGGGAACGAGAGCAAACATGTGAACTCTCCCGAAGTCCCTTTGCAGTGTCCCGTGCGAACCTGAACGAGAGAACGAGGCCTTCTCTGTGCGCTGCGCTCAAGAAACGTCGAGGGACGCCCGACTTCGGTTATGAGCATCATCGAGCGACATCCCTCCGGACAGCGGATGCAGTCCCCTGTCCATCGGGATCTCCTTCCCCCGGCGGGGCGGTCTGTTGCGTTTCGCCTGCGACACGCGGTTTTGCCGGCGCGACTGCGGCGGGGCGGCAGACATTTTGGCCCGTGCGGCGTCGCCGCAACGCTCCCCGCCAGGCGTTTCCAGGCATGTTCCGATGCCACGTGTCTTCATGTGCGTGTGTGAGTGTATGTGCCATTGTGCCCGAACCAGGCGATGCGACAGCAGGGGTCATCCTCCCCTTCCAGTCATTGTGCCTGAACCAGGCGATGCGAAAGCAAGGGGTCACCCTCTCCTTCCAGTCTTTGTGCCCGACCGGCGGCAGTGTGCGTCACCTTAGCCCATTGTACACTCACGTGCTCGTCTATTGAGGGGTTCCTTCTTGCCCTCAACTGCGAGAGTATAAAAACAGCTGCCCCCGGACGCCAAAAGGAGGGCTCCGATTTCTTCTGTTGAGTAAAGTGCTCTCCCGTCTCTCTACTTCGGTCAACCTGACCGCCAACTCTTTGCGATGTTAAAATAAACAAGTTGTTTTGTTGTTACCAGTCGACTCATGCTTTGCCGGGACCTTCGGATGCTTCCAGTTGTACCCCAGGCCGCCAGGCCAACGCTACCCTTGGGGCTTGCGACCCAGGTACAACCACGGGCGTCAGCGCCGAGTTCCCAACAACCGATCGCACCAGCGGTGCGATCCAAACACAGCGTACACGGGTTGGGCCCAGATTAACGATGTTTGTCTATTGTTAATCTATAGACATGCAAGACCACGACAACTCAGAGGTGGTGAATTCACCACCTGGTCTGCGGGCTTTCGCCACTTATTCACCCCATTTGCCACATCTTCACCATCTGACCTTCACCACCTGGTCTTCGCGAAGTGTACGTCCGGGAAGCAGCCAGGTTTAGGGCCTTCGGGTGCCTGGAAGACCTTGGTGACTCGGACGGCGCCTGCTCCGCCGCGATCCTCGTTCGGTGCAGCTGCACCGAACGCATACTAACAGTCTGCACGGTTTGCCCGCCGCGCCGGGGTTGCGGTGCCGTTGTGCATGAACCAGTGCCATATCATCGCGTTCGCAGAGGGCGGGGGGTATGGGAACTCGGAATTGCGTATTATCGACTTTCTTCTATAGACATTCAATGCACCAGGAGTAGAGAAAAAAATAGAAACCTTGTCGACTATTGTCCATAATATAGAGAGTCAACAGACAAAGTATGGACAAAAATAAATAGAAACTGTATCGGCTTTCGTCTACAGGTAGTCCATATAGAGGGGAAGTAGACAAAGAAGAAACAAACTCCTTATCGAATTTTTTCTATAGACCGTCTATAGACTGCGAGTAGACAAAAAGAAATAGAAATCTTATCGACTTTCGTCTACAGAAAGTCTATATACAAAGTATATGGACAAAAATAAATAGACACTGTATCGACGTTCGTCTAAAAGTAGTCCTTAGAGGGGAAATAGACAAAAAGAAACAAACACCTTATCGACTTTTTCTATAGACCGTCTATAGACAGGGAGTAGACAAAAAGAAATAGAAACCTTATCGACTTTCGTCTATAGGAAGTCTATAGACAAAGTATGGACAAAAATAGATAGAGTCTGTATCCACTTTCGTCTGTAGGTATTCTATAGAGGGGAAGCAGATAAAAAGGAAAAAAAAACACCTTATCGACTTTTTTCTATAGACCGTCTATAGACTGCGAATAGACAAAAATAAATAGAAACCCTATCGACTTTCGTCTATAGAAAGTCTATAGACAAAGTATGGACAAAAATAGATAGAGGCTGTGTCGACTTTCGTCTCTAGGTATTCTATAGAGGGGAAGCAGACAAAAAAGAAACAAACACCTTATCGACTTTTTTCTATAGACCGTCTATAGACTGCGAGTAGACAAAAAGAAATAGAAACCCTATCGACTTTCGTCTATAGAAAGTCTATAGACAAAGTATGGACAAAAATAGATAGAGTCTGTATCCACTTTCGTCTGTAGGTATTCTATAAAGGGGAAGCAGATAAAAAGGAAACAAACACCTTATCGACTTTTTTCTATACACCGTCTATAGACTGCGAATAGACAAAAAGAAATAGAAACCCTATCGACTTTCGTCTATAGAAAGTCTAAAGACAAAGTATGGACAAAAATAGATAGAGACTGTGTCGACTTTCATCTGTAGGTATTCTATAGAGGGGAAGCAGACAAAAAGGAAACAAACACCTTATCGACTTTTTTCTATAGACCGTCTATAGACTGCGAATAGACAAAAGGAAATAGAAACTTTATCGACTTTCGTCTATAGACAGTCTATAGACTTTATATCAACAAAGGTCCAAATCTATAGAAAGGAAAGGTCGTCTATGAAAACTCTATAGACTTTCTATAGACAGTCTAAAGTCATTTTTGTAAGGGCGCGGCGGGATCGTTGCTATCGTTGCAGCTTCGTGCGGATTTTTAGCACAGTCCCAAATGATGTGAGCTGCAGTGGCTCTTTCCTTTTGGCACACACAACACAGGTCACTTATATAAACACTTGGACACACGTGCCTCATCAGCACCGGGGTGAATAACGACCCTGTTTTAAGTTGTCGATATAGAACCTCTTCCTTACGGGTCAAGCCCGGATGAGGTGGCGGCATAGTCCGTCGCTCTAGTCTGTACCACTTCACAATCTCGTTGTAGGAAGTCATCTTGTCTTTGGTTTCCCACCACTACGGCGTGTCGACCGCAGTAGCAGCAGCACGGTTGGTTAGTCCTCGCGCCGCCGCGTTCACCGTCTCGTTGTGGTTTGCGTTGCGTTTGCGTTGCGTTTGCGTTGCGTTGCTTTGGAGAGGTTCATTCAGACTGTCATGCTTGCAGTGCAAACAAAACACCGAGACACTTCAAAAAAAAAAAAAGAAAACTTGCGGTCCCATGCCACCAGCGAATATGGTGGCATGGGACCGCAAGGTGGCTATTTTTCCAAGTGTCTGGAACTCTCGCAGTTGCCGAGCATCAGGCCGACAGCTCGTTTGCGCCTATTTTACCAGTAAATACCCGGCAGTAGCACTCGTCTTCTTCGAACAGCGGCGGACACTTATACTATTCCAGCAAAACTGTGGTGGGAGGAAGTTCGCCCAGGGACCCTCGAAAATCTGTATAGCGCCCCCTTTAGAGATTAGAACCCATATAAACAAACGAGCGCCAGCTCGTGGTACATTTCTACCCATAATAATAAAAAATAACTTCGCCGCCCCTTCCTGTCCGTGAAGATGATCGAACAGCGAACCTGTGTTAGTTACACCGAGTGTTGCACCACGCAAGCCCAGCCTCGCAAGCTCTCTATATTGCAAATCTCTTGTTTCACCATTCTTTCACCTCATTTTCGCTTTTCAGTGCTTCGCGTGGTAGGCATGCTTCAGGAGTGCTTGTGTTTTTTTTTTGTTTTTTTTTTTGCGGTTCTCCCAGTGCTTTCTTTCTTTTTTTTTTACACGTGAGCTTTCTGTCTGTGTTTCGCTGTGCTTTTTTGAAGTTGCTGGGCCCCTTTTTTGCGAGCATTTTTTTTTGACTGCCATCGCCTTGACGATTGGTTGGAGTGGTTTGGCGACTGACGTCTTTGTGTTTCTTAAGGAGGTTACACAAACGTTGGGCTGTGACGGACAGAACGAGGTCAACGACGGTATTCCCGCAGTCCGCCGTTGTACCGATGTATCAAGTTTGTACGGTGGCATTGTTAGCAGCATCCGCCCGGCATTGCCGCTTGCGATTCTTCAAAATTCACTTGCTTCAAAATTGAATCTGTCCGTCAGGTAAGACAATGAATGGCTCATACCCCCCTTAAGCAATGGCTCGTATCCGTGTAAACGCGGCCTCCCCTTTACGAGGCCAGAAGAGAAGTGAAATTCTACGCTGGAACGACGAGCGGCAACAGAGCCAGCTGTGGAAGAAGAAGCACACGACGACGACGACGACGAACGCGGGAGCACTGGCACGCGCGCGTTCGCGCGGTATACTGCCGAGGGGCGCCAACTATAGCCAGCTCTGGAAGACGACGACGCTCGAGTCATAGCTGATGATGATAGTTTTAGCGAAGTCCGGCTACGACGGCATATGGTCAGCATATACAGATTCGCTGTAAAATGTGCCAGAACCCATCTCACGATGGGTGTCGGCGGTAATGCGTCAGCCCTGAATCAACAGAGCGCTCAACGTATTGCCACCGTCGAAACGAGTTACGTGGGTCACTGGGAGTCCGTGGTCGAACACGCAGGGATGCTGTGCTGTGCTAACGGGGTTAGAAACCAACCATCGGACCAACTTTGCTCACTGAGTATGGGCAATGTGTACATACGTGCCACTCACCAACGAACCTCTTTCAGGCCGACATGCGTCACTGTAGATGCGGGAGTGTTCAGGTACCGCTGTTCCAAGAAACTCTTCGACGCCGATATGGAGCATCAGGTGCGACTCGGTATGTCCTGATCTTCGATGCACCTTTTTGATGCAAACTGGGTCCCTTCATATGTGCCAGTAGCTCTGTGCTGTTCTTCGATGAACGTCTTTGGCACCAACATGGGTATCTAAGTATTTGCCACTGGGAATGTGCTGGTTTACAATGACAAAAAACATCTCTTCAATTTCTCTTTTTCTCATACGAACCCAACAATATTCAGAATTCCAGCTCACTTGTGCTGATTCTCGTAGTCCTACTCCGCAGCCAGAAAAGGTTGCCAAATAGTGTCCAATAGAATCAGTCTGTGGGTCCAGCAGCCACGGCGGCGCGGGCTCGCGATAATGCTCCGCGCGGTCGTTCGTACTACTACGAGCGCTCGTACTTGTGATTGGACCGCAGTGTGTCGGCTTTCATTCCACTTTCTTAGTCTAGTTCCTTTGGAGAACAAATACTTTGTTTGTTCTTCAAGCAGCATGGTCTCTCGCGTGTATTCTTGCGCATATATTTTTCTATCAGTAGGTCTTGCGAAGCGCAGACGGAAAAACATATGTAACCTTGATGCTTGCCGGTTTAAACAAATAAAGCATATCTGCCCGATCAGGCGCTCTGTTCCCAGATTTATGTGAAATATTAAAATTAAATTATGGTGTTTTACGTGCCAAAACCACTTTCTGATTATGAGGCACGCCGTAGTGGAGGACTCCGGAAATTTTGACCACCTGGGGTTCTTTAACGTGCACCTAAAGCTAAGTACACGGGTGTTGTCGCATTTCGCCTCCATCGAAATGCGGCCGCCGTGGCCGGGATTCGATCCTGCGACCTCGATGTGAAGTATTCTTACAGTAGGAAAAAAAAAGCAAGGTTTGCGTCAGCCTCGCCTGACAGAATGCACAAGAATTCGTTCGCGATCTCTTATCGCGGTCGGGCCTAGGGCTCCGACAACAGTTTTACGCTCTTTCAATTCATGCTGAAAAGAAAAAGAAAAGCACGGCGTGGCAGCTTAATTAGCGGGTACGTATGGCGTTGCGCTGCTAAGCTTAATGAGCCTGTGGTTTCAATCTAGGCCGCGGAATACGATAGAGGTAAAATAGAAAAAAAAGTCACCTTATATTTAGCTGCACGTTAAAGAACCACAGGTGGCGAACACTAAACTGTGTGTCTTATAATCTTATATAGTCGTTTTTTCAGGTAAAACCCCAGAATTTGTTTAAATACAGAAAAAGAAGCCTGTGTATTTGAGATTTTTGCTAGAGGTGTAAAGAAAATTACATTATTCTCCACACTGATTTCCCCGAAAAAGATGTTATGCTTAACTTATCTATCATACCTGCATGAAAAGCCATTCGCAGTTGAACTCCGCTCAACTGAGTAGCTTGAAAATTATAAACGGCTGCATTCAGTTATACGGTGCATATCATAACGACAGTAATTAGGCAATTAAAGGAGCGGCATGCCTTATATGCACGCAGCTATATATGCGGATCTGCTGTGTTCGTTGCAGGAGATAAGCATGATACCACATGCACCACGAAGCACCTCAAAGCGGGGCGCTTATATTGAATGACTGCTAGGAACCTCTTAAGCAGAAGTTATAAACAAAACAAGTGCGGTAATTCGCTCAAAAACTGGTGTGCCTCTGCGCAACATCCGTGACTCTCCAGCAGCAGAATAATTCAGAACAGTTCTCACTTGCATCGGTCACTTGCCCTCGAGACTTCAAAGTGCTGTTATGCGTTACATTCGAACCCTAACGACTATTCGATATTTTTTGTGAGTTTCTTTAGCTGTAGAGCGCCCACTACGGCTGCGGGAGGTTATGGGTTCGATTCCCACCGCCGCCGAGCTCCCATTGGTTCAAATGGCCACAACTGTACTCCGGCCCGGCGTTCTGCTTTATTCAAGGGTGGTACCCTTGGGAAATGAACCTGCACCGTCAGTTCCCGTCGAAATCTTCGTGAACGCGCACGCACACGCGCACACACACACACACACACACACACACACACACACACACACACACACACACACACACACACACACACACACACACACACACACACACACACACACACACGCACGCACGCACGCACGCACACACACACACGCGCGCGCGCGCACGCACATTGAGGTGGCGACGCCTTGGGACGCCATGGAAACTACATTGGTCTATACTTCGCAGTCCCCCGATTTAGCCAGAGTAGATAGGTAATATACTTGATCTAACACTGTTGTTGATATAGCGCATAAACGTTGCCGTGATTCCTTCTCTGTGGATGCTCATTGGTCTGCCTGGGGCTCTACACTCCAGTTCCATCCGTGATCAGGCCTCCAGCCACAGGCCGTCGCTCGAAGCTGCCGTGCGTGCTCCCAGAGCGGGCCTCTTCGGAGTATCGCTGAGGGCACTGTTAGCCTGACGCGGCGTAGCCGACCTGGCGTGACGTAGCGAAACCACCGCGCGCGCGCGCGCCGGGTCACGTCGAAGTGTATTGGTCGCACGCTGCGAGTCGTGGCTCGGTCCCTTTGTCCTCCAAGGTAGGTGGCGCTTGGAACACGTGCCCTCTAGGGTGCCTCGATGCCTGCCCGCCGCGCCGCCGTTCCCCAATGGAACCGCGGGCTGGGCAATGCCGCCTCCCACACGTTCGCTTGACGCGAGCGTGCACGTGCGTCCGCCGTTCTTGTTCTTCAAGAGCGGTGAGCATCGCGTCGTTTTATTTGAAATACCCAATGTTTGTACGCTCTTACTTTGTTAATGTCCCTCTTAGACCTTGCCTGCTCTTATTTATCGAGAAGTTCAGTCATCCACTTCTTCTCTTCATGCCGCGCAGTTAATAAACCTGGCTCATTTCACTATAATATTTTTTTTCTTCGACTATTGCCACTGCTCTGTAATATTTCACCAACAAGAAGCGGACATGCAACAAGGCGATACCAATGAAATTTTCTTACTTAGCTTCCTTTTGCAGATGCGTGGCTGCTGCGACAAAATTACGTGCTATTTTGGAAAGCAATGTTGAAGACAGCATTTCACTGGGCTAAAATTACAATTGGTACTGCCCAACGCCAAGAGTCATGGGCGCACAAAAGCAAACAAAGATATTCAAAAAGATTGAGTGCCACTCCACTCGATGAAGGTGCACGACCAGCGAAGCTGTGTATGTGCTCCCTTTAGTGGCGAACTGTCCATTGCCGTGCGTAAAACGCCGTATACACACAAATGCAAGGCGAGGCGCGACTATAGTCGCTCCTCTACGATGATTATGAGACACCGGGGTGTATACATGCATACTAATGCGTTCGTGCAAAACGCGGCACGACACTTTTTACTAACGAATCTCGGCAAGCAGAGCAGACACGCATCTCACCGTACTCCGAGGGCGCACACTGCTTCACCGTAGACAAGGCGATCGCGCGTTGGTCGACGTCCCGCAGTGCAGTGATGGTTGTGTAGTCACCCGAAAACCACACGTGGTCACACAAAACACAGGCCACACAAAATTGGTTCCCCACAAACCTCGGAAAGCTGGCCGTTGCTCCGATGAAACTTTTCATGTTTGCGGGATCGGGGCCGCATGGACGGTTCGCATTTCTTTCCGACTCGCGGTCCTGGCGGCCAGCACGCTTACGGGATCGCCACCACTTGAGAGCCGAAGGAAAGGAGAGGCGCAAGTGCTTGGAGCGCCGACAAAGAGAGGGCGGTGCGAACGTAGACGTGGCCGACGCGGGTCAAAGGTGTACTATCTGTTCTTATCTGCCTAATCTCTGATACGGGTTGTATTTGGACATCCGATATTAAAGTTGTTTTTGCAAGTTGGCTTAGTGCTTAAAGCCCGCTTCACCTACTCCGCGGGTCGGCCCGGTATATCCCTATCTTCGGGATCGGCCCACGCAATTTTTCCAGAACCTAGCCGTATCCAGCTTCGCTGTAAAAATGTCCTGCAAAAACTTTTTACTGGAAAAACTGGGCGTCCGGGCAAAAAATGCGCGCTCGCTATCAGAATATCCGCTTCACAATGACAACAACATTGAAGACGTCGTGTTGTATAATCCGTGCCTCAAATATATACACTTGGCAAAATGGTGTGAATATAAATTTGCAGTTGAAATAAAGCACAATCGTAAGAGCACACATGCGCAATCGATCTCAGCGCCCGTGGCGAAAGTACATTGCACATGCCGCGGAGCGCGTCTCCGCCCCAGTCTTACCCAAATCCAGTTAGATGGATGGATGGATGGATGGACGGATGGATGTTGCGTCCCCTTCGGAACGGGGCGGTGGGTTGCGCCACCAAGCTCTTGTTATTTTGTTTCCTAATGTCCTACCTATCTTACAAAAGAAAAGAAAAGGAAAAGGAAAGAAACCCACGATTAATTCCCATAACCAATGTTTCTGAAACCCTATTGTGGGCTTTGCTTTTGCCTGTTTTTGTCGTTTCCCTACTTTTCTTCCACCAGTCTTCTAATCGCCTCCTGCTAATCTCTCTTGCAGACATGTTTACTTTTCCCCCGCTCTCGCTGAACCCAAGGGCTTCAAGGAGGCCACCGATTCCTAAACCGACCGCTGGGCAAGTATCTTCGCATTCTAATACAACATGCTCCATCTTTCCCTAGCTTTACCGCAGCAAGCACAAGCTTCTTCTTCCTTCTTATATCTCGCTTTATAGGTGCGTGATCTAAGGCATCCTGATCTCGCTTTGAAAAGTAATGAGCTTCCCTTTGAGTTATCGTAAATTCTTTCTTTCCTGTTTTAGTTTTTTTTCCTCTTGAGTAGTTACTCATATCACGTTTATTTTCCATTGCCGCCCCCCATGAGATTATCTCAGCCTCTCTGACTTTTTGCTTGGTGTTCTTTGTTGCTGTGTTGCTCACCATACACGCCGCATACTTGCCGATAAACTTCCGAGTTCTTTTACTCAACTATGTATCAATGTTATTCTTCTACAAATATTTAACCACTCTCCTAGCCCATTTACTTTCTTCGATATTCCTCAGTCGTTCTTAATAGTTGATTTTACTGTGAGCTTCCCTCACTTCAAACCTTGTCCAACCTATATCATCCCGCATAGCTTCATTTGTAGTCTTCCCGTGAGCACCCAAAGCGAGGTGTCTCACTGACCTTTAGTTGTCATCGAGTCCTGATTGTACCCCTGATTGTACCCCTGATTGTACCCCTGAACCTCTCGTCCGAAAGTCCTGAGCTTTGGATTGAAGAATGCGCCATATTGCTTCACTAGCCTTATAGACCAGGTGCTGCCAGGAATGGAGGACTTTGCACTTCCGTATCTTGATGACATAGCAATCTTTTCTTCATCATATGCAACACCTGCGAACCGTGCTGTGTCGTCTACGAGAGGCCAACTTAACCGTTAAGGCTCCCAAATGCCAATTAGGACACGCGGAGGTAGCTTATCTAGGTCACGTAATAGGGCAAGGCCATCGTCGGCCTTCCGAGGTTAAACAGACCGCAATAGACAACTTCCCGCAACCACGCACCAAGCGGGACATCAGGTCATTCCTTGGCTTGGCGGGTTATTATCAAAGGTATATCCCTCGTTATTCCGAGATTGCGAGTTCTTTAACGGATGCTCTCAGAAAAACCGAGCCACAAACGGTAAAGTGGGATGACGCCAAAGAAAAGGCTTTTAGTATGCTCAAGAACGCACTAACGAGTCAGCCAGTGTTGAACGCGCCCGACTACTCTAAGCCATTCATTCTTTAGCGTGATGCCAGCGACAGTGGTATGGGGGTGGTGGTTTGTCAAAAGAGAAGTGTTGACAACGAACACCCTGTACTGTACGCCAGTAGAAAGCTTTCAGTTCGCGAGGAAGCATACAGTGCATCAGAAAAGGAATGCGCCTGCGTAGTATGGGCGGTGCAGAAGCTAGCTTGCTGTATCGCTGGTTCAAGGTTCACCATAGAGACTGACCACTGTCCCCTCACCTGGCTGCAGTTCATGTCTACGAAAAACGGATGTCTTTTGCGCTGGAGCTTGGCTCTTCAAGAGTACACCTTCGATATTCGCTACAAGGGTAAGCTTAATGGCAATGCCGACGGTTTCAGTCTTTGCCCCTAGATTAATGACAGCCTCATGCTCAACGGGGTTTCCGTGGCATATCTACGTTTGTTCATACGTTTTTTTTCTCGAAGTTGTAGTCGATTGTTAGCTGATTTGAATAACCACGTCGTAGCGCTTTCAAGAAATAGCTGTTTTGAGTGTTCACGTAGGTGGGGGGGGGGGGGGGGGGTTGGACGCACGTAAGGAATGGGAAAGGTGTAGCGGGTTTTCTTTTTTTTTTTTTTAAAGCCGGCTGTGTCTTGGTGGAGGGTGGCCTTGTGCTCGCTGCTTTGTAGTTGGGGGTCCGGCACTGTTCTGGGGTGATTGCTTGCCCACGCAGGAGACGAAAAGTTGTGAGACCTGCTTACAAGACCAATTTCACCGGACCGGACCAGGGAGAAAAGTCACAAGAGCGGCCACGGGGACTGATGACACCTCCCGGGAATCTACCAGCTACGAACTAAGGGTTCGTCACCTCTAAGGGGAATTCCGCTACTGAAACGCCGATCCGTCGCACAGCGGCTGCTGGCCCCTATGCGTCGGGATCTTCTTCCCCCGCTGGAGATGCTGTTAGGGTTGGCGTCTGGCACCACGTCCAGAAAGAGATTTCAACCGACCTTCTCTCACCATGCCTCGTCGGAATGAGGCGTGACTGCTCATGCTACGGTTGGCGTACCGCACCACGTGCAGAAAGAAATTTCTCTCACTCGACCTTCACACACCTTGCCTCATCGAGATGAAGCGTTACTTCCTAATTCGCCATGACCATTTCGAGTGTCTGCCGGTCTGGCGGAATCCCTGCAGTGTTTACAGGCCTCTTTTGTGCGCGCGCGCGCGCGCGCGCGTGTGTGTGTGTGTGTGTGTGTGTGTGTGTGTGTGAGTGTGTGAGTGTGTGTGTGTGTGTGTGTGTGTGTGTGTGTGTGTGTGTGTGTGTGTGTGTGTGTGTGTGTGTGTGTGTGTGTGTGTGTGTGTGTGTGTGTGTGCGTGCGCGCGCGTGCGACTTTAGAGGGACCCTTTCCTCGAACGGCCAAAGTCTACAGGAGAACTTCCACGAACCAGCAACGCTCAAAAGAGAGGGACAAGCGTCTACAATTCTAGTAGGTGGGACGGCCTCCTCCTTGCAGCAGACTTTCTGTGCCGGTCACGTGACGTCGACGAAAGCAAGATCCCTCCCACGATTGTAGAGAGTCTATTTAAGGGGCTCCGAAATGTACTTTCGATCACTTCATTCTCTTCTCATCATCTTTCATCTACCTTTGAATAAACCGTGCAAGTTTCGCACTAGAAATCGTATCGCCCTTGCTTGGTCGCCATGGTCTACCGGATGCCTGCAGCCCGCCGACAACGCCACGCTACATAATAAGTAACGTCAGTCGAGCTTCGATAAGCAGACGTCGCCACTATTCGGCAGCAGTACGATACGCTACCCTGGAGTACGCAACAGTACATAGGTCTACGTCCGTACGGTGCCGAAAACGTGCGCCGCGTTAGACTGCAACTCCAATTTAATACAGAAAGCGGCCAGGGCCCCCAGGGCTTCGTCCGAACTGCACCGTGAACCACGTAGTTGCCGCAGGAATTCTATTACTTTTTCTTTGCCTTCTGCCACCATCACTGCGCTGCCATTGGCCAAAAATGACCGGGCCGCGCCCATTTTTACTCATTCGCGCGACGTCAGAATCCTGCAAAAACCAGAAACGTCAAAATGACGTTGACGTACTCATTATGCGGAGCATAAGACATAAATTTTTGGCATGGCCAGAGGCAGGGTCGTTTCCAAAGAAATAAAAACTGGCTGCCCCTCTCATCGCTATATGGCCGTGGCTCTTCGCCGTCGCCGACGTGAACACGTAGAACCAGACCACGCGTTTGACATGCCGGATGACCATTTTCGACGGCATTTTCTCCTCTCATAGGAAACGGTACAGTTGAGCGAGGAACTCGCGGGGGAACTAGAAGCGGAGCAAGTGACGGGACTGTCGGTGGAGGGGAAGGTGTGTGCGCTTCGCTTCTTCGCCACCGGGAGCTTCTAAGCGTCCGTAGGGAGCGAGGAGACTATCCGTGTGTCGCAGTCGACGGTGGGCGAGTGCGTGTGACGCCTGCTAGAGGCTGTTGTGAACGCAGGGGCCCGGTACAAGTGGGTCCATTTTCCGAAGACTGCCGAGGGAAAGGCAGCCGTGAAGGAGGGTTTCCTTCGGCGCGGTGCTATCCCCGGCGTCATCGGATGCATCGACGGCAGCCTCATAGCCATTATCGCACTCAAGGGTGAGCTCAAGGCTCCATTCATGTGCCGCGTGGGATACTACGCCCTCAACTGCATGTTCGTAAGTAAACCTCACGTTTTTTGGTGCCAATTCTTTTTGACAGTTATGTTGCCCTTGTCAACTGGCACTTTCTCTGTTCACATTTTACCTCAGCTCTGCGGCGCGGACATGAAGATCCTGGCCGTGGACCCTCTGCGACCGGGGTCGGACCACGACTCGTTTGTCTGGCGGACGAAGTGGCTGCGCCGGCGATTCCAAGCGGGGTGCATCGCGAATCCCAGGGAATACCTCCTCGGTGAGAAAAATAACTTTTTTGGTGCAGTCACGGTTCAGTAGTCAATAGAATGCCATGTCCGCTCCAACAAAAATTTTGAACCAAATTACAAACACATGAGTAAGTGCCAGGAGTACAAAAAATGAAAACATTTACTACAACCATTGGCAATGTTCAAAGCTTTAAGTTACGAGCATGTTCGGTTGCCTGCCAGAAGCAGAAGAAATGAACACACATTAGTGCTTTTACTACTACTGTCATTGAAAGCACCAACAAGTGTTGATTTATGATTCTGGCAGGCACCGAGTAGTGCACTTGCAAATTTGTTAAGTTTCTGTCGGGTACGGGCATGCTCAACTAATACTTTTGATTGGGACGCATCACCTCTGAAGTCTACCTTTCTTGAATGATGCTGTAGCTTTCCTCAATTCCCAACTTGGCTCTCATCAGAGGAGTACTCAATGTGCCATTTCCATCTTCGTGCAGGTGACAGTGGCTACCCCTTGGAGCCGTGGCTCCTGACCCCGGTTCCTGGCCATCCTCCAGTGCACACAGGCGAGGGGCAATACAACACAGCACATGCCGCCATGCGTTCCGGGGTGCATCGGCCTCTTAAAGAGCCGTTTTCGTTGTCTTCAGCTATATCGCACCCTCCTCTACGAGACGAAAGTGCAGCCAACATTGTCGCGGCATGTGGCGTGTTGCACAATCTTCGCCTTTCTGAGGGCGACATAGTATCGGAAGACCACAGCGATGACGACAGCAGCAGCAGTAGTGAGCTCGACAGTGACGGCGACCCCATTCCACGCGGTCTGCCCCGAAACACGGGATCTAGAATGCACTATTTGAGAGGACGGGCTGTTCGAGACATCGTTATTAACATATTTGGCACAACCCGTGCTCAGCACATGCTTTACTTGAGAAGTGTGCGGCGGCAGCTGTGACGTCAGCAGCAGCGCCATCATCGCTAGGTGCATGTACACAGTTGTAGTGTAACAGATGCCATATAATTGCACTGTGCGTTTCATGCTGTGAAATTGAAGACACATTTCCCATGCCAAGTTGTAGTTGATGTCTACATAATGCAAAACATTCATGATTTGTTGAGAAATGTAAAAGTTGTGTAGTGAAGGGTTATGCAAAGTCTACATTTTTAATAAGTGAAACAGTATCTTGAGTGGTGACATATAAGATTGAAAGCAAACTAAAGATAAGTACGCTTTCAAAGTGTGTGCCATGATTTGCTTGCTGCTGCTATCGTCACCATATCGCTGAGAGTTCTCTTGTCCCCTTGCGGAATGATGGACGTAAGTGCCTGTCTCCTCGCTTTCTACTCGCACAGAGGAGCTCACAAAAGCCAAAATGCACAATGCACGTCACACCTTCCGCTCCACTGAACGTGCTGTTACATGCGCACCTTCTAGGTCTTCCACCATTTTGTGTCACAACAAACGCAAAGTTCCTTTCTAGTGACTAAAATGCCGTCCAACTGGTCATCCGACATGTCAAACGCTTTCGCTGCCGTGAAGTGTATGCACGCATGAGCAGTTGATAGATTTCGACAAAATTCCCTCATCTGTAAATAGCAGAACTCAGTAACTGGAATGTTACACATGTAAGGAGGTTTATTGGACGAGCCCAACAAACAGGCGGTGGCTCCGAACAGTAGGTCGGGAGAACAAGATGGTGGTGTTCGAGCGCCGATCTCGTGCCCTCCGCTCTTGATGATGATCGGGATGTCATTATCTTCCTTTCTTCATTACACACAGTAATATTTCTACAGTGCAAGCTATAGCTACAAATGTAGTAGTGACATGTAAATGAAAGCGCTAGAGGGAAACTGCAGCTTTCTGTATTACTTCAACCTTCAAGATACAGACCTTTTTTTACAGTAAAACATTTTGACGAACACGTCAAGTGCGACAGTCTCTGCATTAAACAAGTGCGAGAATCATGAGTGCTGCAGTAGTAGAGACATATGCAACATATCACAGACACGTTGAAATAAATATCGCATCACGTTGTGCTTGCATCTCAAAAACTCACAGGTAACTGCGCCATAAAATATCACAGGTAATGGCACACGTCGTTTAAGAAAACTATTGTGCTCTGCACGAGTACACAGAAATAGCATCCGGTTTAAATTGCACCAGGAAAAAACGTACAGGGGCATTAATCATCACGCACACAACAGAACGACATTTATCACAGCGAAATGTATAGGCACACGACTACATCAGAAAGGAACATGCTGTTGTGGAGTTCCATACTGAAAAAGAAAGAGCCATAGCAGCATACATTGGTATCCACAAAGAGAAACTGCTGCTAAAATATTGCACACAAACTCCACCCCAAGGGCTAAGCACACAATGCATCACAACGCGTCAAAGATCACTGAATTAAAACAAAACATTTGGTAATGAAAGAGTTGTACAAGAAAAGAAAAACAGACATTCCAGCTCTCTATGCCGCAACACAAAAAATATAAAAATGCAACAAGCAAACAAACAATAGATAGTACAGATGAAATGAAGGAGCATAGGCAAGGAATTTTCATAACTTTTGTTTTGCTGTTTATATTCACAGGTTGCTGTCGACGTCATATCAAGGCCCATCTTGCCATCTTTGCCCAATGAGTCATCCTGGCCCAATACTTGCGCCAGCGGATGGTTGTTTTTACCGCTGGCCCCTGTGCGTTAAGCACTCCCGCGACCTCCTTGCACAGCTCATTTTTTTCGAGCAGCAGTCGCACGTGACGAGATTTCTGTAGAAGCTCTCGCCAGGTATGGATGCTGCTCGATGAACTGCAGGAGAATGGCCACCAGCTCTTTCGACACTCGTGGTGCTTTCACCGCCATTATCTCTTACTTTTTAAACTTGGGAATTTCAGCCCGCCCGCAACACAGCAACAAATTTAGAGACACGTTCGGCACAGTCAGCCTGTGTACGGACACGCTAGGGGCTGTCAGCTGTTCGGGTTAAACAGAGGCTGCCATTTTGCCTGCTCTCAATGGCATGAATTAGATGCACATGTGACAAATACTACGGCTTCGAAAATAGGAGCACTTGCGTCTGCGTTTCTCTAAGAAGCGACAGCTTTTGCGTTGTAAGGTTACAAAATGAATTTGCTTTACGCATCATGAAGTCCGGTTTCATTAAGTGACGTTTAACAAAATAAATTTGCTATACAGCCCCGGAAAAAAAGAAGAGAACACGAAAGGAACATCCGGCCAATGAAGGGACCTTTTGATTGGACTATCCAAAAAACGTCGTCACGAGAAAAGGCATTGGCATCAAAAAGTCATTTACATAATATCGAACCCCTTCGATGTTTGTAGAGTGCGCGTAGTGCCGGTAGCTTCGTATGCGCTGTGCTTTCGACGTTTCGTACGCGTTCAAGCGACGTATGCACGTAGTTCAATTGGCTCGCGGCTGCTGCCGCGATTCCTAACTCCAGCGTTCTCACAGGCAGTTACCGCTCTCATCGAGCGATGTGTGTTCATGTTTACCTGTGCGCGTGTGACCCCGTGCTGGTTAATTTAGTTATAACGCGTTGACAGGCCAGTTGGTTTGAATTCATGATAGAACGTGTAAACGCGACTGAACAAGGACGTAGAAAGAAGCAGACACACAAAGACAGCGCTTTCTCCGTGTGTCTGTTTCTTTCTACGCCCTCATTGAGTCACGCTTGCGCATACTATCATCGTTACTTTAGCTAGTAAGCGAATGTTTACAAGTATATACGGCCGATAAGGTTACTATCCTTACTTCGTATAGCTATCTACGAATTTGCTATCGCAACCGGTGCTTCGCCTTTCCGGCGGAACTGCGAAATTTATTTTTCACCAGAGTGTACACGTGCTGTAACAGCAGGTTCGTGGCAAACAATAAAAGTGAAATAAGGAGACCGGGAAGCAAGACACGTGTAGAGAAAGTGAAAAACCAATGCGTTCACGCAAGTAAATATACCACTTCTAAAAGAGGAGAACCGCCAATTGGGACGTCTGCAAAAAAAAAAAAAAAAAAAAAAAAAAAAACGAGAGGATCGACGCAGAATCTTCTCTGCGATTTATATGAATGATGTGTCAGCGCTTGGCAGTACTGACGTGGTGTTTCGAGGTAGTATGCTGCTGTGTTTCGTGGAATTCTGAGAGCGGCCGTGAAAAAAAGAAACGGTCAAACGGAGAAACGCGGCTGCAATACCGAACTGTTAAGTGAGGCCTGGAGGAGACGACGCAGAAGAGGCGAGTAAAACCAATGTTCACTGGTGTTATAGATAGTCGCAGCGTATGCGGGCGTCGGATGAAATGAGTTGGGAGAAGTAGCAAATGAAGGAAGTATATGCAACAATTATTAGGCACACTGAACCATTATGAACCGGGATCAACCATGCGGCTACGCCTGGCGCGGCGGCGCGGCCCGTATCTCGAAAGCGATCTGCGAAAGCGGCAGGTGCTAAGAGCTCCGTGAGCGCTGTATTCTCGCCGCTTTGTTGGCGTTCAAGCGAGAGGCAGCACGCAGGTGAATTCGCTTGCTGCTGTGGGTGCTATCTTGAAAGCGATCGTCTCACGGGACGGACGGAGGCACGCTTTTCCGTTGGGTAAGGATAGAAATGGTTACGCATTTGAAACCATTAGATTTCTGAGTGCCCTTGCCATCTATGAATTCGTAATCGGCGTTGAGCACCAGCTGCAGTCTAGAGGACGTGTTCGAATAGGTGTCCGTCTGCAGCAAGCAGTACCGAGTCCGCTTTATCACATCTTCTGTGGCTTTCTTGATGACCGACGTTGGAATTGTACGGCGGACATCCATTATCCTTGCCTTGAGCTCATTTGACGTCAGTCTTGATTATGTACACACGATCTTTCACATAATCCTAAAGCAAGAAATCGTGTGGAGAAAGGTCAGATGACTACGGCGGCCAATTCACAGGTCCGATCCTTCCAATTTATTGCGCATGAAAAGTCCGCTCCAGCCAGTTTCGTGCTCGGCTGCTGCTGTGTGCTGGCGCCCCATCTTGCTGACACCGCAAAAGTTGAAGTGACAGCGGGGCTTCGCTGAGAAACGCATCCACCACTCCTTCAAGGATTACGTCCACGTGACAATGTCCAGTCAGTGTGTGATCGAAGAAGATGGGATCGATTTTAGCACCGGCGTGAATTCCGGACCACACGTTGAAGGACCACTGGTACAGGTGCCGAGTGCATACTATTGGAGTCACTCCAATAGTGTGCACTATGCAAGCTTGCCTGGCCATTTTTGCAAAAATTGGCTTCATCTGTGCACATGATGTTCCTCAAAAATTTCGGTGACTCATCGGCTTTTGTGAGGACCCAATTCGAAACATCTAGACTATTCTGCAGGTCCCTAACTTCCAAGCATTGGTGCAGGTATTAGT
The DNA here is from genome assembly GCF_050947875.1 of Dermacentor variabilis. Taxonomy (NCBI): domain Eukaryota; kingdom Metazoa; phylum Arthropoda; class Arachnida; order Ixodida; family Ixodidae; genus Dermacentor; species Dermacentor variabilis. The sequence goes on along the minus strand of NC_134569.1, from coordinate 210,436,008 downwards.
GGTACGCGTGAAAAGCCGAGTCATTTAGAATCCTCCGAACTGATGACTTGAATACTGGTGCCTGGTCGGCCACGTCCCGCATGCTAACATGAGAGTTTGAAGCCATAAATGGTGGAACATCCGTGCGTGAGATAGGACACAAAGACGAAGTCTTCCACCAGTGTTTTTGGGAGCTGCCGGCCTGTCTCAGATTTTCATCATTTCTGATAATATTCGATGCGTTTGGCCTGCTGGCGCACTTTTATGACTGACATGTATTTGCGGTCTTCTTCTTGTTGCCATTTGCAGCTTCAAAGGAGTAAAGTTTCGTTCGTTCTCTGTCCTCGCTTCACCGCTGGAACTTGAAGCTTCTCGGACGATGATCGGCAGTTGTTGATCAAACGCAGGCAGGAAGCGATGAGATCAGATGTACAAGAAATATTTATAGGTAAACTTTTCTACATACCTGGCAGGTAAAACAAATACATTACAAACTTGAACAATTGAGAAACAAAGTCTCACTCTTCGACCGTCTCAATGACTGTTAGAGCCCAGACTCGTTTTAACGTACATAGTACGGAGGCACACTGATCTATCAGCAATCCTGATTTCAGCCAAGTCTGAGGGACAGCATGTCGTCCCCATTTTTATAGCACAATTACACAAAGAAAAAAAGGCGGTAGGGCCATTGGCCCGTCCCACAGGTTCAGTTGCCAATCAGAGTCAACCGTTTGTTAAGCCACAACCCACAGGGATGGGCTTACTCTTCAAAATAAACATATTGGAAAACAAAGCTCTTTTCCTTCTTCCCAAAACTCTGATGCCCTCTCATCTCTTCGTAGTTAGTGACGGGCTCAGCAAAACACGCCAGGCCCGAACAAGTTATCGCTAGACCGCCTCAAATCCCAAGGGCGTCTCTGGGCCGCAACTGTCTCGGAAGCAGGGGCATCGATACCACGTAGTGCGGGCGTGCTCAAAGTTTGTCCGCGTGGGAGACTGATGGCCCTCCTTGTCCTTCAAACTTATTGTCTACAAGACAAAGTTCTCCGAGTGCGTGTTTCCAAGACGCCGTCGTCCGAATGCACACTTTACGAGTGCACCGCATTCCTACAGCGTGCACTGTAAGCTGGCCTTCGACACCACACAGGCAGTCGCACCCAACAAGGCTGGCGATTGCGTTCCGGACGCGTAGAAGATTAGGTCCATGCTCACTGCATGCGGAACGGGGTCAGAGTTGCTAAGCCCTTCTTAACCTCGGCGGCGCCTCCAATTAGTCAGGCACTCGGGAGCCACAGCCACAATACCTTGTACAGCGGTTCCTTTCAAGGCTGGTCTGTGTGGACTCGTGGGACCGTCGGCGGACTGCCAACACCGTGCGCAGAATACCGACTTCCCGGAATCGGCACTCGCCCTCCTGGCGCCTGCCGCGACGCGTCACCCAACACCGCGCGGTCCGTGACCCCACATAACACAGAAATGGTTGCCCCGCTGACATGGGGGGGGGGAAGTGCACCCCCTCTCTATACACACAGCACGTGGCCGATTCGTGACACTTAAGAACACGAACAATCAGAGTGACCTTACACGTCCCTCCTAAAGAGTATACTGGGCTCATAATGTGCCCAGCTATACTACAAGAGCCAAAGGGCGCTGTATCCTAGAATTTAGGCTCTGAAAGTTCCGTCAAAGAAAATTGACATACGCTGCCCAACACGGGTGCTGCGGAGTCCGTAAGGAAAAGGAAAATGAACTAAAAGGACCACGAAGAAAAACCATTTTCTCACAGCGATAAAAGAAAGGGGCGAAGGCTCAACACATTCATGGCAGTGAGCATGCAAAAGAAATACTCATGTAAGTACAGGAACACTTTCCAACGCGCTGCACTGTACAACAGCAGAAAAGTCACATATACAGGGTATATGCATAGTATGTACACAGTCTTATAACCCTCACACACATGGACGACAGCAACCATCGAAAGTTCCATCAAGGCTGAACTGTCCCACGCACACTTCCTTCGGTTGAACGGGAACATTCACGCCTGTCCTAGCTGGCATGGCTGTTTCTGTCTATCCTTTCTTTTCTGCTCTTTACTCTGTTGGCTCCCATGAACGATTTGAGAGCCTTGACAATGCATGAGCATTGGCGTTACTTGTTGCTTTCCGGTGACGCACCGTTACATTGTAGCGCTGTAGTGAAAGCGCCCATCTTGCTAACTTGGCCCCGTGCGGGGTGCTGGTTGTCAAATATGACAATGGGTTATGGTCAGAGACAACATTCACCACTGCTCCGAAAAGCCAGTAGTCAAATTTCTTGAGTGCCCAAATAATATCAAAGGCTTCTCTCTCTATAGTCGACCAGCGCGCCTGTGTCGGGTTAAAGCGATGGCTAGCAAAAGCGATCGGCTTTTCTTTTCCGTCCGCTGACATTTGAGCTTAACAGGCACCGGCCGCCGTCGCCGACGCATCAGTGAATAGCCAGTACGGCTGATGAGGCTCAGGAGTGTTCATGGCGACAGCCTGACAGAGAGCTAATTTCAGACTTTCGAACGCGCACTGCGCTTCTTCCGACCATGGAATTGAATTAGGAACCCCTCGCCCTAAAGCTGTAAGCGGGCTCGCCACGTCGGCGTAGTTTGAGACATAGTCCCGATAATACCCACAAAGCCCCAAAAGACTTCGCAACTCTTTCTTTGTGTGAGGTGGCACAAGACCTTCTATGGCAGCTATCTTGGTTGCCCGATCTGTGTCAAAGAGGAGTACTTGGTCCCCGACATTAAATTCTTTATTCCGTGCCCTCCTAATGTAAACTTCAGCATATTTGCTCTGGCACTCGGTGCTTGTCAACTCAGCTACACTCGCGGCTAGTTCTAGTTGCTCCCGCAGCTGCTGCAAATACTTGGCAGGTTTCTCTCTCAGAGTTGAGGGCACCGCGATCTCACCCGTCCAAGTTTGCTGCGATATTGATAGGGGCCCATTTGGGTTTCTACCGTACAATAGCCTGAACGGCGCCACCCCGGTGGTATCATGCGGCACTTCGCGATAAGCCCACAGAACAAAGAGGATGAGCTTGTCCCAATTTCTTCGGTCCCGCTCCATTACATGATACAACATATTTTTGAGGACGCTTTTCCATCTCTCAACCACTCCGTTGCTCTCAGGGTGTTCGGCAGTGGAGAACCTCGGTGCACAGCCCAGTTTTTCTAACATTAAATGTGTCAGTAGAGATTTAAAGTTAGTTCCTTGGTCTGAACAGATCGTTTCCGGCACTCCAGTACGACTGAAAATTTCCAGTAAAGCCTCGCATGTGGCTCTCGCTGTCAGGGATCGGAGCGGCACTGCCTCATTGCGTCTTTCTTCTGGTAGGACCAGTTGTCTGACTTTGACTCCCGCTAGGGAATCCCAATGGCACAAAAGTCCGTCTGACACGAACTCGTCAGCTTTGCCATTTCTAGCATTATTCCAGGCCTTTTCCAGGCTTTCATCGGCCAGCTGAGCAGCTCGAAATTCCTCCCGCTGACTGGGCACACCATTGATATCTTGTATCAAACTATTCCCTTGCAATTTAGGGATTTCATCTATCGTTTCTTCGCAACTTAGACCGCAGTCTGGGTCAGTGTTATCGACCATTTCAATGGACCCCAACGGAATTGGCTACCCGCGGAATATTTTCTCCTCCAAACTCCTCTTTTTCGTGCGCCTTTAGTAGTTCCCAATCTTCCTTTGACAGCAGGCAGTCAACCCCGTTTGCAAGTTCGTCTGTAACCGCGCACACCAGATCGATCCTCTGCGGTTGTATCACAGCCCCCGGGCGATGCTTGCCTACGGGCAGCGTAGCTAGGTTAGCTCGAATGGTGTTTCCGAATGCCGACTCGACTCTTACTGTTCGTGATGGCTCCTGTAACACGACGGGCAACATACTTTTACGGACCACCGTTATCTCACTACCTGTGTCCAACACAGCTAGTGTTGCTATACCTCTGCACACGATAGGGATAAGGTCCAGCTTTGACCTCCCTGAACTAGCATTTTGAGCTAACACTTGTACTCTAGCGCTTAGCACCCTTTCTTGCTCTGGTGGAGGTTCTTCACTTACAACAGCAACCTTCTGTACCCTTTGTTTTTGCACAGTCGGCGCCTTCCCCTGCGGTTCTTTATATGAAGCTTTTGGGCAGTCTCTGGCTAGGTGACCCTGTACATGACACACGTGGCATTTTAAATTTGTCCTCTGCGGGCTAGCTAGTTTTGCGTGCTGCAGCAGTGAGGCTGTTGCGGCTGGCTTAGTTGCTCGTCCTTTCCCTTTAGCTTGCTCGAAAGTCTCGAGCACTTTCGCCACCTCCACTGGCTTAAACCAATCTTCGCCCTCCCGCAAAAGAACATATTCAAGGGCTTCTGAGCTTAGACTGGCTTTCATACGGTCAGCGACCATAAGCTCCGTCATAGCTTCTTTGGTGTTTGCATTGCGAGATTGAAGGTAATATGCCAAATAAGTTCTAGCGCGGGACGCGAACTGAGCCCAAGTTTCCTCCTTTCGTTTAGATGCCTTTTCAAACCTCTCCAAGTATTTAGCTGGCGTGAGCTTAAGTTCATCTAATACCGCCTTCTTTACAGTCTCATAATCTGTACATTCCTCGTCATTGAGGCCACGCAACAGATAACGAACCCGCTCGGCCAGCGCAGGCATGATCAAATGTACACGGCTATGTGCTGGTACTTGAAAAGATGCAAACGACTTTTCGACCTCATCAAACCATATCGGAACGTCAGCGTCACACGGCAACCGGTATGCCTTAAGCACTTTAGCACATTGTGCTATTCCATCCGTGATGGCACCGCGCCGATCGCTTCCTTCCGACACCGAAGGCGGCCTGCCCGACTGCCCAAGCTCCACTCTCCGTAGAGCAATATGCGCTCGCACTCTAGCTGTAGGCGCACCTTTTCAAGCTCCAGCTCCAGGCGTCTCACCGCCATGGCTTCTGGATCCGTCGTGCTCGGAGCCTGCGCAGCGCCTTGCGCCTCACTATCCATTTCAGTATCCGACGTCTCAGACTCGGTCTCTCCGACGCGTTGCAGCTCCTGCCGTCTCTGACCCTCTGTTTGTTCAGATGCAGTATTAATGTTTACGTCAGCCTCAATCGCATTTGCTGTTCTGCGCGTGAACACCATTAACCTCACTGAACAACAGCCATGCCAACCTACACAAAACGCAAGGAATCCCACTCACCCGTTGCTGCTGGGGGCGCCGCCTGACGTCCTTGTCCAGATGAATTGCAACCCTTGCGGAATTCGCTAGTGGCCCTCTGATTCCTTGCGCCTGGCTCGCTGCTCGTTGCTCGTTGTGGGGCTTGCCGATCCTGTCGTGCTGCGCCAGTAAAGTTTCGTTCGTTCTCTGTCCTCGCTTCACCGCTGGAACTTGAAGCTTCTCGGACGATGATCGGCAGTTGTTGATCAAACGCAGGCAGGAAGCGATGAGATCAGATGTACAAGAAATATTTATAGGTAAACTTTTCTACATACCTGGCAGGTAAAACAAATACATTACAAACTTGAACAATTGAGAAACAAAGTCTCACTCTTCGACTGTCTCAATGACTGTTAGAGCCCAGACTCGTTTTAACGTACGTAGTACGGAGGCACACTGATCTATCAGCAATCCTGATTTCAGCCAAGTCTGAGGGACAGCATGTCGTCCCGATTTTTATAGCACAATTACACAAAGAAAAAAAGGCGGTAGGGCCATTGGCCCGTCCCACAGGTTCAGTTGCCAATCAGAGTCAACCGTTTGTTAAGCCACAACCCACAGGGATGGGCTTACTCTTCAAAATAAACATATTGGAAAACAAAGCTCTTTTCCTTCTTCACTAAAACTCTGATGCCCTCTCATCTCTTCGTAGTTAGTGACGGGCTCAGCAAAACACGCCAGGCCCGAACAAGTTATCGCTAGACCGCCTCAAATCCCAAGGGCGTCTCTGGGCCGCAACTGTCTCGGAAGCAGGGGCATCGATACCACGTAGTGCGGGCGTGCTCAAAGTTTGTCCGCGTGGGAGACTGATGGCCCTCCTTGTCCTTCAAACTTATTGTCTACAAGACAAAGTTCTCCGAGTGCGTGTTTCCAAGACGCCGTCGTCCGAATGCACACTTTACGAGTGCACCGCATTCCTACAGCGTGCACTGTAAGCTGGCCTTCGACACCACACAGGCAGTCGCACCCAACAAGGCTGGCGATTGCGTTCCGGACGCGTAGAAGATTAGGTCCATGCTCACTGCATGCGGAACGGGGTCAGAGTTGCTAAGCCCTTCTTAACCTCGGCGGCGCCTCCAATTAGTCAGGCACTCGGGAGCCACAGCCACAATACCTTGTACAGCGGTTCCTTTCAAGGCTGGTCTGTGTGGACTCGTGGGACCGTCGGCGGACTGCCAACACCGTGCGCAGAATACCGACTTCCCGGAATCGGCACTCGCCCTCCTGGCGCCTGCCGCGACGCGTCACCCAACACCGCGCGGTCCGTGACCCCACATAACACAGAAATGGTTGCCCCGCTGACATGGGGGGGGGGAAGTGCACCCCCTCTCTATACACACAGCACGTGGCCGATTCGTGACACTAAAGAACACGAACAATCAGAGCGACCTTACACAAGGCATGGATCATGTTTTCATTCTGTTCAATAAAGAAAGACATGGCGACTGGGACGAAACAAACCGCACCTTTAAAGCTGTGCGTCGACGTCGTCAATTCGCTTTTGTGATAATAGGTTTTGTGGTAAAAAAAAAACGAGAAAAACCCATGAGTGCACTTTATCTAGGCAAAGACAACAACTATCACCGCTAGTTCCCAACTAACACCAAACTGAACGTGTTACTCCAGCCAGGGTCCAGCAGATAAAGAACTAGCTCGGTCACGATGGTTTTTTTTCTTGATTTCCTTTATCTCTTCCTGGCTCACTAAGAGGGCGCTTGTTCGAGAGCGCTGCTTTGTGATGTGGGTGGGAGCGCAGTCACGTGGTGTTTCTTGTATTTCGTGGGGTTGATTTATCAGTCGAAAAACATTAGTATGCAATTAGTACGTCACTGAAAATACCGCAGTTTGATGTCCCTTGGCTGTGCCTACAAATGCCTCATTGACACTTTGATAATTAGGATAGCACGTCTCGAGTTAATCGAATTATTACAATTACCTAATTAAATCTCAGTAATGAAAAACGTCACTGGAAGCTACCCCACTGTACGAGAAACAGTATGCGCGAGGTTTTATTCGATTAGCGCAATTGTTCTTTTTTTTTTTTAATTTGGCTGCGTGATAGTTAATTGGGACACCCTGTATATATTTATGACCTGTGCGTCCAAGTGACGATGCTTCCATCCCTAATAAATGTTGTGAATTATCATAAAAGTTATGTTTCTTTCTTCAGTCTTTCTTCTCTTTCAAAAGATATAATACACTTTGTCCTGTGTGTATATTTAAATACGTTGTATATGTGCATGGTGTTAACTGTGCAAATTTAAAACTGTTGAAATGACAAAATACGGATGAGGCAGCCGCCGCTAGTGCTTCTCATGTGCTTCAATGCCCTCAAACGCATTGCAGATTCTGCAGTAACTACAGCTGTCAATGGTAGAGTGTATAAGCGCAACTGTACGAGGACGTAGGAATTCAGATACTCAGACACAGCGCTTCACGTGAATTGCTGTGTCTGTGTATCTGGTTCTTCCTATGTCCTCGTACAGTCGCGCTTATACACTCTACCACGGATTCTAACCAACTAGCTTGCCAACGTGTTTTAACCAAATACAGCTGCCAAGAGCATAATGTGGCGACGCTCAGGGAGCTCCAGAGGGCATTGGGCAAATTCGACGCGGTGAGGTCCAAACAAATTTCTCGCGTCGCCTTTCCTCCGTGACTCGCTCCTGTCATGTGTGCACCCGCTCTGAACCCCCTAACCCCCCCAACCCCCCCTCCCCCCTCCCCCCCAGCACCGTGTGCCAAAAAGCAGCAGCCACAGCAGCAGCAGTAGCAGAGGGAAAGTAGGAGGAAGAGGCAAAGAAAGGTGCACTTTTTATGAAAAAGAATACCGATGTAGATACATAGGGTTCCTTAGAAGATGAATTGGAAAACTGGGGTCAACTGAAATATGGGTGTGCGAGAACTTAAATTTGCAGGTAGGCCAACCTAAATTTTGGCATGGGCCAAGTTGAAATCTGGGGGTGGGCCAAGTTAAGTTTGAGGGTAGGCCAACTTGAAATTTGCGGGCGGGCCAACTTAGATTTGGCAGCGGGCCAACTGAAATATGGTGTTATGCTTCTGCATACTTAGACAACTCGAGCGGAGTTTCTGCATTGTTTTTTTTTTTCAATTGCGTTGACGCTATGACACTTGCTCTTTAGCCACAGTACTGCGCTGCCGACAGCAGTACGTGCGTGTGTTCGCCTTTCGCGCAAGTTACGCTGACACTACTGTCGTTGCCGAAGGTTTTCTTGCTTGCGGCTGTGTTACGAAGTCAGAATATTACGACAATACAAGAAGGGGATTACCTTAAGACTAATGGCTTTCGCATCACACCATATGAAGGACTACGGAGGTGGAAGTTTGACTGCCGTGAATGGAAGCGTGCACGCGCTGCTGCGGAAAAAAATTGCGCATAAGGCATTTATTTTGCTTTGTCTGATTGTTGCTCGAATGCGCCGAAAGCAGTTTTTGTAAAGTACGTTATCTGAAAAGAATTCTGCGAAATATGGGTGAGCTACGACAGCTGAGCAGTGTGGTCGGTCTGGCGCTTCTCTATACCTTGTTAAAATTTCATCTGCTCTATTTTCATCGCAAACGTGCTCCAAACGTAAGGAGTTAGTAAATGTTTTTTCCAATTGCATGGCATTTATTCGCCGCTACTGGAACAAACGACATTCCATAGTGTTTATGTGCAAAAAGATTATGCTTTCATTTCGCACACCCTCTCGCAATATAGAGAATTTGAGCTTGGTATTGGATATGATAGAAAATTAAGACGCGTGACCACATAAAGAAATGACCGGGCAAGAACGAAGGTTTGCGATACGCCCGCGACCCTCTTCTTAGATTATGTTAGTATAAGCATGCACAGCGGCAATTTAATTGCCATTGTCTAGTTTAAATGCAGATGTGCTACAAGCCTGTGCGCTAGCAGATCTTTCTATCATTTCCTTCGGCTCTTGATTGGCGCAACACAACAAAAACAAGAAAAGGCATTAAAACCAGCAACTAGTTAGGGCTGTTTGAATCCCACCGATGGCAACGGTTGTTGTGGTCGGACCGATGGTACGACCTGTTGGGAACTCGGCGCTGACGCCCGTTGTTGCACCTGGGTCGCAAGCCCCAAGGGTAGCGTTGGCCTGGCGGCCTGGGGTACAACTGGAAGCATCCGAAGGTCCCGGCAAAGCATGAGTCGACTGGTAACAACAAAACAACTTGTTTATTTTAACATCGCAAAGAGTTGGCGGTCAGGTTGACCGAAGTAGAGAGACGGGAGAGCACATTACTCAACAGAAGAAATCGGAGCCCTCTTTTTGGCGTCCGGGGGCAGCTGTTTTTATACTCTCGCAGTTGAGGGCAAGAAGGAACCCCTCAACAGACGAGCACGTGATTGTACAATGGGATAAGGTGACGCATACTGTCGTAGCGCCGCCGGTCGGGCACAAAGACTGGGAGGAGAAGGTAACTCCTACTGTCGTATCGCCTCCGGTCGGGCACAATGGCTGGGAGGAGAAGGTAACTCCTACTGTCGTAGCGCCTCCGGTCGGGCACAATGGCTGGGAGGAGAAGGTAACTCCTACTGTCGTAGCGCCTCCGGTCGGGCACAATGGCTGGGAGGAGAAGGTGACTTCTACTGTCGTATCGCCTCCGGTCGGGCACAATGGCTGGGAGGACAAGGTGACTTCTACTGTCGTATCGCCTCCGGTCGGGCACAATGGCACATACACTCACACACGCACATGAAGACACGTGGCATCGGAACATGCCTGGACGCGCTTGGCGGGGAGCGTAGCGGCGACGCCGAACGGGCCAAAATGTCTGCCGCTTTGTTGCAGTCGCGCCGGCTAAACCGCGCGTCGTAGGCGAAACGTAACAGACCGCCCCGCCGGGGGAAGGAGATCCCGATGGACAGGGGACTGCATCCACTGTCCGGAGGGATGTCGCTCGATGATGCTCATAACCGAAGTCGGGCGTCCCTCGACGTTTCTTGAGCGCAGCGCACAGAGAAGGCCTCGTTCTCTCGTTCAGGTTCGCACAGGACACTGCAAAGTGACTTCGGGAGAGTTCACATTCTTGTTCTCGTTCCCGGCAAGCGTTAGAACTACGCTGAAACTCAACCGCTCAGTCAGCAAGCACGGCACAACCCTCACTAAGCCCTGCCAGGCTCTTTCCCCTTTTATACCACTGCCTAGTTCCTTACAGTAGTCTAGCATCACTCAGAACGCGTCCACAAATTGGAAAATTGCACTAGAAAGCATATCATCACTTTGAAACACTAAACAAAAGCAATATGTTAAAAAAATCCTGCCTCAGAAAGAAAACCATCATTAACAAACAATTTTGAGGCTGATTCCTACGTTAGGGGCTTCGACTTAAGCCATCGGCGTTACCGTTGAGACTCCCCTTTTTGTAACGCACCTCAAAGGAATATTGTTGCAAAGCGAGGCTCCAGCGCAGGAGGCGGCCATTTTTGGGAGAGATGGTCTGCAGCCATTGGAGAGGGCAGTGATCCGTCTCAATGATAAACCTCGAGCCGGCTAGATAGCATGACAATTTCTGAACGGCCCACACGAGACATGCACACTCTTTCTCGGTGGCGCTATACGCCTGCTCACGACTGGTCAGCTTACGACTAGCATACAGGACGGGGTGTTCTACCTCTCCATTTTCCCGTTGGCACAGTACAACGCCCATGCCTCGCTCACTAGCATCGCACTGAACAACGAACCCTTTTGTGTAGTCTGGCGATCGTAGCACAGGCTGGCTTGTTAGGGCGCTCTTTAGGGCGCTAAAAGCTCTTTCCTTTGTCTCGTCCCATACGACTGTTTGGGGCTCTGTTTTTCTTAGAGCATCCATCAGGGGAGCCGCGATATCAGAGTACCTGGGGATGTACCTCTGATAGTAGCCGGCGACACCTAAGAACGACCGAATATCGGTCTTCGTGCGCGGTTGCGGGAAGTCTCGCACAGCGGCCACCTTTATTTCAGAGGGGCGGCGACGACCCTGACCAATCACGTGACCGAGGTAGACAACCTCGGCCTGTGCTAACTGGCACTTAGGAGCCTTTACTGTCAAGCCCGCTTCGCGCAGGCGGGTTAGCACTGCCCGCAAGTGTGCCATATGCTCAGACCAGGATGCGGAGAATATCGCTACGTCGTCTAGATACGGTAAAGCGAATTCTTGCTGTCCCCGCAACACTTTATCCATGAGGCTTGAAAAGCAGTATGGCGCGTTCTTCAAACCAAAACTCAACACTTTAGGACGGAATGTTCCCATTGGTGAAATGAACGCCGCATACCTACTAGCCTCTTCTGTAAGTGGAACCTGCCAATAACCCCCGACAAGATCTAGGGTGGAAATAAACTGAGCGCTACTAACTTTCTCAAGGCGCTCCTCGATGTTAGGGATCGGATAAATTTGATCCTTAGTGATGGAATTAAGCCTGCGGTAGTCGACGCAAGGACGAGGTTCCTTGCCCGGTACCTCAACTAAAATCAAAGGGGAGGTATAATCACTCTCACCTGCCTCAATAACACCGAGCTGTAGCATTTTCTTGACCTCAGCCTCCATAATATCGCTCTGGCGGGGTGACACCCGATACGCCTTGGATCGTACTGGCTCTGGGGAGGTAAGTTCTATATCATGAGTAAGTACAGAAGTCCTACCAGGCCTCTCAGAGAACAGACCTTGAAACTCTTGTAAGAGCTGGTGTAGTTCGGTTTTCTGCTCACGCGACAGCGATGCTCCACTGACTAAGTCACTAATGACTTGACCGGTGTCTTCCCTGTTCGTCACTGAGCCTAGTCCCGGAAGCTCGACCGGAAGCTCTTCAGGAACGTTTACCATCATGCACACCACTGCTTCCCTTTGTCTATAAGGTTTGAGCAGATTACAGTGGTAAACTTGCTGTGCTTTCCGCTTTCCTGGCAGACTTACCACGTAGTTAACGTCCGACAGTTTCTGAACAATTCGTGCTGGGCCCTCCCACTGCACGTCTAGTTTGTTGTTTAGCGATGTGCGCAATATCATGACCTCATCGCCCACCTCAAAACGACGGGCCCTGGCGGTCCGATCATAATAAACCTTGGCCCTCTGCTGGGCCTTTGCCATTGCTTCACCTGACAACTCCTGTGCCCTTCTTAAGCGTTCGAGGAGCTTAAGCACGTACTCCACCACGACTGGGTCGTCGCCCCTGCCTTCCCATGATTCTCGAAGCATGCGAAGCGGAGACCGAAGCAAGCGACCGTACACCAGTTCAGCTGGCGAAAACCACGTAGCCGCATGCGGCGCGGTCCTTAATGCAAACATCACCCCAGGCAGACACAGCTCCCAGTCAGTTCGATGTTCAAAACACAATGCTCTCAACACGCGCTTCATGACGGAGTGGAGCTTCTCAACGGAATTCGACTGTGGGTGGTACACTGAGCTGTGTAACAGCTTTACCCCACACCTTTCGAGAAAAGTTGTCGTCAAAGCGCTAGTAAACACTGTGCCCTGATCTGATTGGATTTCCGCAGGAAAACCAACTCGCGCAAATATGGACAGTAGTGCGTTGACTATCTCAACTGAGCTGAGTTCTTTAAGCGGCACTGCTTCAGGGAACTTTGTCGCTGGGCAGATCACAGTCAAAATGTGTCTGTACCCCGTGGCTGTTACCGGCAGAGGTCCCACTGTATCAATAACGAGCCGTCTAAAAGGCTCCGTAATGATAGGTACCAATTTCAACAGCGCCCTTGATTTGTCCCCTGGTTTGCCCACCCGCTGACAGGTGTCACATGTCCTCACGAAATGGTCTGCCTCCCGAAAACACCCTGGCCAATAGTACTCTTGCAAGAGACGGTCCTTAGTTTTCTTAACTCCTAGGTGTCCGGACCACGAACCCCCGTGCGACAGGCGCAACAGATCCTGACGATAGCATTGAGGAACGATCAGCTGATCGAACTCCACTCCTCTGCGGTCTAGATACTTCCGGTACAGGACTCCACCTCTTTCCACAAAACGCGCATTTTTCCTGGCGATACCTTCCTTGACATTGCAGCGTATGTTTTCTAGGCTACCATCCTTCTTTTGCTCGGCTATCAAAGCCGACCGGCTGACTTTTAGCAACCTATCAAGTCCGTCTGACGTAGGCGCGATGAGCAAATCTGCAGATAGCTCTTCTAACTTTCCCTTATCGGGCATTTCCTCTCCAGTATCTGGCGCCTTCAACGCTACAGGCTCAATTTTATTCAGTTCGGGCGTGCTCTGAATATCAGCTTGCTGCACCTCTGACCCTTTTTCATTGTTCGCCAACGTCGGCCCCGCAACTACCGCCTTTGCAGCGAGCTCCCGAACCTTCGATCTGGTTAAGGCTTGAACGCTAGCCTCACCAAACAAAAGCCCCTTCTCGCGCAGGAGGTGATCGGACCTGTTCGAAAATAGGTACGGGTACTGTGGGGGCAGCATAGATGACACTGCCGCCTCCGTCTCAAGCGCTCCGAAAGGTCCTTCAATAAGCACTTTTGCTACCGGCAGACACACGCTATGAGCTTCCACGGCTTGCTTGATCCACGCGCACTCGCCCGTGAACATATGGGGTTCTACGTAAGACGGGTGAACTACATCCATCGTAGCTGCGGAATCGCGAAGCACTCGGCACTCTTTCCCGTTCACGAGGAGGTCTCGCATGTAAGGCTCGAGAAGCTTCATGTTCTCGTCAGTGCTGCATAATGAAAAAAACACAACTTTTGGTGTTGTTTCCGGACACTGCGCCGAAAAGTGACCCGGCTTCTGGCACGTATAACACACGCGCGCTTGCCTCATCTCGAACCGCTTTCTGCGTTTGGCTTCGGCTGCCGCCGTCTCTTTACGTTTGGTCGGACTGCTTTCACTCGCATCCTCACTACGCGTGTTCCCCTTTGCTGTCATGGGTGTGAACTTCGGCCTCTCAAACTACGAGCCAAATTCACCCTTTTGACCGTCCTTAGCTCCGCGAGCCCGACGCGTCACAAACTCCTCGGCTAGCTCAGCGGCTTTAGCCACCGTACAAACGTCTGGCCTATCCAAGACCCAGTACCGCACGTTCTCAGGTAACCGACTATAAAACTGTTCTAGCCCGAAACACTGTAGAACTTTATCGTGGTCACCAAACGCTTTCTCTTCTTTGAGCCACTCCTGCATGTTTGACATAAGCCTGTACGCAAACTCTGTATATGACTCACTTTTGCCTTTCTCATTTTCCCGAAACTTCCGACGGAACGCCTCCGCAGACAGCCGGTACTTTTTTAGCAGACTCGATTTCACTTTGTCGAAATCCTCTGCCTCCTCTCTATCCAAGCGAGCGACTACGTCGGCCGCCTCGCCGGGTAACAAAGTGAGCAAGCGCTGTGGCCACGTTTCCCGAGAGAACCCCTGCTTCTCGCACGTTCGCTCAAAATTAACCAGGAACAAACCAATGTCCTCTCCAAGCTTAAACGGCCGCATCAGGTCAGTCATTTTGAACAATACGCGTTCTCCTCCACCGTGTGCCTGACTTCCATTACGAGCGCGTTCCATCTCTACCTCAAGACGCTTCATTTCCAAAGCGTGTTGACGGTCGCGCTCTTGTTGCTCTCGCTCTTTCTGTTCTTTACGTTCACGCTCTTCTTTTTCTTTCTGTTCTTTAAGTTCGCGCTCCTGTCTTTTTGCAGTCTCCCTCTCCTCAATGGTCTCAAGGCATTCCGACAGCTCGTCATCCTCAGCTTCTAACTCAAGAATAGCCTTTAGCAGTTCTGGTTTTCTGAGTTTGTCTGAGACATCCAGACCCAACTCTCTTGCAAGCTCCAACAATTTCGGTTTGCGCAACGACTTCAAATCCATGGCTGCTCTGAATGCTGCTTTCTCTACTGCCTATTATTGTCTTGCCGCAATCTAACCCGGCAGCAACGACAACCACAATTAGCAGCTCTGTTTCTGACACTAACAAAAGCCTGGCAAAGCTCTGAAGAAGAAAGTCCCGCATTCACCAAACCTCGCAGCCAAGAGCTCAGCGCAGTCGTTCCGCTGCAGGCAACCAGTCATCACACAGGGCTCGTTGCACTGCTCCCGGATCGTCGATGAGCTGCTCAGCATACAGTCAACTGCATCTCTTCGCTGCTGGCCTCCGTTGTCGTGATCTCACCGCTGGCAGACAGTTGTTTGAATCCCACCGATGGCAACGGTTGTTGTGGTCGGACCGATGGTACGACCTGTTGGGAACTCGGCGCTGACGCCCGTTGTTGCACCTGGGTCGCAAGCCCCAAGGGTAGCGTTGGCCTGGCGGCCTGGGGCACAACTGGAAGCATCCGAAGGTCCCGGCAAAGCATGAGTCGACTGGTAACAACAAAACAACTTGTTTATTTTAACATCGCAAAGAGTTGGCGGTCAGGTTGACCGAAGTAGAGAGACGGGAGAGCACTTTACTCAACAGAAGAAATCGGAGCCCTCTTTTTGGCGTCCGGGGGCAGCTGTTTTTATACTCTCGCAGTTGAGGGCAAGAAGGAACCCCTCAGTAGACGAGCACGTGATTGTACAATGGGATAAGGTGACGCATACTGTCGTAGCGCCGCCGGTCGGGCACAAAGACTGGGAGGAGAAGGTAACTCCTACTGTCGTATCGCCTCCGGTCGGGCACAATGGCTGGGAGGAGAAGGTAACTCCTACTGTCGTAGCGCCTCCGGTCGGGCACAATGGCTGGGAGGAGAAGGTGACTTCTACTGTCGTATCGCCTCCGGTCGGGCACAATGGCTGGGAGGAGAAGGTGACTTCTACTGTCGTATCGCCTCCGGTCGGGCACAATGGCACATACACTCACACACGCACATGAAGACACGTGGCATCGGAACATGCCTGGACGCGCTTGGCGGGGAGCGTAGCGGCGACGCCGAACGGGCCAAAATGTCTGCCGCTTTGTTGCAGTCGCGCCGGCTAAACCGCGCGTCGTAGGCGAAACGTAACAGGGCCCAAACAAATCATGTAATCATTCATCAGATAAGAAAAACTGCTAAATGTAGGCAGTGCTACTCGTTTTGAAAGCAAAAGAAAGGTAGATCCTATAAAGGAGAATCGCGTTTGACTGGGCTTTTCAAACAAGGCTGTGGATTGCCGACCGCAGCCTTGTCGGTGGGCACGTAAATTTTCCCTCAGGAGATTGGAATAAAAAGAGATTGGGATAGTTTTACGTTATACGGCCCCTAGTTTAGTGGGCCGAGAGCCATTCACACAATAAACGCGAGTGCATGACAATAGTGCAAGCGGAAAGTGTGTTACTAGTATTAATTGCACGGGCGCCGCCCAAGTGAGTTCTATGGGAATTAGGAAGGAAGAGCGCCAACTAAGACGATCACAGCTTGTCGTCGGCGCTTGTCCTGTGTCGTTCTCCCCACTTGTGATCGTCTTAGTTGGCGCTGTTCCTTCCTAATTCAAGTATGCACCATCTAGCCCAAATGAACGTTGTCCTGAACTATGTTTCGAAAACACAGGGCCCTTTTTTATGTGACAGTTGGCGCTTGTCCTGTGTCGTTCTCCCCACTTGTGATCGTCTTAGTTGGCGCTGTTCCTTCCTAATTCAAGTATGCACCATCTAGCACAAATGAACGTTGTCCTGAGTTCTATGGGGACTACCGGCGCCGCGGAGCAAACGAGCCAACTGCTAGGGCAACCGCTGCCGGCGAGGAGACCAGGCGAAAAATCCGTGCAAGGAGGAATCTCGCTACCTTCAGTTTTATCCAGGGGTTACTCTGCTACCGCCCACTCTCTACACCGGCCCATTCAGATGCCCCGGCCACAGACGTTTGCCGAATTGGACTTCGCTTCGTTCGTGAGGTACATTTTACTCGCCATTTCCTCTTTTTATATGTCATCGTATTGACGTCCCGATTCATATCATGGGAAGGGTTGCCATCCGTCGTCCACATACATTGGTTCACATCTAGGCCACGGACTGAGCAAAACTGTAGGCACAAGGACTATACGTCGCTTCGACTTAGTGCAGAATTGAAACTATGAGCTATATAATAAAATGCTGAGAGTAACAGCCCGGAAGATAACAGATAATTGTGCAAGAACAACAAGTTTTTATAATTAGAAGAATTTAGGAGTTTTTTCGTTGTTTCATCTGGCATGGAGAATTATATACAGCAGCAAAGTGTTGGAAAAAATAGACATTCGCAGCCCTATGAGCATGAGGAAACTCAAACTAGAAAAAAAGCTACGATAAAAGAGCTCAGAAAAGATCAATGACAAACGTGACGGTCGTGAGGGACGCACACTACACTTCTATTTGCTAACACCCAATAGAGTCTTATCACGAGTATGAAAATTCAGGCTATTAAGCGAACACAGAAACACAGTCTATCAGACATTAGGCAGATGTTCACCGCAGAACACTAATGTTACTGCCTTCAACAGCAGTGCATGTTCAATACAATTGTGCACTGAAACAGCACGATGTACTTTGACACTACAAATAGGAGCGCGCCACAAAGCACGTGCCATCCTCGGCTGTCAGTTGTGGCCTCTGGCGAATCATCCGCAACAGCGCGTTCCAACGCTTACCCGCGTCAACTAGAGCGGCGCAGATAAACATACTATTGTTCGTAAGACGCCTACACGCCTATCATAAAAATGTGTTCTTAAGTCGTCGTCTGCGATGGCTGTTTAGGCTTTGTGAATCGACTTACGCTTAGGACTGACGGAAGTACTGATGTTCGTACCTGCGCTACCCTTACATATACGCATTCGATTACAGCACTCGTCTTTGCAGCGGCGGGCATCGCACGCCTGCTGGTCTTACGAACAGTTTTAGCTTTGTGAAAATGCCTTTTTCCTAAGATTTTTCTTACGCGAACGTTAGTTCGTATGTTCGATTAGTGAATTCCGCCCCAGTTTGACAGCGAAGTTGTATACGACTAGGATCCCTGGAGTTCGTCTCCGCAGCCTAAAACTAAAGCAATCGCCGCAGGAGGCACGCGCTATGTGCGCCGCTGAGTTCCTGGCCATACGACCAGGTGGCGCTCGCCTCGGCGCATCCGTGGCAGCGGCGGCCGCTAGTCGTATCATAAGAAGCCAACAAACACTGGTACCAAGGACAACATAGGGGAAATAGGGGACAACATAGGGGAAACGACTAATAAAAATCGGGCCCCTCGGTTAACCCCCTTTCTTCTCGCTTATTACATAACGAGGGTCTAGAATCCGGCAACATTGATGCCTTCAGGTAGCATGTCCGGGTTTATTGACCAGTTGCCTTCACCCAAAGAGATGACGTTCTCGTGACACTTGCGGCAAAATGAACGTTCCACGTCCGCCGCCAAAGTCTGTGAGTGATGGCGCTGGCTTAACACTCTCAGGCTTCTACTATAGGGCACATAAATACCCATGAAAGTGGGTGGGGAAACGGTGCCGCTGTAGCTCAATTGGTAGAGCATCGCACGCGAAATGCGTAGGTTGTGGGTTCGGTCCCCACCTGCGACAAGTTGGTTTCTTCATCCACTTTAATTTCCATTAATTTATCGTTTCTTTATTCCATTTATTAGGCGCAAGTAATTTCCCCTATGTTGTACTTGGTGTCAGTGTTTGCTGTTGGCTTCTTATGATATAAATTTTTTATGCACTTCACTAAAGGTTCGCTTTATATAGATTTCAACATGTGCACTGAATCTGTGTAATTATTTTCCCCTCCTTTCATGTGGTGAAGCGCCTGGAGAAAAGAATGAATTGACCACTTGCGGAACGCGCCACGTAAGACGGTAGAAGAAGAAGAAGAAGAAGCACCGCTCTGCGGCTGCCATGGATCCTACGACGGACGCGACTTCGAAAATCCAGAAATCCAGCTCCTCCCGGCGCCGTCGCGTGTCCAGGGCATCGGCCGCTTCTTCGGTGGCGGACGCCGAGGCGCCGGCCGAGGAGTCGAGCCGGCAGACTGGAAACCGGAGCCGTAGAAAAAAAGCGAAGGGAAAGCTTCGCTCCCGCAGGCTTCCGTCGTCGAAGGGCGTCGCAGAGAGCCCGACTGCGGAAGAAGGTGAGCGAATGACGGCCTTGAACGCACGAGTCTCGCCGCTTTTGAGACCGATCGAAACGTACTGGTGGCAGCTAGCCGGGAGGCCCACGCGTTTTCTTTGACAGGTGAGAACTTAAGCCTATCCAGATGTCCGGAGTGATGATCGAGTGATTGGTGAAAAGGGTCAAAAATATTAAAAGATATAAAAAAGTAAATGTTACTTCAAGTAAGCTGAAGTTAGAAAAATAAAGGGTGTGCAGAAATAATTCTGATGTAGGCGACGTGGCGACAGTGAGGCTTAACGACCCCAACAAGGACATACCCTGAGCGGTTGAATCAATAGTACAGAGGGCCGGTTGAAAAGGGAAAGAACCACCTTGATTTCAAGAAAAGAACCTCAGTTTTTTATATTCCAGGAGACAAACAGCAGGCTTACAGGCATAGGCAATGATTACGCCCTATGCGGCATACATGCCATTAGGCTGCGCCGCCTTCAGTATCAGCTGTAGTCGTAATGAAGTAGGTTATGCCGTTTCTTCGCCGCAGCACAAAAGAAATAAATGGTGCCATCGCCGTGATACTAACGTCATCACCGTCGTTAACTTTGTGCTGCTCCCGCAACATGCGGGCTCGCACCACACGCACGGAGTTGCTTGACGCGCACAAAAAAAAAAAAATGCAGAAACTCTACAGGACATGTCCAAGTATGCATAAGTATACATAAGCATACCCTCCAATTTCAGTTGGCCCACCCCCAATCTCTCGTTGGCGCACCCCCATATTTCAAGTTGGCCCGCCACCAAACTTAATTTGGCCCACATCCAAACTTCAAGTTCGCCAATGCCCAAATTTAAATTGGCCAACCCCCAAATTTCAAGTTGACCCAACGCCAAATTTTAAATTGACGCATCCCGAAATTTCAGTTGGCCCGCTCCTCCTATAAGCCTACCAAAGTATCTTCTACAGAGCCCTACGTATCTCTATGGGAATTCTCTTTGTTTTCTCTTTAATTTGTTCGTTATCACTTAGAACGTACCAATCATCTACATTTACACTAGTATAACAACTAAATATCTTGGCAAACTACGCACTTTTTGTGCAAACGCAAGGCATTACAGTTTTTGTGTGACGGGGCTGGCGTACTCGCCAAAGAATGCGTATGCATTAAAAGATATTCCATCTCGTAGCGCTTTGCAGAATCTCAGGCGAGGCTGGATAGCTAGCTGGCTGCAAAACTTTTCGCATTGCATTGATTCCCACAGCGCGGGGGATTTGCATATTTTAATGCGAATGCATTGCATGCCCCATCACGCGAAATTCCGCCCTGGTTGGTGGCATGACCGAAATATGGTACCAAAAATGGCCCAAGGCAGAAACAGCAAAAATGCGCCACAGAATACACGGACTGACGTCAGATTCCTCAGGAAGGTTCCTGTAACCAACGTAAGTTGATGTCCTTGAAAAGAAAATTTGGTACATTTAGATCTGGGTGGGAATTGCAGCGGGGTCTCCCGGGTGCGAGAAGAGCACGCTTACCCGACGCCACGACGGCTACACGGTTGTGGATGATTAAAGCTCTGCCTGGTGCGTGCGTTATTGCACTGGTCACGTCGCAGCCATCTAGCTAGCTAAAGTTGTGACCTTGCGCGTCCTTCGATCACTGGGCACGTGACGGCGCAGCCAATGGGGAGGAGGCGGCGGCACGCCATGAGTGTATGAAATGAGTGCAAAAAGAAAGCATTAAAAAGCAGTAAGGGGACATTCAACGCCGCTGAACGGTCCTTTGAGTTAGGAACCCCTCGCGGACAAGCGAGCGCGTTGAGGCGCTTGGCGCGCTTTGATCTGGCCTTACCGACGCGCAGTTAGAACACAAGCGAGAGCTTGCGCGCACAATAAACGTGCGGGCAAAACAGAAATTGGCTGATGTTTACCTCTTGTAAACCTAGTCATCACGAGAGAAAGGTCTGTTTGGCTTAGTTTTGCAAAGACTAAGCACGCAGTGTTTCATTAAAGTTCGTGCACAGTCTTTCACAGTCGTCTAGGTATATCAACTGGATTATTGTATTTAGTCTGTCGCTTGCGCTGAAGCGCACGCGCAGACGGCCCAGTCGACGCGCCATCCGTGGAGAGAGTGAGCGGCCAAGCGCTGGCGAAGCAGCCATTAAACCTCGCCTTGTCACGTGGTACCGTAGCGGCGAGGCTCCGAGCGAGCGCAACTACGACGCCTCTCCGCAACGGATCACATGGCGTGACGTCGCACTTACCACACTTACCACCGCTCTAGGTCATGGCGACGCGGCGAATGGCATTGCGAGACATGGCGTAGTAGAGTTTTCATTCTAAAAAAAAATGTCACCAAAGCGACTACAATGTTTCGCATTCTCAAACGTAAGCAACATTAAGTGTGTCTGCCGAATTTTCTTATGATTCATATATTTATAACTAGCCCTGGGAGCGTTAACGAGTTCTACTGAAGGCGTCGGTGACCGACATTCATCTACATGCGTCGCGTAGTCGGTGATCCTTGGAGTAGGCCAGTACCGAGTAAGCCGTCGTACACTGCCTCAAAGCACCAGGGCTGGCAGAGTCAATAACCTCGCTGTACTCGCAGTAATCAAGAAGAAAAGGCGGAATGGAGGAGCTCGGCTCGTAGCGACAAACATCAGAAGCAAACATGCAACGAAGCCGATGAAAGCACGGTAGAGAGAGTAAAATTATTTTCGAAAACGCCGGTACATGTTTCCTTAGGCACTGGATAAATTATCTGTTTCATTGAATGTTATACTTAACTAATGGTGAGGGTCGGTAATGTGAGACGTTCTTTTCTACATACTCGGTACTTGGCAGTGGTTTCCGGTGGTGCCTCATTTTGAGGCTGTTCAATAGAAGAAAAGAATACGGCTCCTTTCCACCCTGGTGTAAGTGGATGGGCAGCGAAGCTGCTGCCGACTTTGGACAAGCGCAATTGACGTTAGAGAAGTACCGCCACCCCAACTAACGTTAGACGACGTGAGACAAGCCCTACCAGCACATGCGACGCACGTCCCGCACGCACACGCGTGTAAGAAGTGCAGCGTATACGTCCTCGACCTTCTAAGCCCTCCGCCAAGCGCAACATTGAACTAATTGAACTTTTCAAAGTAAATTACGCCTTCAAAGTAAATTGCGCCAGGGAATTCGTAAAGTACGTGCGACTTACACACAAGCTGCAATTGTAATTCGAATGTAGTGCGACAAAACTGTTTCTTGCGCGGTAACTCGAGTCCTTTTCCAGCTGCCGTTCGAGGTCTGTGTGAGTGGCCGCGGCTGTTAGGTAGCCCTACTGTTTTTTGGAGGAGCACGAGCCCGCGAAAAACCCCGACCAACTAGAGGCTTACAGCTTTGCTGTAAAACATAGTGCGTTCAATGGTGGAACTGAACATGGGTAACCCCGCACAAAAACACGATGGCCACAAACGCGTGCATAACACTTTCGTGCTGACGCACGAAAGTAGCGCACTGAGATGTTGGCGCGTGCGCCGCGTTACGTTGCAACGAGTTGCTTGCAACCGTTCTCGTTGCACAAACATTTTGTCCTTCTGGTAACACTTAGCAGAACCCGAAATTATTGTGAATAGCTAGCATTCTTACAAATTATTTGACATAACATTGGTTCCCACAGTGCGTTGGACTCGCACAATTTTTTTTTGCGACACTTTTGCAGCTTGCAATGTGCGCCCCTTCCTGCACACCCTTTATATATATATATATATATATATATATATATATATATATATATATATATATAGCGGTGTAGTTTTGGACGCCTGGGATATGCCCACGCGTAGCTCATGAGGGGCTTAAAATTTCACGTATGGACGCCGAGGGAATTACCGAGGTGGGCCGTATACTACTTATTCCCCTCTTCCTTGGCGCCTAGTGGCACACAACAGGCCTTACAGGCCAGATGATTGCTCCTAAGGCCACATACAGCGTCACGCCGGTGGCTTAATGGATATTCCACACTGACCGCCGTAGTCGTGAGTGGCGCGGGCTAACTCTCCCAGAACCAAGCACATTTACACAAATGACCTAGTGAACATAGGGACAGCCACCACTGTACCTTATTTGGCAGACCATCGCACGCATCTTGCATAAGTTGTGGGTTTGACAGGCATCGGTGGCAAAGCTGAGAAGTCACATTTATTTTCATTTTGCTTTATTAGTTAGGACTACCGCATTAGAATATTGTTGGATATTTATTTTTCTCGAAAAATTTTGTCCGAAATGAGCTATCGACCTATATACGTAAAGAAAGCTAGCACAGGTACCACACTAATTGAGTTGCTCCGTTGCGCCTACCGTAATGCCAGTCTGGAGGCTATCAAGACTGGCCTGAGAAATGCCGCATATCTAACGCTCTCGACGGCGCCTAGGGTTGACGTCATGTGGGGGGCCGAGGACGTCTGCGAAGTATCTGACAAGAACGAGTTTTTTTTTTTTTTTTGCAATGTTGGCGAAGATGCAGCTTATTGAAGAGCGTGATTGTGTAGTCGTACTTACGGTAAATAAAGGTATGTCGTGCTCGAAGTTTTTCGTTTGACGTAAAAGATGTAGGTCCACCTATAGGTATATTCGAATTATTCTTTTTTATATGTCGGCGAGCTCGTGTTTCTACGAGGAGCCGGCTATATTTCTACGACGAGACGGCTATATTTAAATATAGCCGTCTTGAAGTAAATGGACTATTCCTTCGGACACATGCTGTCGGTGGTGAGGACTACGGGGTGAATGGTGATATGTGGTAAGTAGAAGCCCATTAAGCACCCTTTAATCTCTTAGCTTCAAGGAGCTCATCGTAGTTGCGAAATACAACCGAGATCTCCGCACGAGCCATACGAACTTTTGGATCTGGAAAAATGAGATTACCCGCGGTGCTGTGGCACGATGAATTTCGGCTATCAGAGCGCGCGAAACCGAAAATGAGAGGGCGCAGCGAGCACAAAGACGCGCCGAGCCGACATTCTGCTTACGTCACCCAGCAGCGGGCAGCCAGCGCGCTGCGACAGCCAGGAGCACGAAGTCGCGCGACGTAAGCAGAACGTCGCATTGAGGGGCGTAGCTTGGGGCTCAGTGCGCCCTCTCAGTTTCGGATTCGTGCGCTCTGATAGCTGAAATTCGTCATGCCACAGTTTCGCGGGCAAACGCATTTTTTCAGACCGGAAAGTTGATATGGCATGTACGGAGAGCCCGCATTAATTTGCCAATTAAGTATGGAAGTTGGTCAATAAATGTTTGTTAATTAGCGACTAATTAAAGCGTATCATCCGTCACTCAGTGGTCGCCGCCACTGATGGCCTATCTCCGAAGGAAGCCTCTTTTTTTCAAAGGGGCTATTTTTAAATATTACTAGAAGCCGTCGTAAACACGGGGAATGCGGGAGATGGAAATTTGTCGAAACGTTGGCTCGAAGACAACGTTGGCCCTGCTTTCACCTTGTTCTCGATTTGCTCATCGTCTAGAAGTCTTCGTAGAAACACGCGGTATAGGTGTCGGTTCATCTTCGAATAATTGCGGTATATCGCTAAAATTTCACTGCTCACCTAAAGGGGATTCTGATATTCAATGAATGAAAAAAAAATGCTATTTGACCTAGGCCCCTTTCCTGGGTCCTTCAATATTTCTAGGCATCTCATGGTTCGGCCAGACCATTACTTTTCGAAGGAGGAACATTCGACCTGTCACGTGACTGCCATAATGACCATGCACGTCGCGTGGCCGTCCTCGTAGGACTCCCGAGCCCCGTGCAGACCAACACAGCTGGAGGTGCCAAGGAGGCCAGTCAGGGTAAAGAGGACACTCACACAGGACGAGAGGGCTTGGGAGCGCCCTTGCACGGCACACAGACGGCCTGGACTATGCCAGCTGACCATGGTGCTGTGGCCGACCATGCCTCGAGTAACTCGTCATCGTTGCCGGCCGTACCCTTCAATCTACCGCCAAAGGTTGCCGTGGATGAGGCCGCACCTCTTGTCCCTTCGGCAGCTGGGCAGAGCGACTCAACGACGCTCGTAACAACGTTACAAGAAAGCCAGAAGAGGTAATGCCCTACCGCACTTGCTGACAAGTCCACACCTGCGTCATACTTAAACCTTTAAGTGCCGTGCATGAATCTTACTCAGGTAATTTTTTTACGTCAAAGGAGCCATGGACGAGTCTTCTGGTCCACGTGTTTGTGCAACTCTTTCTAAGTGGCAGAAAAAGATTGGGCTCGCCCAAACCGTTTTGCCTTTCTGGCCTGTTTCGCGTTCGTCCTACTGAGGCTAAAAAGGGTGGCTACCCTACGCGTGTTGGCGCGCCCGTTGGCACACCGTGAGTCGTGGTATTTATATAATTCAGTCTTCAAGCTCTGGAGGTGATTTGATCCTGCATGAAAGTAATGACAGTGATGACAGTGTTTTCCGTGTTATAGACATATCCAGTGACTCTGGTGTATCCGACCAGACAACAGTTTTGATACGGCGTGGCAGTGAACGAAATTAGTTGGACGGAACCTACCGATAGCACTTCCTCGTTCTACTGTTCTGCATTTTCAGACATATTGTGAAATCACTACCCCAAGGTCAGATATTAGAATTTGCAAAAAAAAATATTGCTATCCAGATTTGAAAGAAAATATCCTTTTCTGAAAGCATTTTGGATAACCTGGCGGGAACTTGTGGGGTAAAGTATTTGAAGTATTTAGAAAGGCTAATACCTGTGTCACACGGGCGCATTTGGAAGGCCTTCCAGTCGACGGCCTTCGAAATGCCACAACTCTATCGACTCAAAGGAGTTGTCTGGCTGCTACACGGCACTTTCGAAAGGCCATTGAGTGGTTCATGCGTTTCTCGTAAAATTGTGTGGCGCTGCGGATCTTTACTTTCGTTTTCATGTCACGAAAAGTTAAGCAACATTAAAACCACTTAAAGGTACTATTATTTCTTTTATGTTTGTTTATACATTCAAATAAATGTTTATACATTGCTATACATATATGTTTAGTTTTTAAGTTGTTGAGTAGTGAAACTGCGGCAACGTTTGCGCCGCTGCATGTCGCTGTTGTCGAGAGTATGTGCAGTTCGCAATATCAAGTGGCAAAAATACTTTATTGAATAAATAATAAAACTCATATATAGTATTATTAGAGCATTTTGGTTTCATTTGTTCTTTCTAACCGATAGTACGAGCACACTGTGAACGAGAGGGTATGTTCGCACTGTTTCCGCTTCCGTTGCTGAAAGGCCATCGAGATTTCGATAGAGTTGTAAGGTGCTCCGTTGACTCGATAGACTATTGACTCGGCGGCCTTCGAAACCGCCCGTGTAGCAGCTCGAACTTGACCTTTGAGTCA
Organism: Dermacentor variabilis; assembly: GCF_050947875.1. NCBI lineage: Eukaryota > Metazoa > Arthropoda > Arachnida > Ixodida > Ixodidae > Dermacentor > Dermacentor variabilis. The sequence goes on along the minus strand of NC_134569.1, from coordinate 210,409,435 downwards.
ACTGACTATCGGTTGGAAGGCCTTCCAAACGCCCGTGTGACACGGGTATAAGACTTGCCTTAACTTCTATATCGTTTGATATTTGTTGCTACATATTAGGCACGGTCTTCAACCTGCCGTACCGAATGCTCTATTCTCATGAGAACACAGAAGATAAAGCACTACGGCGTTTTTGAAGGCTTAGGAGCGAGAACGCAAAGCAATGCTGGGTCCTGGCGGCCTCCTCGTTGCCACTGAGGAACAGTTCCCATGTCTATCTTGAAGGAGACATAACATGGCAGGTGTTCCTCCCTTATTTTTCTGTCTCCATCTCTCCCCCACTCTCCTTGCCTCCCTTCTGCTGCTGTCTAGACGCAAAGACCCCCTCCCCCCCCCCCCCGACTGATCGCTTTTTTGATACAGGCGTTCAAGCGAAGCACTAAGTGGCCAGTTCGCTACGCGTAAAGCGAGACGAATATTCCTGCAAAAATATATCTGTTTAACGATAGGGTAGACAATGAATGAATCGACAAGCCGTGTTTTGTGTGTAGTAGGCAGTCTGGATGCTTCGCCTTCTATGGAAGAAGCAAGAAGAGAAATGGTTAATCAAAGCGAACAACTTGCTTTGAACTACCGCTTTGCGGTTGTGCGCTTTCCGGGTACCTTGTCCGAGAGAAAGGGCGCGTTCTCTAGGCGAGAGCTGCATAGCCCACGTACAGGACACGTTCTTCCGCCGAACGCCAACAAACCTCTTTGGCCCGCACGTGCTGTCGCACAGTTACCAGGTGAGGTCTAACTTTAGATAGTGTGGTTGGTAATGTCGCTGACTCGCGCTTGTCTCCTAGAGACGCCGTAATATCGAAGCACCCGATTTCCGTGGCGCCTGGGCTGATGGCGGCGAGGCGCGTTCGTCGGTCGATTCCGGTGCGCACCTCTTGTCGAGATGCGCCATTTCGTCTTACTACGCCACCACAGCGTCGTATATCAGTTGCGTGGTATTTAACTCAATGGTCGGAGGAGTATCTGGCCTCTGTGGGCTACGCAAGCGGAGAAGAAATTGTCAAGCCATCGTCATCAGTCTGGCGTTATTTCCTTGTCGTTATGCTGCCGTTGACACAACGGTGTCGCATTTCTTTTTTCATCCTGTCATCTTGGTCATACTGTCATCGTCGTAATCCACTCACCCCGGCCTACAGTCATCGTATCTCTATTCTCGTTGCGCCGTAGTAGCGCTGTCATGCCGTCAACGAAAATGTTGATATTTTGTGCCGCCATGACCAAACACCGTTATCGAAGAGAGGCGTAAACTTAGAAGGTAATGTTAGTGTGCTCACACGATTTCTACGGTCCGCACGAGCTATTCGCCGATTTTGACGGTCTTGTTGGATGGTTTCCGGCACTATTCTTTTAAATGTTATTCAGTGGTAAGTCCGCTGTGGCAGCGTAAGTATCATTAGGCGTGTGACTGAACTGGAGCTCCTTTTGAATTCCATTTGATGACCCAACTGCTTGTGTGCATTAGATACAGGCATAATACAAGAAACGGGTTTGCGGTACGAGAAGGAAAGAGAGCCGAAATGTGAAATATTTTTTTTTCTTACAGGGTAAATTAATCGGCAACGCATCAAAATGGCGCAATTCTGAAGATGTAGTTGCATACCGCAATAGGGCCACTGTCCACGCTTATACTTGAAGCGAACGCGAACGAAGATATTTGTACGAGGTCATCAAGTTAAGATTGTGGGTCTTGCCGCCATAAGCCATAACAAGGTTCCAGATTGCTAAGTATAGAAGTTGGACCTGCAGTCATTAGGAGTGCTGCTGCCTTTTGGTAACCAGAGGAGTTTGTGATTGTGATTAATGGTGTTTGGTTGTGTTAACAATTTAAAATACTGACGGTTTTTATACTCTTGAAGGCGGGAAGGTGTACAGTAACAACTCTATATAACAATGCTATAAGGGGAGCCGCAATTACTCCGTTATATCAGTTGCTATGTTATTACCGCTGTCTATAACCTCGCTGCCATAATTGTTCGCTGGAGGTTGTTTGGCGTTGTGATGAGTTAGCAACAACCCCCGACGCACCACGAGGGCTCGAATTTCGCTTTGCTGCTACGCGCCCTTCATTGACAGCGGACGGACGTGAGTTACATGAACACAGAAAAAAAAAAGCATGTTTCTTAAATTTTACATAACTTAAGAAACGCGCAACATCGTCGCTGACAAGCATAACGGCTGGCCATCATATCAGCCCATTGTCGCACATCTTGGACGCGCAGATGTCGTTTTATAGCGCAGCTCTTTAGGCGCCCCTTCCAGGAAATACTCTTTATAATTGAATAATTTATTTACGCCGTCAGGGCTCGGGGGCATTACAGAAATGAGTTGGTTGAGCAGGATGTAAATTACGAAATAATTAAAAAGTTACTTTCTAATCGTACATGTCTAGCTTATGGTAAATGAAAAAAAAATACCAGTGCGCACCAGGAAGGTAGTTTTACAATTATACATATTATCTGATATCGCAAATAATTAAAAAGGCACATAGCCAGTAATTCACAAATTCAGAGTGCACAACGAGTGTACTACCCTCTCTACCATTTTATCTATACTCCGTTCCATACATAGCAGTCAAAGCTGTGGAGTCTAGGAGGACTTCTTGTGGTGGCTTCGTTCGCACTTGAAGATAGTTCGATGTTTTTTTTTCACCGCACTTGTGAGCAACTGTTCTTTATACAGGCTCAGTATTGAAAGAAACAAGTTTTATTCTTCAGAAACAAACACACTGTGGTATACGGCTGCTAGGGCGTTGTTTCAGATCATTTTATTTTTGTTACTCTTTTCTGGCTTTTCATTTGCAACCCGTCGCGAGGAGCCACACGGGCATGCTCGTGCGAGCGAACGCTATTGGCGCGCAGCGAAGCATGAGCGGAACGCGCTGAGTGATAACTTTTCTTGACCGAACCTCTTGCGCAGCTTCCACAGCGTTGACTGATATGTGCGGAAAAGAGGATAGCTTGCCTCTGGACTTTCACCTTAGTAGAAAGGTTATCGCTGCAATTTCTGCAATGCTTTTGCGGGGGCACGGATTATTGCACACTGCCAAGAGGCTAATGTGGTCACGTCCAGGGAGTTCCAGAGGGCATTGTGCACATTCGACGCCGTACAAATGTCCAAGTGAGTTTCTCGAGTCGTCTTTCTTCTCTGCCGCGTTCCTGTCGTGTATACACACGCTCTGAACCGCCCCCCAAAGCGCAATGCCAGACAGCAGGAGCAGCAGGAGCAGCAGCAGCAGTGGGAAAGTCGAAAAGCAGGAAGAGGCAAAGAAATCTTCGTTTCAAAATATTCTACGGAAGCTTCGTGGGAGCCGTTATCTCGGCCAGTCATCTCTCCGGAACGCCGACGAGCTGTCTGGGCAGGTGTCAAGCAAAATCGTCGATTCATTGCCAGTAGAGCAAGTAGCTGACCGTCTTCGAGATAACGCTGATGCATAAGCGCACTCCTTTCCATGCACCGAGGTGAAGCGGTCATCTCAGTGTGTGCTTCTTTTTATTGTTTTATTTAGTTGTGCGTCATCGCATACGTCATAGCGGGAATTCCGAATCCCTTAAGGTCTATATGCCATGTGACGGCGAAAGAAAAGGAAATTGAACGAAATGTTCACAATTCCTCGGCACGCTCTTCAGTGAACCTCATTGACGCCGACATAGGGCACTGGGGATGCAGCCTTTGATGCTGATCCCAGCATAGTACAGGATGTAGAAGTGATAGGTCCGGTAAAGTGCAGTGATCATAGGTTAGTGAGGGCTATGATTCACTTCAATTTGAAGAGAGAAAGAGAGTTGAAGAGAGTTGGTAAAGAAGAAAAAGGTCGACCAAAAGGCAGTAAGGGTAAAATCAGACAAATTCAGGCTGGTACTTGCAAACAAATATGCAGCCTTAGAAGAGAGAGATGATGATGACATAGAGCTAATGAATCAAACCGTAACTACGTTGGCTTCAGAGGCAGCAATTGAAGTAGGAGGCAAGGCACCAAGGCAACTAGGAGGCAAGCTCTCTCAAGTTACAAAGGACCTAATAAAGAAATGAGAAAAAATGAAAGTATCCAACTCAAGAGATAAGTTAGAATTCGCGGAACTGTCAGAACTGATCAACAAGGCGAAAATAAGTGATGTTCGAAACTATAACACCAGAAAGACTGAAGAAGCCGTAAAAAATGGACGCAGCCTGAAATCAGTGAGAAACGAACGTGGCATAGGACAAACGAAGATGTATGCACTGAAAGATAAGTAGGGTAAAATCATCACCAATCTCGAAGATATAGTAAAAGCAGTGGAAGAATTCGATAGTGACCTGTACAGTACCCAGAGGAGTCAGGATACCTCGATTAGAAACAGTAATGAACAGGATACAGAAACTCCTCCTATAACTAGCGATGAGGTCAGAAGAGCCTTGCAAGACATTAACGAGGAAGAGCGGCAGGAGAAGATGGAATAACAGTCTATTTAATCAAAGATGGAGGAGACATAATGCTTGGAAAGGTGGCGGCTCCTTATACGAAGTGTCTATCGACTGCAAGGGTCTCAGAAATCTAGAAGAATGCAAACATTATACTAATCCACAAAAATGGAGACGTTAAAGAATTGAAAAATTATAGGCCCATTAGCTTACTCCCAGTATTATATAAAATATTTACCAAAATAACCTCCAATAGAATAAGGGCAAACCTGGACTTTAGCCAACCAAGGGAACAGGTTGGCCTCAGGAAGGGATACTGTACAATGGATCACATCCAAGTCATTCATCAGCCCAGTCAAAAAATCCGACAGAGCGATCTTGTTGGACCCACAGAGTTCTTGAGGGTCCGATAGGATTTCTTGTTTGCGCCCTTCCAACACCGATAAGAATCCTGATGGTCCCTCAGTACAGACTGTGGGAACGCTTCCCACACCAACAAGATTCTTGAAGGGCCCCCAGGACGCTCTATGGGCACGCTTCCCACACCAATGAGATTCTTGAAGGTACCTCAAACCTGCTGTAGGCGAGCCTCCTACTGCAATATGCTTGTTGGATTTCCCTCAAAGCTTTTATCGGCGCGCTTCCCACACCAATAAGATTCATGAAGGTCCCTCAAGATAGCGACCCTTCAACGAAATACGATTTTTGAATATGTTGCTTCAAGACCCCTTCCAACAGCAATACGATTGCGGAATCATACATGTGCGTCGTGTGTGCTGAGAACTTTTGGGCTTCTTAAATACGTTTGACAAACAAACTAGTAGGCAGACCACTTAATATACAGTCATATTAGGCCGACAACGACGTGACTGACGAAACGCGAGTCCTCGCAGTGTGCGATCGAGCTTCAGCGAACTTCCATGCAATGCCGGCAAAACTGCCGATCGACTGCGTACCAGCTAGCTTGATATCAGCGCCGTTCATCGACAGCGCGATTTCCACGCCTCCGCGTATATGTATACGTTCTCGTTCTTCGAAAAAATTGAACCATTCTTCGATAGTTGAAACGCACAAACTTCTGTCAGCGCTTTTTACGTTCAGCGAAGGATATATATGCAGCGCAGTCAATCAGTTCGTATATATGCATACGTGCACGTCATCAGCGTATTTGAACTGACAAGTGCTTTTATTGCGATTCATATTCAACTGTAGCGATTAGAAATAGACCACCTTTCCCTTCGCACAGTGCAAGCGGGAAGCGGCGACACGGCGCGGTGCCTGTGCCGCTGTTACGCGAAAGACGTGAAAGCTGCCGGCACGTACATGTATGTACTACGTCGCACTCGATCGCCGCGGCGCTTCGCTGAATGAAATGTGGCTGTGTAGACGGCTGTATTTGTACGCACTGTTATGCTGACACACATAGCTTTTCAGATGCCGTGGTTGCTTTTTATTATACGCCAAACGATCAAGCGACGGCCATTTGACACAGCAGCCTGGCTCGGCCAAAATGAGTGCGCTCGCGAAAACCATTTTGATCTGAGTGTGAAAATTCGACTTGATCGATCACGCAATTCTGCGGCGCAGGGCTACTACAGATGACACTGTTGTGATATTTATCGCACGTTATCGCGCAAGAAACTGGCGTGAACGACCTTCTTTAATTCGCGCGTTTGCTTGCATGCACTCTCCGATTGCGCTGCTGATGTGTTGACATCTCAGCGGCCGCCAAATGCTCGAGGTAGCTCCGACATTTCCTTAGCGCACTGCTCGAAAGATTACCGCGATTATCGTACCTTTCCGGTATTGTGCGAGCGCAGTACAACCCTTTAGCCTCATAATCAGCCTTTTCCAACTAAACAGTTTTATTGATGTTATTCGGTGTTCATGCAGTCTTTAGCTTGCCTTGTGTCTTCGTGTTACTTTTTTTGCGATCTTTAGCAACCATGCAACCCATCTATGTGTACTGCAGCACCAAGACCTCTCCAGGCCATCTCCATAACACCCATCTTGAACCAGCCTAAGCAAGAAAATGATTTTTTGAGTTTGCAAATATTTATACGTCATGCACCTTACACATAGCAAACATTGTCAGAAAGACTGGCCATTGTCTTCATGATCGAATAAAAGAACTACACGATCAAGTGTGTGCATGGAGGCAGATTGTCAGCACATTGCAGCAAGTGTGTGCCTCCATTAGTAAAAGAATGCACTATTGAGAGCAAACAGATAGATCTCCTAATGTGAGGATTCATAATGCTAAAAAGATATCCCACTCACGAAATGTCGATGTCAGCAGTATCAATTGCTTTATTAGAATAATTATGATTTCTTAGCCATCAGCGTGATAGTTTGCTTGTGGAGACCTAATATATTTTACCAAATTTATATTAGTGCAGTGCCTCATGACTTCTGCCTGTTCACCTCACTGTTTTCCATGCTGTACAGTGACTTATGCCTTATCACTAGGCATGCCAATACGTACCTCGTACGTGGTAGAAAGACTACCCAGCAGTGTTACTAACAAGTTAAGATCTTTGTATTATACAGCTGCTTTGCATACTGCACTACCAAAAAAATTCAACATTAGAGCACCACACTCTTCTCAGCTTTGTTTTCCTTGCAGCTACTAACAAACATCTAAGCAACAGACCATGGAGCCATGGAACACGGCTAAAGTTTAACTGTCTATTTACTGAGCGACAGAGAAATCAAGAAAATAATCATTAAAACCTTACTGCTCAAATCGTTTGCATTGCTCTTCAGAGTGCTACTATACTGCTGCTACTGCTGCTCTATGCTAAGTTCGCACACTATTGAACAGTGTGCTTGAATGCTTGAGTGTGCTGCTTGAGCAGCTTGTGCTGCTCAGCTACCAGCTAACTGAAGAATTGCCATTTCAATTACCTTCTAGGTGTAGATTTCAATCGCTATGCAATGCCTGAAAATCAAACCAAATGTTCAAAACTAGGCCAGCAGTGTCGAAGAGCTCATTATGAAAAATCAGTTTTATTTAGTTTTCAGCTTTATCCATACAGGAAGAAAAACTATGCAGATCCCACACACTGTGGGAATCAATGTAAGCAAAGCATTCTGAGCAGTTTGCTTTGATCAAAGATAACTAGCAGTGATGCTGACAGTGAATCTTTAATTCCTTCAATGTTTAATACATGAGAGTGGCGAGTTGACGTTAGACGTTGAGTTGCCTGCACCACTGGTGTTTGTGTAGTAGACAAAACACACAGCGGAAGGTGTTTACTTGAGATGGTGTTTCGCGCCATACTACATAACCTCCGAGAGGATTGAACACATTCATTGCCTCAGATAGCACATCACATCATGGCAGAAGTATTAAACTTTATTTAAAGTGTGGGGCTGTACATGCCAAAACCGCAATCAAATTATGAGGCACACGGTAGTGTCGGACTCTGGATTAATTTTGATGCCGTGGTATTCTTTAATGTGTCCTTAAATCTAAGTGCACGAGCAGTTTTTATTTTGCCCTCGTTGAAATGCGCCTACCGCAGTCGGGATCAAACCCATGACTTCAAGCAATGCCATAGCCACAAAGCTACCACGGCGGAGGCTGAAGTGTTGACGTGTGACCACTTCCGTAGTGTCGTCTTGACCCTATGGTGCACTTCATTGTGGCTGTGCTTTTGCACACCCTGCGTAAGTTGCCCAATTCACAAATTTGCATGGTGTTTATTTTTCAGAAGTACCAGAAACGTACTGTACTGTACCTTGAACTTAAATTTATTCTGTTTGCCTGCAACCACTGTCTACAGTAGCAGCATTTCCTTGCCTTCTCATGTCACCTTTTCCCTATCGCCCATCCCCTTGTACGGGAACTGCAAGTGAAGAGTGGCAAGGCTGCTGTTCACTCGTTTTGTGACTGCATCGATTCTACCCATTCTCTGCCCTCTTTCTCCCTCCTCTCCACAATTCTATCTAGCTTCCCTCTGGGCTAGCATGTTAGTAGAAAGCTAAGCGCTGTAATTTCTGCAATGCTTTTGCAGGGGGGGGGGGCACAGATAATTACACCTACCAAGAGGTTAATGCGGCGACACCCAGGAAGCTCCAAATGGCATTGTGCACATTCAGTGCGGTGCGGTACAAACAAGTTTCTCACATCTCGTTTCTTCTCTGCCACACTTCTTCCATGTATATGTACACGCTCTGAACCAGCGCCCTGACACGGTATGCCAGACAACACCAGCTACAGCAGCAGCAGCTATGGGAAAGTCGAAGAAAGGGGCAAAGAACACTTCATTTCAATATTATCCAGATCCCACGCACTGTCGGAATTTATGTAAGCGAAGGTTTCTGTCTTGGTTGCTTTGACTGTAGATAATTAGCAGTGATGTTCATGCCGAAAGCTTAATTTCTTCAACGTTTAGTATAACACGAGAGTGGCGAGTTGGTGTTAAACGCTACCTTGCAAGCACCACTGCTGTTTGTTTAGTACAAAGAACACATTGCGAGAGACATTTGCTTAAGGCGTTGTTAAGAGCCATATTTCATCTCTGAATTGATTATGGGGCTGTACATGCCAAAACTACAATCGGATTGAGGCATGCCGTAGTGGCAAACTCCTGATTAATTTTGACACTGTAGTACTCTTTAGCGTGTCCTAAATTTTAGTGAAATGGGGCTGCCATGGTTGGGATCACATCCACGACCTCGAGCAATGCCATAGCCACAAAGCTACCGCGGCAGGCACAGAAGTGTTGATTTCACAGTCAACTGCTTTCGTAGTGTCGCCTGGAGCCCGAGTTGTGCTTTAATTAATGCAGCTTTGCTTCTGCAAGCATAGCGTAATTTATCCGCTTGACATATTTGCATGGTGATTATCTTTCAGAAATAGCAGGAAGGTACTGTGCCGTACCTTAAACTTAAGCTTATCCAGTTTCCCCGCAACCGCTGTCGCATAGCAAAAGGCTTACCTTGCCTTCTCGCGTCCCTTTCCCCCGATCTCGCTTGTATGGAAACTGCCTCGTCTCCTATGTATTAAACTTGAGTTGGATTATGGGGCTGTACGTGCCAAAACCACAGTCGGATTGAGGCATCCCATAGTGGCAAACTCCAGATTAATTTTGACACTGTGGTACTCTTTAGCGTGTCCTAAATTTTAGTGAAATGGGGCTGCCACAGTTGGGATCACACCCACGACCTCGAGCAATGCCATAGCCACAAAGCTACCGTGGCAGGCACAGAAGTGTTGATTTCACAGTCAACTGCTTTCGTAGTGTCGCCTGGAGCCCGAGTTGTGCTTTAATTAATGCAGCTTTGCTTCTGCAAGCCTTGCGTAATTTATCCGCTTGACATATATGCATGGTAATTATCTTTCAGAAATTGCAGGAAGGTACTGTTGATGATGATGCGTGGTGTTTTATCCGCAGAGTATAATCCGCAGAGCATAATAAGTCTCTCTATATGGCTTTCATAGATTACGAAAAGGCATTTGATTCAATAGATACCAACAGTCATAGCGGCATTACGTATTCAAGGAGTACAGAACGCTTACGTAAATACCTTGGAAAATATCTACAGAGGTTCTACAGCTACTTTAATTCTACACAACCTGTCCAATGCTATTCACTGCGTGTTTGGAAGTAGTATTCAATCTATTAAACTGGGAAGGCTTAGGAGTAAAGCTCGATGGCGAATATCTCAGCAACCTTCGGTTCGCCAATGACATTGTTCTATTCAGCAACAATGCAGACGAACAACAACAAATGATTGAGGACCTTAACAGAGACAGTGTAAGAGATGGGGTTGAACAGTAATATGCGGAAGAGAAAGATAATGATAAATAACCGGGCAAGGGAACAAGAATTCAGGATCGCCAGTCAGCCTCTAGAGTCCGTGAAGGAGTACGTTTACTTTGGTCAATTAATCACAAGGAACCCTGACCATGAGAAGGAAATTCACAAAAGAATAAAAATGGGTTGGAGTGCATACGGCAGACATTGTCAGCGCCTGACAGGAAGCTTACTATTATCACTGAAAAGGAAGGTGTACAATCAGTGCATTTTACCTGTGCTGATATACGGGGCCGAGACTTGGAGACTGACAAAGAAGCTTGAGAACAAGACAAGGACCGCGCAAAGAGCGATAGAACGAAAAATGCTAAGCATAACGTTGAGACAGAAAGAGAGCGGTTTGGATCAAAGAGCGAATAGGTGTAGCCGATATTCTAATTGACATTAAGAGAAAAAAATGGAGCAGGGCAGGTCATGTAATGCGCCAGTTAGATAACCGTTGGACCATTAGGGTTACAGAATGGGTACCAAGAGAAGGGAAACGCAATCGAGGATGATGGAAGACTAGGTGGAGCGATGAAATAGGGAAATTCGCGGGCGCTGGTTGGAATCGGTTGGCACAGGACAGGGGTAATTGGAGAAAGCAAGGAGAGGCCTTCGTCCTGGAGTGGACATAAAAGAGAAGGAAGAAGAAGAAGAAGAAGAAGAAGATGATGATGATGATGATGATGATGTGGTAAGGTTTAGTTACCCAACTGTTTAATTATTGGCTGATGACTCCAAGTGTGATGGTACTCTTCAATGAACCTCTTTAAAGCAAACTTGGTTAACTAGGTGCTTGCCAGTGGGTATGGCCGCTCCAAAATTACAAAAAAAAGATCAATGAAATTTTAGACGCTTGGTGGAATTGAAGCCACGCCACATGCATTACCTATGGCGGCGCCGCTAGGTGAGTCGCAAGCGCGAGAGAGGAGCCCGGCTGCATACATTTCGGCGTTGGCAATATGTTGTGTCGCTACACTGTTTCAATGCTAATCGTATCGGCCTTCATCGTGGGATAAACTCTGCCATAATTTGTTTCTTTTTGGCTGCTTTCAGTCAACGAAGTTTTTGTTGCTCCTGCTTACAGCGCTTCGAAACCAGCCGGCTTGATTGCTCCTTCCAATTATTCTACAATCTCCTACCTCTACGAATCTGCTGCTACTAATCTTCTACATCTACAAGCGTCTGGAGAAATTGGCATTTTTTTGTGTGATTTCGCAGTAGGTGTGATCGCTTGCAGTTTCTGTGCACTCAGCCCCAGCTGTCACCTACCGTATCAGGGCGTAGGTGAATGGAATGTGCTCTAATGTGTCAGCATTCTTAGGGAATTTGACGCACTTTACGGGGGGCTATCTATGTTCGGATCTTTTTACGTTTCAATCCGTTTTCGCTTCAACCTGAGTCGCACTTTCAGCGTTCGCGGCCTCCGGCGTTCGCCGCCATAGAGTTTCATACAATAATTTCTAGAGGGAACTCTGGCGCTGCAGTCGTTGTACCACTATGAGAATGATGAGAAGTACATGGATTTGTCTGATCTTCGTGCTTGTGGCTTCAGACGTTCTTGTGGCTCTGCATATAACGCTATATAAATCTTATTGTCGTAAGTTTCAGCGCAATCTATACTCTTCGAAGCGCAGAAGACGCCGCGAACACGCATAATTACAGTTAATTGCAACGATTGAGCTTGTCCAGGTGGCCAAATCGAAACGCGCCAAGCGTCTCAAGCGCACACCCGCGATAAATTCATAAGGGCGTTTCATTCGCTTGTCGATACATGTGTTCGTGGCTTAATGGTTTCAATATCAGGCTTCTGTGGTAGAGTTCTTGTGTTCGAATTCTGCCGTCGGACAATTTTAATCATATTTATGTAATTGTTTATTATGCAGTAACATTGTTCAAAATAACGAGTTTACAAAATCACAAAGCCATTTGAAGCCAAAAGGAAGAAGTTTAGGGAAATCCATGTACTTTGCATGCTGGTACAGCCGCTCCCATGCAGCTGCCATAACCACTAGCGCCAGAGTTCCCTCTAGTAATTATTGTATGAAACTCTATGCCTCTCGTCTCGGAGCCCATGAGTGGACTTCTCGGCAGTGCCACTAGATGGCGCAGCGTGTCCAGAAAGACGCCCAAGAGAGGAGCGGGGCTGCCGCATGACGCGTTACTTAGCGTTCGCACGCATCGGCGCGCCTAGAATCTCGGGGGCCACGCGCAGGCTTCGCGACGGCGGCGCTAGATGGCACCACATGTTCTCTTAGGGAAGCGAGAAAGAGGAATCCCACTGCAGTACACGCCTCACACTTAACCCGTCTCGACGGTGGCGATACGTCATGCCGCTATATTTATTCCATGCTAATCGCATTATTATTGACAGTCACTGTTAGACAGGTTCCGCCGCTATCTTTTCTTTTTGTTTTTTGAACAGGAGCGCTGACTGCTTCGGCACCTTTCAACCTACGGCCGCGCCGTCACACGCTATTCGTTCGAAGCCACGGCCGCCGATTGCCAGGGCCTTCGCGCCGTGCACAGAAATGGCGGTCCAAGACAGTTCCACCATTGCACATGGCTTTCAACGGCTGTACAGGGTACGAAATTTGGCTGCGCTTGTGCTCAAATCTTCAGAAAGTCGTACACTAGGACATCGAGAAATTATAAGACTCCCTGCGCACATACGTTACGTCGTGACCATGTCACTTCCACTTTGCAGATTTCGCTCAGTCCGTGTTGGTTTTAGTACGTTGCTCGTGCTTCTGTGTTTCCTGCGTAATTTTTGACAAAAACTAGATAACTTTGTGAATCACTCTGGCCACCACTGAATGCCATAAACCATTAATGTGAAAACTATTCCACAAAACAAAAGGAAAAAGCTTGATGCTCATAGTGTAGCGAAATGATTATTTACCGTTTCACCTGTACATGTAATGTCGGCTCATGAGCATCTCTAAAGCACGCATTACGTTTAATAGGGTAGCTCATCATATTCAACAGAGGAAATTTGTTCTATATTTGGCTTCCCGTTTCGTGGGTCACACGGGCATGTGTCCATTCTTAGCCAATCCTCTAGAATGCGTATGTGCCGCTGTGACCCAAGGTGAATTAAATTAAAAATTAAATTATAGGGTTTCACCTGCCAAAACCACGATATGATTATGAGGCGCGCATTAGCGGTGGACTCCGCACTGTAAACAAAAAAACACCCAGATGGGCATTTTTTGCTTGTCCTCTAGCGCATGCCCTTTTGTACATCTTTTTGCTCCCATTGAAAGGGCGTACGATAAAACTCCCATTGATGGGCATTATTTGGGCACACAACGGGGGTACCGTAATACGCCCACTTCAACCCCATTTGATTGGGAGGGAGGTACAATGGGAGTTTTGTGAAGGAATTAAAGGCATTTTAGTTTAGGTGCGGCAAGCACGTAGCGAAATGCTTGGTGGCGCGGGTCGCGCGCTTACGCAGCACCAGACGGAACACCGCAGGCCGAAATGTCGAACGCTGGCAATCAAGGCTCAAGGGAACTCGGCCGTCCGTGAGCTACCACCCGAGCAGGCGTCGCACCTGCTCGGAGCGAACGCCGGCGTCCGACACTTTGGCCTGCGGTATTCCGTCTGCTGCTGCATAGACGCGGCGTACCGCCACGAAGCATTTCGCCGCGGGCTCGCCACACGTGGTCCAATTGACGGCACAGGGCCACCGCTGAATCGACCAAGTCACGCGCACACGTGGTCCAATGGCGAATGAACCAGTCACCGCACGTCTTCATTTCTTTCCTTTCGCTGATCACAGGCCCCCTCCTTGCAAAGCTTTTATACAGTCGTCCTAGCTTATCGGCAGTGCCTCCGAGGCCAGCAAACGCCTTCGAGAGCAGTTGCTACTTACTGAAAGGAAAAATGCACGAGACACACACTGACAGTGAAGAAAATTTATTAGACATCAAATGTAAGAAACATAGTATGTTTACTTCCGGGCCCAAAAGAAAGCACATTTCTGCCCCAGTAAAACAATTTTCTGGATTTTAAAAAAGAACAATGTACATTGTAAGCATGCCAGTTACTAGTATTCTACATGTCCTAACACAATGAAATTAGTAAATGAAAGAAATGCTAAGAAATCTTACCTCGTTTCATACTGAACTGTAACTACAGAGCCATGTGTTTGAATTGTTACTTTGTACTGACACTCCACACTTTTGCACAGACTACATATTGAGCTTGCTTGACTAACAGTAAAACTTCATAATTCAACAACATAATTCTGAACTTAAACTTACAGCGCAAACACCTAAGACAGACCACAAAAGCCAGATACGACACACACTGGCGCTAACTGGCTTCTTTATTTCTTCATCGTCTATGCATATATAAACCCTAGGCCACACAACTGCACAGGCGCCCAGATTACATTACAGAGATCTACCAAATTATCACATATGCAAACGTAGCAAGTCAAATTCAGATGGGTGCAGGGACAAAGATATGTCATTGATGCAATTATCACCTTGACTTTTTATGTGGTAGGCTTCTAAGGCAAGCCGCACATGCTCATTCTTGCTTTTGCCAAGAATCGACGTGCCATCAAGTCGTGTCTCACAACTGTTGCAAGGGTTTATATGCGCAACAAGGTGCACTCCTCCATCTACATTTTTGTTTACTTTTTGCGCATGTTCCCTGCGTGGTCCCTTAAACACATAAGGTCATCTATCAACTCAAGACAGTTGCTTGCAGGCAGAGTGTTCCTTTGGCATTTTCTGCGCCGAACAAGCTTTTAGAGCTATGCTTCCACATCTGCAGAGAGAGCAGAGGAGGATGCCAAATTCGGCATGCTGCTTTATACGTGTCGCGCGCTGTCGGCGTGGTTTATACCATTCCACTCTCATGTGGTAAGACATAGCTTGGCTAGATAGGGCATTGCATCAATGAACGACTCGAGGAACATGCACAAAAGTAAACAGAAATGTAGATAGAGGAGCGCACCTTGGTGCGCATATAAACTCTTGCACAATTGTGAGGCACAACTTGATGGGACGTCAATTCTTGGCAAAAGCAAGAATGAGCATGCGTGGCTTGCCTTAGAGGCCTACCACATAAAAAGGCAAGGCGATAATTGCATCAGTGAGATATCTTTGTCCCTGCACCCATCTGAATTTGACTTCCTACGTTTGCGTACGTGATAATTTGGCAGATCTCTGTAATGTAATCTGAGTGCCTGCGCGGTTGTGTGGCCTAGGGTTTATATTGCATCTACAACGAAGAAATAAAGAAGTTAGCGCCAGTGTGTGTCGTATCTTCCTTTTGTGGTCTGTCTTAGGTGTTTGTGCTGTAAGTTTAAGTTGCTTGAATAAGCCATTCCAAATTAACAGTCGCTTGTATAATGAGGCCGATCAGCGGCATTTTGCATGGACTAGCACACAAATATGATAAATGTCAAAGTACTAAATTAAGAAATTGGGACTCATCACACAAACAAGCTACATAATTTAGTGTAGTTATTGGGATGTATTTCAGAGCAAGCTATTAAAAATTATCGTATTTTACGAACCAGAACCCACCTTCTGATCATGACACATGCCGTAGCAAGTAACCCCAGATTAATTTGGACAACCTGAGGTTCTTTAACATGCACCTAAGCCTAAGTACACGGGTGCTTTTGCATTTCACTCCCACTGAAATGCGGTTTTGTTTGCGACTAGATTTGCGAAACTTCCAAACAGGATCCCCCCTATATTTTTACAGTGGGCGCTCTTTAAATGGAGCCTCAAGGGGCCAGGGAAATTGGTTCCATTTACCAGGTGTTCTATTTCTGAGAGACATTCCAGAGAGCCAATCAACTACCAGGATGGTGTCCTGTTTAAGCGGCAGTTTCGCTTAAGCGATTTTTGTTTATCGAGATTCCACTGTAGACCATAATAGTGGATGAGTTGTGTTCTGCATGGACACTTTGGCATGGCTACAATGTTTAGTTGAATATTGTGCAAGCAGCAACATTTCACTGTACCCAGTGCAATATATAAAGCCAGCAATGTAACATGTTGCAAATGCAGCCACGAACAAGTACCTTCCCTGATCATATCTAATAGCAGCATCTTTAGACGAAATTAGTCATGCTTTCTCACGTTTAAGTGCCTTGCTTTCAGAAATCAAATCCTCCTTATCACATTGGCCTCCAATTGTGTCATCCCCCGAGCTGAGGTCATTTGGGATTGCATTTAATTGCACTTCAAATAGTATATTGGTCTTATTTAAAAAGCACATGTCATCACAGTCACCACCTAGACATAAAATTGAGGCTGCAACGCAGTAGCAGACATTCTGAGGTAGAAGTGTAACTATTCTTTAAGTGGGATGCATACTCAAAACACTGCAATGCAATTTCAGACAGGGCTGATAGTATAGCAACCAGGACGGATTTAACGGACATAAAGGAGCAAAATTGTGTGAGCTTCGAATTATTATTCTCCCTGAGGATCCATGCTGTCCAATTATAAAATGGGGATCAAAATAAAGTAATTGGATAGCAAACCTGCATTTCATTAAGTAAATAAATTACTGTTCATGCTACTTTCCAGGGTGCACACTACCTTCTCTTTGAATGTGAATTTGTTACCTTGCCATGGGTTGCCAAATGTATAGGTGTATTGTTGGTCGAGGGTGGTGGAACGGATATAGGTCTCAGGCTAGAGGAAATACTTCGACAAGGAGACTTGCCAGGTTGAACAACGAATGTCTCGGGCTGGAGCCATTTGGTTCCCTTGCAAAGATGTTGGCTCCAGCGTGAGACTTCCTTTGTTGGACAACTGTTGATGACTAATGTCGCCATTGTTTTCATTTACCCTCGCCTTATTCAACCTATTGCTCCACGCAGGTGTTGCACTTTCTTTCAAAAATAAAGATATTAATGAGCTCAAAGGCTTTGTGCATGGCTGCGTCCCCAAGTGCAAAAATTTCTTTTCAATGAATGAGAGTTGGTACCTTTTTTGGGGAATTCAATAGGAAGAACCAAAAATTAAGCTAACAGACTGGCTATGACGACAAGTAAACATGAATTGATGTGGAGTGCCACTTCATTTCACACCAGGCTTGGGGCCAGCCGGACTTCTTCCTAAAATTGAGAAAATTTTTCTCATGAAATACATATTAAGAGTATTCTCTTCATAATCTGAAAATTAAAAAATGGTTATCTGGTTATTCATATTTAGTTGCGAACAGTGCGAAGGACACTGGCAAAGTAAGGGCTTATACAGTAATGACACATAGTACTGGCAGACAACAGATTTAATTTTAGAACAGACAAACAGTTACGTACCTTAAAATGCTTCCTAAAAGCCATAAAAAAACCAACGCAGGAAGCAGTTGTATGTATGTAATAATGTATGTGCATGAAAAATACATCTGATCATTGGTTTGCAGATTTACTTGTCAGTTAGCAAAACGTGTTGCACTGAAACATTTCTCTTACAATTTGTCAATTCTGTGGGCTTTGATTATTGCTCGGGTCAGTTTATTGCTGTTGTTACTGCTATTAGGGTACGGTGAAGTGTAATGAAGATGGGCTAGTGTTACTGAAAATTATGAAAATTGGCAAATTTCGCTGCACCAGGATAATGCACGCATTGTCCTGCTGCAGTGAAACTTTCCAGTAAACTTTCAGTTGTCTGTAGTACTTTCCTGCCTGTCTCGCCTCACACTGTTCCATCTATTGCTTCACCATACTGTAATATGCACCCCCAACTGACACAAAATTCTGCCCTTCTGAAGTACTTACTGCTACTTCGAACTCGTCACATTGAGGCCGCCAGCCGTACTGAGCCCAATGTAGTATAAATGCATGGACTGGCAGCTCCTGCCATGGATTTATTCTGGTGTAATGACACCACAGAAGCAAACGAAGACAAAGACATGCAGGGCACAAGCGCCTATCCTCAACTCTGGCTTTAATAACAAAACAGACATCACATACAACACGTAGTGACATGAAGTGACGTCATTATTTCAAAAACAAATTCTTCGTGCAATGTAACTCAGAATGACTGATGCATTTGTCCTATTTGTGCTAATCTTCCAAAGCTTAATTATCTTATGTACGTCTGCTCATAATTTCTGGCTACGAGTTTTGAAGAACACAGGAACGAACCAATCTATTTTGCAGTGCATCACAATGTGCGGATGAGAGTTGTTGCACACAAACTTTATTAGCCTCAATCTCAAATTATTACAATGTGTGTCTATGCAATGCAAGCATGACTGGATGGGAATGGCAGACTGTACATAACCTCCGTTGCACAGTGCACCGCCTGCAAATTGTGCTGCATGCAACAAACAAATTGATTTGTTTTCCTGGCTTCAGTCTTTTTTTCTCATCAGAGCAAATCTCTCCACGTCTCATACAGAAAAAAAAATTTGTACGTAGGAACCAGCTACACAATTACCCATGAAAATTACAAATGCATACGAAACAACTGCAACCACTTTTTTACTTCATCATCTCATTCATTATATTCCATATTCATGCCTAATTTAGTTGCACAAATCATTGTTTTCTCAGGCCCTTGCTAGGAGAGTTTTGTGCTGTAAAAAAAGGCAGAAGCCAAAAAAAGGAAAAGGTTGGCTGTGGCTTGAAGCACAATATGCATCTAGTGAGCTAGGCCGCAAGCGTTGTGTAGTCTGTTGCCATCATAAAGCCGTGCCTACATCGGACAGATGGGATGCTCTATTAATGCGAAATGAGGGAGATTGAGGGAGTATGAGTCATCTGTGTGAAACAACCCTCCCTCACACGATGTTAGATACTGCAAAGAATGGGACTGCAGTCCTGTGTTCCACAAAACTTGCGTTGTAGCCAGGTATTATGACCTGACAACATGAAAGGTAATTGTGGCTTGCAACATTTAAAAAGAAGGACAAATGTATCACTGATCCATTAGTTGCACTGCATAAAGAATTTCTTTTAACAGGTATTATCACATCATGTCTCCACCTTTTATTAAATATTGCCTGCTTCCTTATTTTAAAGCTTGAAGTGAGATCCGGTGCTTGTGTCATTTGCGTACATATCTTTCTTCGTTTACTTTTTGTGGTGTCATTACACCAGAATTTGCACAACCAATGGCCACACACTGCTTTTGTCACGTTATAGTGGTGCTTGCAAAGCCTCGCAAACAGCAGCCTATTTGGTCCAAACATGCTTTTGTACATATGCTTTTCCAAAAAGAAAGCTGCCAAGAAGGTAACAAGAATCAAGAGCATTAAGTTAGATCCACTGCAATGCTTTGCTTTTTTGCCTTTATTCCTTACACCTAAGTGGATAAGCCAGAGTGAATGTTACAGAAATGCCCCAAATAAGTTGTTGAAATTATGCGAAAATGTTAACGCAACTAAGCGTACATTTATGTGCAATAATAGACACCAGTCTCAGTTTCTTTCCTTCTGACACAAACATAGTATATCTTATTCCTTTGGCATGAAGAAAAGCATATGTACAGCAGACACGTCTATATTTGAATGAGCCTTCACGATTAAGCACCACTATAATGTGACCATTAGGGTACATACACTGTAAAGAGTGCAGATGACGGCCCGAATTTCACAAGTGCAACATGTTAGCGAAAGCAGTAACCATTAACCCAGAAACTAACCAAATCCCACAAAATAACAACAGCAAAAAAAGACGAATGCGTCAGTACAGCACCTGTTTTTTGAAGTTACAGGAAAGTGGCATGCTTGTTAACAAACCTACAACCATGGCACATTTGCATGTGACCACCCCCTGCCTCTTTATGTGCTTTCGTGCCTTTGACAAGGCGTTACTGGATATTTATTTGCTTGTCTGTTGCAAAAACATATCAATTATCAGTCAGTGCACAGTGCACCATGCCATTTATCTATGTTGACTCACTTTGTGTCCTTAGCACTGCTCTTACCTGTTCAGAACTAAGAATCGCAAAATGACTTGTTCTGCAGTTGAAATAGGGTAACTATAAGTAAAACGAATGACATGTTCTGATGAACTTTGTTTTCATAATCCAATTGTTTATTTGGGCACATAACCAGTCAGATCATTCATACTAAAACAAGAAAACAAATTCAATACACTGGTTTATACTGGTTGGTGCTCTATTGACTTTAGTACACACATTGAACAAACGACAGGCAGTGAGAAATGCCAGCCACCACTTACTTCCAGACGGCATTATTGGTCACATGTACACATGATATAGCTACAAAAACCCAAACAAAAGTAAACAAAGAAAAAAGTACATTTTAACAGAAAAAGAACAAGACAAAACAAAGAAAACTTCTTTTGGAAGCTAAGTCACAATCAAGGTGCAAATGACAGCTATAGTTTGCCAAGCACACATTTCGTTATTTTGCTCAGTCTCTCGATATCACAATTTCTTGTTTGACAGCAACACCAACGGGGCATCTACGCATATCTTTATTGCACATGCCATTTTTGCTCGCTCCAAAATCCTTTTGTGGTTATTCATTTAGTACCTGCTTCGCCTGTCCTGGCATTGCAGGGGGGTATACATTCTGTGTAATGTAACTTACATTCAAATCAAGCAGACAAAGCAGGGAGGGAATTATCTTTGGGAACTATGCAAACATTTGCAGGCGGAAAAACCTTGCAGTCACTTTGGTCTAAGGAAAAAACAAATGTGAGGCATCACCTATAAGTAAAAGGAAATTAATAAACCTGTTTAGTCTAATCTCTCTCTTGTGAGGTATGATGATAGCATGATATGAATTTCTCTATCTCTACATGTTTGGAACAGTATATGCTGTGAAATAACTTTAACTGAAGAGATTTCCTAGTCTTTTAAATCCTGCCACTGCAGCTTACTCTTACTATCAGTAATACAAAGCCTTTTAGTATGACTTCCTATTACCAATCTAACTGCCATATTTTGAACATTTTCAAGCATACCAGCTAACTCAATATTATGGGGATCATAGCAAACACATACTTATTTGATTAGTGAATGCACATAAGCAAAATACAGTTGTCCTTTGAGGTTTTCGGGTCGCCGACAAAATATGTATGGGTGGACACATGACAGCTACTACACCGATAAGCATTGTGGCCAACCAAAATTAAGTTTATTCCTACATGGGCGGGCACGGCGGAGTGTGAGCAGACGATGGTCGGCTTTTTCTGGAGGCATGTACAAAGGAACCCCAACATAACGAATCCACTAAAATCAGCAATTTGGTTTGTTGTACTGTGATTCCACCTTTTCGTCAAATAAGTACATTTGCAAATGGATTGTTTTCCCACGAAAAGGGCCGCAGTCAGAAAAATCAAATCTGAATGAGAAAAAAAAATTTTGAATTTGAGAGTCTGCGACCAAAGATATGGTTTCACGGTGTGTCAACGATACCTTCGCATAGTTAGTATGAAGCAAACCTAGCCTTGCTTTTGCATCCACTCTGTCCTCTTTGATACTGCCACGCGCAGTGGGACGACATCATCATGAAAAGTGCTGGCAGTGGAGGCGAACGCTTTGTCTGTCTCTCACTTCAATGAATCTCCGAAACTACAGATTATGCAACCCCCAGTACTAAACACGTGGGAAGACTGTGCACATAATACCACGCCATATCAACACGTCCACCCTTTCCACACGCAGCAGTTCACCTATAGAACAGGGTGCGCAGGCTGCAGATGTGCTCAGCTGTACTCACAGCCATGTGCAGCGACGGCTGCGCTAGAAAAGAAGAAACGCGCGGACTAGGCTCCTCTGAGGGCCCCCTTAAAAGCTGTTCGTCATTTTTGTTTCTGTAATAGGCTAGTGCAAAAAGTGAATTTGCTTCATTCCTATTAAGAAATTTTGTACACATGGTAGAAAAATTATGAAAGTAGAACATTTTATTACTTTTCACCCCTCTCAGATGGAATATCGTACAAATGCATAAGCAGCCATTTTTGCCTTGTTTCATCTAAGATGTTTTTTGATGCTGAAAGAAAGGCATTTGTTTAAAAAATAAGCTTGGTTGCAATATGTAAAGAAATTCTGTAATGTCACAAGGGTTGCTGAAATGAAAATATATTTGTGATTTCCTTGCAACTGAAACACTCAAAAGGAAAACGACCTTTTAAACAGACCAAAAAAGAAGCCACTGCACATGCACCCATACTAAGCCAGGGACTGTATCAAGCTGATATGAGAAGACTTTCAAGAAAGAATCTTTCCCGGTTTGGTAAAATTTTTTAAACACTGGTTAACACCTGGCCCACGCCTTAAATCTAGAAGGAATAAAGTTCTTAAGTTACTCTGTGTTCTTTCTTGAATCCAACAAATGTGCCTAGAAAAATGGGCCAAGTCTACACGTGTGGCAAGGTGTGAACAAGAAACTCGCTTTAGCTGGCTGCAGTGCTCCCTGCGATGAATATTCAGGCAGAAAATTGTTACCCCAAATATGACTGTGCCCCCAAGAAAACCAAATCTGGTAGACTACATCAATGCATATGGAAAAATCTTTAGTCCATGCTTGCTGGCACCCTGTGTCTGTATTGGCCTCTAGGAGAATTGTGGCCCCCACGTGCTGGAATCTTTCTGTGGCATAGAAAACAACATTGTGGTACCAGCTGTGAAGTGTTAATCAGTTTAATCAGCAGTTTAATCACAGTTAATTCCAAGTGTTTGCATGTTTTAAGCATTGCTTGTGGGCATCTTGGCTACAAAACAACCTAGACCTTACATCCCAGTCTGGTGTGTAGCGTAACAAAGGCTTTTATTGGAGCAACTTGATGCTTTTATATTGGTTATTCAGTTGGCATGATCTTTCACAAAAGAGTTATAGGCAATTTTGCTGCAATAACAGTACTGTTTTCATAGAATTCGTCATGGGGAGTGCGGCTTGCCCTTTTTGCCAGAGTTTTTGCTGAACGACGATTTATTATCGGTCTGTTATATGTGGAACTTGAACAGCTTATATTTTTGTCTCCTCAATCCACACTTCTGCTGCACTTCTGCCAGCATCTCTACACAGGGTGTTTTGACTGATGCCATACCAAGTGAGCACGCTACAAGCCTCGTGTGCATCGTTTTCATGACTCTTTCGATGACCAAATTTCATTTTCAGTGACTTTATCAACTAGGTATCCAGCAGCAGCTTGAACATGGGTAGTCATGAGAATTCGCACCAGGCTTGGTTGAATATGTCCAGCACTGCAGCACTGAGTAGTGAACCATGCTGTAAGAGTTGGCAACTAAATTGCCACCTTGTGATTGCAACTTTTCAACCTTACAATCAAGGCTTCAATTACCCAGCCAGCGAGCTGCAGCAAAGGTGTGAACTATAATTATCTGATGTCACATTCTATGTCATAGCGATAGCAGCTGATCCCTGCAGTGGTGGCCCTCAAGGCCAACAGGCATCCCTTTCTGTGCACATGCTTGTGTAGGACTAAGCAGATGGTGCCAGTTTGTTCAGCATTAACACTATGTTGACGCTGTATCGGGAACACATTTTCTTACTCAGTGCGATAGCCTTTGAACCTAGATAATTGCCACCAAGAGTCCTTATTCCGCCAACCTTTCCTTTGCCATGTCATTTGCTTCTGCCTTGATGTCATGGAGCAACTTCAGCTATATGAAGCAACGATGGTGTTTGAGTATATTGAGTATCCACACAGCCTTGCAGTTTTCCAACCTGAACATTGCTTCATTAAAAGCTGACATGATTTGGTCTCAGCAGACAGATCAGAGTTAAAAATGAACTCTCATAAACTTCTTTCAAAGTCATTCTAACCTTGTCAATATTCCCGTGCCTTTTGATGTGTTATTCAACATTGTCCAAAGCAAGTTGGCTCTTAAAAATCAAGATAACTTTGCAAGGCCAGCTACTAGGCTACCACTGTCTCTTCAGCCAGCCTGAAGTGTCTCGCAGCCATCAAAGCAGGAGTGCAAAAAAACAACAAAGAAAAGCGTGGCAGACAAAATGTTCATGGAAATCCATATGTTTATGGACTGTTACACTGACTGAAAAAGATGGTGGCTACCCAATACAGTCTTGAAGTACGTAGTTGTTTCAGTCACGAACAAACAGCCAGTTGCCCAGTCCTGCACAAGCACAGTGTACAGATGCTTATGGATTAAAATTTGTTGTGTGTGCATGTGATTCAGTGTACCACATATCATTTTCCTGAGGCTGCAGTACACTGGGAAGACTGGTTGCTACTTCAATAGTAGGCCCTTAGAGTATTGCAGCCCTTTGTTTACATTTTGCTGCAGATTGTATCAAATGTGAATACAAACTGTTTTGCAGGACATGTCAGTTCAGTTCAAGCAATTAGACAGAGTAACCCAATAAATAGTTTAAGCCTCCAAAACGTCTTAATGCAGTCCCTAGTTTAGTACAGGTTTTCGCCTGATGTTTTGCCGTCTTCCATGGTATAATGCTGTTGCTTGCTAGGAACTGGTGGTTTGACGAGCACACTCTCTTGTGTTGCTATAATGACAACTTGTAACAAAGATTTTCCTTCCTAACAAACGTTTGGATACAGTGCCTGTGAGCTCATCTTTTAAGCTGTTTTTCATTCGATCTGTGCATTTACATCGAACGTAAACTACAAAATATCACTACTGAGAATAAAATAAAAACACACCTGTGTAACGATTCTGCTAAGATCGTTGGAGTGGTCAGCCACAGGATGCAACGCAGGTGGAAAGGCATCCTGAGTTAAAGCAAAATAACAATCATTGTAAGATGCAGGTAAAAAATTTTATTCTGTGAGGCTTTTGGCATGTATACTAATTACCACATTTGTATGTAAAATAGTTTTCCATAATAGCTGAGCAAGGTTAACATCTTGCCCTGTGACTGTCAGCCAGTGCTACTCATGGCAATGGTGGCAAGTATGGCACGTCCTTTCAAATGGAACTTTTGTGGGTTACATGAATTCAAAAGAACTTAGGTTCACATAATACATGACATCTGTGGTTAGAAGCATGTGTTGCATGCAGCACCAATGCATGAGTGGCACTGCCTAACACTTCCAGGGCCAGACTTAGTACATAAACAATGCAAATGTGCAACAAAGTGAACAGGTGGATAGCTGCTGCTATAACTCAAAGATTGCATGCATCATGCAGATGTGAATGCAGCTCCCATAAGGAGCGGGTTGCCCTTTGGTGCACTTCACTTCTCTCCCTCTTTTGTCTTCATCGCATGCTGGTGCCATATGGTAATAATGAACAAAAATTAAGCACCTCAGTTTCCATTCTTGTTTTACTACATGCTGTAAAGTCGTCTAAATGCGCTTAAGACTTAAGGATGTACTTCAGCCATTTTGTCTTAAAAATATTTTTTGCTTAGCTTCACTACACCTTAATGTAGCGCAAATTCTAGACAATGCTTACAAAAAAACCTACTCCACACAATAACACCTTCAATTAAGATTACACAGTCTATGGCTTCGAGATGTGTACATACATACTTGATACATGGTTACAATGAAAATATAAGTGACTGTTCTAATACACACACTTAGCATACTGCATAACAGCCACCTGGTTCCAAAATGGTTTTTTGTTATCACACATAGGACGGCCATAACTATAAATTTAATTCTGGCAGTGACTTCAGTCACGGCCAAAACTTTCACAGTGCAATCAATAAAAATTTTCGAATTTAGAGCAGTTAGACATAAACAGGGCAAATAGTTTTAAAGTGTTAAATAATGAACTGTTATGGAATCTGGCACTAGAAAGCCATGCGCCTAAAACATAGGTACTGTTTATCATATAAGCACATTATATTTTTGCATACTTTCCTAGGGATCACATCAAACAGTTTGCTTACGTGTAAATTTTGCTAGTATTAGCCCTTATCTTTTCACATTTGGCTTACTGCAGCTTTATGCGCATGCAAATGGGCCACTACTACCTTCAGCTGAAGGCCAAACACTATGCCGTCCAACAAACATGCATTTTACAACACCGACAGTACGCTTAGAGAATGAGCAACTCTTATAAACAGTGCAGTTCTTTGGACACACATTGATATATGTCTGTAAAACAATGATTTTTGCTAAAATGATAACTTAATCTAATTGGTACTGAGCATAATGCATCATGCAAGAAACTTGCATTTACCGGACACCACTATAGATGCTGCGACCTCTGCGGGTTCCCCACAATCTGGCATAATGTACTCAAGTTGCCTGTAAACCCTGGAAGGTGTCTAAGATACTTTAAGAAGCTCAGCAAACATGAGAAGGACCTAAAATGAAGGTCAGAGAAGCAAAGCAAATTTTTAACCATTCCTCTCTATGTTGCTATGAATGTGAAGGTGCTAGCAAATGATGTATTTGAACTGTATCTTTAGTCGTGCAATAGTAGAGAGCATATTTTTGCAATAATTATGTCATAGAGAAGAATGACAGAAACCAATCTAATTAATATTTTTCTAAACTTGCACAAAGTTTTCGTCATTATGCTGATGCACACACCTGCATACCTCTACTGTGAAGTCTTGTTTCAGTTTCTTATTTTATTGTTACATAGTAATTTACATCATACACTTGTTCTGAAATACATCACTTTGGGCTCCTTCAGTATTTTTTTCTTACTCGAACACACATGCCTATACAGGGCAAGCACTCAAATATATGCAAAACTGCCACAGGACTGGCCACTTGAGGTCGACATGATTGTACAGCGCAAAAGACGAGGACTGAAGGAAGAACACAATACAGGCGCTGTCACACACACTCAAGGCACTTTGCGAGATTCTCAGGCTTCTTTCATGCTCCTAAAACATTTTGTAGCACATATTGAGCCACAGAAAGCTGTACTGGGAAATTTTCACGTTGCTCTACAATTTTATAATTGAAACTCTTTATCTAATTATAATATTTGATAAGTTTATTAATTGATCAAGGCTAATTAGGTAATTAGGCAAAATGCAGCAAATCCAAGTATTTCCAAGAGACAGGAAACAACATTACCTAGGTTCTCTGCAGCTAGGTGGCATTTGCATATTTTTTTTAAGTTTGCTAAAGTTACATGGCATAACCTGCATACGTCCCATGGAACAGGTGTCACACCAATCACTCTAAGTGATGCCACTAAACTAGCCATTGCACTTAAAACATACAGGGTAAAAAAAGTAAACTCTAGGTAAGAGCATACCAAGGCCTCTATTGCTGAAAAGGGAAACTGATGAGAGGTGTCTGATCTCCGGCTATGAAGCTGCTTCATCCTCACAGCTGGCAATGAAACGGCCGCAGCCGCAGTCCTGAAATAAAAGAGAAATATTTGACACTACAATGATAACACAGAACACAAAAAATCTGGTGGCAAGTTTATCTTGGAGAACAACTGCTGCTACATTAGGTTTTGTATATTGGTCAGCTTATTGTTAAACTAAGCTTGCCAAAATTTTATATCTTAATGGCTTTGCTCTTTACAAACTAAAAGCTTTGCCCAAATCATGCACTTATGCACTAATTAAGCTATGAGATGTTTACTGATCCCTTACAATGAATGGCTTCTAAGACAAATTACTTCACACAAAAGGATGCATAACTTATGAGTGTTACTGACATTAAACACCAAGGTAGTACCTCTTTATAATAGATAATGGTGGACTTCAAGCACATTTTTCTCACAGATACAGGTTGATCGGTCTGCCTTAATTTTTCACCAGCAGCAGAAATTTTGTTAATAATACTCGTGCAATATAGGATGACGCTGTAATGTGTGATATGATCCTGAGTTGATATGATATGATCTGATATGATCCTGATTTGGCACCTAGAATTCAAAACTGAATATCTGTACCCAATACGCAATGGCACAGCAGCAAAGTAATTAAACATTAAACAAGTCCAGGTATCCAGTGCACAGCGCCAGCTGTTGAATAACAACATTGCACAAGCATCGACTATATAGATCTATCGTAGTATGGTGCACGGCAGGCGTAGTGGCGGCCTCAGCAAAGAACACAGCCATGGAGCGACGCGCCCGTATGAGCCATCGCCGGCAATTCTATCGCGTAAGTTGATATATCTCGTCACGGCACAGGCATCGTTTTCTGGCCGCCGAGGTGCCGGCGCCACTGATACTCACCTGCTCCGGCCGTCGCCGTTCAAGTGACGGCGTATCCAGTAATCTGAACCCAAGCAGGACACCTGTTGCCGCCAAGCAGTACGCTAACAATAAAGAGGTTCTTATACTCTGACCGGCACCTCACGCGGCGTTGACCCGCAGTGCCGTTGGAAGCTCACCACACGCTTTTAATACCACAAACGCGCAGCCGACATTTCACGCCCGCAGATCAAAGTCGACGGGCGCAGGCTCTACATGCTACGCGTCGCAGTCGCGCACTGCCTGCACAATCAGCGATGTGGGCGCGAAGAGACACAGACGATAGCACGGAGCGTACTGGCAAATCTGCACAATGCGCGTTTAGTGAGCGACCTACTGCACACAATCGCACGAGCTAGGGGATTGGCGCCACGTACGCGCCAGCTAGCAGATACCGCGCACGAAGAAGCGCCGCCGGTTCTCGCTCAAATGATCGCTGTACAAACACTCACACACGCGCACCGCAGTAAACCCTTAACGAGCCGCCACATTTTTCAGGCCGCGGTTAGGCGGCGAAGCTTAGCTCACCTCGCACTGCACGTAACTATTATGGTAGTGGCTTGCGCTTCGGGGAACATGTCGAATGCTCACATCCACACAAAGACGCGGCAAAGTTTGTCATCATGTAAAATACCCTTTTTAAGGTACACTCGCTTGACTCTAAGCACTCAAGTCGCCTCGATTACGACAAAGCTCGAAGAAACACAGTGATCGTGCAAAATGGTTCTGGACGGCCACCTGTCGCGACATGTTGTACTGAGACCTTCAATAAGTCATATCAGCGCGTCTCCTCACTTTGAACACATGCACACTCATATAACGTGTAATAATCGTTCAAAGTCACTTACCGTGGAGTCTTGGGGGTTCAAAGCTGTGAGAAACAACAACCACGGTAGAAGAATACGCCGTCGCTGACAATGGCTGCTCCTTTGCGGCTTTCAACGCACGCGCGCGCGCTCCGAAGGCGTGTGCTCCTCCGCGCGTAGTTCCGACCGTTCCGACTTTCGGCGTCCTGTGCAGCGCCAAGGCGCGGCTACTCCGAACAGAAAAACAGCGCCGACACACATCGCGCGGGATATTTCGAATCTGACTGCAGAAATAATCCTACTGAAATTGTCGCTGCGGCTCACTTCCTTGTTTGTCACGGCTGAGTTATTCTTTTCTCTATTTGGCTCGTCTCAGATATGGGTGTATTTCAACACTCCCACTTTCCCGTACGCTACCGTTATTCCTTGAAAACCCCCATTTTACAACCGCAATGCCTATTCAAATGGGGTCGGGGGTATAATAATGGTTCTAGCTTATTTTACTTCTTCTCGTGGGAGTACTCATTTTAGGCTAGGGGGAAAAAATGGCATATCAACTGTTAAAACGCCCATATGGGCTCATTTGTGTTTACAGTGCGGAAATTTTGACCGCCTAGGGCTCTTTAACGTGGGCCTAAATCTAATTACACGGGTGTTTTCGCATTTCGCCCCCATCGAAATGCGGCCGCCGTGGTTCGTTCCCGCGACCTCGTGCTTACAGCCCAACACCATAGCCACTAAGCAACCACGGACGGTAACGTTTAATTATACAGAGTGTCTCAACTGTCGTGGACCAAGATTTAAAGATATGCAAATGCCACGTAGCTGAACAGAACCAACGCAATGTCGTTTGCGGTCGCTTGGAGAACTGAGAACAGTCTTAAATATTTAATAAAATTATCAAATATTAAATGAAATGATATGTGTCAATAAGAAAATTCTAGAGCAACGTGAAAACTTGAAAACTTACGATACATCTTTCCGTTTCTCAATGTGGGCTACACAAAAGTGTTTTTCCGAGCGTGAAAGAAGCCCGTGAATACGCGCAAAGTGCCTCGATCGGCTAGCTGCGCGGCAATTTTGCGTGCATTCGCGGGCTTCTTTCATGCTCGCAAAAAAACTTTTGTGTAGCACATGTCGAGCATGAGAAAGCTGTATCGGGAGTTCTTCAAGTTGCTGTGCGATTTTCTCATGAATACGTTTCATCTAACTAATATTCTGGAAGCTGTATAATTATTTAAGAATAATTATGTAATTAGGCGCACTGTAAAAATATGTTGAGTATCTCCAAGCGACGGCAAACAACACTACCTGTCCGGCTAATGATATCAGCGTATATATCAATCTTGGTGCATGATGAATGGGATACCCTGTATAAGCACCATACAACGCCTTCGTCCTCGTGTCTTCGCTGCGTAGACATCAAATGCAGCATCCGCATAACCTAGCGTTTGTATTTTGCATTTTCGCAGCTTGTGAACGGTGCAGAGCCTAAATATAAACATTGCACGATATTACAGTTGAGACCTGTGCTGCGCATAAGCATAAATATTGCACGAGGTTACAGGTTGCATACGATAAAAATAAGCGAAACTGTGCGCATTGCATTTAGTTGTGTAGAATTTATTTACCGTTTCAGTAGAGCATTCACTCGCATGGATTCAAACGTGTGCTTTGGATCTGCGTAATTTCTTTTTATTGTAGAGATATGTGTACGTCGCCATTGTGGCCGGTTTGAAAATTCTTTATACTTGCAGAATTCTGGCCATGGTCGTACTTGTCATGCACTTTGTGGCACATGCGACGTGTGCTCGAATGATAATGCGTCTCATTTATGGTTACCAATATCATGGTATTGCGTTCGGTGTATCTTGCATGAGCCATAGAATCCTATATTTTATAGTGCCTGACCAGTCGCTCCGCAAAGCATGGGAGCCATTGATCCACTGCAGCTGCGTCATACTCAGCCAATACTCAGCCGTCTGTCGTCGTTGTCATTCATACCTGTTGTTGCTAGAGTGTGGACAACTTTGGTTGGGTTCTGCTGTCGCTCCGTGCCACACTGGACCAATCCTCGCTTTCTGCTTGACGTGGGATCATTGGCCATGAAAGTTAGCTGACGTTACCCTAACCATGCCATCATAAACTGTGTCAAACTACAGGCGAAGGTATCTCGGCGACACATGTTTATGGCTTCACTAGGCTGGTATTGAAAAAAATATAGGAGGCTATGCATGAGCCTAGTAAATGAGGTCGACATGAATTAGCTAGGTGGGCTGAGTTGTGAGAACTGACCTGTGAAACGTAGTGTGTAAGTACGCCACATTATTTTGTCTTGGCAGGGATTTTGGCAAATAAACGTAGGTTCACTACCTTTATAACCGTTCTCGATATTTTCATTTCTTTCTATTTGCTATAGGTCACTGCTTGTATGAAATACTTAGTTTCAATTTCTTCTGGTATTGCCACTACAATGTGCTGTCAAATTTTTTTATTTTCAGGTACACTGAGGCATGTGTTGAAGTGAAGCTTAGTTACGGACTTTAGAATAGCATTGTTTGCAGTACGGGTAAAAAATAAGAACACAGTTAGAAACGGTAACTAATTACAACTGTCAATATTAAGTACAATGCAACAGGAATTACGGAGTACACTACTGTAGCATCCTATATCCCAATATATATATAAAAACGATATTATGAATAATATTGCCAAATTCCTATAAACAAGCGACATTAACTCAGTTCGTGTAAATAGTCATTCGGCACGTAGCAAGCATCATTTTTAATGTTCGCTGATGAGGAAGAAGATGACAAGATGTTGTACCAGCGACACATAAGGATCCATAGCGTCGGCCTCGAATTCTCTCGTGGGGTTGCTCGTGACAAATTGGTACCCATCCATGAACTTGGATCTCCAAGAACTGGAAGCTCCCGACGTCGGTGCAAGATCGTCAGAAACGGGCAGCCTCGGCAGAAGCCACCGGCTCCAAGGACTGCCTCCGGACTGCGGCCTTCCCGATCCACCCATGATGTTCGCCACAACTGGAAGCCGGACACAGGAGAAATACGGCACGCGACAGGTTCCTGCGCCGCTGGTAAGGCCTCCACACACCACGCACACCATGGGCATTCCATGACGGCGATATTGAGGACGTGGAAGACGGACTCGATGAATACGATCGTGTGGCCTATTTCAATGATTGGAATGAGCGCTGAAAGCTACGGAACGTGTATTTCGCGCTTGAAGGTTCAGCCCGAACATGGTTCGCAAACCATCAGCCATCGCTCCCCACCCGGAAGGAATTTCAACGGAAGGTGCGCGATACGTACAGTAGCGCCGAAAGAAAGGAACCAACAGAGCAAGCCCTCAGAGTAGCATACAGAAACCGAACGTAAGCGTTGCAATGCTCGTCGAGTACATGTCGCGACCCTTCAAGCGGGCTGACTCCGGCGTGAAAAAAGCGAAGGTCCGTCTACTGATGCCAGGAATGAAGGAGAAATTATTTGCCAGACTAATGCGAATGTCACCTACTACATTAACTGTGTTCCTTAGCGAGGCCACGACATTGCAACGAGCATGACCGCCAAATTATCGTTTGATCAGCATTTTCAATCACGCTTCCATATGACCCCGACGCACTTCGGGAACTTATAACTTGATGCGTGAGGAACAACGTGGACTTCAAGGGATGTGACTTCAACCAAGCCTGACATCTGTTACCGACATTGTCCGTAATGAAGTCGGACAGGTGACACAGCCTTTTATTTAAACGTTAGCTGAAGCGCCGATGATGAGTTACGCTGAAGCATTAAGGCTTCCAGCGCAGTACGTGATCTTCCGTTAAAGTCTTGAATCCGAACCCTTCTCGCGGAGGTCACGTGGGCGCTGCCATGTTTGATCACGTGGTGACGCGTCCATTGCTTGCCTCAATTGCCTCAGTGTTTGCGATGGATGTGTATGACGAC
Source organism: Dermacentor variabilis (assembly GCF_050947875.1). Lineage (NCBI taxonomy): Eukaryota > Metazoa > Arthropoda > Arachnida > Ixodida > Ixodidae > Dermacentor > Dermacentor variabilis. Next base: position 210,376,325 of record NC_134569.1, on the reverse strand, counting down.
GGTGCGGCTGAGGAAACCTATGTTTCGGGAGACACCGTAGACGGTGACTGGGTGGACGACACGAAGCTTTGGTCACAACTTCAGAGAACATGCAAAAGAGCTTTCGGAGCTGGTTAAGCTATGTCCAAACGGCGCGAGCAGCGTATATGGTGCTTGTTCCAAAACTGGGCCAAATATGTATTCCAAGCTATGCAAGCATTCCGCCCTTGCGCCATTAAAAACCAGTCGTCAATCAATCTAAAGTATAGGCTCTGCGTCTCTGCGTCGCTACGTTGGCTCTTATCGTGTTCTTGAACGACTCATCGACGTCGCATGCCCGTATGAAGTGCTTCCTGAAGTCACCGCCCACCGCTCCCGTCCACTACGTCAATCAGAAGACGCCGTTCACGCGTCGAGGTTGAAGCCATACCATTCCCGCTGGCCGCGCCGCTCTGCAAGTCATTGACCATATACCTACTTCCCTTTGTGTTTCGTCGTGCCACTCCCCGGCGCATATCACTAATACATTGAGACGATGCTTTCAGTGAGGGAAGTCATGTCCACATTCCTGCAAGCAAGTGACATTGACTGAGTTCGTGTAAACAGTTATTCGGCGCAAGCAGGCAGTGCTTTTGATGCTCGCTGATGAGGAAGAAGACGACAAAAACGTTCTAGCAGCGACACATGCAGATAATGTCAAATTGAAGGCGTTATCATCGTGAAGGAAGAAGAACCTAAGCAATTATTCCAAATATTACTGTGATACGTTGGGGGAGAGTACTAGTTAGGTTCAAATTCAAATTCGTTTTATTTGCAACGTGCCTACGCGGACAGGCACGAGCTAAATGTGCGCAGGCTTCACATGAAAACGCCCGCGGCACACCTCCCGTCCCTGGCTTTTGGCGTAGATCAGGAGCAATTTACATTGAATTTCAACACAATACTCAGTAAAGACATACAGCAATCAAAGAAATGTGGCAAGCAGAAAACAATTCAGCGCAATGCATAATAAAAGTTAGCACCGAAAAGTTGTAGACATAAGTTTATTTAATATATGCGGGACAGCGTATCGTATCATTCGGTGCTCATGCAAATACGGCAGAATGGAATATTCCAGCATTATTTCCCAAAGGCCGCTTTGAGACATTGTGTTTGAAATGACACCTCTCAAAAAACGTGAGAACAAATAAGCAACTTTTTTAAACCTGGAAGGTAATTAATAGTCCTAAATATTGTTGATTGGCGGGATTTTAGGCTTCTCGAACAGTTAATCTGATGCGCAGAGGTGCATGTCTATACAGCGAACTGCCTTTCTTTTCAAGCATGATTAATTTGTTTGTTATACTGAGTTATTCCCCAATTCATAAAAGAGTAATCTACATGTGATAAATATAAACTCGTGCAAAGCATTGTAAGCTGGAGCAAAATTTTGCCAGCAAGGGCGTGACCTTAGACGAGGTTGTAATAATAGAACTCACTTGGAAATCCCAATCCATGTTTTGACTTAGCAGTACTCCAAGTGTTTGTACTGTCTCTGCCAACTCAATACCGATGTCACAAATCTTTACAGTCCAGCCCACTTATAACAGCCGCAGATATAACGAACGCTCGATTAGTACGAACGAGGGCGGTGCTACCGTCAAAATATATATTGGGGCAATGGCACAGTGTCTCACATAGAACGAACTGTTGTGGCCTCAACACTCGGTTAGAGCGAACGCGAAGCTGTCGGGCCCCTGTAGTTGACCGAGCCGGCGGTGTTTGGTGCGGTTTCGCTGAACTGCGAACCCGCGGCAGGCGAATTTCGCGCACTTTGTGTTCCACTGACGCGACGCGAACACAGAGCGCACAAAGGATGGAACTCACCGCGGAGTGCATAGAAAATTGCTTCGGCAAGGCGGGTTTTATGGGCCCAGGCACCGAGGACGCCATAGATCACCCACCGGAAGGCCGGTCGCACGAGGACTTGTGGCAACGCGTCGTTGACACGCAGCTGGCCGGACCTGACGTTGCCTGGGACGATTTCGTTGCTGCTGATGACGACGCCGACATTGCGGAGCCATGCACTGACGAAGCTATTGTGCGTGAAGTGCGAGCCCTTCCTGACTGCCCAGAGACCGACGAGGACGATGACGAGGATGCTGCTCTACCGCCGGTTGCTGTGAACGCTTCAACCGCGATCGGTTACATCGCGTCGCTTAAGGAACTCGTGTGCAGCAGAGGCCTTGGCGATGAACATATTACCGCGCTGGAAAAATTAGAAACGGCAGTGATGCGATCAGCTTTGAAGAAGCAGACATGCATCACGGACTTTTCTAAAATAAAGTGAACTTTCGTCTCGCTTGCTCTTTTTTCCCGTATTATAGGTGGTCCACTTAGTACGAACTTTGGATACAACGAACAAATGCCACGTGACGATCAAGTTCGTTATATGTGGGCTGGACTGTATTGGGATATCCACTGAGAATTCAATTTCTCGAGTACGAAAAAACACGGCTTGTTTTACTTGCGTTTATAAGCCGTCAGTTTGCTTAAATCCAATCTTTGAGATGTTCTATATTGCTGTTAATAAGATCAATTAGAGACTGGAGGTTACACCCTTTAAAGAGGGCGTTTGTTTCGTACGCGTGTAAATTATATTTCGGTCTTTAATTAATGCGCTCGTTATATTGTTAACGTACAAAATCAATAATAACGGCCCCAGGATGGTTTCTTGTGGAACGACTGTGTTTATAGAATGGAGTGTTAAAGTTTTTTTTTTTTTCCTAGAGAAACACTGCTGGCGATGCTGCAAATAATATGTGAAGAACAGACGTGCAATGCCATGGACGCCGTATGAAAGAATTGGCCGCGCGCTTTTTCCGCAGGCGAAGTCGGTGCGAACAATTCTATATGCACCACAAAAAATAGCGGAGAGCGAATGGAAGACTCTGGGTGCGTTGTGCTTCGTCATCGTGGTGTTGATCGCGGCCGCCACGGGAGCCGTGCTGATGGTCCGGCACACGGTCGGCACGAAGGCGCGCTTGTGCACCAGCGACGAGTGCACGGCCCACGCACTGTGGTTACGGGGTCTCGTGAACCGCAGCGTGGACCCGTGCGAAGACTTCGCCGCATTCACGTGCACCAGTTCGGGGAAGTCGTTCGAGTTCTTCGCCTCGGCAACCGCTGAAGATCTCCTCAACGCGTGGTTCGCCCAGGTGGGCCCGCTACTTGAGGGAGCTGCCGGAAGACTGTCCGCCGCCACCAAAGCGCTCGCGGCCTTCGGAACTTGCATGGACCAGGATCTGGAAGACACCGCTGCCGCCATGGGCGTGCTGCGAGATTTCATGCGAGAACGCCACATACCTTGGCCCGAAGCGCCGGAGGACAACGTCTCGCCACTCGGCGTTCTTCTGGACCTTGCCTTCAACTGGCGGCTGCCCTTTTGGATCCACGTGCAGTTGCAGCGCAACGTCCTTGGCGACCGCACCGCCACGCTGCTGAGCGGCGGGAACTTCGTTTACTTCTGGACGTACTACTATCGGGTGGCGGTTGCTGAGGGCGCGTACGAGAACTACTACAACAGCTACGCGAGGCTCTTCGCACCCGCTGGCTTCCAGTCACCGCGTTCCGACGAAGCTAAGAAGATGGCCGCCATGATGACGGATGTTCTCGAGAAGTTCCTCGCCGTGAAGGAGCGGAAGAGGCCCACGCCGGCCCACTTCCGCCTACGAGATATCGCTTCGTACACACCGAACATCACTGTCGCCACATGGAAAGCGGCGCTGGAAGAAAATGTGAACATTCCGCCCGAGTTTACCGGCGCCGATCTGTTCGGCGTTAGCGACGACGCCGTGCTCACTGCGGTGAATGACTTATTCGTAAAGTACAGCAATGGTGAAATATTGCGTCACCTTGGGTGGTTCTTCGTGCAGGTGTTCGCGCCCGTGGGGAACATCTCTGTGCTCGGCGCGGGCTTGGAAAAGGGCGCGCGCTCTCGACGAAGTGTGTTTTGTGTCACCGAAGTAGAAACACTGTACGGGGCGTTGATAAGCTCTCTCTATGTAGACGCCCTGCTTCCGCACGAAGCGCGCAGTGACGTCGGTGCGGTGCTGGAAAACGTGAGGAGGGCTGCCGTGAAGAAATTGGGCGAGATTTCGTGGGGCGACGATGCGTCTACGCTCACCGCCCAGGTGAAAATCGATCAGACGAAAGTCCGCCTGTGGCCACCTAAGTGGATGCTCACATCGTGGGGCCTGAACGAGATGTACGCGGCTTTCATGTCGCGAGGCGACACGTTCGCTAGCTTCTGGCTTGATGGATTCCGCAATATTCGTGAGCTGAAATTGAAAATGAGGTACTACGAGGCGCTCAATTTGCCTACCAACTCGCTGCTACCTCTGTTTGACTACGACCGCCTGCTGAACACTGTCGCGATTTCCGTAGCGGCACTGGCCCCTCCATTATACTACAGCCACGGCACTGCTGCGATGATCTACAGTGGCCTTGGGTTCGCGTTCTCGGAGCAGCTCGTCAGGGCATTCGACAGCGCGGGAATAAAGGTGAGCGCTTCGCCGCGTAGCCGAGCTAGGAATGGTAGCACTACTGCAGCTGTCATAAGCAGTGCGCACGTTTTGTAGCTACCCTCGTAGTGGAGAGCCATGACTTTAGCTACGGTCGGGGACGCGCGACTCAAGCAACAACAGGCACTTTTTTTTACGTTTACTATCGAACCACAGTCGAATCTCCGTGTTGTAGCGTTAACAGCAACTTCTTCTTTCTATATTTGGCAGGAAAGTGTGTGCTGGCGGGGTCGGCTGCTACAGTAAGCGACAGATGTTGCGCCACCGGGAGTGTAGAACTTTAGACAGGATTATTAGCATAAGAAAATAAGTGGGATAGGCTCTTTCATGCGTGCCCTAATCACAGGGGCAGCCGTCGTGTCGGTTACCGTGGACTGCGTCTATCGTGGAGTTCAATTTGGTGCTTTAGACGAGCCTCATCTTGCTGCAAGTTCAGAAGCTCGTTTGCTGCTGCAAGACAAGCTCTGCAGGACGCAGTTTGAGCGTCGAAAAGAGGATGCTAGCATGCACATATTTTGCCTACGAGATTAGTTGTTCATAAGTCAACAGTGTAGACACAGTGGCAAGTCGAAGGGACCAGCGACACGTTAGGAATGCCACGAAAAACTTAGCTGACCCAATATCTTGTCCAATGCTGAGTTCATGCAAGCAGCACGAGAACATCGTCTGCAGAAGCTGTAGCGGCTGCTCCCGGACGGAATCTCAATGCGCGATTGAACTCCGAGGCAACTTGGGCAGTCACAGGCAACTTAGACGCAGTCAGTGTTCAACCATATCGCGCTTCAACAATCAACTACGGTTTTACAGCAACTCCCTTAATTCAGCCGCAGCCTGGCTGCGCTACTGTTGTTTCGCTGCTGCAGGCCGTCAAACTTGGATCGCTGCTGCTACAGTAAATCAAACCATTTTGCCATAGCCCTGTCCAACAGCGGTTATCGCTTACCTCGCGCTCATCTCGACGAAGTTTCATGACAGGCAAATGCTGACAGCTAGAAGAGAGCATCATGAAGGCTACAAAAGAAATTTAAAAAAAAAAGCTCTCAAGGGTTCCCTTTTACCTTCGTGCTATTCTCGGCTGGACGACATCTACCTCTCGTGAAACGTCTACCTTCCACAAAGCTGATTCGCCATATTCATAGTCCCTCTGCTTCGAGTTGTCGATTGCATGTGTGTTACTGAGCGATCTGCTAGCCACCTGATTTGCTCCTAGAATGACCGCCTGAGAAATGCTTTTGTACGGGGTTTGACCTCCGCACCAGGACAAACTTTTATTCAACTTCGAAGATTTCTCACAAATCCACATGGGTTAAGATTTGTTCCGCTCTCGGGTGAGTGGCCAATATTTACCTCCCATTAACCTTTCTCTACCTTGCTGATTTCTGCTGAACTTATTGCTCGCTCAGTATGAAACTTTGACCTATTACATGCAACTTTAAACAACAGGGGTATTTCGTGCATGTAACTCAGAAAAACTCAGTCTAGCATAAAGCTTATGCAAGCAAGCTGCAGCATGAAATGCTGGATTTCTCCGCATTAGGCTCTTTATGGTTAGCCCTATATCCGGAAATTTACCCCCTCTTGTTGAGGAACTGGGGGGGGGGGAGATCTAAGAACTTCGTGTAGATTTCTTTGTGTTGCACTTTAGTGACTTTTGTAATGAACCGTCTGCTACTATAAATATAAACTCAGCAGTTATCGCTCACTATCATTTATTTGACTTTATTTTAAAGCGGAGGGCGCAGTAAAATGCATCACGGGACAACATTTAACGTTATCTGCTTTGGTGCAATCTGTCTTTCGATCATATAAACTCATTTGTTTTATATATAGCCAGAATATATTTCAGGATATCTCCTTCAAAAGACTTGAATATCATCGCGGTTGACGCCTCTGGATGGGGGGAAAAAGACCCAGACATTGCTGGTGTACAGAAAAGAAAGAAAGCGCAATAAAATGTCAACAGCTCGCGCGGAGCGTAACTATGAGCTGTGCTTCGTTAACACCAAGGGAATTTCGTTTAATGAATTCATTCACTATTATTAGTTAGAAAATTGGCTGCTGTTGTGTATATAGTTTAGAGAACCTTGCTTGCTTCTTATAGAGCAAAATAAAGCGTTCGTTTCTCCTTTAAGTGCTAGGCAAGACGCATCAGTTTAGCTTTAGAAAGCTGAAATCGCCCCATGCGGAATGAAATGCATGCTTGTTCGCCAAGTGTGGCCAGAACATACGAAAGACTGGAGGAGTCGAAGCGTGAGGAGGGCGTGAGAAAAGCCACGAACGGTGTGCTAGAACAACTGCGTTTAATTCGTGCTGCAGTCAAGGAATTTCCCGAAGGAACCCATTGAGGCTCCGAGCGAGGAACGATACAGCGTTTCAACTGTTAGTGCCGCCAGCGACGAAACTACTCCCAGAATATGAAGGATCTCTACAAAATTTGTCGATTCACGAAGATTCTCGCAACTAGACGAGATAAATCGTTATTGGAACAGAGTACAGTGCTGACATCGTTGCTACACAAGAAAAGGCTTCAATTGAAGAAGGCTTACAGAATAAACAGAAACAGCACACTACTTAAAAGAACGTGCCTGGAAGAAGACTAGTAGCACTGGCAAAAAAACAAAGATAAAAGCCGGGGTCACATTCTGTAAAGGACTGGCAGTGCTTTGTCTGCGATTGGACCTGCACAAAGATGGCCGAGCTTTGAATTGATACAGCACCGCCTTCGTTTGTTCTATTGGAAAACGCTACATATATGTTGCTTTCTGGGAAAACGTCTCATTTGCACCTCAGTTAGTCCCCTTTCGCCCATGCGACCGTCCGTGGCTTTCCGTTTCGTCACATTTATAAATGTTTTCATTTAAAAAGCGGTACTATATCTTGTGCCCATTCAGATGGTAGCAACCAATGCCCCTGGTATGTGTGCGTTAAAATACGTTGAAAATTAGAAGTCGGGTACCCTTACCCTAAAATTAAGGAACAAATTGTGCGGAGTTTTCGGTGTTTCCCGTTTCGACGTTATCAAGCATATTCGGAAAAAGCTTCATTGTTGTTTATTGTTTGTTGTGATAGGCAACGGTGTAATCTAAATTGGTTAGCTCGCATGCAACTCAGATTTGCCTTTGCGGTTACGTGACAAAGCTGACCATTTCGAGGCACCCCTTACTATCGCTTTGCAGGCTTCTGCATTCGGCGTTTCTGAAATCGAATGGGTAGTGAAATCAGTTGAGGAATCGAATGGAAGAGACCAAGTAGTGAACATTGATGCCAACGATGATCTTTATTATGCTTTGCACGGATATTATCTTTTGTTTCTTTCGATTAACCTTGCTCCAAAATATATACGTATGCTTGAGACGTCTCAGAGGAAAACGTTGCATTTATAGGCGTGTACGCGTTTGCTGCGGAAATAAAAAAATCGCATAGTTGATTCTTTTCCTTCCTTTGGTGCATCCAATGATTTGCACAAGTGCAGTTTCTAACGTGGCTCAGTGTTTTCAAACCAAAATTGCTAGATAAATGGTCCATGCCGTTGCATCGCCTGAGGCGTGCTCTGCCTGCATTTGCGGATGCGACAGAGCTCGGAGAAAATTGCGAGATACCTATTGTATTCAGCCGCCGTACGTGTTGACGGTCGAAGTGGCGCGTAGCTTTCGACGGGCCAATAATTTGGCGCACTGAAGTGGGCTTCCACTCGACATATTCTTGCGCGCAGATCGACCCGAACGGTGCCGTGGGGGGCCCCTGGGCGTCGACCCTCTGGACGGATGCCGTCGCCCAGAAGGCGCGGTGCGTGCGCCACCAGCATCCCGGAACCTCCGACGACGAAGACCTGTTCCCAGAGGTCCCCGCCCTGGAGGTCGCGCACGGTGCCCTGCTCTCCGCGCTCGCCGCGGAACGGTTCGTGCGAACGACGGCGGACTTGAGCGAGGAGCAGGCGTTCTTTATCGCCGTCTGCCACGGAATGTGCCATCCTGCGCGTCAAGTCACCGGCGTGGTCGCCGGTTCCGATTGCAACAAAGCGATGCGCAACTTTCCTGCCTTCGCTGCCGCCTTCAGATGCAGCGAGGGTTCGCCGATGAACCCCGCCCTAAAGTGCTCGTTCTTTCAATAAGTGCTTCTTTTTTTTTTCCCCCGAATGAACCATTTACGCGGATTTGGGAACCTGAACTTGCCTCTGTTACGCAACATACACCGGAAGTCTGCTACGACTACCCTTTTGAGGGGTGCTTCGGTAGCTTATTCTCCTGCCGTGATGACAAACTGCGAGAAATATGGTGCTGTATCCCACTGTTCTTTTAATAAGCTTTTCTTGCTTATATAGAGATGAGCGCTTTTGTTTTCAGAACGGTCGGCGAAAGGTCTACTGTATGCAAAGGCTGATATTGTTGAGGCCTACACTGATTTACATCGCAGTCGTCGTACTTGTTTCTTGAGGACATTTTTACGTTATTGACCATGTTTTTTTTGCACTTTTGATGGCTATCAGTTTACGATCTGTTTTAATACCGATATGCCCGCGCACGCATTTGTGAAATGTATTACCATAGCGCCTCTCATTAAGGATAAGTGTGAACTACCGAGGCAAGCATCGATAGCCCTTTCGAGTGGTCCTGAAAACAGGTCGCAGGCACAGATAAGGCTTAAATGACGTCTCACTTGCTTGTGCAAGTTTAGCGACCTCCGTGGTAAATAAAACGTTCATTACCATGTATTGTGACGTGGTAAATACAACGTTCATTACCATGTATGTGACGCAGCGTTTCACGCCCACGTCGTGTCTGACTACGTTAGAATAAGAGAGAAACGTGGCCGCCGAAAGAGGGACGTCGTTTTGTTCTCTATTATTATTCGTTTTGAGAGCAACCCGCCGTGGTTGCTCAGTCGCTACACTGTAAACGAAAATAAACCCACCTGGGAGTTTTTAAGAGGTGATGTGCCCTAAAACCTCCCCTCTCAAATATTTACTCCGATGTACGGGAGCAAAACAGCGCCATCCCCTCGTTTCACTCCGCTGGCTAGCTGCGGGAGTATTAAGGCGACATGACGCGATTTTACTCCGCTTAAAAATCTTGTTCTCCCGTGAAACTCCGATAGGGAGTTTTAAAAAACTCCCCTCCGCCGATACAGGTTGGTCACGTGGCGCTTCCCATGAGGCTGTGCGCCTCTCCAGCGACCGGGCGCGTTCGGCGGAGCGGGCAGTGTTCATGGCTGACGGTTTGTTTACGTCTGTGAAGTGTCGTTCCGTGACAGCGTTTCGTCAATTTGTTTCCCGTATTTCCTTCCAGAAAGTGTTATAGGTATGCCTGAAGCTCACTGTATCTCAGCATCAAGTACATTAGCTGTGATCGCTTTGCTGACAACGATGATTGCAAGAACCACGTTTTCAAGTGTGGAAAAAGGCTTAGGTATACCTCGAAGCTGCTCACTGGCTCGTGATGTCGGCTCACGTTCTGGCTGTGTTTTCGTGCTGCGTCACCCTGTCTTGTGTTCTTCAGTACGTGAAATGCGACTTCTATGTCCTTTTGAGTACATGCTGACAACGTCCAGTGTAGTGTTTGAAAGGACCGCGTAGCAATGGCAACAGTAGCCACTGTTCGAGCGACGACATCCGTGCTAGTCGCGCCTGAATGGCGTAACCGAAGTTCGTTGCGGTGCTGTGTTGCCAGTGAGAAAGACCGGAGTGCAAGCAACTGTTTTTATGTATCTGTGAACGGATATCCTCGCCCGAAGAAAAACGGTAGGACATAAGTATGCGTACTGAAAATAAAGCTTCTTATTGAGCGATGTGAATCGAATTGTTATCGCGCATATATGTTTTGGTCACGTCGTTGCTTCCTATATTGCATTAACATTACGCTCTATCCGAGACACTGATTTAGACGCATGCCTGCTGGCTCCGAGTTTAGGGATTCACTCGACAGATCAGCGATGTAGCTCCTTTTCGCAACCGAGACAGATTGCTCGGACGCAGAGCAAGTAGTGCGGTGTATAAAATGTATGACTGCGCATTTCTCGGTGTTAATTATGTCGGCTGCTGCGGGTCATGCTCAAACGTAATAATTTCTTGCTACGCTACCACTATATCGCAAAAATTTAATTTTGCTATGCAACACATGCACTTTCATTTTTCTTGCTTACTGTAACTAACGCACTACTTTTTGGCCGCGAACGCCGGCAGTGTGCGAAGTCGCTTCAGCACTCACAGAATGGCATGATAATTTTGAAAAATTACGCCATTAACTTTTTTTCTCTCACTATTTTGAATTAACAGTGTTGTGTTGCTTAAGGTATTCTGTTAATTTCAGAGAGAGAGATCTCGTATGAACGAGCATGTGAGTCGTAATTCTGAAAACAGCACAGCTGCTCCCTAGGCGGTTTCGAGGCACACAATATCGTGGCTATATATACTGGCACCGTTGCTTCTTGAGTATCGCGTGTACGTGTGATGTCTTTCAAATTTCTGCATTGGGCGTTTCTAAAATGTTTATGTATGTCATGATATATGTGCTTTCATTGACTTGTTCCGTCGAATTCGACGCGGTCTCGTGTGCGTATATCGAAATTTGACCAGCAGCCTCTGCATGTAAACATGTTCGCGCAAACTCACGCGATGGCTCTTTTTATACTCCCGTTGCACCTCGAAAAAACTCCGTCAATAGCAAAGCAAAAAATAAAGAAAAAACAGAAAAAACTCATAATTCCACGCAAAAATTCCGCTCGTACGGAGTAAAAATTCTACTCCGATCATACGGAGCAAAAAAAACTCCAAACCGGGGGGTCGCTATAGGACAAGCAGTATACTCCCACCTCGGAGTTATTTCCGTTTACAGTGTATGGTGTTAGGCTACTGAGCACGAGGTCGCGGGATCGAATCCCGGCCATGGCGGCCGCATTTCGATGAAGGCGAAAACACCCGTGTGCTTAGATTTAGGTGCACGTTAAAGATCCCCAGGTGGTCGAAATTTCCGGAGTCCTCCACTACGGCGTGCCTCATAATCAGAAAGTGGTTTTGGCACGTAAAACTCTAATTTTTGAGAGCAAGACCAGCCGTTTAAGCTGGCCTGCCAAATGCTGATTCTCACTGGTGATAGCGTCTGTGGGACGGGCCAGCAGCACTACCGCCCACTTTTATCGTGCGTGCATTGTACGAGGGGGAATCAGAAAGTGTTTGCCTATATTTTTTATTAGCCAAAGCGAGGTACGCACATGTAATTACAAATATAAGTACTGTTCTGCCCATCGCAGCACTATATTTCAGATGCCCCTGTGGTAGAATTCGTCCTGCTCACTGTGGGGAACCATCGTTGGAGCAGTCTTGGCTTCGTCGTTTGCACGTGAATGGTTGCCCTGCCGGCGGGAACTTCTTCAGCGGATGGAAAACATGGAAATCTCTAGGGGCAAGGTCCGGGTTGTACGCTGGGTGGTCCAGACCCTTCCAGTTAAATGACCGGAGCTTGTCGGCGGTTGCGTTAGCCACACTTCGTTGCTCGTACGCCGCGCCCGTGTGAAGCACAACGCCCATCTTCAACAACTGACCGCAGCGGTGCGCCGCGGAGCTACCGGCAGGTAATGCAGGGCCGGTCCAAGAAAGGTCCACCGCTGGCAATGGATATGTACACTTCACATTTATAGCCGTTAATTTAGCTAAAAAAATAGGCAGAAAGACTTTTTGATTCGCCGTCGTATATTAGCCTGCAGAATGTACTCCACCTCCTGAGTCTAAGATAGTAATCCGGATTGTTGATCGATCAGTGAAGCTCCGTACAAATTGCAATGTGCGATAACAGTAGCTTCGACGCTAACATTATTGAAGGGTAGTCAGAGTGAGATAACTTTTCTTCAGTTTGTAACTCATTTGATTTGCTTTGTATCGATAGTGACGCTTACAAGTACCCTGCGTTCATCTCACGAACATCACTTCCTATTTGCATACGATCATACATGCCGATCATCGTCCAATGAAGTTCCTTCTTCAAAGGACGATGGATCGTCATTAAAGAACAAAAATAAATTTATTTCTTGGTTTAATATGGGATGCGCACTGTTTTCGTAACGAATACGGGCAGCAAGAAAAGTCTCGCTAGTTTTTATAGCGTTCTCCGCTATTTGTTAAACAATATATAAGTACGTGACGTAGGATCGCGTAACCGTAGCACATAAGACCCTATAAAGAAATTCGACTCACGCGCTTCCATTTTATGGCTCCGTTATAGTAGTCTGCTAAAGGCTATACTCCTAAGAAAATTGCAGCTGTTGGGGCGCATCTTCTCCCACAACAATAATCGACATCTGCCTTGCTTGCGTTTCCTTTCTTCAAAACTCGGCGCTCGCTAGTTTTCTGTCGAGAATGCTATGTCACGCTGGTAACGTACATGCCGTTCGTGTCTTTGGAAGTACCGGGCTCGTAGCGTTAGAGAAAGGAAACGCAAGCAAGGAAGATGGCGATTATTGTTGTGGGACAATATAGGTCCCAAAGGGTGCAAACTTTTACAGAAGAGCTGTTTACGGCTAGTTTCGACCGGATCGACGTCCGTAGACCGACAACCACGGGCGGATCCCGAAGCTAGTGCAATAACGGGCCGACGTGCGGCGTTGGTGAAGCAGGCTTCAAGCACTCTGCCAACTTGCAATACCAAGTTTAATATATTGCGTCCAAATACAACCCGTATCCGATATTAAGCTGATAAGAACAGATACTACACTTTGACACGCGTAGGCCATATTTACGTTCGCACCGCCCTCTCTTTGTCGGCGTTCCAAGCGCTTGCGTATCTCCTTTCCTACCGCTCTCCCGCGGTGGCGGTCCCGTCGGAAGGTCACGCGTGTCTAGGTTCCTTCAGCTCCTCGGGGCGGCGATTCCGTCGTCCACGCGAATGTATACAAAGATCACGGTAAATGAGTCCGTACTTACGTTCAAAATTTTGTGTCACCTCTTATTGTATGACCAGCCGTGGTTGCTCAGTGGCTATGGTGTTGGGCTGCTGAGCACGAGGTCGCGGCATCGAATCCCGGCCACGGCGGCCGCATTTCGATGGGGGTGAAATGCGAAAACACCCGTGTGCTTAGATTTAGGTGCACGTTAAAGAACCCCAGGTGGTCAAAATTTCCGGAGTCCTCCACTACGGCGTGCCTCATAATCAGAAAGTGGTTTTGGCACGTAAAACCCCAAATATTATTATTATTATTCTTATTGTATGCTAAACAGCTTCGCTGGTCATGCACTTTCACTGAGTGAAGTGAGTGAGGGAGAAAACTTTATTTCGAATCAGAAGTATTTGCGTCCGGCGAGTTAGTGGGCTGAGGCACCCACCGAGGTTACGGCCAAGAGTTATTTCCTCTCGGCGGCTTCTTTGGCCTGCTGCTGGACCGGCCAGAGTTGATCTTCCAGGTTCGAGCTGAGCAGCGCGGCCTGCCATCGCGTGCGGAGGCTGTCGATAGGGGCTTCGCTCTCATTATCCTGTATTAGTCCCTGGCATTCCCATAGCATGTGTTCTAGCGTGGCTCTGGTGCCACACACTTTGCAACTATCTGTTGTACATATGTCTGGATAAATAGCGTGCATTAGTATCGGACTCTTGTATCATTTGGTTTGTAGTTGTCGCCACTGCACAGCTTGCGATATAGGGAGTTATGGAAGGGGGGGGGGGTGGATGAGTGCATCTTTGCATCTTGTAATGGTTGGTGATGTGACTGAGTGGAATGGGTCATGATTTTTTGAAAGTAGACTGAAGAATCAATACTATGAAGACCCAAAGAGAACGTTCCCTTCTAAGCTAACTCCTAAAATTTTAAGTTTGCACCCTTTGGGGCTTGTCCCGCAACAATATTCGCCATCTGCCTTGCTTGTGTTTCCTTTCTTGAAAAGTCGGCGCCGACTACTCTTCTGTCGAGAATGCTGTTACACTAGTAACGCAAGGTCAATAACCTGGTAGCGAAGCTTCCATAGAAGCCCATAGGTCCAAATCATAGCGGTTCATTGGGCGGTTCATGAGGCTTAGCGCCATCTCTGTGACGAGGGAACACTTCCGGTGGAATAAAAACACTGTAATGCCATATCCGTTAAAAACAGAAGTGATGCCATTTCGTTATCAAAGGCGCGAAACTTGTTTTGGTGGCATGCCTTACAGCTGCATATTCAAATTCCCCGCCAGTCGACTTGATGGGCATCCCGAGCTTTCAGCGCGGGAAGCGACGCAGTAAAAGTGTTACGTCGTAGGTCGGACACTGCGCTTGACGCAGGCGAGGCAGACACACGCTGACAAGCTGGAAGAGTGGGCGTTTATTTGCAGTGCACGGCGGGACATAAAGACAGGTTAAGGAAGGAGGGGAAGGCAAACGAAGTAAGAAAACATAAGATAGGAAACCAGATTGGCACGCGCAGCTGTAGACTTCAACTGAGAAATGATAAGAAGAACACTGCAGTTATAACAAAAAGGTTAGCCGGAAGGGTGTCCAAATTGTACCCCTGCACAGAACGTAGCTTCTTTGGAGGCCGACGAAAGCTTTGTGAGTGTAGAGTGCTGGTCCCACCGTCGGACGCCAAGCACGTCCGCCAGCGCTAAAGTAAACAAATAGCAGGTGGTCGTAGTTCATCACTTTTGACTGAACAGGTTAAGAAACGATGAAGCTACCACGTCATCAAATTCAGACAAACGCCAACAAGCAAAACAACACAACGTGTGAGGGGGACGTATTGTAAGAGATGAACTTCACGAGCGCGGCTTTCTGCACAATTCTAGAAATGCTTTGCATCTATGACAATGATATTTATTGATAATGATAAAGTAAAATAGAGCTGTGCTTTCATTAAACTTGAATACGAATTTTCTTTTCCTTGAATTGATCTGTCTGGTTTTAATTAAAAACGCCTTTTTCTTTACCAGTGTTTGTTCTCTCCTCACATAGTCGCGCTTCAATCGCTCTTCCCAAAACGACGCTTGCTGATGTCGGTGACAATTTGTTCTGAAGCACTTTTCGCCCGAAGCTTCGCGACGTATTAGGATCGACCTTGGATCAAGCGCAAGCCATTGGTGACTTGGAAAACCGTGCTCGCAGCGCTAAACAAAGGAAATGCGGGCAAGGCAGACGATGATTATTCCAGTGGGACAAAAGCCCGAAAGGCCGTAAATATTTTTAAGTGTGTAGTCAAAATTTCTGGGAAAACGTTTCTTTCGCTATGCGAAACTAAGCTCGATCCTGCATGGAGAAAAACAGAACTGTCTGAACAGGACCATCGCCTACGCTGACACGAGTAGCATCTCGTCAGGCACGAGCCCTTCAGCGGTCTAGGCTTAATGACGCCGGTGATAGCGAACAAAAGGTAACGACTCGACAGGTATAGAAGCGAGACCGTAAGGAGAAAGCACGATTATGTGCGTCTTACGACTCGCAGACAGAAGGGGTCGGCGCACGCCTCTCTGCCCCAACTCGGGAAAAATCTCTGCGTAGCTCGCGCCGGTTGAATAGGCACGGCTTGTTTACGGCTCACCGAGCCGAATCGCGCACGCCGGAGAGAGAGAATTGAAATGAACAAAAATAAACGTAGGCAGCCAGCAAAGTCAGCGAGTAGAAAAGGGGTCAGCTACGCGCTTCTTTCTAAAGTTTTTCTCCGCTAGCGCAGGAGGAGTGGGTCGACCAGGGCCGAGAACAAAAAAAGAGAAGGCACGAAGAAACTCGACGCTGCGTGCGGAAAAGACGGATTGGGTCAAAGCGCGCGTCTTTATCATTTTTCGTTTATGCTGTGTATCTTGCTTCCCGCAGACCACTTTCTACAAGATATACTAAAGGAAATACTAGCGCCTAGTGCCTACGGGAGCTGCAACCAAAGAACACCAACCAACATGGGAACGATTGGTATTATATGGAGTTGCCTAATTTCGGTCCTCGCGGCTTCAAACGGCTTTTTTGAATTTGAAAATTGGTCATTTTATGCGCGTGTGTGCAGAAACTTATGGCCGAGCTATGTTTAGAAAACGCTGACTGGTCTGTAATTTAGAAAGATGAAAATAAATAATGGGCGCCACAACGGCATCCGCAGCCACAAGCAGGAAATTGAGTCAAATATATGAACTGCCAATCATAGGCGCCGACACCGGGGGGGGGGGGGAGACTCCGGGGCCCGAGCCTTCCACACCTAAAGTGTCATTACCAGAGTTTTGTCACCCACATCATTTGAGGTTTCTTGTGGCTTGCCTCGACCTTTTCACTTAAAATTTTATTGTGGCTAATGATTTGGGAAGTTACCGCAAGGAACACACGAGACGAAGAAAGTGACAACACGAAGCTCTGGCCAATAGCTTACTGCATCATTGTTGGCGCGGACGTGCAGAGATTTTAATTCATACTCTCACGTTATTTTTGCAAATTCAACATTAGGCGGACAAGCGCATTAGAAGCACTAGCAGCGGCCGTCTCATCCATATTTTCTCACTCCAACGTTGTGTTAAATTTCAACACCATGCACATACAATTTATTTAAATATACACACAAGACAAAGTGTACTATATTTTTTGAAAGAGAAGGAAGTAGTCAATTAAAGATTATTTCTAAATGTATGAATAGCCCACGCGTAGAGTCCCGCAGTGACGTCTATCAGCAAGATCGGGCCCCAGCACACAGCATCAGCCGACCACGAAACTGGCTCGATGTGACTTTTCATGCGCAGTATATAGGAAGGCACGCGCTTGTAAATTGGCAAGCTAGGTCACCTGACCTCTCTCCACTCTATTTCTGTCTTTGGACTTGTTTGAAAGATGGTCTTTACATGACCGAGACGGACGTCAAATGTGCTCAAGGCAAGGATAACGGATGTCTGCCGAAGAATTTCAGCGTCGGCCATCAAGAAAGCCACAGAAGATGTGACAAAGCGGACGCAGTATTGCGTGACTGCAGGACACCTCTTCGAACGCCTCCTCTAGGCAGCAGCTGGCGTTGAAGGCACATACGAATTCATAGATAATAAGGGTTCACTAAATCTGATGGTTTCAAATGCGCAAGCATTTCTATCCTTACCCAACTGAACAACCGCCCCTCCGCTACCTAAGCTCCTTGCCGACGTATCGGGCCTGAAAGAAGCGGTGTACGCCGATGACGTCACCGCGTGGACGCATCAAGGGTGCAACGGGGAGCAGGAGGACGTCTTGCAACGAGCTCTCGACATTATTCACGCATATGCCACGGAAACGGGTTTACACACTGCCCCAGACAAAACAGAGTTTGTCGTCATTCATGGTGGCAGGTCTACCTTTGGAAAGCAGGAAGAAAAACAGCCTTTTAAACGACATGGTGCATGATAGTTGAGACACCCTGTATAATTCACTCAGTAACCGAAATGAGGCCAGGCCGGATTCACTCGTAATCAGAATCAACAGCAGTCATGCGCAGCAGCGCTTATACTCGGACTCACAGAAAGAAAAAGAGATACTGCAGTGTCTCCGGGAAGGCGAAGCAGTATTACTGATAGCGAAGTGTAAAAAAATTTCATGAAAGAAGATTACACCACCAAGAGACGCCAGATTCATGGTGGTACGAGAGGACTCGGGCTCTGAAACTGAACTGGCTCCTACTATGAGGTCTTCTACATACTCCTACAAGGCCGACGTTTCAGTGAGCAATTGTTCGTGCTCACACGGAGTTTCATCAAGTGCAACTGCTATTGAAGGTTATATATATATATGGTTCGGAACGCTGGTCGGGCCTCATCTCGCCAGCTCGCGCTCATCTCGTGGCACTGGTTGTACGGTGTGCCACGGAACAGTTCTTCGTGTTCGCACGCATCGCCACAGCACGCATCTCGTCTCGAAGGCCACGCGTGGACCTCTCGGCACCGCCACTACCTGGCGCAGCCCGTCCAGAAAGAAGCGCGAGAGAGTAGTCCGGCTGCCGCAGGACGCGTTTCTCAGCCTTCGCAGTAACAGGCGAGCGGTGCATTTTGGAGGCCACACGCAGGCTTCGTGGCGGCGGCGCTAGATGGCACACAGTGTTCATATGAAAGCGCGATGGAGGAGTCCCGTTGCAATACATGACTCATACATAACGTGGTTCGACTGCGGCAGTACGTTGTGACACTGTATATTGCTTCACTGCCAAACGCGTTACCTTGGTTAGTCAAGGTGGGATGGGTTTTGCCGAATTCCTAACTACGCGACGTTTTATGCCTTGTATCAGAAAATTAAGCGGATATCCCTTGCCAAATGACCGGCTACAATTCGTTAATAGCAATACGCTCTGTAAATTATAATTTTTTATACTGCAATGTAGTGTCATTTCTATCAAGAAGGTCAAGGAGGATGTGGATAAAAGCTGCTCCTAAGGAGCAGCTGATAGCTGAACGAATGTTCATGTGTAGGTTTTTGTGAATGAGTTCGATGATCCTCCTCATTTTTTTTGTGCAAGTAATGTCCAGCTTTCTGAGTAATCCAACTTAGGAACTAATAATATTAGCCACGGGTGATTTCTGAATATTCTATATCGCCTAAATAAACAACAACAAAATGTGGTATATGCACCGAGCTACCCACCGACCAGACAGAAGCAGCAGTTGCGCTAAATCTGAAATCGTTGGCAATGAAACCTGCACTTAAAAACAATGTTAGCATTAGTCAACATTTAAATGCTTTGATAAAAGATTAATGTACAGTTGGGCTAGTTAGCGCAACATACTGCTGTTTTACAGTGCTAAAAATGAGGCGACCGAATAGACAACACAGGTTATTGGGATAGAAGGTGCTCTGCATAGTTTACTAGTTTTTTCCGCGTATGCGCTCGCGAAAATCCCAGATGAAAGCAGTTCGCGTGGACTGTATTTTGCGAGTACTAGCGGTTTCGCAGCTCTGTGTACATCTCGATCTCTTTGTTTTCAACCTATTTCCACGTGTTATAACTAAAGAAAGCGCGTACCAATGAATGCTTGTGTGCGTGCACTCGTCTTTTCATGTATCTGCTTATTTGCATTGTAAAGGAGCGCTACACTCATTCACACACAGAGAGAAATATAGCGGACTTGCGCGATCTTGCGTAAGCTAGGAAAACAAGGACAGTCCAATTTAAGGACAGTAAGGACAGCCCGATTTCCAGCGAAATCGCTCCTTTCGAGCAGTTGCATTGAGAATTTGAGTTGCTGGAAATTAAGCCACATAACTTGAAACGCTGCCCGGACCGAACTTCCCCGTTCGAAATCGTGGCTGTATTGACCGCTTTCTAGCCATTGATTAACGATTTGGTTACTAATTTGGTCCACACTCATTTGACTTCGCACACAGATTCGCCGCAATTATCCAATTTTGACTAATTTTTATCTCGGTGGCCATTATCGTTCTCTAAGGGCAGCCAGTTAAATGCTCTGCTGTTCGTTATCCACATACCTTGAAAATTGCCAACACATCATGCTAAACGCACTTCTTATTTCCTCTAAATATAAATAAAGCACCTTGTTTAGTTCACCGAGGGCGCCGGGGAGACAAACTACGACTCTCGTATAGCACATGAAAACAGGAAGAGCAAAAGCAAGGTGCCGGAATAGTTCCCGCAGAGCTTTGGTGCACGGTAGTAGTAGTAATACTCGGTTATTTATTTTTGTTCACATGAAGCAAAACAAAGTACGAAAATTTATTACGGGCCGCCGTGTAACTGTGTAGTTACATCTGCTTACACCTGAACTGTGGCGAGCAGTGGGGTTGAGGGTAAGCGGACAGTGAGAGAGGACAGGAAGAGAGGGTAGACTTGTACAAAGGGAAACTATTTACGTAATGTACACTGCGATGATGGGTAAATAGAAAGTGAGCAAAAATAAACGATGCATGAAAGTGTCCATATCATTAAAAAAATTTCCGCTTCCGCCCATAAGGCGAAGTACCGATTGGGATAGCTAATTAGTAGATAGCTGCCCGAAGTAAGCATTTCGCCGTCCGTATAAGCTCGTAAACATTCGTTTACTAACTACATTAACAATGATACAGTATGTAAGCGTGAATAAACGAGGATGCAGAAAGAAACAAACACACAGAAACAGCGCTGTATTTGTGTGTCTGCTTCTTTCTGCGTCCTTCAGCAGTCGCGCCGGCACATTCTATCATAAATGCGACTAGCCGGCCAACCTGTTTTAACTAAAATAACAAGCACGGTGTCACGCGCGCACAGGTAAATATGAACAAATCTCGCTCGATGAGCGCGGATACTCGCTGCCTAAATGCTGGTGTGAGAAATCGTGGCAGCCGCAAGAATAAACCTTCGTGCATCTCTCGCTTCAGCGCGAACGAAACGCCGAAAGCACTGCGCATACGATGGTACCGGCACTACGCGCGCTCTGCAAAACAGATCGCTTTGAAGATGAGGCCAGCGCGGGCGCTCACTTTGCCCACGTCGCAGATCGCTTTCATGGCACACGAGCGCCGGCAAAGTGTCCCTACGGCGTCCGCGAAAGGCGCCTACTACGGCGTCCGTCATTCCCGTGCCGAATACCGTAGTAGGAGCCGCGTATGTCTCCACTCTGTACACAGTGGCGGGCGAGGAGTACATCGAGGCACCCTAGGAGCCGACGGAGAAGAACGCTTCCCGCATCTTCTCCGTCGTGTCCACCAAGGCAGTGGGTACGGTTCAGTGGCTGTATCGGCTCCTGAGTTTTCTCGAAAAAGGTGAGGTTTTTCCGATCCCGCCAACCCAACCTTACATTGAGGCTTCTTTGAAGTTTGTTCGGACTCGCTCCACCGCGCGATTGGCGCCTTTTACGCGCGCCTTTTGCTTTTCTGGACCTTCTCGTACCGTGGCGTCCCGGCCGGCTGATGGCCATGGCCGCCTGTGTGCGCAGCCATGCCTAAGCCTGAGGCTCTCCAGGACGTGCAGCGGTCCGGACGCGATTCCCCTAGTGGAGAGAAGTCGCCCCGCTCGGACGGTTCAAACGATTCAGTATTTTCTGTTGGTGGGGGCGCGTTAGTTCGCGACGCCGAGTTACCTGGAGGGGCACACGATCCGTCTGGAAGGGATGTCCCCCACTACAGCACTTTTACCTCCTAATGTTGTTGTCCGCAGTTCACCGCCTTCCATTTGTGGCACCTCCGTTTACACAGTACAGCCGCATTCTGAATTACAGATAACCGCCTCTATGCATCGTATTCTCGAGGAACAAAAACAAATAACCGACCTGATT
This sequence comes from Dermacentor variabilis, assembly GCF_050947875.1. Taxonomy (NCBI): domain Eukaryota; kingdom Metazoa; phylum Arthropoda; class Arachnida; order Ixodida; family Ixodidae; genus Dermacentor; species Dermacentor variabilis. The sequence continues at coordinate 210,354,640 of NC_134569.1, read as the reverse complement.
TTCCATTCGTCTTCCAAAGTACCGGACGGTCACCACTCTCAAATTGTCACCTAGTTGGCTGAGATTTTGCAGGAATGTTCCGATGTGCTCGCGATTGCTCCCATCAGTCGGGTCGTGTCGACGAATTATGGGACCAGCTACGGCTGGCGAGGCGCCCTGCTGGTGATTCGCTGGCGGCTGCAGCGCAAAGTCCCTGCCAGCCCAGGACATACGCAGTTGCGGCGCATCTTGGGATGCAGGTTCCTCCGCTTACGACCCGGCCGCCCCTAACGAGGGCTCCAGAAGAGGTTTTACACACCAACCCGGACCCGACTATACCTCCTCCAGGACAGGGTGAACTCAGACGAGAGCACGAATTTATTATCTTTCTGACACCTATTGCTCCATCCGCCTCGCCTGCACAAGATGTCGTGGCCCTTCTGAAGCCTAATATTAACCCGATCACTGAAGAGATAGGAGACGTCTCGATGCGCCGTACAGACCACGGCATAACAATTCTCACTAATGAGCGGCTCTCACTTGACCATTTTAAGGCTGCGATCGAGAGGAACCCGATCACTCGTACAGCGATATCCATCAAGTTAGCCGAAAAACGACAACCCCATATTCGCATTTCAGGCGTCCATCCTGACTTGCCCGCTCATAGCCTACTCACAGCAATCAATGCACGTAATCCAGCTCGACCTAGAGTCCTATAAAGTGCGCGTCTCTTTCTGCGAACGCTCCGGTAATTTTACTCATGTCCTTGCCGTTGATGCGGCCTCTTTCAGCTCCCATACCGCCCTCGGAAGGTTAATCATTGGATGGACATCGGTTATGGTGCGGAAAGATTTGCTTGTCCCCACCTGCACCTACTGTTCCACGTACGGGCACTCTAAACGCGCCTGCCCGCACAAGTCGGACCCCTCGCGGATAGTGTGCACGAAGTGTGCATATTCACACCTTGCAGAAACGTGTTCTTTCTGCATGGAGGACGCGGCGGTGTCGTGCACACTAAACATTTTAACACCCTTA